>NC_088360.1:44529605-44664605 GCF_034508935.2 Berghia stephanieae
ATATCTTCTAATTGAACATTGTAATTTTTTAATGTAAAAATATAATGTTGTATGGAAGTAATAAAATTATGACTGATAATCATAATATTCCCATCTAAAATGTTGTTCACTAAAAGTACAAAGGCATAAATAAAACAATCTCGCAACTCTTACTTTATAGACTGGCATCGTCCATATGAGACAACCTTATGCTAAAGTTTGAAACACAGAATACCAATCTATCAATATCAATATCAATATTATGACGTCATTAAAATCGGAGCTTTGTACATTCTCCAGTTCTGTCAGAACTATTTTCAGTTCTCCCTGTCCACCAAGCAGTTATTGGGTACCCGGTCCTAATATTTCATTAGTGGTGAAGTGAACCATGAGGATAATGGCCCATTATTTTTCCCTCCACCTACACGTCTTGTCTATGTTGTCTAATGTATTTCTACAGCAAACCCATGGTCTCGGACATCGCCAGAATAATAAAGAATAAGAATAACATGATAATATTCACTCCCTTGTCCAAACTGAAGACATGCATGGCTTAGCACTAAGCCGTAAATAACATGGATTA
The DNA here is from genome assembly GCF_034508935.2 of Berghia stephanieae. Taxonomy (NCBI): domain Eukaryota; kingdom Metazoa; phylum Mollusca; class Gastropoda; order Nudibranchia; family Aeolidiidae; genus Berghia; species Berghia stephanieae. The sequence goes on from NC_088360.1 coordinate 44,530,168, forward strand.
AGTAATGATCGTCGGTAATCGCTTAGCCTTGGACATTATCAATACTCTACTACTACAGAGAACAAATAATCTCTCTCTCTCTCTCTCTCTCTCTCTCTCTCTCTCTCTCTCTCTCTCTCTCTCTCTCAATATATATATATATATATATATATATATATATATATATATATATATATATATATATGTATCTATTTCACCCTTTCTCTCACACCCATGCAGGGTTTTCTTTTTCTTCTAACTCTAATTCTAAAAATAGCATTACTGATGAAATGTTCATCATACAATAATTCTTTAGGAATAATGAAACACCACATTATGTCTTGCCTATAACCTGGCCCAAACTATAAGTTCTACAGTCGTGTGCTCACCAGTTGTAGCAGCAAAGTTGTAAACATCAAACGAACATTTATGTAAAGTTCTGTCTGCTGGATCAAATAAGTGAGACCCAGTTTTATCTGTGGCTTGGAAAAAAAAACATCCAGCGCACTATTTTCAGTGACCATGCAAATTTATTTGCCATGAAAATCACAGTTCCGACATTTCGGGTACGCCCAATTGAAAGTCGCGGATGGCTTAGGTCTGCTTAATTCTGGTGAAACACATTTACCTTACATTTTAGCCAAAATATTTCCTTCCTTTTACAGAGATCCATTAAAGCGACTTTCAATTTGTCAAAAAATGTCAACCTGGTTATAAACGCGCCACAAACATGTTTTTTCTTCTGATGCTAACCCATTTACCCCCGTTATGATTTTTGAGTGCATTAATACATGTGATTACTTCATAATATACACTTATCTATACATTGTTACTGACGTGAATAAATCAGTAGGTCTGATAGCCGAACGCAATTATGGGCCTAATTTAACACATTTTGCGTTGGTTTGAATTTATTTCCATTACAACAATGAGCCCATATCAATTTGGGTTATCAGAACTGCAAATAAGTTCACGTCGATTGTTACCATCCTCATTCCAACATTGATCTTAGTTACTGAATAAAATTATTGCTATATGTTATCAAAGTATACACACACACACACACACATACATACACACACACACACACACACACACACACAAAGAATATCAACAGACCCCCGACTTAGTCAATCAAAATCTACCGAGTATTGCCTTTACATAAAACTTAAAATTTACTTCGAATAAATGCTTTATTACACCCGCTTCCCCACCCCCTCCCCACCCCATCAGCCCCTTATGAGGAAGGTTTACCAAGAGTTCGATACTAATATGAAAACATTCATTTCCAATAGCAGCGTGTATGATAAATCAAATATTGTAATTGATCCACTCTTCCTCTGTGCCATCAGACCCGAGGCCACCATCGTTACCGAAACAAAGTGACTAATTATCGTTTGGAATAAGGAAGTACTCATTGTTTGGCAGCAGAATAAGATAATATTTGATATCGATGATCAATGTAACATAAAATTGGATATCGTTGCATTTTGCATATCAATTATTTGAAACTCTCGAATATATACAGTTGGAATGTCAAAGAATGTAAATAGAGATAATTAGACTACCAATATTGACAATGACACTTATTTGTGTATTAGATATCAGATCAATATTATCAATTTACAATGAATGATGTTTATGTAAATTGGTATAAATTGTATATTTGCATACAAGTTACACAGAGCATTTAAAGGTTTTTTTTTTAGAAACTATTAGCTCTTAAACGATACGATACGATAAGATGTTTACTCATTCAAGGCAATTACAAATTAGCACATAAAAAGCATAATCCGTTTCAATTATGAAAATGTAAGAAACATTTCGTTGATTCTAGTTTATGTTTCAATTTGAAGCTCTATCAGCACGGGTGGGGGGGGGGGGGGGGGGGGGCGGTAGATTCTAGATTAAGGATAACGAATCAAATAAAATGGGAATGGTTTTGTTCTGACTCAGTATTGCCGTTCTTTAAATCAGAGTTAAAAGACCCCTTTATTCCGTTTCAGAGGATTAAGCAGACAGTAACAATTGCCTGCTATCCTTTAGATAGGATGCAAGTCTATCGAATAGTAGGAACTTCCCGTCAAATATGTCAGACTCGTCGAACAGAGGGTTTATAATAAACCTCAAGCACATCGCGATTGAAACCAGCATCCTTACTAGTTATGTACTGGGCACTTCGTGGTCATAAATCATTGTATAAGTATTGAAACTATTTCGGTTACTCATTTAATCTGGTTAGATTTTGACAGAAGACACGGCGTCGAAACAATACTTACCAAATTTCAATGGCGACTCTGGAAGGACAAGAAGAAAGCAATCTAAAGCAACCATGCTATATCGTTCAATATAAGTTCATTGAAGTTCCCTACGGCCCTGAACCTGCAACAACAAGGGGAAAATTCAGATGACAAGATAACAGATTCCCAATTCCACGCCCAAGAGTGCAATGCCATGAGCAGTCGTTTTTTTTTTTTTTTTGTTTCATCAACGATTAGAATTTGGAACATCCTGTCTGCGGATGTAGTTAGCTCTGAAACTCTTAAGTAGTTCAGAGACAGAATCGCTTCTGTGTCACACTAAAAACACCAGAGTCTGCGACAATACACCCCAGGTGGTTTGCAGAAATGCAGGAAGAAGAAGAAGAAGAAGAAGAAGAAGAAGAAGAAGAAGAAGAAGAAGATGATGATGATGATGATGATGATGATGATGATTATAAAAGAGGACGAATTTAATCGTATAAGTTCCATGAGAACTACAGCGGGCATCAAAGTCCCAGTTAATATCGTTCCTCACCTTGCAACAAAGTTTCGATAGATTGAAAGTGATTGGTAACCAGTTGATGGATATAATCATAAACTTTTAGCCCTTATTTTGTATCTTTGTGTCAAGAGCTTTTCATTTATTCTTCTTCTTAACCAGTTAATTGCCATACCCTGGAAAGACATGTATTAAAAAAGTTGGCCAGAAAACTCAAGTATTGATCGATTTAAATGACCGTCATCTTGGTAAAAACTCTCAAACCTGGGACCTCAGGAGGTTCCTTAACCGTTTGTTGTATGTCATCTTTAGAGAGCCCTAAATATACCATTTCTACTAGTAAGTTCTCTTTAAAGCAATATAAGCCACTAAGGGTACACATTACACATTATAGGTTTGAATGTTGCAGAATGTTGTTTTGGAGGCAGAACTACTGGGCCTTTTACTTAAACGCGTATAATCCTATCAATAGTATCTTGATTACTAAATTTAAATGAAAAATAAATGGATGAGCCCTGAAATATGGAAATTGAGTTTTGCAGCTTCGTGTAAGAATATGATTGTGTCGAAATTCATATCGTAGTTGATTCATATTTATTTTCTCTTCAGGTTGCGGGCATCCTTGCTGAGATACAGTCAAGAACAGCAGACACAAGGGCGATGTTACAAAAGAGTAGACAACTTAAGAAGATGGTCAAGTCTCTGGCGCCCGAAGATGAGGATGAGAACAGCGATTGAGCAGAGCGATGTTGGTTTTCAAGAGAGAAAGAAATAAATAAATAGAGAGAGAGAGAGAGAGAGAGAGAGAGAGAGAGAGAGAGAGAGAGAGAGAGAGAGAGAGAGAGTATGTGCCGTGTTCCGAGTTTATGAAACAGCCTATGCAAATTATAACCAAAGATAAAAATCAATTAAATAAAATGAAACATAAATAAATTACGTATTTCTATAATTATTTTTACTCCTCTTATGTTTTTCGTAAAAACCCCAATTTCTATTGTTATGCCAGGCATAGACGAAATTGCATTCTTGGATTATTTCATCGTTCTAGATAGAAAAATTTCAAGAATTATTGTCACGTTCCAAATTTCGACTTTAGTCCAAATTTTAAGAAGTTCAGTTGGACTAGATGGAACACCAATCAACAGAAACAGCACTTGATCAGATCATGATCAAATATGCATCTCTTATAGATCAAAGCTCAAGCTTAATGTTGAAAATGGTCAAGTTATAATTTTGCCTTGGATACAATTGATCACTGTTAGCTCCGAGACATCTTAAAAATTTACTTTTGGACTGCATGTCACGTTATTCAATTAGATGCGAATCAAACTCAACGAGGGAAAATAATTCCCGATGATGAATTAATTAAGATGCCCCTCAAGTCCTGCAATTGGGCTTAAACTTGTATTTCCTCTGTCAGCCTTGTCTAATATAAACAAGATGTTTGTTCTGTTAACATTATTTTTGTTTTGTTTACCTTTTTTTGTATTGTTGAATTTTATTTGTTTGCTTATTGTTGTTGTTTTTTATTGTTATTGATGTTGTTATTTTTTGTTGTATTTTTGTTTTGTTTTGTGAAACTTAATAATAATAATGGTATAGATTTATAGTGCGTCAAACATCCCTTCATCTGGTGGGCTCTGGGCACATAACATAGATTAAGCCCTAACGCAGTACACGAACAACGCTAATTATACACATAATAAAATGGATTCAGTAGTCTGATGTCACGCCTCCCGGCAACGGCGGCCATCTTGGTTCTAAACAAAGAAAATCATTACTTTTTATACTTCATGCTGGCTAGAACTTTTCATATGCGTTGTGATCAGAATGTTTAAAAAGTCAAAACATGATCAAATTTATGGGGTTTTTTCCTCTGGATACGCTTTTATGCTCGCCGAAGAAATATTTCATACGGGCGTCCGCCATTGTTCCGATAGATTAGAGCCAGTGTTACTAAGTTCCCATGCGTCATTAGGAAGGAAGTGACATTAAGACTGGTGAGGAGTATTAGGACTAGATAGGACAACAGGTAGGAAAACGTCATCAAAAGTGGCTAGTGAGAGGTCGAGCGCCGCCATTTTTAAATATTTTTTTTTGCAACCAGGGACGCTGTGCGATTTAATCTCTATTGTAATTACTTGAGCTGGTTTAACCTTGATTTGTGGACGGAAAATAGAAAAAAAAAAAAAAAGGTCAGGTTTATGATGATAAACTAAATTAGACATATTAAACTACACTTTTACTTGTACATTTTAGGCTTGGCTCCATTGATCGGGTTTATATTTTTTTTTTAATGTCCTACATAATAAATGTTGCTATTTACCAGGGACCTCTTGTAAAACGCTTTGATCACATTAGTGAATATTGCGCTATATAAAGCTCAATTTTGAAAAATAATTTTGGTTTATATTAATAACAATGGTAGCAATAGAAATCAAACATAAATCGAGAAATAGACTAAAGAGAGAGGGACTTGTTTACTTGGATCAATCTATATATATATATATATATATATATATAATATATATATATATATATATATATATATATATATATATAATCTAAGCCCCTCCCACGCCGATTATTTATGACATGTGTCCAATTAAATTTACCATCCCTGGACCAACAGCGGTTCATACAATTCTTTGATTTTACACCACCATTAATCGACTCATATTAATGAGTGGGACTCGTCTCTTTGAACCTGCTGTTCGGACTTGCTTGTTTATTTTACACGTAACTGTGTTATAGCACAATGGTGTTATTAGGAGGAGTAGATTAAAAGTGAGGAGAACGTGGGAATTCCTTTCTTTTTATGACGCATTTTAATAAATTAACCCCAGCCATTGTCAGTGTGAATAAATAACTGGCGATAGGCATTGATGGAAACTGTACTACTACTACTACTACTACTACTACTACTACTACTATTACTACTACTACTATTACTACTACTACTACTACTACTAATACTACTACTACTACTACTACTACTACTACTACCACTACTACTACTACTACTACTACTACTACTACTACTACTACTACTACTACTACTACTACTACTACTACTACTACTACTACTACTACTACTACTACTACTACTACTACTACTACTACTACAACTACCCAATGCATTCGACAGGGGAGAGTGGGTACCTTGGTAAATAATAATAATAATAATAATAATAATAATAATAATAATAATAATAATAATAATAACAATAATAATAATGATTATTATTATTATCATTATAGAACGTTATTATTCAAAGAAATGGAAATTCATTTTGGTTCACATCGATGCCAATATAAAATGATGATGATGATGATGATGATGATGATGATCATCATCATCATCATCATCATCATCATCATCATGGCAGTGACATATAATTCAAGAATGCCATTATAAAGCGGATACATTACAAAAGATATGTATTATATGAAACTTAAATGTCGTTCATGTGGAATAAATGAAGCACTGTGAAGCGAATTGAGTATGGTAAAAATATGAAAATCTCAACATAAATAATGCTATATTTATTCCTTTATAATTTTTGAGAGACATGTTCAAAACTGAAAACACACGCCCATTCACTAACATTGGGTTTATATTTGTAACTAACCAAACAACAACAAAAAAAAAAACAAAAAAAAAACAAAAAACAAACAAACAAAAAATGCCCAAATCGGATAACTTGGATGTATATTTTCATTGTTTTAAGAAATGTTCCATAATTATAATTAAAGAACGCAAGAAAGAGTAAGACAAAGGGAATTGGTTAAAATAGGGAACAAATTAATGTAGATTCCATGAGAACACTATCACTATCAATGTGATTCGGGCACAGGCTCTGCGTTAATAAAGGAAACAATGAAAAGTAAAAATAAATCTGAATGGCTAGTACCTTTTCTATCCCCCCCCCCCCCCCCGCCACTCATCTTTTCAAGCATTTTAATACCACCCCCACCCACCCCAACTCCGCCATTGCCGGTCCCAAGCCCGGATGCGAAAGGAGGAGGGTTAGCCGTAGGGCCAGCAACTCCACCTTGGAAAACACAAGCCGCTACAGAAACGTGGACGAAAGAAAACCCAATTACTACTGTTCTGGGAGAGGAAGGGTCTTTGTGACACATGACGCTTTGCAGTGAAAGCCGAGAGGAAGCTACAAGGCCGACTTTCCTTCTTTCGACCAGAGCCATCAACGTCGGAACATGGAATGTGAGGACCATGTATGAGACGGGAAAAACCAACCAAGTAGCAGCAGAAATGAAAGGCTACAACCTCACACTGCTTGGAATCAGTGAGACTCGTTGGACCCAGTCAGGGCAGAAGAAACTGTTCACAGGAGAGCTCTTACTGTATTCCGGGCACGAAGAAGAGAACGCTCCACACACAGAAGGTCTGGCACGCATGCTGTCAAAATCTGCACAGCAGGCTCTGATTGGATGGGAAGCACACGGACCGCGAATTATCGGAGCTTCCTTCAGAACAAAAGTGAAGAAGATCATATTGAATATAATACAGTGTTATGCACCAACAAATGAACATGATGAAGAGGCAAAAGACAGGTTTTACAACAGATTGCAGAATGTCCTGGCCAAGTATCCAGAGAAAGATGTGAACATTCTCATGGGTGACATATATGCAAAGATAGGAACAGATAATACAGGGTTCGAGGAAGTGATGGGAAAACATGGACTGGGAGTAATGAACGAGAATGGAGAGAAAGTTGCAGACTTCTGTGCTATGAATAACCTGATCATTGGAGGTAGCACCCCCCCCCACCCCCGCAGAAGAATACATAAGGTTACATGGGTATCACCCGACCTTGTTACCGAAAACCAGATTGACCACAACTGCATAGCTAAGAAATTCAGAAGGTCCCTGATGGATGTACGGGTGAAAAGAGGAGCAGACGTTGCATCGGACCACCACCTGGTTGTAGCAAGGCTGAAATTAGAATTGAAGAGAAATTGGATGGAAGCAACGAAAAGAGAGAAGTACAATGTCAATTTGGTGAAAGATCCAGATACCCCAGGAAAATTCAGCCTGACTCTCACCAATATGTATAAAGTATTAAAAGATCAGTTTTTGGAAGAGAGCAGTGTGGAAGATGATTGTCAGAAAGTGAAAGAAGGACACAAGACAACCTGTCAGGGAGTGCTTAGGCCGATGAGACACCACCATAAGGAATGGATTTCAGCCAAAACACTGTAAAAGATCCAGACAAGGAAGCAAAAGAAGGCAGTCATAAACAATTGCCGGACAAGAGCCACAAAGGCAAAGGCACAGAAAGACTTCACAGAAGCCAACAGAGAAGTTAAGAGGAGTGCAAGAACAGATAAGCGCGAATACATTGACAGCCTGGCGGAAGAAGCAGAGAAAGCAGCAGCCAGCAACAACATGAAACAGCTGTATGACATATCAAAGAAACTGTCGGGGAAAAGCAACAGGCCCGAGCGACCAGTCAAAGACAAAGAAGGAAACACCATCCTGGGAAAGGAACAGCAACTAAATAGATGGGCTCTTCACTTTGAAGAGCTTCTGAACAGACCAGCTCCGTCGAACGCCTCAAATATCAACCCAGCTGATACAGACCTTGACATCAACTGTAGACACCCGACTAAAGAGGATATCAGGAACGCCATCAAACTTTTGAAGAATGGCCAGACAACATTCCCGCAGAAGCTTTAAAGACGGACTTAAAAACAACCACAGAAATACTTTATCCTCTCTTCAAGAAGATCTGGGAGGAGGAAGAAGTACCAACAGAGTGGAAGGAAGGGTACATCGTCAAACTGCCTAAGAAAGGCGACCTCAGAAATTGCAACAACTACCGAGGAATAACGCTTCTGTCATTGCCAGGAAAAGTCTTTAATAGAATAATCTTGGAGAGAATTAAAAGTGCTGTTGACCCCCTCCTTCGCGACCAACAGGCTGACTTCCGCAGGTCATGTGTCGACCAAATTGCAACCCTACGCATCATAGTTGAGCAATCCTTGGAGTGGGATTCTCCGTTGTACATCAACTTCGTTGATTATGAAAAAGCGTTTGACAGCGTGGACCGGGAAACCTTATGGAAAATACTCCGTCACTATGGGGTTCCAACAAAAAATAGTCAGCCTGATCCAAAGTTCCTACGAGGGAGTGACCTGTCGAGTAATCCATGGGGGACAACTGACAGATAGCTTCAATGTGAAGACTGGAGTCAGACAGGGATGTCTTCTGTCACCCTTTCTCTTCCTTTTGGCGATTGACTGGACAATGAGGTCAGCAGTGGCAGGTAGGAGAAATTGGATTCAGTGGACATTGGTCGACCAGCTCGACGATTTGGACTTTGCAGATGACTTGGCCTTGCTGTCCCACAATCACCAACAAATGCATGACAAGACAACAGAGATAACAGCAAGGTCAGCACAAATCGGACTCAGGGCCCATGAGGGTAAAACAAAGGTCCTCAAAATAAACACCAATAGTAAAGAACCAATCAAACTGCACGAGAGCGAACTAGATGAGGTTGACTACTTCGCGTATTGAGGCAGCATATTAGATAAACAGGGTGGCACAGATGCAGACGTAAAGGCAAGAATTGGCAAGGCGAGGGTAGCATACTTGCAGCTTAAAAACATCTGGAGAGCTCCAAGGTGGTGTCAACCCGAACCAAAATAAGACTCTTCAATTCAAATGTCAAGTCAGTCCTTTTGTATGGAGCGGAGACCTGGAGGACCACGAAGACCACCACTGGAAAAGTACAGACCTTTATCAATAGCTGCCTCAGAAGGATCCTCAAGATTCACTGGCCAGACAAGATCAACAACGCTGACCTGTGCAGAGAACATCTCAAATGCCAGCAGAAGACGAAATCAGACGCCACGGATGGAGATGGATTGGGCACACCCTGAGGAAGCCAACCAATAACACCGCTAGGCAGGCGCTGAGATGGAACCCCCAGGGAAAACGGAAGAGAGGGCGAGACCTGGAGGCGGACATGAAGAGGATGGGACACACCTGGGGAGAGTTGGAGAAGATGGCCCAGGACAGAGGAAGATGGAGGACTGTTGTCGACGGCCTATGCTCCACTAGGAGTGACGGGCATAAGTAAGTAAGTAAGCCCCCCCCCCCCCCCCCACCCCTGACAAATACCCTCTCTCTACACACTCTTCAATCGACCAATTAAAATTAACCATAATTTCTATGCCCCTCCCGATTAACTGGTAAAATGACAAATCGTATTGTCCAGCAATCGGGAATCGGCGTAATAACGGTAGGTAAAATAAGCTCCTCCTCCTTTGATTCTTGATGAATTTTGTGGAGACGATCAACATTTCTTTTTGATGTTACATGACTATCAACCGATATTCCACATATTAATGAGAAGACACAAAGAGTGAAACTCACCTCTTTGAACTTGCTGATCGGTCTCTCTAACTGATGATGACACATGCCTAGTATTCGTAGATACTATGTGTGAAGAAATGTGAAGAACATGCGAAATTGCGGCATCCATCCCTTTGATCTAACAATGTAGACAATAAGTGTCATGTATTGTGAGAGGACAAGAGAAGAACACCCCTCCCCTTCCACCTCTCTCTCTCTCTCTCTCTCTCTCTCTCTCTCTCTCTCTCTCTCTCTCTCTCTCTCTCCCCCCCCCCCCCCCTCTCTCTCTCTCTCTCTCTCTCTCTCTCTCTCTCTCTCTCATAGTTGCAGTCGTCGTCATAATAGTGGTAGTAGTAGAAGTAGTTGTAGTAGAAGTTGTAGTAGTAGTAGTAGTAGTAGTAGTAGTAGTAGTAGTAGTAATAATAATAATAATAATTGTAGTAGTAGTAGTAGTAGTAGTAGTAGTAGTAGTAGTAGTAGTAGTAGTAGTAGTAGTAGTAGTAGTAGTAGTAGTAGTAGTAGTAGTAGTAGTAGAAAAAGTATAATAGATTGCTAGTTGAGTGGATTGATGACCAAGTTGATCGACCATGAAGTTAACACACCTTCATCACACCCTCACAGCATTTTGTTTATTTATTTTTATGTAATTCTCGCTGTCCCCGAAATGCCAGTTTTCTGGAAACCCTGTATATCGTCAGTCTCTCTCTATTCTCGGTTCTGCTTACTTCTTAAATACGATGGTGGCGATTAGCCAATAAAAAGTGGCTGTTGTCCGGTCTGCTCCTAGTAATCTGTGTATTCCTCTAGTGAAGACGAAGAACGTATCTCAAGTAGTAGCAAAGTCCACAACCTTGGACCGGAATGCTGAAAGGCGCGTTCACCTGCCTTCACTCGACAGCGGGGTGTTTTCAATTTCAGGTCGTTTGTAGACCGAAGCGATCGCTGTGGGTTATACTGTTCAATGAGGCTTGAGATATATGCTGGTGACGAGCCTTCCAAAATTTGAAAACGATTGATATATTAAGAAGAAGAAGAAGAAGAAGAAGAAGAAGAAGAAGAAGAGGAGGAGGAGGAGGAGGAGGAGGAGGAGGAGGAGGAGGAAGAGGAGGAGGCGGAGAAGGAGGAGGAGGAGGGGATAATAATAATAATAATAATAATAATAATAATAATAATAATAATAATAATAATAATAATAATAATAATAATAATAATAATGTCTGGTCTTTTTTTTTCATACCTGAAAGGTACCTAGTTCGACTATCCGTCGCGAGCAAGTCACCTCGCCTTAACTCAATTTGCAGCGCTGCACCATGGCTTACACCTAGGTTATTCCAGTCTTCCCAAGGATGTAGACCCTAAAGAAAATGTCTCCTTAGGGATTAATAAAAAGAATGTATTGTTTATTCATTTATGTCTTCCTTTATTGTTATTATTATAATAATAATTATTATTATTATATATTATTATTATTATTATTATTATTATTATTATTATTATTATATTATTATTATTATCATCATTATTATTATCATTATTATTATATTATTATTATTATTATTATTATTATTATTATTATTATTATTATTATTATTATTTGTGTCTCTGTGGTGTGGAGGTGAACGAAGAGAGTAAAGAAAAGGGGCTGTTCATGAATGCGAAGAAGACAAAAACAATGGTGATAACAAAAAAGAAAGAGCCCATAGAGGTTAGATATAGAAATAGAAGAGTGTCCAGTGGAACAAGTAAAGGAGTTCACGTACTTGGGGCAGTTGGTAACATCCGATGCAAAGTCTGACAAAGAGATCAGGAGACGAATAATGCTGGCCAAAAATGCGTTCATGAAACTAAAGCCAATCCTCAACAACACAAATATCTCCATCAGAACACGAATGAGATGCACCAAATGCTATGTGTGGTCCATTTTCTTTTATGGTTGTGAAACGTGGACACTAACCGCACAGACAGAACAACGTATTGAAGCTTTTGAGATGTGGACGTACAGGAGAATACTGAAAATACCTTGGACAGCAAGAAAAACAAACATCGAAGTCCTCGACCTAATGGGCCAAAAACAAAAAGAACTTCTTTTGACTGTGAAGCACAAAAAGCTGTCATATTTTGGACATATGCGAAGACATGATAGTCTCGAAAAAAGGATAATGGAGGGAAGAATTGAAGGAAAGAGAGGCAGAGGAAGACAAAGGAAATCCTGGACAGATGGCATCAAGGAAGCTACAGGACGGCGCATGGCAGACTGTAACGAGGCTGCAATGGACCGTGAAGGATGGAAGGCCATGACATCCGACCTCTGGAAAGAGATGGAACCCGGGTAAGGTAAGGTAAGGTGTGGAGGTCAGGTCATGTGCTCATTCTACTATCTAGATTATCTCCTAAAATTTGAGGTGACGATTAGACAACCCCTTCGTATGCCCTTACGAGACATAATTTGCACACATTTCCCTCTATTCGCACTGTTGTGGTGGGGTTTCTCGATCTAATAAATCTTAGTAAAAGTACTTTGCGATAATCATGCATCCTATTCCAAGGGTAGTGAGCAACTTTTACTGTCCGTTCAACGCAATGGAAAACGCGATAAAAACCGGCCCCATGGACCTTATGGCAGGAGAGTCTACTCTAGCTGCTCCTGAGCAAGTAAGGCAATGAGACTACTTTGAACTATGAAAAGAAGCAGATCCAGGAGCATTCCGTTATCGCGTCTATCCTGAAAGCAAATGAAACTTCCACAAGGATACAGACATAGAACTTCAACTAGATGGAACATGCTTAAATCATTACAAGCCATTAATAAAATAAAAACCAAATAACAATAAATATGCATGTTTTGAAAGACCCCCCACACTCTCCGGTAAAAATTAATTTGACAGTTTCCCTCATGGTAACGGATTCAAACTGGGCCCCGGGGAAAACCAAATAACCGCCTTCCCAGGACACGCTCAAAATTCAACGAGGAAAAGAGAGCCGATCAAAATATAAGATATAAAAGATATAAACTTAACACCCAATCTTGCAATTTTTTTTAAAGGCGTGTATAATGAAGAAACCCTCATGAACTTTCTAGCACTATTGGGTGAAGCGAAATATGCAACTTACGCATTGCACACATTGAACAAGACTTACAGTGTCTAACATGCTGAACCAGGCGGCATCTAAGTATGGTATGGAAGTCAACACAGATAAATAAATTGCAAATATTAGTTAACAGCCGAGGTGATGCCATAGCTAATATCACAACTAAATGGCGAGACGCTGTAATAGGTTACAAGTTTCAAATATCTTGGAATGTTGCTGACCGAGGATGGAACGAGTATAACAGAAGTCAAATCAAGGATAGGCATGTCGACGGCTGTAATGGCGAGTCTCAACAAGATTTGGAAAAGCCAGACGAGCTTTCAATCAAAATTTAGACTGGCAGATCACTTTTACTATTCCTGCTACTATAACGTTGTAAAGCCTGGACAATAAATGCGAAACTAGAGAAGCCAATCAATGTGTTCGAGAGCAAGAGTTACAGGAAAATACTGGAACATAAAACGAATAAGGATGCTCTTGACGATGTGTAAGAGCTGGCAGGAAGACAGGAAACATTGCTTTCAATGGTTAAAAGACGGAAGATGGTTTGGACATCTGGCCAGACATGTCAACTTGTGCAAGACAGTCATGTAAGGCCTGGTGGAAGATCAAAAAAGAAGAGGAAAACAAAGGAAAATGAGATTGGATAACATCAAGGAATGGACCAGATTGACGATCTGTGAGCTGACAGAGAAAGCCAATGATTGAGATGTGTGGCTGCATCCCGCAAGTCCCCCCCCCCCCCAACGACCATCCTGTCGTGGGAATGAATGAGTGAGTTAGTGTAATAAAGTGCCAATGCAGAAAGATTATTTTTTAAACCCCAAGAATATCAGCGTTCCTCGATTGAGGATCGGACGTCAGACATCCTGATTACCGTACTACATGACTGTTGGAACAATAATTAATTGATTGTCCACTTGCTCAAATGAAGTAGAAGGCCTTCATATTTCATTAAAATGCTACAAAATCAACGGGACAGGACTAGCACTTAGTCTCTGAGTATCTCTGACTTTATTCAAGAACTTGAAAAATTGGGATTTTCATGTGAGCTGACTAAGCAAGTCCCACACTAAATCACGGCATCTTCTAAGTTTTCCCAAGTTTTAGTCATTTGCTGAGGCAGTGGCCTTATTTATGAAGCAGACTAACGCTTAGTCTCTGCCTATCTCTGACTTTAGTAAAGGGCCGTTTTCATGAACGCAGACTAGCGCTTAGTCCCTGACTAATCTAATCGGATCGTGAGTTGCGAGTGTACGGAGATTCGAAATGGAGGGTTTGCGTCAAAGAACTACCCCCCAAAAAAAAAAAAATAAATAAAAAAAAAAAAAAAAAAACAGAATAGAAAGTATAGTGGAGACAAAAGTTATCCTGCTGGCATTGTAACTGACTGATGTAATGTGATTCATCAGAACACACTTTTTCTTTTGGTTATTTTTTTTTGTTTTTGTTTGTTAGTTTGGTTTTGTGTGTGTGTATTTTTTTTGTTTGTTTGTTTGTTTTTTTTTTGTTTTTTTTTGTTGTTGTTGCTTCAATACGATTTAGTTTCAATGAAACTGTCAATGGTCTAAATATAGAATTAACAGTCGACTATGGACACCATTGTAATCTAACAGTCAAACATCAATACCTATCACGTGATTTGATACATCATGACAAAAGTAAGTTAAATATGAACAAGAATGAAATATTATCGTTACAGTAAGTGTTGCTAATTTCTTCTTTGGAAATATTATGGGTTGAAAGTATGAAGGCGGGTTTTTACCAGCTGTCATGTACTAGAGAGCGTGATGTTACAGCACAAAATAGCCGAATTAGTCACCGTCCTTGCAACGCCCACTTCTAATCAAGAGACTAACTAGTCAGAGACTAGAAAACGTTCATGAAATCCAATTTTTTAAAGTCACTTGCTCCGCACAGGCCTAAGACTAGCAAGTCATTTACTAGACTAGTAAAATACTATATCTAGTCCTCGTCCATAAAAACTGGCCCAGGTCGTACTTTTTTTCATTTATTTATTTTGTATATTAGTTTCAGATCTAGTTCCTCTCTTGTGAACGTTATGTTAGGATATTTTTTTTAAAAAGTAATAAATTAAAGATTAATGCTTTAACATTGTCAAGATCATGTGTTAGTCTATAGATACATAAAACTTGTATCAAATCACATCCAAGTCTATGATGCCTAAGAAAAGCTTTTCGGTCGCCCGACCTTTTCAATGTTTAATACGTCGTATTTGTAATTGGGCTCCAGAATGAATTCCCGTAATATTCGAGTATAAGTCGAACTTGAGACTTAAACAAGGACAAAAACATAAATTTGTCAAGAGAAACAAAACTTCTAAATATGAGGCTCAGTGGTGACCATACCATGCACGTAAAGATTTAGAAGAACCACTTTACACGAACACCAAAGGATGCTTTTTTACATTGCAAATGCCACCCAGTAGTGACATAGTGTAGCTATTGAGCCCCCTGTGCACCGCTAAACTCACAGAAAATCAAAACTGGAGGAGATCTGTAATAAAATACATTATGAGATCTAAAATTATTTCTAAATGAATTAATATATATTAATTGATTGGCTGGTTAATTGATTAATTATTAGTTGTAAGGAACCAAACTAGAACATATAAAATCAAATCTCGCAGTTTGATAACAGACTGAATGACACCGACAGAGTTTTACAGTGTGTTATTAAAAATTATTGATGCATTTCAGGTTTGAATAACTCCAAAGCTATATAAGATTTCATCAAATTTTTTTTTTTTTTTTTGGACATAGGTGCAGAGTTTATGTAAGTTCTGATTGATATAAGTGCGCTCTTTGATAGCTGAATTATGATATCATTATCATGAGTAGAAAAGGGTAATTTTGAAATAAATCGAAATCTACAGTGTGTTTGTTTTTAATCATTGATACATCTCAGGTATGAATAACTCAAGAACAGCTACAACAACATATCTAGTTTTCAACATATTAATCCGAATTTATTAAAGTGTTAAACGACGAAACCAACAGGAAACGGTATTCGAACTCTTTTGATTCAGATCCCGGAGGTAGTAATCAGCGGCAATAATGTAAACAAAATGGAAATGTTCATGTCTAACTTTGTTGGTTATGAGACACTCCATCAGAAATAAATTGAAAGTCATGTCCTGCTTAAACACCGATTATGAGCCATCAATATCTTCACGTTGATTTTACAAAAACTTTCTCTTTTTCATTATTTCAATGATGAAATAACTTCCTAATGTCCTTTTCCAGAATTTGCTCTTACTCTTAGTCTTAGACAGACTTCTAGACTAAGAAGGAGAAGGATAGATTCTTTTGGTGGTATGAGTATAGTATGAGTATGATTTAAATTTACAACAATAGAGTGGACAAGGTTATTAGAATTACAGTGTCAGCAATGATGTTTGTATATTTTTGACCTAAAGGAGGGATCTGCACCGACACCCAAGTCACAAGCTAATTCAAGGGAACAAAGAAATCCACCACTACCACATTTCATCACTAACTGACCAAAACATGGCATCATGTCTCTGTGAACTACACATTTGGTCACTCAAAAATCAGTATGGAATTCCTGGTATGAGTATGGTCAAACTGATTTTAGAAATCATTAGCTTTTTATTTGGTTACGCTTTCTGTTATTTCTGTAATTGATAACGAAGTGACTATTCTATTCTCACCCCCGGGATGAGAATAAAAAATCGATCGAGCTCTCACCCTCAGGATGAGAATAGAGGTCCTCGCCACTTCTCGCTATTCTCACCCCTGTTAACCAACAGGTAGGGAGGGTAGGTAGCCTAGCCTAGCCGCCAACCCTTCTCGCTATTCTCATCCCGTATTACTATTACCTAACCAACAGCCAGGGTACTACTATTACTACTACTACTACTAATAATAATGATAATAATAATGATGATGACGACGATGATAATAATAATAATAACAATAATAATAATAATAATAATAAGAAGAAGAAGAAGAAGAAGAAACTTTTTCAATTCTAAGTCTATTTCTATGGTCAAATATGCGTTATCTTGTTTTTTTTCTTGTATAGAAGGAACAAAATTGACGTCACCCAGCTCTTTGTTATTGTTTTTAGCTGTCATTTTTATAATAAGGTCTCACCGAATTGTGTTAATCAACATTTAACATTACACAAGGTTTCGTGCCTTGATAACTTGATAACATGGGTGCAAGCAACTGGACCTCAAAAAGCCTGCAAGTCGACTTATGACCAGACATATAATCTGAAAAAGCCTGCAAGATTCATCTAGTCTTCATAATAGTAGTCCACAATTGTTGTATGTTTAATCCAAAGGTTGTAATGCAGTAATTTGTTACGTTTCTTGTCACAAGTTGCACAATTTAAAAAAAAAAAAAAATCAATCAAATCCAAATCGCAAAAAGCCGGCGACGTTTTTTTCGGTAATCCAATCGCCGACAGGCCGGCTGTAGCCGGCATTCTTGCACCCATGTGATATATTATATCTGACTGGTAGATGTTATGAGTTTTTTAAAAAACTACACACATAGCATCAATATTTGAAAGATATGGTTGTTGATATTGGAAAAATTAACGACATAGTGGTAAGAAAGAGAGATATAAATTGAGACAGAGGAGAGAAAGAAAGAGAAGGGGGAGGGGGGGGGGGGGGGGTGGGGGAGAGACGAAATAGAAAGTGGAGGAGAAAGAGAAGAAGAAAATACCAGCAAATTAAAATAGAGAAAGACAAGGATAAAGAGAGGGGGGATGGGGAGAGGGCGAGAGAGATATGAAATATTGAGTGGACGAGAGAAAGGAAATACAAAAAAATATAAAAGATGTAGAGAAATAGAGTTTGGGGTAGGGGGAGGGAGAGAGCGAGAAAATATAAACAAGTTAGAAGTTGGGCGAATCCATTTCGCTGAGAGAGAGAGAGGGAGAGAGAGAGAGAGAGAGAGAGAGAGAGAGAGAGAGAGAGAGAGGAGAAGATAAAGAGAGAGAGAGAGAGAGAGAGAGAGAGAGAGAGAAAAATATCCCGTAGACAGATTTCCAACAACGATTCCCATATCTCAAGCCAGCCAGTCTACATTTTAAATGCACGACATACATGTACAACCTCCTTACGTCCAGTACCAGGAGAGATTTGATGATCAGGTGAGAGTAGTGAGGAAGGGGGGGGGGGTGCTAAGCTGACCCCTACACAGGGATGAGAATAGCGAGAAGGGACAGCGGCTAGGCTAGGCTACTCTCCCTACCTGTTGGTTACAGGGGTGAGAATAGTGAGAAGGGGCAACTACCTCTATTCTCATCCCGGGGGTGAGAGCTTGATCGCTTTTCTATTCTCATCCCGGGGGTGATAATAGAGGCAGCCAATTGATAATCATTTTCATGACATGTCAGTGTCTCAGTTCAAGTTCAAGCCTGATACTGATATGGCTAATCTGGTAAAAAAAAATTCTATTTACTAAGCCTAGCTAAACCCTTTTTTACATACTGGTCCTGGAATAATCACATTGCACCCATGCGCTAATTGTGACTCCCTTGATCTTTAATCCTGAATAATAATAATGAAACATTTTTTCACATCGAACATTAAATTGCTTTGTAAAGCGCTTTGATCATGTTTAGTGGAGATTGTGCTATATAAAAAGCTCAGGAATTTTTTTTTGTTTTGTTTGTTTTTCTTTGCAGACAGGGTAATTTAATGTTTTTGTTTATTCATCTTAACAACGCCACTACCACATTATCTTATTCGTCTGTAGTGTTTCATTCATCCTGTTTTGTTGATAAAGGGGATACTCAAAACGTCCATTTTATCTTTGTCGTATATTACATTGAAGCTAACATTCAATTTCACATTGTTATTTATTTCTTTGCAGACAGGGGGAGACATAAAAAATCTGAGTTAAGTTTTCTGACTTGTTCCACTCTGAATTGATTATCGTTAAAGCCACTGCTTCACATATATATCTTAATTTTCATTATACTTTGGATTCAAAGCTTCTTATTTAAATCAAACCATACATTTTGATTGTTCACTGTAAACATTGTTCATAAGTATGACTAATTGAAATGTTTCTCTCGAACAGATGATGTTATTGGTTGTCACTCGTATCATGATAAAGGAGAACTAAGTGAGTAATTGAAAATGGAAAAAAAATATAGACTGCTAATCTAGGGAATATATAGCCCAAGTGTAACAAACTAAATTAAGAAATAAAATAGAACTTCTCTTGATAAAACTTGATTTTGTCTAGAGTTTATATGTATCAGTAGGTTATATTTATATTGTCACTTATGTTATTCTTCATTTTAAAAAAACAACAATATTTTCCTCAATGAGGAATATATAATCACTTTCTAAAATTTGCTATATCACCTAAAGGTTTCACCACACGGTTCGGATTTTCTGCTTTAAAGTGGTTTATTGTATAAGTTCATATTAGATATTGACACGAGGATCAGATGATTAGAAGCATAGCTTCGTCATCACTAAGTTGATTAAGCCAATCCAGCTATAGTCTTCACAATTTTTCAAAAAATATTCTCTGTTTTATCAGCCATTGTTACTGTTTCTGTTTTCCTCTGTCATTTTTTGATGCTATATTTATACACGTTTTTGCGGGTCTTTTCTTTCCCTTTTGCAATATGATTTTGTTTCTAAATTGAGCTTTATTATTCTGTCATTCATGTTCTTTTAAGTTTTTAAAATAACTTCCTTCCACTGGTTAGGTTTTACTTTCAAGTGATTACAAATTTTTTGTTTAATATTTTTATATGTTCATAAAACATTTAATGCTTGTTTATCATTTTATTTCTAAGTCATGAATCGTTTCCTAGTTGCACTTTTTGATGGTCTGTTCATCATGCTCATGTGTTTTAGGGGATATACACATGTTCTTTTAAATCTCAATCTAAAGTGGCTCTACTATCCTTTTTATAAATTATACATTTGGCTTTATTTGCTTTGGACTGTATTTAACTTTTTTTTTTCCATTTATGGTCTTGAGGATCCTTGATTGTTTATCTATGTTTCAAGGTTTCCAAATTGTTTTTCTGTTTGAAGTGTTCAAACTGTTGATTTAGATACATGTTTTTACTTTAATCTGAAAATATGACTGAAACTTAATTATTTATTATCGTATTATTCCCTTTTTTTTTGCTTAAGAATAAAAACTTTAAAAACATTACTATTATTACAGAAAACATTGTATTTAAGACTTTGGCGTATTGGGGTGTAAGAAATAAAATTATTGTGAATTTGATGCAGTCTGTGCTAACCATTAACTGGGTAATTTGGGAAGGTGGTGGTTTTGTGAGATTTCTATGTATGTCTTCTTTATTGTCTTCATTAACTTTTTTTAAAGCATTTATTTACCCCTGAACTATTATGTTTTATGTTAGTATTGTATTTTTTAAAATTCATCTAAATCCATTCCCATGTATATTTTGAGCTATCAAGAGCCATCCTTCTGTGCATAGAAATATTTTAGAATCTGTATTTTGTTTCAGTGAGTCGTTCAGAGCAACCTTATTGCCAAGAAAAACAAGCATATTTGGAAGGTAAATATGATAAGTTAATAATAATTGAGATTTGCCTAGACAGAGGACCCTCTGGTGATGAATAAGGCTGTAAACTGAGTGCATCATTTTTGTCTCCTGTACGTGAATAACCAGTGTGTCATAGAGGCTATATATTTCTGTAATTTATTCACAACAAACACATGAAACATACAAGCAAACAAAAGTATGTGTAACCTAAAACGTTTATATTACTATTTAAACATCTATTTAGTGAGAACTGATCTTCCAAAGGTGTTCTAAAATCAGTAGCAAAAAAACTCTGTATGTTGTTTCACATTGTTGGTAGGAAACTGAAAGAAATTTTAATTCTGAGATAAAACGTTTACGTTCCATTCCTGTTTGGTTTATCAACTTAAAAAAACGAGTGAGTTGCACTCACTTTGCTATAATAAAACAAGAGACACTGAGAGGAAAGGTCAAATGGAGGGCAAGACAGACCGGAGAGGAAAATGAATGCTCTCAGTTTGCAGTATAAGCAGTATATAAATGCTTTTTTAAAAAAACAAATAAAAAAACAACAACAAAAACTCAGTTAAAATTGTGACAGATTGTCTTTTTTTTTTAACCACCATGTTTACTTTTCATATCATGAAAATGTTTGTTCTCAACATGTCTTTTTTTTTTTTCAGGGAGAGATGTTGTATGGACTCCGAGAAACAAAAGACCTGAACGTTTAAGAGATAATATAAAAGAAGTCGAGGTAAGAAGTGGTGTTCAGAAACTATATTAATATGTACTTATAATTTTATTGGTTAAAGCTAGCGAGGTTGGTTTTTTTTAATTTTCAAAAACTTTGTAGTTTGATTACTATACATATATTGAGGATTTACAGACCTAAAAGGAATATATATAAGTACTGAAATAACCTTTTGCATGGAAATGAAGTGGTTAATTATACAGCTATGTGGTCTTGTGGTTTGGCACGCTTTCATATTGGAAGGTCCTGGGTTCGATCCTTGCTCAGCGCATAATTGAGTCCTTGGAAAAGGCTCTTTACTCACATTCTCTCACCATACTCAGGTGCAAAATGAGTACCTGACCATTAACAGCATTGTCTCTGTCTGAAAAAAATTGTAATAATAGGTGGCAAGTCTTGTTATACATGTTATGTGTTGCTGTTTTTCAGGCACCCTTTGTAGAGCGCTTTGAGCACATTAGGTGGATATTGCACTATAGAAAAGTTCTATTTTTTTTTTGTTTATATTTTTTTTAATTGACGTGAGACCAGTAGTAAAAATTAGAAGTGAAAGTTGCTTCCGTCGCATTAGAAAGGAAAGTGTTCAGATTAAATAAATGAATGATAATGGAGATACACTGAACAGTTTGATGCATCCAAAAGTGAAATAGCCTTATGCAACCAGTTACTGAAAATGTAATACTACTCTCAATTTTCCACAGGAAATTTTAACTCAGTTTAACTGTGTACAGATCAGATGGAGGAGTAGACAAGTCTTGCAGGTGATTGTCCAATCTATATAATTTTTTTTTTTCATAATAAAACACTAGAACGTTTTTCTGGCAGTTTCAAAGTGTTGCTAATGCATGGCTGCCAACTGTCCTGAAAAAAATCGGGACTGTCTCCATTTGGCAATCTGATAAAATTTAATGAAAGAAAAATGGACTGTTTATATGAATGGAGATGACCCTTGCATGTCCCAGGATTATGCAGTTTTGACCAGCAAATTAAAACAAGGAACAGAAGAAAAGCTATAAATCTAAATTATTTTACTAATAGTCCAAACATACTGCTGTTTTGGGTCATGACATTGTTGTGTGTTAAGGTGTCCAGGTTTAGCTTTTTGAAAAGTTGGCAGCTATGATAATGTGAAAAACATCCACAGTTAATCTTTTTCTTCTCAATTGTCTTTAAATCTTTACTTCAAACTCTGTGATATTACAACAGGAAAAGCAATTGTCATTATGTGATTATGGCAGAGTTTGTGTAATGTTCAAAATGGTAGATATTGAATTAAAATGAAACATGTAAGCATTTAACAGGTAAAAGAAATCTCTCAAATTTATCAATGAATTTTTTTCAATTAATTTGTGATAATTGAAAAAAAAAAACAACTGAGAAAAATACAAGAGCATGAATTGTATTGGTGACTGTACCTTAATTTTGGCTTTGCCATGAGGAAAGTACGATTTCTTTTGCTTTAGAGAATAATTCATGCAATGAATGATGTCCTTTTTTAAGTATATTGTTTTGTATTTTATTAAGTTTTTTTTAAAAAAGTACCCAGCATTATTGAACAATTATGCTTTTAATTTCATGATAATAACCTTGATAAAGAATATTGTATTGTCAATGTATAGGTCATTTCATGGGTCCAGATCAGTTAAAGGCTGTGTACCCAAATGTTATAAATACTATGCCTAACTTCTAAATGTTTAACCATTGGTTCTGATATGTGTGTTTTTGGATTTTTGATTTGATATCACACAATTTTTATTTATTTATTTGATTTTGAGCTATTTATGAAAGCCCTAAAGTCCTAATTTTTAATGATATCGACCCATTCATATATATATATATATATATATATATATATATATATATATATATATATATATATATTATATATATATATATATAATTTTAATATTTACCACAATGTTGGAGTCAGTCTACATCGATGTTTCAGGCCTATTTAGCCATCGTCAAGACTGTGTGTTACATGAGTTTGGTTTGTTGTGTGTTGTTGCTTGTTGAACACACAACAAACCAAACTCATGTAACACACAGTCCTGACGATGGCGAAAAAGGCCTGAAACATCGATGTAGACTGACTCCAACATTGTGGTAAATATTAAAATAATAATTCGCTCCATTGCTACATGTCGAGCACTATTTGTACCATATTTGTATCCAACACAATTAAATATATATATATATATATATATATATATATATATATATATATATATATATATATATATATATATATATATATATATATATATATATATATATATATATATATATTTAAACTATAGCTTGTGATGAGCAACGCCAGTGTCGTCACATTCATCATAAGTGGTCATTGTGGTGATATAGAGAGAATATATATTGACAAGTCTCTTGTTGGGAAACTCAGCTCTGAACTCATCTGTGATGGTAATTATCAGAGGTTTCTTTTTTTTTTAAAAGTTAAATATAATTATTTTTTATCAAATAAAAGTAAAATGATAGTACATCACAAATAGCTAGATTGTGTTAATATTCTCTCAATGTATTTAAAACCTTCTTTGACTGCTGTTTTCAAAGGATCAATTAATGATTGTTTAAGTTTGATCTGAAATTTAAAGGCCTGTAATTGAATCATTTTTTATGGATAACTTTATTCTGTTTTTTGATTGCTCCATGACATAGCGTGACCATTTTTACTTTTTTTTTTACTGCGATTAAAAGCTGACTTCTGTTTCATTATTTTTCTTCAGCCTACGTCAATGAGCAGTTTTTCATTGCATCATATTCCAGCATGAACAAGCTCGATTTTGCTTACTTCACCAAACGACCCCCTTTAAATGAAGCAGCAAAACGTTTAGACAAGCTTTCGTCATGGGAGCCAAAGGTGATGCAAAAATTATTGATTCGTTTACACCAGATCATTTTCTATGATAAAACACCACAGCGGCTTATTTTGCTAATTTTCATTATTTGCACTTTTATTTAATTATCCTTATTTGTATTTTAAGTAATCTTTCATTTTAATTTCATTTTCTTTACTCTTTGAGACCTGGTTTTGACGGGACATATATTATAAAGCCTAGTCTACAAAGTACAGTTAAATTAAGTTTTGGCGTGCAAGCTCTGGTTTTTTAAATTTTTTACTTAACTAAAACTCAATCAATTTTGATTTATCTATGTATTTGGCCTGTTTGAGGTCAAGTTTTATTGTTTTAGCTTGGGAGAGTATTTGTAAACTTTATGACTAAGATGAGCAGGTGTAGTATAGCAGATGACATAAAGAAGGCATGATTATGTGACTAGGAATTGGAGCTAAATTTCTCTTATGTGCTATACAGACTTACATCATATTATTATTTTTAATAGGGGTAGTAAGTTTTGTTCAAAAGTAAAGTACATTCTTTCTTGTAGCTTTTTTTTCTTACTAAATTAATTTTTGCTCTTGTCTTGACTTTTAAGAAGAGCTGTGGAACTGATAAACCTGTGAACAGAGTGTGTTTGCGTTTGGCCTACCTTTCCTCTCCACTGCAAATGGGAAAAAAATATATGAATACAAATTTTAATTACATAAACACCTGCTGTTTAGAATTATTTTTAATAGATTAGATAGAAGTCATTGGAATATAATTATTTTTTTCTTTTTATTCAACAGATCACACAACTTGAAATCCCTGGTCCCAAGGGTCGTCGGCTTGAAAGATGTTTCTCAATGAATACAACACAAGATATGGTACATTAGATTGATGTAAAACTGTAGGGATTTTGCATTCATTTCTTTTGACTAAACCAAAATATTTTTATAAACTTTATATTCGTTTCATGTTTTTAAAAGTATGATTGTGTTAATTCAATTACATCAATCATCTATTTAATCTATTCATTTCCCTTTGACAATTGTACATTGTACTTTTCATTTCAGTTGCTTGTATGGTGGTCTATAGGGAGTGGAGAGGCATGGCCATGGAGCCCAATGAACAGTGACAAAGAAAGAGCAAATATCATAATTATTTCAATCAATGGGTAAGTGACGTCTTAAATTGTCTTGGGTTTTCATTGAGAATATAGACATTTAACCCCCCCCCCCCCACCCCTGTCATTTAGAACATACAAATTGTACCCCGGCCCCCCTCTCATCCTTGTCCAGTTCTTATGTATCTTCAAAGTAGTACAGCTGATTTTGAAATATCATGGCAATTTCAAGGGTTTCGATTTGAAGGTGAGAATTTTACCTAAGTTATTCCATATATCAGCTTTGTCCAAATGAAACATCATATCACATAGAAGGAACTATCTGGAACCATTCATCCTAGTTGAGCTTTGCCCCAAGTACCAGCTTGTTCTTTACCTTATATGATATGATCAGCTCTCCTCACTTTGGGCTCATTTCAGAGTGTATGGTAGCTGGTCAGTATGGTAGCTGGTCAGTCATGAACTTTTAGCAGTAATCAGCTATCAGGTGATAACAATGAAAACAATGGCTTTTGTTCTGATTTTTAGTGTAACAATCTACAAATAAATACTATTAATGCGTGACTCACCACCTCAAAGTGGTTTATATATATATAGTATTTAAAAGAAAAGTGCAAAAGACCAATATTTTGTGTCTTGCATCATTTTAAGTTTGAGGGGCAGCGTGGCTCAGTGGTATGGTCTTTGCTTTGTATCCGAAAGGTACCCACTGCACTGTGTAGCCTTAAGCAAGTCACTGCGGTAGACCCTGGTATATTCCAGTCTTCCCTTGGAAAAGACTCTAATGATAAATTTCCCCTTTGGGATTAATAAAGATAATTTATTATTATTTATTTTTCATTATTAATTGACTTTTTGCCTTTTCTTTTGACAATGACATAATACCAGACTGAGATGACTGATTTATAAGCTGTTAAATACACTTTTATTGAGCCCAAAATATGTGTAGAATACCCTGTTTTGAATCATACTTCTAAAATGTTTTCGATTAGGAGAGCATCTCTCCCTCCCCTAGAAAGTTTGCAGTCATGTGGATCACTTTTCCCTCTGAAACCGTGATTTTCTATTCCCACCTATGGATTTTTTTATTAGAATGACAAATTATATTGTTATACTTAAAATAGGATCTAAATCAAAGGAATATTTATCTTTATATTATATTTTATTGATTTTTATTTTTATTTTTATGAAAAGTCCTCTCATTGATGTCCTGGCTTATACTAAGACAGAGTGTGACCCACACCATGTTCAATTCAGGTAATTTAAATTTCTTTTTCAATCAGTTATTCTTTCGTTTACCTTTTGGATTGAATTTAAAAGTAAGAACTTCAATTAAAGGAGAATTTAAATTTCTTTTTCCATGAGTTATTGTTTCGTTTATCTTTTGGATTGAACTTAAAAGTAGCAACTTTAATTAAAGGAGAATTAGCAAAGAGCAGTGATATTGGTGCAATCCCTTCTTCAAATGTTGATATGAATAATTACACAATGGGAGAGCTGGGAAATTAGAGACGATGTTGGAATCACAGAATGGAAATCAAACTATTAGTAAGGGATGGCATTGACATATCAGAACCATTATATAGGATTCATTACATGAGATATAACCAATTCATTTTTTGCCATTGTCCTTGTACGTTAAATAGTTGTTTTCGATTATGAAATTTCCTAGCCTGCAAATAATGAATAATGAATAGCAAATTGCATTATAATGAAAATTGCTCCTTTTTGATAGCCAAATTGATGTAAAATACAGAATTCATGAACCATGTTTTTGTGGGTTTTTACAAAAATATTTCCATATTTATTTGTTTTATTTTTTTAATATTTTTATTCCAACATGGCACACTGTCACAATTTATGAACAAATGTTAAGAAAATTTACGAAACGGTGTGTCACTAGCTATACATTCTTCTTGCATGGATATTGTATTATCATTTATATTAATACTTGTTTGCCGAAGAAGTTGCCAGAAAAATTATTTTTTAGATTTGTATCAAATTAAGACATTAAAAAAGAAAAAGTTTGTTTCCGATCTTTAGACAATTGTATATACCTATATCTTGTGTAATCGGTAAGCTACATCCAGTAAGAACCTTGTCTTCTTTTTTTATGACCTCTCAGACTGATTTTTAAGACCTTAATATGTCCGGTATTTTCATAGTCAATACAGTCTTTTATTGATGGTCACCAATTGTATTTTATAAATATAATTGGATTATTAAAAACAAAAAAACCTTGAATTCCGTTGAAATTTGTTATTATGACAGTATGCATACCTGCCACCCTTCCACATTTGGCGGAATCATTCCTATTTTCATTCTTCCTTTCCGCTATTCCGCCATTGTCTCTAAAATTCTGATTTTCAAAAATGATGATAATGATAAGAAGAAAAAAATGGGAGTGGGGAGGTAAAAATGTGATATTTTTTTGTATTTAATGATTGCCGAAAGGGAGCTAAGTAGGAAAATTAATTGCACTCATCCCACCCCCCCCCCCCCCCCCCCTATCTAGTTTTGTCAGCTGTACCAGAATACTGTCTTATTGTGTTGGTGGCAAAGCTGTGGTCATTTTGATTATCCATTTGTGACGAATTCCTTCTTTTGTCTCAAATTCCTATTTTCTGATGTTCTGATTCCACTTTTGGAATGTAAAGGGTTGGCAGGTCTGCAGTGTGTCTCAACTTTAAGTGCATTATAATATTGTAGTGATTTTCTTTCAGCTGTTTGCAACCCCACAGAATATTTTCTTTAGAACAACAAATACGTGGTCAAGAAGAAGTGGTTGCCAGATCAGTCACTTATGAAGTTATTCAAGGCAAGGTATAATGAAAAAGTATCTTTTATGAATTTGAGAAAATTACAAGATTGCTGATTTTGGAATCTTAGATACTGGCGTAATTGATTAGATCATTGATTCCTTTTTTTGTTTTATTCTTATTGTTTTCTTTTTTTTTTTTTTTGGTAATGTGAAACTGTTTTGTAAAGATTCATTAATCAACCCACCCTACCGACTCCTTTTAAAAAATATATTTTGGCCCTTTTAACATTTTTTTTTTTACAATAATTAATCCTATTGAGAACTTATTTTTTGGTGTAAATAAAAGTAAAGGGTTCAAGATTATTTGTAGCAGATTTAAATTTATTTAATCTTTTTTTCCAGATGCAGACAGCTTCCATCGTAAACATTCCATTAAAAAGTAAGTGATATCTTTATTTAGTACTGAATGTAGATATTGTTTTTATTTATTTTTTTTTGTATAATGAATAGCATTTTATATTAAAGCACTTTTTGTGTTTTAAATTTCTATCTTAAAAAAAAAAAAAAAAAATTATTCAATCAATAATGAAATACTGGGCAGGTCCTTTGACCTCCCTTGGGGGGCAGGAGGTCATGCTGTATCTTCTATCCCCTTATATCTGTTTTCCGAGTTGCTTTCTGTCTTTGTTTTGGAATGGGATTACTTAGTTTTGTCCCAGCCCTGACTGGGAGGGAAGCAGTCAAATGTATAGTTATGGTTTTGAGAGATTATATTTTTTTCCTTGTAAATCATCTCTCTGTTATGTATTGTTAGTATTGTATTCTGTAATTATTTTGAGTGTGTTTCTCTAAGTGGGATCATGTGCTGGTGTCTGGTAGAGCAAAAACTCGAGGTGCCTAAATGAGCCAATAAGATGGAGAGAAAGATAAAGGGAGTAAATGCGACTCATATGTACGGGAACAAACGATGTTTCGGCCTTTGGCCTTTTTCGAGTAGACACGAAATATATATAATAACATATCTCTGCCCTAACCAACAAAAGGACAGTATCTGGGCTGACCCAGATCCAGCCAGTTTTGCCGCAATCGACACATTTAGTTTTTTCATTCATAACTCTTTAATTCTATTACATAGTGGAAGTCTCCTAACATTAAATAATAGCTGATGATAAATTGCGTTTTTCTGTTAGTCGGCGATTTCATTGACGTAATATGTTGCGTAATATTTTGAGATACTGTTCTTTCTTGGTTAAAGCCAAGCAAATAACTCTACCTGTAACCAACAAAAGGACAGTATCTTATACGACCGTCTCACATACTGTTCACCCTGGTTAACCGCAACGCAAAATGCCTCGTCCGTATTCACCAAAAGAACAGTATCTCAGTTATATATATAGCAAAATACGAATAACTCGATCGACAAACGTTTCACGTCAGCGAGGGCGAGCACTCACCATCACGGACGAGTGAGAGGCAAGGCTAAGTGTGTTTGACCTGGCGTGAGGGGATCTATCGGCTGTGGCGCTCGCTTGCCGAGATCAAACAAGTCAAGTTTGTAGGCGTGACTCTGATATAATATTACTACATTAGACTATTCCTCAATCTTTTAGACCCTGACTCCTTTTTCAAGATGAGTCTATTTTTATTAAGCATCATAGCTTTAATTTACGCGTATTGATGATTTTGGCTATCTTGCAAATTAGACTTTAATTGTGTATCAGGGTTTTGTCATTGTACAACGATATGGGGTGAGTGAGTGATAGTGAATTAAACCTAAGAATAGCTGGAAAATAGGGTATGTTCCCCCCCGCCCCCAACACGTACACACACATCCCTTTTTGTTTTAAAATCAATATCTTCATTGTCATAGGAAACGAAAAGCATGAAATGGAACGAAATCTGTTGGTACATTTATACTGAATGAAATAGGCGACACCATTCTTACTAAATTTAAAAGGTGCCTAAATTATGAGCTTATAAGATGAACAGAAAAATTATTTTGTCTTTAGCTAATTTCGCCCACAGGGAGTTACAATAGTACAATTTAGATAAAACAAAGGAATTAATTAAAAGTTCTGCTATATTAAATTACGAATTTTGCTTATTTTATTCATTTCTATGTACATAGATTTATGGTGTTATTCACGTAGCAGCTTGTTATGGAAAGATGTTTATCAATGATGACGCTAAGGTTTTTTGCTTTATTTGAAAATTCTATTGTGCTATTTCCGAGAGGTGAATTATTTGCCTTCCACACTTTAAAATCTCAGTTTTACTATCATTTACTATCATTTAATTTTAACTTGTTATGGTACATTCAAGATTTAATCTCATTAAAACAGCTCGAAATTAGTTGTATTAAGAATTGTAAATTACTTAGGGGTACTGAATCATAAATTTGCGTATCACCAGCATTAAAATGATAACTCAGATTGAATCTGGATATCACACTAGAAAGGGGGTGCTTATATACAGAAAAAAGGACAGGGCCAAGAACGCACTCCAAAGTTTAGTAAAACTTGTTCTGACTGAATACCATTCACCACGACAGTCTGCCATCGATCCTGTTAAATACATTTTTGTATGATGTAAACCGTTTTAAGGGCAATTCCTTTTACGCCTACATATTTTCTAGTCTTCTTAACAAAATGTAATGGTCAATGGTATCAAAGGCAGCTGAAAGATCTTAAAGGCATAATAAATTGATATTGTTAGCGTCCGCATTATATAACAAAAGATTTTAAGAAGCGCCGTTTCAGTACTGTGTTGCTGTTTGTAGGCTGACTGAACTGTTGTTCTTAAGATGAGATAATAATTGTGTCAGTACTACCTTCTCCAAAAGTTTGGACAAAAAATAGAAGGATGTGTGGAAAGTGAGAGATATGAAGACGATTAAAAGAAAAACCCCAAAAAAAACCCAAAAAAAAACAACTTAACAAAAAACGCCTGGACAGACAGTCACACCGACACCCATACACACACAAACGCACACACACACACACACACACACACACACACACACACTACTTAGTTGAAATGAATGAAAAATAAGTATACTTAAGTTAAATGTTTGGTTGAGCATCCGACCAACAAGCAAGGGGATCAGTTTTTTATTGCCAGTTGTATTAAGTTTTGTAATGGTTTTGCTTTCTGTTTTTTTTTTTTCATTTTTTATTACTTGTTTATAAAGCCCCTCTGCCCACCAATCAGCCACTAAATAGCTAGCTTGATATGTTGATCTGGTGGAAAGTAATACGTGAATATTTACAACTTATGTCATAGATTAGATTGATTTTGAACTCAGTGTCTGCAGCAATTTAGTCTTTAATCACGGACGCATAATTTTGTCAAAGATATAAGAACTGCAATCCAAACAGTTGTTAAAAGCAGGTATTTCCACTTTTAACATCCAACGGACGAGGTCAAACTTAGATGTCGCTGGGTCAAACATACGCGTTGTGGTATGTCACTACTGCTGTCGGATGTGAAGGTCATTCGTTCGATTCTATATAGAGTATGCGGTTAGACTAAGGGAGTTAATTTTTGACATTTTACACGGTAATTTATTTATTCATTTATTTATTTATTTATTATTATTATTATTATTATTATTATTATTATTATTATTATTATTATTATTATATTATTATTATTATTATTATTATTATTATTATTATTATCATCATCATCATTATTATTATTATTATTATTTTTATTAATGATATGACCCTCCGCCCCGAACGGGGGGTGGGGAGGGGGAAGAAAGAAAGAAAGAAAGAAAGAGAGAGAGAGAGAGAGAGAGAGAGAGAGAGAGAGAGAGAGAGAGAGAGAGAGAGAGAGAGACTGCTCGTGCATTGTAGAGGGCGGGAGCTAAATAGAATAAAGATATAAATATGTGTGTGTGTGTGTGTGTGTGTGTGTATGTGTGTGTTTGTATGTGTGAAAGAAACACGAGGGAGACAAAGAGAGCGAGCGAGACTGGTAGATAAACAAACGGGGAAAAGAAGAGAGGGGCTGGAGCAAAGAATAGGTAGGGATAGTATAATAAAGCCCTTCGTTTCAAAAGAAGTCAAAGTCAATCAGTGGGAAACATATTGACCAATGAGATTGTAATTTGAAAAATGGGACTGGTCAAATCATTTGTTGCATTGTTTCCATTTTGAGTCAGATGACAGCTTGAAGAGGAGCGGGTTGGGCTTAATTTGTAATGACTTACATGAAATCATATAATTGAATCTTCTTGTTTGAGTTGCAACGTCGAGTTATTTAGGACCTGCCACTCGTTATCACAACCCATTGTGGTCAATTGTCATCTATTAAACTCTCCTCCCCTTTTTCTTTGGGTTCACTCCAGTGACTTCTTATATAGTAGACAATGGTTCACTCACATTGTTTATTGTCTCAAAAGACCCCACCCTCCCTCCCATTCCCAATGAATACACGTTAAAACGCACGCTCTCTCTCTCTCTCTCTCTCTCTCTCTCTCTCTCTCTCTCTCTCTCTCTCTCTCTCTCTCTCTCTCTCTCTCTCTCTCTCTCTCTCTCTCTCTCTCTCTATCTCTCTCCCTCTCTCTCTTCTCTCTCTCTCATTTATTTATTTATTTTTTAAAATATATCTCTCTGCATCCATCTCTCTCGCTCTCTGTTTGTTACTGACTTTCTCTCTCTCTCTCTCTCTCTCTCTCTCTCTCTCTCTCTCTCTGTGTGTGTGTGTGTGTGTGTGTTTCTCTCTCTCTGTGTGTTTCTCTCTCTG
The DNA here is from genome assembly GCF_034508935.2 of Berghia stephanieae. Classification (NCBI taxonomy): domain Eukaryota; kingdom Metazoa; phylum Mollusca; class Gastropoda; order Nudibranchia; family Aeolidiidae; genus Berghia; species Berghia stephanieae. The sequence goes on from NC_088360.1 coordinate 44,563,138, forward strand.
TATGCCAGTCTCTCTCTCTCTCTCTCTCTCTCTCTCTCTCTCTCTCTCTCTCTCATGTAAACAACAACGCGATAGAAAGTTACAGTGTTCCTCTATGATGTCATGTTACGGATGACGTCATTGGCGTTGGCGACTTATGCGTCAACCAATCAAATCGTCACCAACAGTTTCGCATGGTATTGCTCGCCATACGGCGGCATCTTCGTCACGCCACTCGTTGACGCCACCGCATGCTCACGGACACCGTCAATATTTACGGGGCGGACTACGGCCGTCGGAGATACTGTCCTTTTGTTGGTTAATGATGGGGTTGAAATAGGATACTGTTTCAAGCAAATATTTAATTGCCTCTAATTTCAAAAATATTTGAGTTATGATCATTCTGACAACTTTGTAAGCTTCCCTATGTCCCAGAGATTCGATTTAGTAAAAAAAGTGATTTTATGATTTTTTGAGAGATACTGTCCTTTTGTTGGTTAGGGCAGATCTGGATGAGACTTTAAGGTGATTTCAAACTCCATTGATGGTATTCTCTTGGAATCTACATCTGTTCCTTATTTGAACCAGTTCCCCCTTGTCTTACTTTTTCTTGGGTGCTTAGATTGAAAATAAAAAATATTTTAGCTATTTCATTTTCTTCTATTTAATGGTGCTGATATGACCTAAATGTGTCGCAAGCGCTGTAAAACCCTTAAAAACAAACAAAAGAAACAATAATGAAATAGTTAGAAAAGCATTTTATAGGATGTCTACAACATGAGATTTAGATTTGTTTAAAGGCTATTTTTATTTTACCAGGTACCATTGTGTGTCAGAGCAGAAATCAAGCAGAGGATAGAATGCTTCTTGGATTGTCAGATGCAACTTTGGTAATAAATTATTTTAGTGATATGGTTCAGATAGTTAATATTTGATAACATTTTGATTGAGAGGGGTACAAATCTTTGAATTTGAGATATAGTTTACAAAACTTTTATTGGGTTTCAAGCATGGTGCTTAGATAAGTATTGAAAGTATTTTTTTTTTACTTCACCACCTTTTCTTTCTGGGTGGGGTTCCTGACCTCCCATAGTGGGCAGAGAGGTACTTACTGTGTCTTCTATCCCCCTATATCTGTTCTCCAACTTGCTTTCAGTCTTTTTCTTGGAATGAGATTACTTGGTTTTGTCTTGGCCCTGACCAGATACCCTGGCTGAGAGGGAAACATTCGAATATATAGTTAGAATTTTGGGAGATGATGTTTTTTCCTCTGTTATGCACTGTATTATTTTGTTTACATTCTATATATATGATTTGTAAACATTTGAGTGTATTCCTCTTAGTGGGGACCTGTGCTCGTGTCTGGATGAGATTTTTGGTGATCTCAAACTAAGTACTTTGATAGTGTGCTTTTGGAATCTACATCTGTTTCCTATTTGAACCAATTCCCCTTTGTCTTACCTTTTCTTGGCCACTTTAATCATCACCATCTAGAACTTTTTACTATCCCATTTTCTCCCTTTGTACTGGCGCTGATATGACCTTAATGTGTTGCAAGCGCCGTAAAACCCTTAAAAACAAAAAACAAATCATTTTCTTTAATCTGTAAAAGCTCCATCTCCTGAAGATCATAAAAGGGACATAAACGATACAACAAACAAGTAAAGTTACCCATATTTTGTTGTTGTTGTTGGTATATTTTAGGTATCCAATAGTATTGCAAGTGCTTCCGTTTCTTTAAACACAAAACAAATTTTTAAAATAAAAATTGAGAATCGGTCTCTACTTTAAATATTTCAGAATGGCTTAAGTTTGTTTTGAGATGGGTGTTTTGTTTTTTTTAAAGATATATATCTCAAAATTTTATAAAAACTCGTTTTTCATAAGATCTGCTCACTCATTAGAAAACTCCTCTTGTACCATAAATAGGATTGCGATGTCTAGATCTCATTCAATTTGAATTCTTCAATTATCATGGCAAACAAGTATTATACAATGGTCTTTATTTTTTATTTTTATACTTGTTAGCTATTCGTCTAAAAAAAAAATTCCAGAAAAATAAACACGATGTCTTTTTGTACATAATTTTTACAAATCTCCCTTTGTCTTTTAGGTTATGTTTGATGATACAAGAAAAATCACTCTCTTCACAAGAGCTGCTGTGGTAAGCATTTCCGATGTTTAGGATTTTGATGATTGAAAATTCAATTTGTTACTTTGAAATTCTTTTTTTTTTTCACTCTCAGTAAATGAATGAATATCAAACCTCAATTTAGTTTTGATCTTGGTTACAATAGATTATCCCATTTTTATATCTATTTACTATATCATAATAGTGTTATTATTGAAATGGATATGAAATCAAATTGAACTACACCACATCTACTCTAAATCTTTTTTAAAGTGTAACTCGTACAAGGCAGGATGGGATTATATTATTTTATTTTGCTGATGATATTTTCCTCTAAAATTCCTCTGGTGTTTATTGAAAAAAATTAAGTTTTTTTTTTTTTTTTTCCTTTTCTGCATGTTGTGAGTCTGTGCATGCCTTCAGCTAATTTCTCTTATTGTCACAGCCTCCCTCATCAATTGTGTGGCATCCAAGTGGAACTTTGGTTGTGGTCGCTAGTCCTCGGGCTGATATTCAGGTTTGTCATTCTCTCTATCAATTACCTGCTTCTATGCACGTAAATAAAGTGCTCAAAGGGTTTTAGTCGATCTGGTTGCACTATTACAGTGTAAGTGAAAACCATATCTTTTCTGCACCTGAGCATTTAAAAAACGAACAAATGGTTTTGACTAAATTATTAATTCTTGATTATTTCACATTAGGAATTTCTAAGACTGCAGTAGCGATGATTTTTTGTCTTATCTGTTTGAAATGAAACTTAGGCAAGGGATCTAGAGCCAATACATTGTTTGATAAATGTTAGGAAGATGTGCTGAATATAATTTGGTTTCCTGGTCTCTGCAGAACATTCAATTATTTGGATCTGTGACAGAGCCCAAAAGGCTAATTGTCTTATTGCCTTTTAATCATCATTGCAACTAATGTTAACATTTGTGAATGTTTAAGATTTAATGAAATGTTGAAAAAATAGAGTTGAAGCCAGGTTGTATAATCAGGCACTTTAATACAAATTGAATTTTACTTCTGGAGCAGCAGCATGCAATTAGTGATAGTATCCAAGGAAACGAAGAACGACTCAATCTTTGAAGAGTTTTGTGACTGAGAAAAGAATTTTTTTTTAAAATTTTTATCAAGGATGATTTGAATATGAGAATATTCATCACACATCTTTGAACCATTTCGAATGTCATTTTCATTTCAATTCACTCTCAAAATTAATGTTTCCAAGCTGTGGGTGTAATTCCTTTTTTAAAACATTTTATTCTTTAGTTCGGGTAAATCAGTGAAGCAAAAGATGGGAAACCAAAGATACATGTTAAACTATTGCATTGGTGATGCAACTATTTTATTTAATCATATTTTTGATAGCTTTGGTTTTTGGGATGAAGATAGTGTCTTTGTTCGGTACGAAAGGTGAGAACATTTGTGGAAATGTGATACAAGTTTTGAACTTAATGTTAACCAACAAGGTCCTTTTCCATTCTTTCTTTCATTTCAAAGTGCACTCAATTTTCTTGTATTTGATACCACATATGTTTGATCGTAGTAATGATCGCTTTTGTTACACTCTTTTCAAGAAAACCAGTGGTTTAATTGCAATTGAAAATATTTGTTTACTTGGTCTCCATATGGCTGAGTTTATTCATAACACAGCTTTGAACTTGTACATATCTTGATTATTTGTAGTATTTTCATCCAGTGAGTGTTTTGTTTAGCAACTTTTTTGTGTTTCCAGATTTTTGATCGTGCACTTTCACCATTAAGGATTCACCTTGTCAGTGAAGATCCGTCCCCAGAAAAGTTTTTAAGGATCAGCAAATTTTTCAGGTAAATTGTTTGTTCTTGGGTGAGTTAATCCTCAGCATCTCATTTATCAGCATTAGTCATTTATATGTTGCAAATTTTAGGAGATTTTTACGATTTTAATTAATTTAAGCGGTGCAGCTGAATAGCCCTATTGGAATATATGAATGATAGCATGGTTCACTTCTACAGAGTCATCACCATCATTGCTATAGCATTACCACAAATCTTTAGGAAATTGTGAAGAATAAATGCTTTATAAATGAAAGCAGTAATATAGAGAAAAATGGGGGGCTCCCCAAACAAAAACGAGATCAGTCATATATAACTTATCCAATTGTTGCAATGAATATATATAAATATATATATATATATATATATATATATATATATATATTATATATATATATATATATAATATATATATATATATATATTCTTAGATAATATTGTTGTTTTTTTTTTCCTTTTTCTTTTATTCATAGAGTCAATTTGAAATTAAATTTGGATGAGAACCCTGTGATTATATAAATATATAATTTCTGTTATCGCTGCAATTGTCATATAATTTTCTTTTACAATTTTGCCTTTCAGGACATCTGTGAGTTTAAGAGATATGGAATGGTGTCCACATGCCCCTTTTAGTTCTGAATTCATGACGAGCTACATGGATGCCTTATTTTTGTCTTTCAGCAGGTGATTTTGATTTTGAATTTTGAAGGAATTAGACTCATATTAATTATTTCTTGCTTATTGTCTTTGAAAAGCATTTTAGTCGCATGTTTGTTTCTTTTATTGTGGGTAAGAATATGAAGTAGATGGCTGTTGTAATAATAATTCATGCTATATAAACATTGAAAAGGAAACTTATAAATTCTGGAATTATTGTCATGAGATATTTAAATAATTGTACATGAACATGAATTTTTGAGAAAAAAATCTGATTGCCACCTTTTACTTAAAGAAACCCCCATAATTAAAATTTATAAATTTAAAGGGGAATAGAATGATCAGATTTAAAAAAATTAAAACATATTTCATTTGAAACAAAGTACTTATTGCAAAAGATCCTCAGACTGGTAACCGGCAATAGAAAAACCAAATACCCCCCCCCCCCTTAAAAACAACACCCCCCCCCCCACCCCCAAAATAAAAAATATCCAAATTTTCAAGCCAAAGGTATATACAATGTAGGCCTGATTCCAAAAATATTTATTCGTCATGTACAGATTTGGGGAAGGGGTGATTCAGACTTTATTTTCAAGATTCTGATTTGTAAAACAACAAATTGTTTGTGGAAAACTAACAAAAAGTATATTGTTGTTATCAAAATGAATTGCGGTCAAATTAAACTACGCTACATCAATTCTAAAACATTTTAAAGTGTAAATTGTATACAACAGGATGTTTTTAACTTTTGCACCTGTGACTGAGACTCAGTTTGTACCTTTTTTTATTAGATGTGTGTGTTTGAATTTTTACTGCTCTCTTTTTATCTTCAATTATGATAACCTTGTTAAATGCTATAATAAAATGTTCTGCCTTCAATACAGAGGTCCAGTTGGTCTTTTACAATTCCATCTAGGTGTGCGGAGCAGAGAAAGGTTTTCATGTCTTGAGCTTGTGAAAGAATATTTGAAACATCAGCAAGTTGATGAAGTAAGATTTGTGATAATTTGTTGAAGTCATTTGAAAATGATGTGATTTTTAGATGAGAGCGTGTGAACGAGATGTGGAGTTATTTAGAGACCTGTTAATTCTCCCAACCATTGTCAGAATTCAGACTCTTCAGTACTGGTCAATAATCAATCCACCAACCTTCTTCCCTCACTTAAAAAGTTTTTTTTTTTAAAAAGAAGAAAAAAGAAAGTTCTAAAAAATAAAAGTGTGGTGACCCTCCCCTTCAATCCATCTGCTCGCTCTGCAAAGCTTCTTGGCTTCCCTCTTGCCAGTTGATCAATAGTCAAAGAAGAAGAATACCTGTGCTATTTTAAAGCTTCTCAAAAACTTGACTCGCTGTTTCTCAACCATGTATGAAGTTTCTGGGATAGAGATTTTATTTACATTTTTATGATAGACTTTAATTTTCAGATTCACCATTGGAAATTTTCTTTGAGATCTTAATTTCATTCATTTCAAAGTACTAGAAGATTTTGTCGATTGTTTTGCTGACCTTTGTGTTATTGTGTAAAAAGCAAATTTGAGTTTGAAAAAAGTTCAGACCATTCTTTTTTCCAGTATTTATAGGTCTGTATTTAAACAATGTTGCTGGTTGGAATGTTCAAAAGTGAGAGGGGAAAACAAGGGTAGAGTAAATTCATTTTTTATTTCGAAAACTTTCACCCCGAGGAATTTTACATTTTATACAAGAGAGAGAGAGAGAGAGAGAGAGAGAGAGAGAGAGAGAGAGAGAGAGAGAGAGAGAGAGAGAGAGAGAGAGAGAGAGAGAGAGAGAGAGAGAGAGAGAGAGAGAGAGAGAGAGAGAGAGAGAGAGAACAAGAAGTTTTTACCAATTATCATTGGGTAGTGAAGTTTGACGATTGGTGTCTAGCAGTTTAGGGAATTGAAAATATGTGAAATGAAATTATTAATGGATGGGATATCTCAATCATTCTCAGTTGAGGATGGTTTAGTCGTCAGTGTTTTGTTTGTTTATTTATTTATTTATTCATTCATTTATTTATTTATTTATTCATTCATTTATTTAGTTATTTCATAATTTTTTTTTTCCTCAGGCTGTCAGTTTGTTGGGAAGTATGAACTGGGATGTTGAAGGACAGGCGTGTTATGGATGTCTTTCAGCCATCATCAATCATTTACTTAGGATGTCCTTGAATCCTGATAGAGAAGGTAATGTCTTAGCGATTTTCATTATTTAAAAAGAAGATAGATTTTTCTCCACATTTTTGTGATATGGATGCAAATTTAAAATGAAAGGATTTTGCTTTTTTATTTTTTATTTCTTGATGATGATTATTTGATCATTTTCTTTGCTCTTAAGATTTGCTATAATCCGAGTCTACAATATGTGTTAAAGATTGGGAGTTTCGAACACAGAAATTCTATATTTCTTTCTTCTTCCTTTTCATTGCATCTAATGTTATTGCACATGAAAATGCTCAAAGGTATGTATTTGAGGTAAAAGTGCTTGATTGTGAAATGTTTAAGAATCTCCATATTTCTCTGAAATAACTTGTCATGATCTCAACATTTCTCCTCATAGCTCAGTTACAAGCTGCACTAGCCACATTTTATGCTCCCAAACCATCCATCTCAGAGGCTACCATTTTGGAGTATAGAGACCCCATCAGTCACCTTGCACGAAGATTTTTTCACCACCTTTTGAGGTATTAAGTTGAATAAATGCTTATGTGTCTTTAAAATGTAACAAATTGTCATTGAAAAGCGGGCATCTCCGTTTTAAATTCAGTGTGTAATTAGGACTGTATTAGAAAGAACATATCCAATCAATAGAAAAAAAAATGTTGAACCAAATTCTAAGTTGATTGAAAATGTAGATTGCAAATGTGTTGAACAAAAATATATACAACAGCTCAAAAAAAAAAAACAAAAACAAAAGAGAACAAATTATGTAAAAAGAAATGTTTTGGGCTCAAACCTGTCTTCATTTATCAACAAAGATATTGATAACGGTAATACAATTGGTAAATATTGGAAGAAATGGGGATGACTTTGCCACCCCTTGAGGAGGCCAGTTACAAATATTACCAGGAAGGTTTTAACGTGGACATCACAAGCTACAAGTACAATAAAAAAAAAAGGATGGCCTAGAAAATCCTGGAGGAGGGAAATAATGGACAGTTTGAAGAAGGGAGGCTTCTTAATGAAATAAACAGGAGAAGATGGTGCAGAGCTAAACATGCCTGAGAGGATTTATCAATGGCCTGTGCTTCAGCTGGAGTGACTGACTTATTCAGAACTAGTCTGAGTGAGCACCAAAATTTTGGAAGTAAATTGATGAAATAGTGTTTATTTACTGATGAACAGCCAGATGCAAAAATTAATTAATTGACCTACAGAATCAACAAGTAAAAGATAAAAGACATAGGTTAAGGCTTAAGTTGAGAATGATTAAACCATCCCATCCTTCTATAATTAATTTCATTTCGTTACCTTTCCAATTCTTTACAGCAGATTTTTTTTTTTAATCATGTTCTTCACTTACTTATGACGTTTTGGTTTGATGCTCTGTCCTTACCAGTTGTGACTGGGTTTTTTTTTTTGTTTTTTTTTCAATTCTTTTTGTTGTTGGCTGAAAAAGGATTTTGCCCTTCTAAGCATTTCATACTTTTTTTTAAAAAAGCTGCTATATTCATTTTGGTTCAATGCTATTAGAGTTTTCACCTGGGATTAAATCCACGATCTTGATCTTGCTTTTTGCTTCATTAGTTGAGTATTAACATTTCTTTTTATCTACAGATATGTAAGGTTTGATAAAGCATTCCTATTGGCTGTCGATATTGGTGCAAGGGATCTGTTTATGGTAAACTATTTTTTAATTGACAAAAGAATCAGGCATTCTGATGCTTTACCAAAGATTTTTAGATGGTCTAATCAATAAAAAGATTGATTGCCTTTCTATTTTTCATTGTTCATTTTTCTGATATTCCCTCTATAACGGGACAAAGTCAAGAAAAATATCAAGCTGGCTACATACAACCAACCAGGCAACTTAAATTTTTTATTTGTTTCTTTTTTATTTTTATATTTCATGATTGTAATGATTTGGAAAAAGCATATTCTTGAGATATTTGTAAATGATATATATAAATGTATGTCTGGAGTATAGAGTTGAGAGGGTGGAAAGAGAGATGATGAGAGAGAGAGAGAGAGAAAGAGAGAGAGAGAGAGGGGGGTGGGGGGTAAGAAGAAGAAGGAAAGAAGCAATTGCAATTTGGAGTATGGCGAGTCTTGATTTTTTTAATCAATCATTTGGTCTCAAGGATATTCACTATATGGCAGCTGAGAAAGGAGAAACAGCCCTCGCAGAAGTTGCTAAAAGGAAAGCTGAACAGATTGAATCAGATGGTTTAGGTATGTTGGATTTCTATAAAATAGGAAGTTGTAGTTTGAAGGCAGAAATGGTACAATTTGGATAAAATAACTGTTTTATTTTTGTTAAAATCCGGAGTGGTAAGAGGTTTAAGGACAATGGTTCTGTTATGTAACTGAAAATAACCATAAAAATTTAAAAGAGGCTGATAACGTTTTGTCAGCGTAATGCAAATTGCGAAATATAGTTTGATCTTAATGTTTAATATACAGGCACCAATACTGATGTAAAAAAATATAAAGAGTAGAATTTATTAAAATATATTGAAACAAAACGATTTTGAGGTCCAGTACACCTCTTTGGCACTTTAGACAGAGTATTACCAATACTTATAAATGGAGACAGTGGGGCACAATTATAATATATTTTATCTCATAAATCAGGGGTAACAGATCCATAATGTATCCCTTGTTTAATAACAAACAGAAACATTTTCATTATCCCAATGTTCAATATGAACTTTTAATAACCCACTTTGCCCTATCTCAAGATTCAGAGAGGTATTTATACTCAAAGATGGATGAAAAAATATGCGGAAAAATGTTCGACTTGTCATCCTCAGATACCTTACAGGGTTTTGATGATGGGACATTTAGATTTTCTCCAAATGCAGTGTCAGGTAATCATCGCAGCACCAACAACAATCAGGAAAACTTCATAGATCAAGTAAGTATACATAAAAATAAATCAGATGGTTGGTGGGGCTACTTCTATTCCTTTTTATAAATAGTGTCCCTTTATGTTTCCTTTCCTATATTTAACCAATCATAAAGCTGCGTTTTAATTATTTTTTTTTAATGCTGCAGTTTAATTGGTTGGCTATAATGAAAATAAGAAGAAATGGCCATGATTATAGAGCGCACATAAAACCTTCATGAGACTTCTTAATCATACCTTTTAAATATGTTTAACACCAGAGTGTTACAGGCACTGAATTGTAAATTCCAAATGGTTTAAATATGTTCAGGTAACATTATTGGGTTTTTTTTCTTCTCTTAGCTAATAGCTAATTTCAAAATATGCTAATTATTATCTACAAAAGTTGAATACGCTTTACTAAAGGTTTTAAAAAGTCCACAATTTAGTGATTTGTAGGTACTCGTTGATTAGATTTCTTGATTTTATTCTAGCTTCCCAGTTCGAGGCAACATCCATGGCAGCATGAGTATTATTCATCCCAACACAACCAGGAGCAACGGGAAACGGAAGAATCACCTTTAACCAATCCACAGTTTGCTGATGGGTATGTCATAGTCCTGGTCATTAGAGATTGGAGAAATATAATTAAGAGAGCAACAAGACAACACTATCTCTTATCACTTGCACATTCAACTATTTACCAATCCACAGAATGCTTAGGATTTTGTCATGAGACTGGTCATTAAAGATTGGGGAGACAGCACAGTAAAAAAGCAACAAATTATATTTTCTTTTCACTGTTTAAGAGACTTGACCTAAAACTTCAAACTGCAGGTCAATCAATTATTTCTTTTCTGCTTATTACTAGCTGTTTTACTTTATTGTGATAATACAATATAAAAACATTCATACTCTATTTACTCTCTCTCTCTCTCTCTCTCTCTCTCTCTCTCTCTCTCTCTATCTATCTATCTATCTATCTATCTATCTATCTCCCTATCTCTTTTATATTTCATTTTTTGTATTTTCCCATGATCCTTCATAAAATGTAATTAAAAAATTTCCCATAACTAAAATGATGTTTTTTCATTTATCATTTGTCTCTCAACCTAAGGAGTTTTCCTGACTTAGGGGACCTGCGAATAAATGACCACTTCATTGATGACTACACAGCAGCTTTAATGGGCTCAGACTCCAATACAAGTAAGCCTATATATTTTACCTCACATTAATCACATCCATAGCAGTAAATGTAAATGAATTATTTAATATCATCACCAACAACACCACCACCATCACTGTTATCATCATCATCATCATCATCATCCTCCCTTGTCATCATCACAGACCTGTAAATATTCCGTCTTAAGACGGAATTCCGTACTGTGAGATATTTAGCCATTATACCCGTTTTTTAAGGTCATTAAAAAACGACCATATAATTACAATAAATACTAAAAATCTTCGAGGGGTTTTAAAAACACTGCATCGATAACACACGACTACGCTTTGCTCTTTGCCGATATCCATGCTATTATTTATTATGGCATAGAAACTGGAGAGTGTAACCTCTTTTGTACTGCTTGTCTTTCTCAGTCCTAAATCCAATCGCCTTGGTTCCGTCTCGCTGTGGTTCCGTATCTCGACGATAGAACTATAACACTACTTTCCGCCCTCCAAGGACGGAATTAAAAATCTGTATAACCAAACACTGAATACCAAGAGTTGACGATTCACATGTGTAGATTAGAACTATAAACTATTACTTCCGGTATAACAATCTCGTCCCTGATTTCATTTTCTCGAGTCATCACTATCTCAAGTCTTTTTTAAAATTCCTGTGACGTTGAACAATTAAAATTCGTGAATTTTCTGCATTCACTACTAGGTAAAATACCTGGATGTGATTTGCATTTTTCAATAGCAGCAAACCTGAGTACTTGAACTTTGCTGAACGAGGTGTCAGTGCCAGGGCCTGCTCAAAATTTCGTTGATAGAGTAGAGCTTCAGACTTAAAAGTTAAAGGAGATTGAAAAATCTGTGAAAAAACATGTTTAAATGGTTCTGGTTGAAGGACGAAAATGAGAATGGCGATTTTCTTTCTGATTATATTCGTATACCTCAAGACCCAGGCCATTGCTACTGCCTGTTCTGTGATTTTAGTGTGATCACAAATTAAACTATGGCACCAGACACGGCGTCTAAACTGCACTATAAATCTGACCGTTTAGTTTCCCGCTGTTCCGAGCGCCGACGTAACCTCACCCGACAGGTAACCGGGGTCAACAGCGGTCAGCCGATATCAATTCCCAGAACGTAGATTTGACGTGCATTGGGTGATACCAATGGATGATTTCCTACCATTTAACCTCACGATCTTCGTGACGATGCAATTCCACCCAAAATGCAAAGAATTCTCGCAGACCTACTCTTTCCATCGGTCCAATTTTTATTTCAATATCTCCAGTACTTATTCACAAAGCCGTGATTCAAATTCGCCTATTTTTCTATAACATTTAAATAAAATTACTTGTAATTACCTCAGGATTCTAAAAAAACGTTACTATAAACTTCAAATTTTTTTGGGTGTGATTCACAAGGCACAAGTTTTACTACGAAATGAGGTAAGTTTCATTTACTCTTCAGTTTTCATTATTTTGTAATGATTATTTTTCCGCGGTAGGTCAGGTAATAATGATATTACCTCTTTAGCCTTGTTCTTGAAACGTATATTTCGCTGCGGTTTTATTGTTAATTATATTTTTATTTTTTATTTTTTTCAATGATGAGTTAATTTGATTTTTAAATTGCATAATTTGAATTATCTTGCTAATGTTTATATTTAAATGACATTGTGTGTTGGGCCTCAACTTAGCTCAACTGCTTGTTAGAATTTTCCTGCCCCCCCCCCCCCCCCCTTTCTTTCACCAAATTGGGTGAAGTATTTGGTTTTTCTTTTTCCCAATTTTATGTACGCTGTTATGTATGCATGGATATGAGAAGTAATACAGAGTGTTTTAAAACTCATTTTATTCATTAATTCACTATATCATTGCTTACATCGCTCAGTCAATTTGGAATTTTCTCTTACAGCATGGACCACACAATTGCAAGTCATAACCAAGCAGTGAATTCATTATGTAGGACATGTGGTATGATTTGTTTAACACAGAAATAGAAACGTGCCCGCAAGAAACAATTTAAATGTTCAAATTATTCTAATGACATTCTTTTAGTCTATGGGACTGACACGGCATTGGACAAGCAAGGAGCACACTCATAATTTATGTGTAAAAAGTACACATTATAAAGCACATTGAACACACGACTCATTAGCTTCTTTGTATTTTCTCATTGCCAAGATGCTAATAATAAATAAATCAACCTTGAAACGGGTTGCACTTGCATGTTTGATATCGACAGAGTAGAATATAACAACAAACTCCAAAACGCAGGAGAGACTTTCAAATCTCATGCACGAGCCACTCACCCTCAGGGATGGTCCTATTGCCTCTGAATTGGACAGAATACCGCATTACACAACAGGCTTACCACAGAGGTCATTCATTGGCAACCACTGCCACAAATACTTACAAGAAAAAGTCTACACTTACAATTATCCAACAAACAAAGAACTGCACCCACGACCCACTCATCATTGACGACGCATGCAGTATTGGATTAATTTTCGACAATATAAACAAGGCCTATAGTCATGTGCACAACTTTATTTCACACACAAAATCGATCAAAGCAGACACAATCCAATATATTCAAAGTGCAATAAAACATTACACGGATACATACAGAAAATATTTTCCAAACAAAATAATCCCAAAACACCTCCTTGAGTACCACTGCATACCACACATCACTCAATATAAGTTTAGACTTAGACTTCTTGGAGAACAAGGCACAGTGAGCTGTCACCAAACAACAGCAAAATTGGAAAAAAAGAGCATCCGGCATTATCAATGATATGAATAAAATGCAATTTGTCATCAACGCAATGCAGTTAAAGACCAGCCCCAAACTACACTGACGAGTTTGAATGCTCGTAGCGGATATATTTTTGTTGAGGAAAAATACGTTTTTTGTGAGGAGAAGTATCTACATCTTGTCTTTATAATACATAAAATTCAGACAAATCCATAGCAACGTTTTTTTTTCTCTAATTTTTGAAATGTTGCACCCGCTATATTTTTTGTGTAATTTGTTACCGTTCATTGATAACTTATATTGAGAAATCTAGTAATACTATGAAAAAATAAAAAACACACAGTAAAAGTAGAAAATATAAACTTTTATACCAAGTAGTGATATTTCAACTCATTCAATATGGGTGTCTAACAGACAATAAAACAAAACATTGTTAAATTGAGTGAAACGGCAATCCCCATTAGGTAAATTCCTCTCGGTGATTGACCGCTCACCGTGACCGGGTCAGCAGGTGTCAGGAACGGGATACCGTCTCAACTAAACTGTTGTCGTTGTGTACGCTGTGCAGAGGATAAGGAAGAGCAGCTTTACCTTTAAATTGACTTTAAGTTTAAGCATGCAAAAGCCAATTTCCATGTCAAGGTACCCCTTTCACTTTCACTTCGCCTTTCTCTTTGGTCATCCCACTTTCAAACTGTCCACCCATTCAACCCTCACATCTCCCTTATATTAAATCCATATAGCCCTCCTGATTCTATGCCATCTCAACATCTCATCTAATCTCAGGTCTCAGTAAGTTTGTCTTTTTTTTTGTTTCAGAAATATTTTTGTTTTCAAGTTATACATAATTTGATGCACCCCTGTCGATATAAATTGGTACTTACATGGTAATCACTGTCACTATTTGGCGTGATAAGGGGAAAAAAGTTCAGTCTTTTTCATGATCAGTGATTTACAGGTCTGTCATCATCATCACCGTAAAAATAAAATCAGTTTTTTTAAGTTCGTGTTTTCCCTTTTTGAAAAATTCTGTTGAAAATTTAATGTTCTTATTTTATTTTTATTTTTTATTTTTAGTAAGGGATCCCGGCAGAAGAGATGAAGAACTTCAAGAGGGAGACGAAGAGCAGAGAGAAGGAAATGTTAAAGTCATTCATTTCGGAATTGTGTGAAGCTGGTTTTATAAAAACTTTGTTACAATTGGGATCAAAACAACTTGGAATCTTTACTTTTAGGTTTACAGTGGAACCGCCCGATAACGACATGCCACGGGACCGAGTTTTTATGTTGTTATCCGGAGGTGTCGTTATTTAGAGGTTTCCAAGATGGCGGACAAAGTGGGCGTGGTAAGGCTCGCGGGACCAGTTTTTATTAACATTGACAAAACAAACAAAACATTGTAGTGTATTCCTCTTAGAGGGTTCTTGTGCGTATGTCTGGATGAGACTTTTAGGTGATCTGAACTGACTACACTGATAGTGTGCTCCTAGAATCTACATCTGTTCCCTATTTAAACCATTCCCTTTTGTCTTACTTTTTCTTATGTCATTTCAATTGTAAATCTAGAATGTTTTTTACTATCCAATTTTCTTCCTTTATACTGGCGTTGATATGACATAGATGTGTCACAAGCGCTGTAAAACCCTTTAAAACAAACAAAAACAGGTAATTCGGACACTGTGAGTTAGATAAAATTCCTCATCCTCTTCCTCCTCCTCCCACAAAAACACTACTACTACTACTACTACTACTACTACTACTACTACTACTACTACTACTATTACTACTACTACTACTATTACTACTACTACTACTACTACTACTACTACTACTACTACTTCTATCACCACATAATATCACATTTTCCAAGATTTTGTGTTTACTTGCTTACACTTCCATTTATACCTTGGTTTTTATTAATGCATATGAGCCAAGATTCGTCAAAATAAAAAGCTGCGTTGTCATTGGTTTCAAAAGCTGCGTTCTCATTGGTTCAAGCAGGAATCGTTTTTATAACCTTTTGAGTACTCATACTCGGTATTTTTATGCTATTCGACCTTAAGGACGAATAGGGCTACCCTTTTTAGTATCAGATATCTACGAAAACTGCCGAAAATCGCCAAAATGATGTCGTTATTCGGAGGTTTTATCAAAAAGTACGTCGTTATTTGGAGGGTTTTTTTTACTGATCTTAAATAGAAAAAAAATCGGGACCACGGGTCAATGTCAATGTCAGGAGGTTGTCGCTATTCGGAGGTGTCGTAATCGGGAGGTTCCACTGTATTTGAAGCTATGATATTGTATATAATGTTAGCTTGTAAAATTTGGCAATGGTATATACAAGATTACTTTTTGCCATTAATCAAAGTTGGTCTCGGAATGAACAGAACTGTAGGCACCTTACATGCAGGCATAATAATAGAATAAATATGATAAACACTTGTATACAAGTACATGGGCACTCACACACGCACACAAAGACCTGGTCATCTAAATTCCTAGCACAAACATTAAGCTTTTACCATATTTGCAGTTTTACCATATATGTTTTCAGGTAAGATTTAAAACAGTCATAGTAGGCACTGTGTCTTCTATCCCCCTATATCTGTTTTCCAACTTGCTTTCTGTTTTTGTCTTGGAATGAGATTACTTGGTTTTGTCCTGGCCCTGGGCGGATACTCAAGCTGGGAGGGAAACAATCAAATGTATAATTAGAGTTTTGGGAGATGATATTTTTTCCTTGTAAATCATCTCTCTGTTATGCACTGTATTATTTTTCCTTTTACATATGTATGTTCTGTAAACAATTGTTCCCTATTTGAACCATTTCCCCTTTGTCTTGATTATTCTTGGGTGCTTTAATTGTAATTCTAGAACTTTTTACTATCCCATTCTCTTCCTTTGTACTGGCGCTGATATAACCTAAATGTGTTGCAAGTGCCGTAAAACCCTTAAAAAACAAACAAAACATAAAACAGTTGAAATCATCTTAGCATCTATTTGACGGGAGATCCAAACTTGTCAGGCTACAAAAGCAACTCTTCTAGAAATATAATGAGTGGCTTAAAACTTCCTCCTGGGATCTATATTTAGGCACTTTTAGTGTCAAATTTGTGTTGAATCTCCATTGTGCCCTGAAAACAGGTTGGGAAAGGGCATTTTTGGATGTTTCTATTTTGCAGTAGTTTTTAAAAAATATTTGAAAAAATGACTGTAAGGTATGACTTTTAGTATTGCCCATACCTGTTCTTTCGGATAAATTAGCATTGTGTATTTGAATCCAAATATCTAAGCTTTATGATACTTAGATTTTGTTTATTTGTTGCCAATTTGTATTTTGGAAGGAGGCTAAAGGGATGAGTATCCAAAGGAAGTCCGTCAGGTTAGAAGATGGCTTTTATTTGTGTGTATTTTTTTGGAGTTAAAACATCCTGATTTTTAAACAGTCTAATTTATTTTATTGGAATCATGAGTTTGCAATTCTGTTTAAGACTACCTCGGCCCTAGGACCTCTCATGGCAGTTTTTTTCAAATAAAAATCCCTAATTTTGTAAGCTAAAAATAGCAAACTTTGCAAAACTTTGCGATTCATTTTCCTAAAAACCCATAATTAGTTCATGAAAGAGAAACATATTTGTTTGTTTATTAAGGGCTTCACAGCGCTTTCAACAAATGTAAAGTCATATCAGCGCCAGTAAAAAGGAAGAAAAAGGGATAGTAAAAAGTTCTAGAATTGCAATTAAAGTACCCAAGAAAAAGCACGTTATCAGTGTACTTAGTTTGAGATTATCTAAATATTTCACCCTGACACAAGCGCAGGTCCCCACAAAGAAGAATACACTCAAATGGAATTACAAAAATAACAGTGCCTAACGGAGATGATTTACGAGACAAAAAATGTCATCTCCCAAAACTCTAACTACACATTTGACTGTTTCCCTCTCAGCCAGGGCCATGACAAAACCAAGTAATCTCATTCCAAGACAAATACAGAAAGCATGTTGGAAAACAGATATAGGGGTAGAGAAGACCCTCTGTTTTTTTCGCCTTTTACTGTTTAATTTTTAATTATTTTTTTTAAGTTGTCTCATTTTCGTTGCAAAATCTCAAAAATTTGCAGATTTTGGGGCCGCAATGCAAATCAGTGATTTTTTTTTTTTTTGCGCCCGCAAGCGCTTCAAAAAACTGCCATGTCAGCCTAGGACCAGCTATGGGCTCAAAGTAAAGATGATGACAAGATTATTTGACTTTGAATAGGTCATATTGACCTAATTGGACAAAAATGTTTTATGTCTGTTAGTATGTTGTGTCAATTTTTATATTTTGTATATTTATTTGATATAATTATTGATATTTATTATTGGATTGTGATCTTCTTGATCTAGATTATAAAATTGTAATCAAATAAAAATAAAAGTTTTTTTTTAAACAAAATGTTGGTCTTAACGTTATGCTTCGTTATGCTTGTTATAGTTAAAGAAGTGTTCTATGACTGTCAGCGTCAATGATGCTGATCTGTATTGGAACAGTCATTTTTTTTCTATACACAACTTGATTTTACTTCAGGCTTCGTGTGTGGATTTTCTGACCTCCCATAGTGAGCAGGGAGGCGCTAGCTGTGTTCAATCCCCCTATATCTGTTTTCCAACATGCTTTCTGTCTTTGTCTTGGAGTGAAATTACTTGGTTTTGTCCTGGCCCTGGCCGGATGGGAAACAGTCAAATGTATAGTAAGAATTTTGCGAGATATTTTTTTGTCTTGTAAATCATCTCTCTGTTATGCACTGTTTTGTTTGATTTACATATATATGATTTGTAAACATTTGAGACGTTTAGGTGATCTCAATCTAAGTACACTGATAGTGTGCTCTTGGAATCTACATCTGTTCCCTATTTGAACTAATTCCCCTTTGTCTTTGTTTTTCTTGGCCTTTTTTATCGTAATTCTAGAACTTTTCATTTTCCCATTTTACTGGTGCTGATATGACCTAAATGTGTTGCGCCGTAAAACCCTTAAAACAAACAAAACTTCAGGCGTCCAAAGTTTCAGGTTGGTGGGAAGGGGCTTCTGGTAATATCTCTTATCCTGCTTATATGTTGTCATTCCTTCGTGGCTATGTCCTCGTCTATAAAGGGACAACTTGTTTTGCCCATGCTGTGGCTGCAGTCCTATACCCAAGGGGTGGAAGCATTCTGATGCGAACACCTGTGTAATCTGTGATGACTTTTTCTCTGGAAATCATTTTTGTGAATGGAACTATTAGTATTATTAGGTGGGATGATACATAAGTGTCCATGTGAGACTTCGTTTCCTTATTCTTAGCACATGTAGATTAATGCAGTCATCCACTTTTGTGAACCATTCCCCTTTGCCATAATTTTTTCTTAGGCCGTTGTGACCCCAGGGTGTTGCAGGCCAACAATATACAGTGTATTGGGGTGACTAAGACCAGCCCCCAAGATTGAAAATTATTAAACAAATATGGTAAAATGAACATCATTTGATATATCTCACCCTTCCCAACAGTTTATAAAAAGAACATCAGACAGGTTATTTCAATGTCAAGATGTATCATATAAAGATGTTATAAAAGTGTTCGAAGGTATATAAAGATGTTTAAATACGATTCTCTAACATTCTTGAGGGAGAAGCCAAAAAGTGTGCTGGAATTCAAGAGTGACGAAATCTGATAATCATGGAAGGTAAAAATTACATACCCTGTTCTTGAAGTATTATTTCAGGCTTTTATGGCACCTTAAAGCACTATGTATTAATTAGTTTCACATCATTCAACCCTACTTTTAGTATTTAGAAAGTTAAGAAACTGCAGATCTGCACTAAGTACAAGTTCCAGAGAAAGTTTGACAAAGGAGGTCAGTTCAAAAAGGAACCAAAAGTACATCCAACAGCAATATACCAGTGTGTCTAGTTTGACACCAGTTCAAACTTGACGTCAGATACAAGCACAGAATCCCAGCCAAGAGAAACACTCAAATGGTTACAAAAAATGTATCCTTTCGATACATTGTAAAAGACCACATCAGGAGTTGGACAATACAAAACAGCCTAAAGAGGTCACCTTGCTGCATGGAAAGGATAATAGAGAATGAAGAAATAGCAAGGGCGTTTCAATACAGATACACCAACCCGCGGGCCATACATACATCCGGTAACTCAGTCCACCTAATAGTACGACAAGCGTTCATATATATCATTCAACAAAATCACCCACAGAAAACTGAAAGAAAATACTGTCTTCAGTAAAGATTTAAATAAAGGAGGACAGAGAATTATGGTGTCTGGTGTCTGCTGAAAGAGCATTCCACACAGGAGCAGAATATGCGAAAGCATGTCGTGAAAAATTCTAATTCTACTTAGGAATCAAATGGTTCAAGTACAGGGAAGTGAATGAACAGAGAGAGTGATTCAGATTTTAGATAGAAAGAACAGATGATAAGTAGTTGGGAGCAGTGCCGTGGATGCACTTGAAACAGTAACAGGCAAGTTTGTAAGCAATCCGCTTCTCCACAGGAAGCCAATGCAACGAATGCATGACTGGAGTGATGTGATCCGACTTTTTTGATTTGGTAACAATACGTGCAGCGGTGTCTTTGTCCGGAGAATTGTAATATCGCCTAACAGGCGACATGTCCCGTCCTTTATGTTAAATGTTGCTGCTGACCAGGGACCCCTTGTAAAGCGCTTTGAGCACATTTAGTGGATATTGCGCTATAAAAAGCTAATTTTTTATTTTTTTATTTTTTTTATTTTGGAGTAGCTGCAGTCTTGCAATCGAGCTTTTTGGCAAACCATACAGGAGGGAGTTGCAATAGTCAAGTCTAGAGGTGATCAGTGAGTGAACTAGCATTTTGCATGCATCTTCATTGATATTGTTCCGCGCGTGTCAAATGTTTCTAAGCGAATAGTGGATGTTTTGACATAATTTTAAGATGTGAGTTTGCATGTCCAAAAATTCATCTAAACAAAAGCCTAAATTTCTGACACTTACAGATCTTTGAATTTTGATGTTATTTATCATCATAATGTCCTCCATCATGACAGTATTGCCTTTTTTCTGAGCACAACGAGTTATCACCAGTAATCCCTCAGAGCCTTTAGGCCCATGGAGCCAGAGTTTATTTTGGTTTCTATAGCATGAAATGGACAATAGCATTTTCTTGTCATTGGATAGGATGGGAGTCCCGATAGCTCAGTTGGTAGAGCACTCACTTCACACACAAAGGGACCAAGATCGATCCCGGGTGCAGTTGAGATTTTTTCTGACCCTCCTGTCCACCCAGCAGTGAATGGGTAGCTGAGTCTGTTAGATTTGGTGGAAAGTACTTTGTGATTGACTAGCATCCTATCCAAAGGATAGCAAGCAATTGCTTTTGTCTATTTCACGCTATAGAAACTGGGATAAACTCCGGCTCCATGGGCCCAATACCTGTGAAGGAATACTTCGGATAGGATGCTAGTCTATGGCAAAGTACTTTTGTCAGATCTGACAGACCCAGCTACTTAATCACTGCTGGGTGTACAGAACAAAAATCTCAACGCCACCCAGGATCGATGGGGCAGCATGGCTGAGCAGTACAGTCTTTGCTTCATACCCGAAAGGTACTGAGTTCGAAAACCAACTGTGTTGTGTGGCCTTGAGCAAGTCAACTCGCCCTTGCTCAGTTTGAGGCGCTGCACTGTGGTGACACCTGGGTTATTCCAGTCTTCCGGAATTCAATCAATGAGATGAATCAAGGGAATTTTAGTTGATTTTTTTAAAAGTTTTTATCTCAGTCCCTTAGTATGTGAAGCAATTGGTCTACCAACAGAGCTATTGGGATCCCCCATTATCAGTCCTCTTTGATTTTTATGGAACATCAAAGTTCTCCCAGGCATCTCTATGAAGCCAGTCAACTCAATTCATTCCAGATCTTGCCAACCTTTTTTTAACTCCTCCTAAACCATCCTTGCTCAAGAGGGAAGAGAAGAGAAATATTTTGTAAGAGGCTGACGGAAGATGTAACAAACTATTTTCATTTCTGGGGGCTGTTCCTTATATCTGTGCTCCACTGTAATTTAACTTAAAAGTTTGCTATGCCAAGTTGTCCGATAATTAAATCATTTTGAAAAAGATACTCTCTATGCTGTCGCTGGTACTTTACTAGCAGTACATTTGATTAAAAGAGAACCATTTGGTACATCCCCATTTCGCCTTAACTAAATTAGAAAATGACCAAAATGCGCACCTAAACTCCCTCCCCCTCTATATGGATTGGTCAAAATTCACATCCTCCCACCACCACCCCCTTCTTTGATAAAATTGCGCACCTCCCTCTATTTGATGCACTAGAGTATTGATTTGTAGACCGTTGACAGTACATTTTAATAATAAATTAACTCCAACACTGGTGTATGATGTTAAGATTTTTTCTTTTTAGCACTAGACAATTTTCCTGATTCAAGAAAATCTTTTTGGGCCTTGAGTTCTAAAATACTATAGTCAGGGACGTATCGTTGACTATCCTCCTCCTCATTAGGCTGGGGAAAAACAAACACAAACTCTTAATAATATAGCAACAATGTACAAGGGTTCTTTCAGAATTAACTCTAGTACCGCATTGGGGTCAACCGGAAATAACGACCGGTTCCCAGTACTTGCCTAGCAAGTTTGAATGACGTATCTAACATATAGCGTCACTCGGGTTTGATCGCGTCATTTCTTACGTCAAAAACTAGCTTCATACTCAACCCTAACAGCTTAAATAAACTGTTTGCTGATTGGCTGAAACTAATAATATCAACCAATCAAACTTCGGCTTTTATTTCATAAAGAACACAATGGAATTTTTACTGAATCAAGGTCGGGTCTGTGTTATGTTTCTACAACTGATGCGCATGTCACTTGGAAAAGGTGTGTTACATTTAAACGACTGCGGCGTCAGTGAGGTGGGAATGGTGTGTTACATTTATACAGCGGTCGAGGATCGGGGGTTAAGAGGAAAATGGCTATAATATTCACAATTTAATCCAAAAACAATTTATATGTTGTAATGACTGGATTCCTGGGCCTTTTGTGTCACTTTAGGGTCTTGAGATACGATACCTGTAACTCCCTCGTCTCAATCTAGCAGGTACATTTTATGATACACCAGATACCGAAAATTATATTTAAAATGGTTAGAATTTCAAAAATTGAGATTTTTAGTTGGTGAGTTTATTTGGGTTTTTTTGTTTGTTTTTGTTCGTAAGTTTAACAAATAACTCTCTGCACCACTCACCCATTGACTGTATCCGTCTTTGTTCATTTGTCAGTCTCACTTCTGTCACTTTCAAAATCACTAAGCATTTTGTGTGTTGTGTTTGTGAAAAGTCTTTCTGAGAAAGTCTATTGTCATTATTACCTTATCAAAGTCCAAAATACTTCCCCTGAATCTAAACAACACACCGACTTGATGGGAAAACCTACAACTGAGTTACTATGGCTCTGTTAGTGATTGTGTAATTAGATTAGATCAAATAGCTACCTCTTTGAGGGATACTTTAACACCCCCTGGGACATGCTTTTGGAGAAGATGAACAATTAAAGGGATTTTTGTGGACGGCACATCATCTACCTAGAAATAAAAAAGGAGGAGAATATGATGTGAATCAATCAATTAACCAAACACATCTAAACAACACAAAAATAACCCAGAATAAGGGGGTGGGGTGGGGTGTGGGTGGGAGGGGGAGGATTTTTCTCTTCTATTATCAATAATAGGCTTCAACAGTCGTGACTTCACTTCCCTCTTAATGATGCATAGTAACTTAGTAACTGGTTCTAAACTATTGGAACAATGGCAGATGCCCTTATGAAATACTTCTCCGACTAGCATAAAAGTGTATCCAGAGGAGAAAACATTATAAGTCTGATCATGTTTTGACTTATATACATTTTGATCGCATGGCATGTGAAAAAGTTCTAGTCAGCATGAAGAATAAAAAGTACCGATTTTCTTTGCTTAGAACCAAGCTGCTCATTGCTGGGCGGACGTGACATCAGGCTATTGAATCCAATTCCAGTGGCTACTTTCGTTGGTGTGAGTATGCATGTGTGCGCGAAAGTGCGCACATGTGTGTGTTTGTGTTCAAAAACTATACTGCTCTTTAAATTGCCTAGAATTTTAGGATAATTTAATGTTTCAAAACTGTAAAACTATTGGTAAGCGTTCAAGTTTGAATAGCATTTTATTAATAAGGTAACAAACATTCATTCCTAACATCGACTATACAAAGAGCTCGAAAAAAATTTATTTAAAAAGTCTTAGCTAAAAAGACAGTCAAAAAATGAATGGTATATCTTTCATGTATTCAGTAGAGTAATCTAAGCACCATAAACAATAAGAGAAGTACAGTACCATATAAAGTGACTCAAGCTAATTTAAACTCTTACAAAAATACAAACAAAAAAGCAAAACATATAAATAACTTTGAAATAAAACATGATTCAAATACCAACTTACAGATACTATCCGTTCAAACTCCTGAATGTCATATTTTTCACTGACATTTGTGGACCTTGGATGAAAAAGTCTGACTTGTGTTGACTTTGATGGCATAGGCCATCTGCAAAAATAAGGGAAAACGAAAATTATGAAACAGGAGAAAATAAAGGGCGATGATAAACATGACTGATTATAAAAAGTTGACAGCGATATAACTTTTGAACAAATGTGTTGATTATTTTCCAAACAAACTGACTGCCAACAGGCAGTAGACTAACTCAATTAATCTGACTATGTGTATATTACTTTTTTACACATGTATCAGGCAGAAAGACACAAAACATTCATTTTGAAAAAAAAATTATATTAAAAGTTAAGTTGTTCATGTTGTTATTTAAAGGGTTCTTTAATTCTTAATTGTATAAAAAGAAAATGAATAACCTTGTAATATTGTTTAAAATTCATGACCATAAAATATATATTTCGGGTTTGATTTTGATGCAAGGTCCAGTACTGATTTGGCTTTTATTTTCAAATGTCAATAATTTGGGAAATCTTGAACCCAAGAACTCTAAAGTTCTAAATCATCTTATTTCATGGCGAAAATCGTCCAAGTATAAAGAAATACAAAAATGAGCAACCATCTTAGGATCAAAGTGTGGCAACAAAGCGATTATTAACATACAAAGTAAAGTGAGAGATAGATTACAAATAGAATCACAATATCAAGAACACAGTTGTTTATAGTTTTATAGTATTAATATCAAGAAATAAGTGTGTACAGTAGAATCACATAAAACGTGGATAGAGAGATGAGCAAAAAAATAATCCTCGTTATGACTGGTTAAATCCATGCATATTTGAGGAACACATTTTGAGTTGCCTGCCTTAGCAAATAAAGCAAACGACGTGACTGTGACTTCAATTCCTATAAGAAATATTACCCTGTTATAGGAATCCATGATTTATATAAACTATTTTGGCTGTAGAACAAAAAAAAATTTCCAGTTGTCGAGCTCCCATTGCATCCAGGGCTGTTGTAGCAAAATGTACTGTATTGTCCCAAGATGCCAGATCTCTTCCTTTAAAAAACTATAAAGCTCACTGCCTTATTGCTCTTTATAAGTGGACACAATTTAATAAATTGGATTCAGATACTCACGCATCATTGTCAACTTCAATCATCTTATCCATGGCATTATGTACAAATTTCGCATACGATTCTAAAATGGGGTAGTCATAACCTTTCATTTGAATGTTGATTGTCTCATATTCTGGTACATCGGGTTCAAGTTTCTGATACAAAAAACAGAGCAATAGAGATAAATAATGTGGAGCAAATAAAAGAAATGGAGAAAAAAAAATCAAACTATTGTCTAAAGCATTTGGTTTGTTAGTCGAAAGAGAAAATTAAGGTATATTATATGTGGCCCAATGTGACTAGGAGAGTCATTTGAATCTGATGAAAGAAAGAATGGCTTACACACAAATTAACATAGTACAATCCATTTAAAGTCAAAATCCTTGTCACTGTAAAAGTTTGTTGACTTTAAACCAGGCTGGCTTTATCCAAAGTTATAGGTAATCGAATTTGGGGTATTCATCTAATAAATTGTCTAATTAAGACAATTCAAACAGCTACCTCGTCTGTGATGTAGATTGAATTTCTTCGGGCTTCCCCCCCCCCCCCCCCCCCCCCCCCCCATAGCCATGAGCTTTAATACAACATAAAACATAGATAAACTGTTTTGTATCGACTTTCCCCATTCTTTCTTTTCAGTTTTATATCATCATATTATCTAATAAAAAGTTTTCACTTTTTAAAAAACAGTTTGTTTTTAATAATATGAATATCCGTTGATATGTTTGGTTGTGTGAATGTTTGCTTGTGTGTGCACTGGTTTTCACAAAACAAATCATTGTGCCTTACATAACCATATAAGAGACAATCAGCTAAATAGCAGAAAAAATGTACATACACTAAGCAATATAGATTAGAAGTCATTGCTAAATAGCGATTGTCCAAAGAAGTCCTTCAGAGCCATTAATATCATGGAACCAGTGTTTATCCCAGTTTCTAAAGTGTGAAACGGACAGTAGCAATTGCTTGCTTCCCTTTGGAGAGCACACTAGTCTATTGCAAAGTGTTTTCTGCCACTCTCTGGTGTTCAATGATCATGATAAATTCATAGAATTGCTTGATGTAAATGTTCATGTTTATTCATCTTGCTCTTGACCAACTTAGTCTAATGGCCTAAATGCTAGTTTTTTGAGATTCCCAATCACCGGGCGTGATTATTTAGAAGATAACAACTGCATTTGGTTCATTCTATGTCTGCCTCATATCAGCTAATTTTTAAGTTACATCTCACTTCTAACTTTTCAGGAAATCGGACATACCTTATTATGAATAAACAATGGTCTTAAGTCAAGTGATTCAATTAGCTTTTAAACAATGGTTAGTGTCTAATATATAGCTGGGCAAAATAAAATTAGAAATAGATATAAGTAGATATATGTAAGATTTCTTTAAGAAATTAATTTATAACTGAAGAAGATACAACAAAAGTTATTGATTGATACTCACTAAATCATTTGGCTCCCACAAACCATGCCATTTTGAGGGTGTAGAGAGGCATCTGTGATAAAAACGAAGAGGTAAAATGGTTCACAGTTTTCAAAACTATTTTGCTTGGACATGTAAGTCTATTTTTACAACTAATATTCATAAGTTGATTTTTATTTTTTACGGAATACGTTTTTTTTATGCTGAAAGAAAGGAATAACAAAAAGTAGAATACAAAAGTATTTGATAATTGACAAGTTGTAGTAGCAGTACCAGTAGTAGTAGAAGAAGTAATAGTAGTAGTAGTAGTAGTAGTAGTAGTAGTAGTAGTAGTAGTAGTAGTAGTAGTAGTAGTAGTAGTAGTAGTAGTAGTAGTAGTAGTAGTAGTAGTAGTAGTAGTAGTAGTAGTAGTAGTAGTAGTAGTAGTAGTAGTAGTCACAGTAATAGTAACATAATAATAATAAAACTTGATGTGCGGGTGGTTGGATGGGAGCATCACCCTTGAATCATATACCTATGATGTTCGCATGGGTGTACGATCCGATAGTGATGTCGTTTCTTCTTCTCTTTACTAGCCTATCCTGCTTCTTTGGTTTGTGATTGTATTTTTGACAGGGGATTTTTTTTTTTCTGTAAATCTTCTGCCTGTTTGTTCTTGGTTATTTATAATTTAGCTTATATCTTTAGGTTATGATTTTGATTTACATTTGTACTATTTTTGTTAGATTGCTTGTTTTTTTGTTTCAGCGGTCTCTCATATAACCTCATTTGTGTTGGAAGAGACCTAAAGCAATAAACAAAAAAAAAAAAAACTTGATGTTATATTTGACTAATTTTCTTTTGACATGCAAATGGTTTCTATAGCATGAAACAGACATAAGTAATTGCTTGCTCCACTTTGAATAGGATTCTAGCCAATCTCAAAGCACTTTCAAGCAGACCCTGCTACCCAATCACTGCTGGGTGGACAAGGAGGGGTGGGGGGAAAAATCATGTCTTCACCTGGGATTGATCGTCTCTTTGAGCAAGTGCTCTACCAACTGAGATATCGTGACCCCCAATAACAAATATGATAATAATAATAATAATAATAATAATAATAATAATAATAATAATAATAATAATAATAATAATAATAATACAGTTGGACTTCTCTAATGGTAAACGCCTGTCTTCATTGAAACTGCCCCCGATTTGCCAGGCATGTGAATGTTTCAGTTGTCACCCATCCCAAGCTATGGAGTACGGTACTAAAATGTCATTTATCGGATACCCCTGAAATTTACTACTAGTTAATAGTTAAGACTTTAAAACAATTTTTGTTAATTTTTTTATTTTATTATGGGTGTTTAATATACTACCATAAACATAGATTCATGTAAATCGGAAATAGAAAGTTTTTATGGTCGGTCCCCTCGACCTAGTTTTTCCCGAGTTCCACTGTATTATTATGATGTATAGAGATGTACTTGGAAATATAATAATAATAATAATAATAATAATAATAATAATAATAATAATAATAATAATAATAATAATAATAATAATAATAATAATAATAATAATAATAATAATATTTTAATAATAATGATATTAATAATATAATAATAATACTAATAATAATAATAATAATAATAATAATAATAATAATAATAATAATAATAATAATAATAATAATATTTTTAAAAATTCATGAGCTTTTCTATCACATAAATGTTAGGAATCCATGCATTTGTGTAAAAGTGTTGTTTTTTGGGGTTTTTTCAAAATCTCCTGGTGGATCCCCTGTATATACCTGGCATATTTCTTTTCTGAGTATGCAATGTCAATATCAATGTAATTTAATGTAATTTATGGACACAATACTGTATAATACAAACCAACTAAAATTGGTGGACTGTGCTTGTCATAGAATTAAAGCAAGAATAAATTATTGTGCGCTATTTATTGAAAACAATGTCTTAAATTTGCAATTTTTCCTTGCAATTTTTCCATTTTTTGCATGCAATTTTTGGAACTTTGGGTGCAATTTTTTTGGGTTTTCATTTGCAATTTTCCGCGGGGACAGACTTGACCTGGCTTTTAGCAGAGGAAAATGTTTTACACAGCAAATTCAGCCGAAAATTTCTGAGAAAATCCCAAAATCCCAGAATTCCAAGGAAGATTATCATCACTGATGACCCGTTACTTGTTAGGCCAGTGTCACATTTGAAGATAAGAAATGGTGACGTAAGCTCAGACTTGGATAAACGAATTGACCCACTAACTTTGAAATTGATAGTTATCCATGAGACAAAGTTCCCATCTCCAGAGAAAAAAAAGGCATTGTAGTAAGTGTTGACATAGACCGCTATATGGTTCACCTGTGGTTCTCATGCTTCAAGTGCATTATTTGTCTGTGTTATGACAACTTTCAATTGTGTGTTTATGCTATTTTTATTGTTCTTGCAATATTATGAAACTGTGAAATAGGGAATGTTTCAATAAAAGACAGGATCAGATAAAATTGTCCCGATTAGCCGAGGACCTTTTCCCAAATAGAAAGGTAAAATATAGAGCAAAAAATTCTATTTCCTGGGAGTTCATCCTGATTCGCTGTGTTTCCCGATTTCGAGATCCTACTACAATAATAATAACAATAATGATGATGATGATGTTCAGGTTTACCTCTGAGCATTTTGTAAATAGCTGTATTTCATCCATCTTCTTGATACTCTGTGTATGTTCCTTACATAACATCTTAGTAAAGTCATTGTAGACATCTGAAAATAAGAACCAGTAATCAATAAAAAAAATTTCTATCATATTATCTTATAAATCAGTGACAATAATGACAATTTGTCAAAAAGGAGGAAAATCTATCGGCCTGTTTTCAAGCCCAAATCTAATGTCAAAATAACATAGCTATTCATTGTTACTTAATATTACGTAATATATTACTAACTTCTAAAACACATCTATTCTAATCATTAGATACAAAGTGACTTTTTGTATATAATTTAAAAGATCGGAATGTCTGCAAACACAGTAACTTTAGGCAGTTTAGTGAGCAGCAGCAGTGGGAGTCAAATTGTGACCCAACTCGCCCATAAGAAAGTTATGACTGGAAATTGTTTGTTTGTTTTTGTTTTTAAGGGTTTTACGGCGCTTGCAACACATTTAGGTTATATCAGCGCCAGTAAAAATGAAGAAAATGGGATAGTAAAAAGTTCTAGAATTATAATTAAAGCACCCAAGAGAAAGTAAGACAAAGGGGAACTGGGAACAAATAGGGATCAGATGTAGATTCCAAGAGCATACCACAAATGTACTTAGTTTGAGATCACCTATAAGTCTCATCCGGACACAAGCACAAAATCCAACAAAGAAGAATACACTCAAATGCTTACATTATAAATTCAAAATAACAAATATAATAGTACATAACAGAGAGATGATTTACAAGAAAAAAAAATCAATCATCTCCCAAAACAATAACTATGCATTTGACTGTTTCCTCCCAGCTAGGACTCCAGCCAGGGCCAGGACAAAACCAAGTAATCTCATTCCAAGACAAAGACAGAAAGCATGTTGGAAAACAGATATAAGGGGATAGAAGACACAATATGTACCCCCCTGCCCAATATGGGAGGTCAGGAACCCCACCCAGGACTGGAAATTGCATTCGCTTTTACTAAAAGTTTTAGAGGGGTTCAATTAAAGATGCATAACTTCGTTATAATGAGGAATATCGCAGATATTTTGGTATCATTATTTTCGTTACTAACCGGGCACCTAGCCTCAGGATCTACGTACACGGTAACATTTATACAAGTAACCTTGAATCCCGCCTTTAATGGGTTAAATTGTATTGTTTGATTTTTAAAAATAACACACACACACACACATACACACACAAACACACATACAGAGCGAGGTCTATCCATAGCTTGTATTGTATTTAACTATTTTTAAAATTATATTATGTAAGTAAAAGAAAAGGGAGGCCTTCCAAAAGCTCCAAATGCTAAGGGAAACAACTCAAATATTCCCTCAACTAACCCTAAGAAAAAATAAAACCTAGTACCTTTAACTAACCCTGATGATTTAGCTTGAGATCGGATCGGAGGATTTTTTTTTCGAAGTGGCAATTCGGACCCGAGTCTGAATTGCTTCCCGTGGCAATTCGGACTCCTGACACAATGCACCTGCGAAATCACAGGAAATGTCGGAAGTGGAAGCTGGCTCGAAAGTGAAGCGTGGTAAGGTGGGTGGAAGCTGCTCGTTCTCAGTTGTCAGTTGTCAGTCCGTAGGAGGGCGAGTGAGCGAGCAAGTCACGTTTTAGAACTGCCGAAGATGACTAGATATACCTTCAAAAGCGGTGATCTATTATTCCCCTTTGTCTTCCTTTTTCTTGGGTACATTTTAATTGTAATTCTAGAACTTTTTGCTATCCAATTTCTCCATTTTTCCTGGCGCTGATATGACCTAAATGTGTTGCAAGCGCCTTAAAAAACAAAACATAGATCTAAATATTCGTGGTCTTTGGGAGATTACAATTCTTAGTCGCTATTATTAACGTTAACAATCAATTTGCCCTCGCATAGATAAAAGAGTGTCTTTGTATAATGATTGGAAGATTTATTTGATTTGCCATGAGCGTGTTGCAAAAGATACATGCATGACATATCTACATTATATATTTTGCTATTTGCGGCCGCGAAAAGTGCAGAGAAAGGAGAATAATATGACTTTGGGCATTGAGCGTTTTATTTAAAAGGCAGTATAGGTCGGGCTTTGACAAAAGGCAGTATCTTAATTCTTTTTTAATTTAAAAAAATATGCTGTTTTATTTCTATATAAAAATAGAGGCGATTCTTGGCAGCAAGCCATGCAATAGAGCCCTGCCACTGGGGTAGAGGCAGAGTACTGTCTAATACTAATATTATTAGATAATTCTTGACTAGGTGCCTATTAATAAAATAAGCACTGGTTGAATACGGAGAGAAAATGATCAACTGGTAATGAGTTGCAGGGTGGGGGGGGGGGGGGGGGGAGGGTAACCCACAAACGACCGAGGCGCTGGACGCAGGGAGAACATGGTGATACGAGATCAAAGAGAAAAAGCTGCCGGCTCGTGTGTGTGTGTGTGTGTGTGTGTGTGATTATTTTGTTTTTAATGAATTAGAGATACTCATGAGTGTGTGTGTGTTTAGGAAGACCAACACGATTTCTATAGCTGCAAACGGAATAGTAATTGAGTATTTCACTAATGATAAGTTCATCATTCGGGCGCATTGCATTGCAGTATTCCGAATCGAAGAGCTATGGAGTTATTCAGACTCGACCCTGGTTAGCCACGTAGTTCTATGTAGTTTAGACTCGAGTCCGAATTGCCACAGGAAGCAATTCAGACTCGGGTCCGAATTGCCACGGGAAGCAATTCAGACCAGGGTCCGAATTGCCAAGGGAAGCAATTCAGACTCGGGTCCGAACAGCCTTTTCCTTTTTTTTTTGTTCTATTACTATTAGGGTTAGTCATAAAATAAGTCTTAGCAAAGGTGCTAGGGTGTTTGTTTTTCCTATTAGGGTTAGCTAAAGGTACTAGCTTTATTTTTTCTTAGGGTTAGTTGAGGGAATATTTGAGTTGTTTCCCATAGCACTAGGAGCTTTCGGAAGGCCTCCCTTTTCTTCTAGAACTGAACTGACAGTACTGTAGGCTAACAACAAGATATGAAGTGAATAGAAAAGTGCCAGAAGACAATAGAGAATGAAAATTTTTCGCGGCGGTGGTGGGGTTTGAACCTGCGACCTTATTGGTACGACAACTCCGCCTGGCAGGTGAGAGCGTGGCTCTACCGTGTGAGCTATCAACGAACACAAAAATATTCGTTTCAAACTCAAAGTCATTACTAGATCCCTCTCTCACCCACTTCTTGAGACCGCCGATTCGTTCGTACACCACCATCGCGAATAATTTTGACCAGCAGTTAAGCTTAATAGCCAATATTCTCAACACAAACATATAACATAGAAACGATGGAGACATTGAGTATGCTCCGGTGTATGGGGTGAATTTTAATTCAGAAAAGTGAGTGGAGCAGGCACTTATGTTGGTAACAACAAGATATGAAGTGAATAGAAAAGTGCCAGAAGACAATAGAGAATGAAAATTTTTCGCGGCGGTGGTGGGGTTTGAACCTGCGACCTTATTGGTACGACAACTCCGCCTGGCAGGTGAGAGCGTGGCTCTACCGTGTGAGCTATCAACGAACACAAAAATATTCGTTTCAAACTCAAAGTCATTACTAGATCCCTCTCTCACCCACTTCTTGAGACCGCCGATTCGTTCGTACACCACCATCGCGAATAATTTTGACCAGCAGTTAAGCTTAATAGCCAATATTCTCAACACAAACATATAACATAGAAACGATTGAGACATTGAGTATGCTCCGGTGTATGGGGTGAATTTTTAATTCAGAAAAGTGAGTGGAGCAGGCACTTATGTTGGTAACAACAAGATATGAAGTGAATAGAAAAGTGCCAGAAGACAATAGAGAATGAAAATTTTTCGCGGCGGCGGTGGGGTTTGAACCTGCGACCTTATTGGTACGACAACTCCGCCTGGCAGGTGAGAGCGTGGCTCTACCGTGTGAGCTATCAACGAACACAAAAATATTCGTTTCAAACTCAAAGTCATTACTAGATCCCTCTCTCACCCACTTCTTGAGACCGCCGATTCGTTCGTACACCACCATCGCGAATAATTTTGACCAGCAGTTAAGCTTAATAGCCAATATTCTCAACACAAACATATAACATAGAAACGATTGAGACATTGAGTATGCTCCGGTGTATGGGGTGAATTTTTAATTCAGAAAAGTGAGTGGAGCAGGCACTTATGTTGGTAACAACAAGATATGAAGTGAATAGAAAAGTGCCAGAAGACAATAGAGAATGAAAATTTTTCGCGGCGGTGGTGGGGTTTGAACCTGTGACCTTATTGGTACGACAACTCCGCCTGGCAGGTGAGAGCGTGGCTCTACCGTGTGAGCTATCAACGAACACAAAAATATTCGTTTCAAACTCAAAGTCATTACTAGATCCCTCTCTCACCCACTTCTTGAGACCGCCGATTCGTTCGTACACCACCATCGCGAATAATTTTGACCAGCAGTTAAGCTTAATAGCCAATATTCTCAACAAAAACATATAACATAGAAACGATTGAGACATTGAGTATGCTCCGGTGTATGGGGTGAATTTTTAATTCAGAAAAGTGAGTGGAGCAGGCACTTATGTTGGTAACAACAAGATATGAAGTGAATAGAAAAGTGCCAGAAGGCAATAGAGAATGAAAATTTTTCGCGGCGGTGGTGGGGTTTGAACCTGCGACCTTATTGGTACGACAACTCCGCCTGGCAGGTGAGAGCGTGGCTCTACCGTGTGAGCTATCAACGAACACAAAAATATTCGTTTCAAACTCAAAGTCATTACTAGATCCCTCTCTCACCCACTTCTTGAGACCGCCGATTCGTTCGTACACCACCATCGCGAATAATTTTGACCAGCAGTTAAGCTTAATAGCCAATATTCTCAACACAAACATATAACATAGAAACGATTGAGACATTGAGTATGCTCCGGTGTATGGGGTGAATTTTTAATTCATAAAAGTGAGTGGAGCAGGCACTTATGTTGGTAACAACAAGATATGAAGTGAATAGAAAAGTGCCAGAAGACAATAGAGAATGAAAATTTTTCGCGGCGGTGGTGGGGTTTGAACCTGCGACCTTATTGGTACGACAACTCCGCCTGACAGGTGAGAGCGTGGCTCTACCGTGTGAGCTATCAACGAACACAAAAATATTCGTTTCAAACTCAAAGTCATTACTAGATCCCTCTCTCACCCACTTCTTGAGACCGCCGATTCGTTCGTACACCACCATCGCGAATAATTTTGACCAGCAGTTAAGCTTAATAGCCAATATTCTCAACACAAACATATAACATAGAAACGATTGAGACATTGAGTATGCTCCGGTGTATGGGGTGAATTTTTAATTCAGAAAAGTGAGTGGAGCAGGCACTTATGTTGGTAACAACAAGATATGAAGTGAATAGAAAAGTGCCAGAAAACAATAGAGAATGAAAATTTTTCGCGGCGGTGGTGGGGTTTGAACCTGAAGAAGTAATGACTTTGAGTTTGAAACGAATATTTTTGTGTTCGTTGATAGCTCACACGGTAGAGCCACGCTCTCACCTGCCAGGCGGAGTTGTCGTACCAATAAGGTCGCAGGTTCAAACCCCACCACCGCCGCGAAAAATTTTCATTCTCTATTGTCTTCTGGCACTTTTCTATTCACTTCATATCTTGTTGTTACCAACATAAGTGCCTGCTCCACTCACTTTTCTGAATTAAAAATTCACCCAGTACTGTAGGCTGTAGCGTAGGTACTGAAGGCTGTTGCGTTGTATGAATCCCTGACACGATTATATAAAAATTCGTAACTTATACCCATGAAAATTAAACGATAATATTGACTTCCACACCACTGAGCAAAAAAAAAATAACAACAACAAACAAAACATAAAACAAACAAACAATTACAAACAAACAAAAATATTTTAGTTTACCAAGAGAGACACTTTGATCCTTGAACGAGATGCCAAGGTGGTACGAGTACGGTAGTTCGAGCATTTTATAATTCCTTCTCGTTCTCTCAGTCTTATTTCGCATTTTAATAATTAAGTCTTAAACTTAAATCTAAATTCTATTCTTCCCGATTCAAAATTAGACTTTCCTCTTTGGAGATTAAACTTTAATTTAAAGACTCAAGTATGTTTATCATCGTCGTGTTATAATATATTCTGAAACTGAATTGCTGGAATTTGGATTGAGGGGGGAGTGAGAATAAAGGGAAGGGGGAAGGAGAAGAGTGAAGAGAGAAAGGGAGATTGGGGGTAAAGAGCGTCATACCTGCCATAATAATCAACCAATTGATTGTGGGCATGGCGTACTAAAAGAGTCATTATAGTAGGGCTATGATTGTGGGCAATAAAAGAAAGAAGAAGAAGAGAAGAAGAAGAAGAAGAGAAGAAGAAGAGAAGAAGAAGAAGAGAGAAGAAGAAGAAGAAGAGAAGAAGAAGAAGAAGAGAAGAAGAGAAGAAGAAGAAGAAGAGAAGAAGAAGAAGAAGAAGAGAAGAAGAAGAAGAAGAAGAAGAAGAAAGAAGAAGAAGAAGAAGAAGAAGAAGAAGAGAAGAAGAAGAAGAAGAAGAAGAAGAGAAGAAGAAGAAGGAAGAAGAAGAAGAAGAAGAAGAAGAAAAGAAGAAAAGAGAGAAGAAGAAGAAGAAGAAGAAGAGAAAGAAGAAGAAAGAAGAAGAAGAAGAAGAAGAAGAAGAAGAAGAAGAAGAAGAAGAAGAGAAGAAGAAGAAGAAGAAGAAGAAGAAGAAGAAGAAAAAGAAGAAGAAGAAGAGAAGAAGAAGAAGAAGAAGAAGAAGAAGAAGAAGAAGAAGAAGAAGAAAGAAGAAGAAGAGAAGAAGAGAAGAAGAAGAAGAAGAAGAGGAAGAAGAAGAAGAAGAAGAAGAAGAAGAAGAAGAAGAAGAAGAAGAAGAAGAAGAAGAAGAAGAAGAAGAAGAAGAAGAAGAAGAAGAAGAAGAAGAAGAAGAAGAAGAAGAAGAAGAAGAAGAAGAAGAAGAAGAAGAAGAAGAAGAAGAAGAAGAAGAAGAAGAAGAGAAGAAGAAAGAAGAAGAAGAAGAAGAAGAAGAAGAAGAAGAAGAAGAAGAAGAAGAAGAAGAAGAAGAAGAAGAAGAAGAAGAAGAAGAAGAAGAAGAGAAGAAGAGAAGAAGAAGAAGAAAGAGAAGAAGAAGAAGAAGAAGAAGAAGAAGAAGAAGAAGAAGAAGAAGAAGAAGAAGAAGAAGAAGAAGAAGAAGAGAGAAGAAGAAGAAGAAAGAAGAAGGGAAGAAGAAGAAGAAGAAGAAGAAGAAGAAGAAGAAGAAGAAGAAGAAGAAGAAGAAGAAGAAGAAGAAGAAGAAGAAGAAGAAGAAGAAGAAGAAGAAGAAGAAGAAGAAAGAAGAAGAAGAAGAAGAAGAAGAAGAAGAGAAGAAGAAGAAGAAGAAGAAGAAGAAGAAAGAAGAAGAAGAAGAAGAAGAAGAAGAAGAAGAAGAAGAAGAAGGAAGAAGAAGAAGAAGAAGAAGAAGAAGAAGAAGAAGAAGAAGAAGAAGAAGAAGAGAGAAGAAGAGAAGAAGAGAAGAAGAAGAAGAAGAAGAAGAAGAAGAAAGAAGAAGAAGAAGAAGAAGAAGAAGAAGAAAGAAGAAGAAGAAGAAGAAGAAGAAGAAGAAGAAGAAGAAGAAGAAGAAGAAGAAGAAGAAAGAAGAAGAAAGAAGAAGAAGAAGAAGAAGAAGAAGAAGAAGAAGAAGAAGAAGAAGAAGAAGAAGAAGAAGAAGAAGAAGAAGAAGAAGAAGAAGAAGAAGAGAAGAAGAAGAAGAGAAGAAGAAGAAAGAAGAAGAAGAAAGAAGAGAAGAAGAAGAAGAAGAAGAAGAAGAAGAAGAAGAAGAGAAGAAGAAGAAGAAGAAAAGAAGAAGAAGAAGAAGAAGAAGAAGAAGAAGAAGAAGAAGAAGAAGAAGAAAGAAGAAGAAGAAGAAAGAAGAAGAAGAAAAGAAGAAGAAGAAGAGAAGAAGAAGAAGAAGAAGAAGAAGAAGAAGAAGAAGAAGAAGAAGAAGAAGAAGAAGAAGAAGAAGAAGAAGAAGAAGAAGAAGAAGAAGAAGAAGAAGAAGAAGAAGAAGAAGAAGAAGAAGAAGAAGAAGAAGAAGAAGAAGAAGAAGAAGAAGAAGAAGAAGAAGAAGAAGAAGAAGAAGAAGAAGAAGAAGAAGAAGAAGAAGAAGAAGAAGAAGAAGAAGAAGAAGAAGAAGAAGAAGAAGAAGAAGAAGAAGAAGAAGAAGAAGAAGAAGAAGAAGAAGAAGAAGAAGAAGAAGAAGAAGAAGAGAAGAAGAAGAGAGAAGAAGAAGAAGAGAAGAAGAAGAGAAGAAGAGAAGAGAGAAGAAGAAGAAGAAGAAGTGCGGCTATGTGGTCTAGTGGTATGACACTCGCTTTCGGATCGGAAGGTCCTGGGTTCGAGCCTCGCGCTCGGCGCATAGTTGAGTCCTTGGAAAGGCTCTTTACTCACATTCTCTCACCGTACTCAGGTGTAAAATGAGTACCTGGCAGTTAACAGCGTTGTCTTTGTCCGAAAAATTGTAATATCGCCTAACGGGCGTTATGTCCTGTCCTACATGTTAAATGTTGCTGTTGACCAGGGACCCCTTGTAAAGCGCTTTGACCACGTTTAGTGCTATATAAAAGCTCAATTTAATTTAAATTTAATTTAAAGAAGAAGAAGAAGAAGAAGAAGAAGAAGAAGAAGAAGAAGAAGAAGAAGAAGAAGAAGAAGAAGAAGAAGAAGAAGAAGAAGAGAGAGAGAGAGAGAGAGAGAGAGAGAGAGGTGTTTACCTGAAAGTACTACTACTACTACTACTACTACTACTACTACTACTACTACTACTACTACTACTACTACTACTGGGTACTTCTGCTGCTGCTGCTACTATACTACTACTACTACTACTACTACTACTACTACTACTACTACTACTACTACTACTACTACTACTACTACTACTACTACTACTACTACTACTACTACTACTACTACTACTACTACTACTACTACTACTACTACTACTACTACTACTACTACGACGACGACGACGACGACGACGACTACTACTACTAATACTAAAATTTCTACTGTTGCTTCTGCTGCTGCTACTGCCACTGATGAGTATACTAATACCTACATTCCTTATATTTTGTATTTATTTCCAATTCCAATGTATTTATTTTCCAACAATAGTCCACACTTTATTTCATTTCACTTTCTATACTGCATTACACAGTTCCTTCCCGCCTCCCCTATTTTGACTTAGTTAATTGCGCACCTTTTATAAATTTCTATTGCTCTATTTTAATTCGTGCTTCCTCACAAAGTAGCATACAATTTCCTGCTCATCAATGTTTTTGTTTATGCATCTTAACAACGCAACTGCCACATTATCTCATTCGTCTAGTGTTTCATTCATCCTGTTTGTTCATAAAGGGGAAAACCGAAACGTCCATTTTAATCTGTTTTCGTATCTTAAACTGAAGGTTACATTCAATTTCACATTGTTATTTATTTATCTAAATTATGAATATAAAAAAAGCAAGAACAATTCAAAAAAATAATTCTATGTGATGAAACCACGTACAGAATGCATAGCAACTTAAACATTTTCGGCAATTTGTTTGTTTGTTTGTTTTTAAGGGTTTTACGGCGCTTGCAACACATTTAGGTTATATCAGCGCCCGTAAAAAGGAAGAAAATGGGATAGTAAAAAGTTCTAGAATTACAATTATAGCATCCAAGAAAAAGTAAGACAAAGGGGAACTGGGAACAAATAGGGATCAGATGTAGATTCCAAGAGCATACCATCAATGTACTTAGTTTGAGATCACCAATAAGTCTCATCTGGACACAAGCACGGCCCCCAACTAAGAGGAATACACTCAAATGCTTACATTTTAAATTATAACAAAGATGATAATACATAACAGAGATGATTTACAAGGAAAAAATAATCATCTCCCAAAACAATGACTATGCATTTGACTGTTTCCCTCCCAGCTAGGACTCCGGCCAGGGCCAGGACAAAACCAAGTAATCTCATTCCAATACAAAGACAGAAAGCATGTTGGAAAATGGATATAAGTGATAGAAGACATAGTATGTACCCCCCTGCCCACTATGGGAGGTCAGGAACCCCACCTAGTTTTCGGCAATTTAATAACGTATGTTTATAAATATAATTAAAGAAGTGTCACACTTTGTGACACAGCAGTAACGTGCCTAAAACCGGTCGCACATCTATTCGGTAACTTGTGGGATCATTATCTTTATCGTTATTTATTTCGGGAATTATCAATGAAAATACTTTGTCCTTAGCCTTAAGTAAGTCCTTCTGAGCCACGTGGGCTCATTGTAAGACAAAATTAAGTCCTTTAGAGCCTTGTAGCCAATGGTGCAAGAGTTATCCCGATTTCAATCATAGTGTGAAGAGGACAATTAACGTATTTGTTTGAAAACATTTGCACAGGACAACAGTCTATCGCAGCTTGACAGATACCCTTTTACACCTGAATGGATCGAGTGATTGGAGTAAATTTTCGTGCTCTGGGAAAGTCCAAAATTGGCTTCGGTAGGAATTGAACACAGAACCACTAAGTCCAGAGTACAACGCGCTAATCACTCGGCCATCCTGCCTCCTAAGCTTATAGACCCGGAACTTATCCATGTTTCTGTAGCGTCGAGCAGACAGATAACAGTTTAGAATTTTAAAAAAATAATTAAAAATCCCTTTATTCATCCCATAGTGGCGTGGCTCTATTGGTTCAAATGGTGCCTGGCACCACATCCATGTTATAAAAATAGATAACAGCATTTAAAAAAATATATAATACTGAGAAATGGTATATACCGCCTTTTATCAACAGTGCGAAACAGACTCCCTTTCTGTCACAACGCCTTCTATCCCGATTCACACAATCTGTTGATGACTGTCAGCGACTGTGTTACCATGGCTGAGCGAGTGACTGGATTTCCCCACTCAAACGATTGCAATGAGCGGATTTTTGCTGGCACCGTTTAAGGCTATTACTATTAGTGTTGCCACATTGAATACCTGAGAAAATGGCTCGAATTTTTACCATCTTCACATACGAGAAAAAACCCGCCTCAGGTGCCGAGAAATGTTTGCTCCAACTCTGTTGGACTGGGGAATAATAGCTAATTTGGGTCATTTACGTCATAGTCATAGTATGGTAACTTCGACCATCTTTATTATTATCGAAATCTCGATTATTAACAAGTTCATTTGTTTCTCTCTCTTTGTCGTGATTATTGTATATAGTAATTTATTATTATTAATATTATTATTATTATTATTATTGCTGCAAAAATTGATATGAAGGAATGTAAACGAGTTAAGCCAAACCTTTCTTGATAGTGATGCTATATTATGAATCATCTTCGCGTGAATATGCGTGTTTGACCGACACTGTTTAACTCTGTGTGTGTGTGTGTGTGTGTGCGCGCGCGCGCGTTATCACACACACATATTATATATGTATATCACCGGGAAGGGGAAAAGAGAGAGAGAGAGAGAGAGAGAGAGAGAGAGAGAGAGAGAGAGAGAGAGAGAGAGAGAGAGAGAGAGAGAGAGAGAGAGAGAGAGAGATCTTGTATGGTGTCATGTTTGATTTCCGAAGTGGAATGGGGCTGTTTCATGACGTACATATAGTACTCTTTTAGTAGGCCATGGGCTGTTTACACTCTTACGCTTTGTACTTAAGTTTTTGAAATTACCCTTTGTTCGATTGACATTCAATGTCTGCATGTATCCCTTTAGTCATTTCCAGCGGCGTGGCATGCTTACAGTATAAAGTGGTGCCAGACGAAAATGGCTTACACATGCCATATTTGTAGTCTAAACCCAAAATTAGATCACTTTCACGTGATATTTCTAAGCTGTTCAATTGATAGAGCTAGTTGTCCTGAGTGAAACGATACCAAAATCATCTAAATATCTTAATTTTTAAGGAAGTTATGACAATTTGAGTTTTCGCAAAAACAGGTCGAAATACGGTTCCGTACAGATGGCCCAAAACCCTCGTTTTTGAACCAGCAGTGCAAGAACGTAAATCAAGCAAACTCATTAAAATTAATTTGAGCCAGACAAAATGTTGCTGTGAATGCCTCCAATTTTTTTCAATAGGTTTAGATGCATACTTTTTCAGTTCCACGACTTCAAAGAGAGCGAAAAATCAATTTTTCGCACGCGCTCGCGAAAAGAGTAAAATTAGCCAAAAGTAGAGA
Organism: Berghia stephanieae; assembly: GCF_034508935.2. Lineage (NCBI taxonomy): Eukaryota > Metazoa > Mollusca > Gastropoda > Nudibranchia > Aeolidiidae > Berghia > Berghia stephanieae. Next base: position 44,604,683 of record NC_088360.1, read on the forward strand.
ATTTTGAAAACTCCTAAAATATTTACTTATTAACCGATCTTGATGATCTTGGTATCAATCAAAAGAGGACAATGAGCTCTATTCATTTCTGAAAACAAAAACAACACTGATTTATAAATAAAGTCAGAACAACAGAATGAAAATCTTTCATTTTGTCATGTTTAACAAAATGACATTTATTAATCAATTTTTTAAATACATTTTTTTATCACAAAATACAAATGGATTGAATTTAATTATACATACAGGTATGCTTAACTAAGATAATGCTAAAAATATAGCAAAAACTAGTTTAGTAAATGTTAAAATTTGAAAAGACCAATACCATGGTGATACAATGGATTATGAAATGAGAATCAAGAAAAAAATATTGCTAGCCAAGAAAACTTTTTAATTTTGAGACCAATTCTTCATGAGACCCTGACAGGCTAAGGTTTATATCTTTTACATTTCTAATAACTTTATGGTACCTATCTAATTTGATCTTTAATTGCGTCTGTTATTTGTTTTTTAGATTTCTGAGATGTTAAAAGTTTCTTGTAAGGAAATGCCTTTGCGTTTTATGGCGCTGTAGGGAAGTACCTGTGGTATGCACGACTCAGGACATCCAACCTTATCTTGATTTATTTCTTTTGTCACTCTAAAACGTGAGGGTGTAGCATTTCCGTCGTGTCTTAGAGTCTGATCTTCGACATCCCCAATTTAATCCCTGACGTTATCGGAGCTGCGAATGGCCATTGTCTCCATAGACCATGGTTGACTTCGTGACGATCCATCCATCGTACGCGCTTTGTATTCATTTAGGGGTGAACATGTTTAGGGGGAGAAGAACATTAAATTACAACACCCACCCCCATTTCGCCTCGAGTTTTTTTCCATGATTCATGCGAATAGGGATGGTAAAGATAGCGACTTTTAATTTCATCTTCAGTTCTGCTGTAAGTCCGTGGTGGAGAAGGACGTTTTGTATTTTCTGTTGTGAAAGTCCATAGTAACGTTCTATCACGGCTTCTAACTCCTGTCTCTGTTGTGAGACAGTATTCCCAAACAGAAATTAATGTTGTTTGATTTCTTTTTGAGTAGTGCTCTGTTGGTGAGATTTCAGTGTTATTTGTAATCAATTGAAATATTGTGTTCTGTTGTGATTATCGGCATTTCTAATTTAATTGATTGTTTATGATAATAGTGATACCCGAGTTTCCAGTGCTATTTTGCGATGTGTCATTTATCCGGTTTTATACTGAGTTTTATATCGGTGTTGATATTTTAAAGAATTGATTATCATTGTTTTCATTTTCTTTCCCAAATCTAGAGATCTGGCCTTTCTTTTACCTTTTTTGTGACTTGACCTGACCATCAAGTAACCTTTATGTGACTCATTGTAACCTCAATGAACATTGACTATAACGTATAACCTTTAGTAACAAGAACTGAAACCTATTACTTAATGAACAAAAACAAGAACTGAAACCTGTTACAAAATAGACATAATTACATACTGTGACCTATACAGGATTTGAAAAACAATCCATTGTTTGATAACAGACATTGTCTGGAACCTAATACATTGGTACTGTGTGTCATTCATCTGGACATTTAGCTCATCAATAACCCACACTTGGAATAACACACAGGCAACTACAGCACGTAGAATATCATCTTCACACAGACGGAGATAAGTTGAGGACCCTGAGGTCATACAAACTAAATAATCATGTTTTTCTATCATTATTCATATAATATCATTTAGCTTTGTATTCACATCATTCACTTCTATCACCAACTCATCATATCTGTCAATCATTAGTTTCATCAATATTATTTTGACATTTATCCTTTTATCACTGACTATATTATCAATATCATAATTCTACTCAGAAGCGTCATCTTGATAACATTCATTACATCAACATCATCATCATTATCATCATCCACCATACATTCTTGATTCATCTGCTATATTCAGTCATATGCATTTCATTTATATCCAGCTCATTACATTAATTAATAAACACTTCATATCATATACACTTAAATCTCGGACTTGTTGTGTTCATAATTTGTGAATCTTTGGCAGTCAGCCTCACCCCCCTTTTTGTTATTTTTTTTTATATAAGTGTCGCCGTCTGGGTCCGAACCGTGCACACTCGTGCCCTGACCGTGTGACATTTCTCTAGCAAATTATCTACTTCTTCATTATTTTGGCAGACACCTCCACTCAACTCTATTCTCCTCTTTAACTCATCGTGCTTTTCTAAGCTTGTAACTGCCCTAACAATTTTCATATTCTGATTTTCTACCATCTTTTCTCTGATTTTGATTGACACATCTGCTTCGTTTGATCTTGCTGACTCAACTAAATTTTGTCTTTGTCTCCTAGCAATTGTAAACATTTCTGCCTTTTTACTTTTAGATTTACTGTCTAGGTAATCGCGACATGTTTTGTTTCTCTTGATACAGTGAGATGCAGTTCTCTGAAGATACGAACAATTAGCCCTCTTCCTGATACCATAATCCAGATCACCAAAAGAACTTTCACCAATTAAATTGGTCAAAGGACAATTACTCAGAACTTTTACAAGAGCCTCATTATCAGGATCAAAACTACCATCCAAAAAATTACTTAGCTGCCTTGATGTTACAACTGCACATGCCTCTGAAATGGACTTCAAACTTTGCTTAAGAATTGAAATATCACAATGAGGAGATTTCAGAAATGAATAGAGAGAATTGTGGAAAACTGAACTTGAAAGCGAAAAATTTGAACCAAATATATTATCAGAGGAATCGCAAAGCAAATCTGTTGCACAAGAACTTTCTGACGATGACCAGTCTTTAAACTTTCCATGCATTTTCCTAACTAGATGACAAAAATCGGAATATGTAGTTGAAGAATTGACCAGTTTCCAATATGGACCACTTACTTTCAAATAAAACAGACCTAAAGCACAAACACAACAGATCTTCAATATCCTGACTAACACTCTGAATTTTTTGATATTGTAAACTACTTTTGTAAGTTAATGCCTTACCACAGGTCACACATTTATATGGTTTTTCTCCTGTATGAGTACTGATGTGTTGCTGTAAATTATTTTTGTAAGTAAATGCCTTTCCACAGGTCATACATGTATATGGTTTTTCTCCTGTATGAGTTCTGATGTGTACATGTAAACTACTTTTGTAAAGAAATGCCATCCCACAGGTATCACATTTATGTGGTTTTTCTCCTGTATGAGTTCTGATGTGATATTGTAAATTACTATTCTTAGGAAATGCCTTTCCACAGGTCACACATTTATGTCGCCATTCTCCGGTTTGGATTGTTGAATGATTTTGCAACTGTGTACTTGCAGAAGTTTGGGATTTCGTATCAACTTTTGGCTGGTCTGTTACTGTTACACTAACATCAAATCTTTGATCTGGTATCTTGTAATTTGTGGAGAGATGTTCCAAAGTTGTATCATGATTGTTCAGGAAATCAATACCAGTCTCTTGCCATTCCATACAACTGTCAGTAGTTTCATCTACGTCAATTTCAATTTGGATGGCTTCATGAAGTCCATCATTCAAAGATTGGTCACAGCTGTCAACATCGTTATCTGTAAAAAGATAAGAGTATTCTTACCTCCACAAAACAATAACTTAGAAATCTTTTGAAGTGATAAATTACCCCCAAAGAAATAATTAAATCTTTGTGTATTATAACTATTACTAACATAGAAGATTGATGTTTAGATATACATAACATGGGAAGAAATTTAGTGGATGGGTTGTTGACCAAAAATGGCGAGTCAGAATTCTGCAGGGACGGCTGGTAATAATGGGCAGGGTGGGCAAATACCAGCCTGTTTTTTCAAGTTATATGCTGTATTACCAGGTCCGAAATAATCAAATCTAAATTAGATAATTTCAAAAGTTACTACTTAAAATTGATACTTTGTACTGAAATCAATTTGTGTGTATTTTTGATAGATTGCGAATCACCATGCATCCCGTAATACATAAACCAGGATACGCTCCTGTTCTTTTTATCACCCCCCCCCCCCAACCACTCCACTCCACTCCGCCCACATCGTCATCTCATCGTCACGTCGCCTGACGGTGATTTTGCTGTCTGGCCTCTCTAGTACTAGGTCGGGCTAATTCAAATGAGCCCACCTTATTAACCAGTGTACACTAAATAGAGATTTTGGCAAACGAACTTTTTCTTATTTATTGCCTTACTTGTGCTGGGAAGGTTCCAGTATTGAATTAAATTTATTAATTTACTAATATTATATCAATTTAGTATTAGTTTGTGTTGTTTTAATATATTTGTTTATCCATTTAAATTATTTTTTTTTTTTTCCCCTCGTTTTCTTTAGTGTTTCTCAAAACTCATTTATTTAAATTGTTTTCTTATTTGTTTGTTGTTGTTGTTGTTGTTTTTTGTTGTTGTTTTTGTTTTGTTTTTTAACAAATTAATTTGTTAATTCTTTTTTTTTTTTATTATTCTTAAAGTAATTACCGCTGTATTTTTATTGCCAGACTAAATATTTTTGCAAAACAATGTAATTTTCTATTGTATTCCCTCTAATAAAACAAAACACTTTTATTCAAAAGTCACGACTAAATAAATATATAAAATACAACCACCATTTTGGTTTTCTCAACAATTGAATTAGTATACGAGAAATACTCTTCTGAGTAAGGAGATAGTTGAATTCTAAGTTATAGAGGAAATACGGAAGGGTGGGCAGATTCCGTACTTGCCCGTCCTGAAGCTAATACATACATAAGATGGTTCGCGATGAAGAGGCGGGAAGCAAGGGATTGGTTGGGTAAGGAGCAAAGATAACACGGTAATTATTGTGACGATAGTCAAACGAATACATGAGGAGAGATTGGTAACATTATTTTGTCTTAATTATATTGTATGAAGTATTGGCGAAAGCCTAATATTAAATAAACGTTGTTTTTGTTTGTCTTATTTTGACTATGGAACTGATACTGATACTTGTCATAGCAGACCTGCCTACTTTAGATAGGAAAATAAAAATCGTAGTTTTCAGGGCTAATAAAATCGTAGATATTTTAACTACCCTTTAAAAAAATCACCGGAATTTTCGTCTGTTTTGATAGATATCAAATTTTAAAAAACGAGAAAAAATAATTGGAAACGTAATAATGATGGTGATGGTGGTATAGTGGTAGCGGTGGTGGTAGTAGTAATGATGATGGTAATATTATTATTATTATTATTATTATTGTTATTATTATTATTATTATTATTATTATTATTATTATTATTATTATTATTATTATTATTATTATTATTATTATTATTATTATTATTATTATCATTGTTATTATTATTGTACGTATTGGTGGTATTACTATTGTTGTATTTTTTTTTGGTGGTTATTAATGGTATCAGTTTATTGTTTGGTCCCATTTGCCATTATTTTCCACTTTCATGTATGTGGTCATCAAATTGTATGATTAATTGGCGAAAGCCTAAGATTGAATAAATTTTGTAATATCGTATGGTAACCATCATTGTCGACGACATCGTCGTTGTCATCATAATCATCATCATCATCATCATCATCATCATCATCATCATCATCATCATCATCATCATCATCATTAACAACAACAACAACAATATTAACAACAAGTACAACAATAGAAATAAAAACAATATCAACATCACCATACAATTTCCGTCATCGTCTCCACAACTATCATTCTAACCAACAGCACCACCAAAACCACTACCATAATTACCCCTCACCGCCTCGTCTTCCTCCTCCTCCTCCACCACCACCACCACCGCTACCACTATTCCAACCACTACCACCACCGGCACAATCATTCTGACCACCAAGACAGCAGTAAAAATTATGCAATTTGAGCTCTGAATGAAACTCGAGTCATATCGCTGTTGTTGCTTCTCCATGAAAACTTTAAGGTTACTACGTACTACTGAAAACCAGAAATATGTAAAAGCAATATTAATATCGCCGTTGAGGGATTAAAGCATCTCTTTAATTTTTCGAGTGAAGGAAATGGACTTGTATTGTCAAGGTGTTGTCGCATTTTGTCTCGTCGCTTTATTTTTTAGTTGTATTCTCTTTCGTGATTCATTTTTGATTACGTTTGGAAGAATTAAAATCTACTGGTATTGTCATTTCATTGTGAATGTGATTATTGGTGGTTGAAATATTTTTTGTTTAAAGGCGAAAAAAAAAATCAAAAAAAAATTTTATTAAAAAAAAAACAAAAAAAATAAAAAATAAAAAATATATATCATATATATATATATATATATATATATATATATATATATATATATATATATATATATATATATATATATATGACCGAATCCTCTTTGCCCAACCACTGTAAATAGGCTAGAACCGCCACTGGAATTCTGATTATAGTCGGAGGATTTACAAGTCTGAATAATAATAATATCAACAATGCAAATGACAATCTGTAACATTCTCCAGCCTTATGGATGAAATTCCAAAGAAAAACGTTGACATGTTTAGAATGCTGAACAAAGAGTTCTCCTGCCAGCTCCATCAACGTTCATATTTCCTGAATTTCATGCCACCGCAAGAATGAGACAGGACTGTTTAATCTATTTTCAATTATGCCAGATTGGACCACAGAGAGTCCTAAGTAACCAATTACTTGATATTGCATTGGGTGTGTTTTCACAACCACCAAAATTGTACACAATAAACTCAATATGCTCTTATTGTCATTGGCTGATTATTGATTGGAAAGCCAGGGAGACCTAACTGGAACTATAGATGTAAAATACAAGATGTACATTGAGCATTATTGTCTCTATTGAACGTTGCTATTTGGTGTAAGAATACATTGTGTGTGCAAAAATATGGCTATTATACAGTTACGATAATGTCAATTTGTTAAAAAGGAGGAAAATGTATCGGTCCATCTGGAAAACTCACCGAAATGCAAAAATTACATATACAATATGATAGTTATGTCACATTATATAATATACTTCTTTTGTAAATATCTAATGAATCGTCCTTTCCAGAAAATATTTTTTAAGGCTCACAATATTAATCATATTGCTATCTAGAGATGATAAATTTTTATTTTGGCCCAAAGGCTATGTTACTGCAACCTAGTGTTTATGCAGTTTATAAATTAGACTCATGAATATATAACAACTAGCAAAATATAGTCTATCTAAACAAAGGAAAAATAGTAAATTTAAAATAATTTGAACAATTGCTTTCCGGGTCGTCATCACCCTTGCATATTGTAATATTTTATCTTCCTATGACAAGATGACCTCTAAAAACAAAACATGAAGATAGAAGACTGGTTGAGAGAGAAATATGGCTAAGAGAGAGAGAGAGAGAGAGAGAGAGAGAGAGAGAGAGAGAGAGAGAGAGAGAGAGAGAGAGAGAGAGAGAGAGAGAGAGAGAGAGAGAGAGAGAGAGAGAGAGAGAGAGAGAGAGAGAGAGTGCGTGTGTTATGAATTTATTTTCTATTTTTTTTCCATCCCTTCCCAACATCTATTCATCCAAGGACCAAGGACACCACTGGCCTTGTGTCACTTTTGACATTTGGTGTCACCCTGTCTAGGCTGCCGTCATAAAAATGCGAGTGTCACCAAAATTTATGCAACTGGGCATAGTTGTCAAAATTTGACACAAGACATGATGGTGATTTTTACCATCCATCTACCGTGGAGCCACCTGGGTGCTTTTCATAGAAAAAGGTTTGACATTGCAAAAACAGCGGAACATTTCAAAGAAAACCCCAAAATCCCTGAATTCCGCTGAAGATTATCATCACTGGTTATAGTACAGAAATGAAGGAGTGTATTGCATTGAAACAACTTTGGTAACGATGTACCCCCCCTTCCAAAAATACGAAAACAACAAAACAAACAAAAAGACTGAAATAGGCAGCAATGAACATTTGATTTAGAGAAATCCCACAATTCAAAACAAATATTCAGTGGCCATCATCAACCTCATGGTTAAAATACCTTGTACATTCTTCCAGACTATAGATGTGACCTCTGACCCCAAACTACTGGAAGTGACTGGCCCCTCAGAAATTGTTTTACAACTCTGAGCTTCTTTGTCGACATTGCATGGTTCCTGAAATAGAAAGAGAATATGGATTAAAATGAAAAGATACCACGATGCTACATATAATTTTAACATTTTTTCAGATAGGCTTCATATGGTGTCACCATCTGACCACAACGTACACCAAACTTGGTTAAATATTAAGCACTAGCGCTGTACCTTGCCAAATATTCTTGAATGTATCAGGTTTGCCATAAGATCTGCCTTGAAGTGAGTATGACATTTATTTCTTTCAGGGATGGGATCCCTAAGTGCCAACTTCAGAGGAAAATTTGCTATCAGATACAAATCAGAGGAAAATCTAGCAGACAGCGCAACAATCACGACTTAAAGAGAAACATAAAAAGGAGTTCTGACTAGATATTAGACTAGTCTACTAACATAGCTCTTCTACTTTGTGACTTTCTGATTTTTGACCAAAGGACCAACAACACAAAATATTATGTGAGGATCATAAAAAGATTTTCATGGAATTCTGAGGATTGCAGAAAGAATCCCATTTCTGCTCCCTATGTAAATAATTGTCAGCTATCTTGGATTTCTGGCGACCATTTTGAATATCTTTTATATTGGCTCAGACACACCCCATGGACAACATATACCAAGGGGCTTGCTTCAATCACAAAGTGAAGTATTTTCTCAATAAGCAAGCCCACTAAAAGAGTATAATATCAATTAAAACTCCCATCTAAAAGACAAATAAACATCAAATGTATCTCTATCATGTAAACAAATAAATCTTGTTGAGTTTGGTGTGATCTACTCAGAAAATGTGAGCTGAATTGGATAGTGAAAAGGTTTCTATGGTTGGAAAACCACTGACACAATCAATTGTATGAATGTTAAGTGTCTGGAGCCTCTTGTAATCAGGGTAAGTCGCTATACAAATGTCGTTTATTATTATTTTTATATCGTCATCATCATCAGAGACTACAAGTAAAAGAATGAACATTTATCTCACCTGACTTTGTGTCCCCAGTGATGACATCTCAGAAGACAGATCTGTTGTTATGGTGTCTTCAAGTTGAATTCTGACACTGTCATCAATGCTCTGTGCATAGACATCATTAAATTGTGAAACGGTATGGACAGAGTTCTCTGCCTTGTTGTCTTCATCTTCAAGTTTAACACTGACATCAGAGAATTGGGTACAAGTGAGGGAAGAGTTCTCTGCCTCGCTGTCTTTGTCTTCAAGTTTAACAATGACATCAGAGAATTGGGTACAAGTGTGGGAAGAGTTCTCTGCCTTGCTGTCTATACCTTCAAGTTTAACAATGATATCAGAGAATTGTGTACAAGTGTGAGAAGATTTTTCTACCTTATTATCTACAGCTTCACTAACATTGACATCATTAAGTTGGTTACAACTAAGGGGAGTATTTTCTACCTTACTGTCTACAGCTTCAAGTTTAACATTGACATCACCGAATTGTGAATAAGCGAGGGAGGAATTCTCTGATTCGATGTCTTCATCTTCAAGTTTAACAGTGACTCGCATGGCCTGTGGGTAGGACTCTGATATACTTTCATCTTCTAGCGATTCAAGTTTAACACCAACATCAGAAAACTGGCGTAAGGTTTCTGGTGATATTCTAGTTTCCCTAAGATCTTCAAGGGTTGCAGTAAATGATGTCATGGAATTTTCTGTTGCTACAACATCTTCCAACCTGAAATTTGAATCTGATGTCATAGAACGTGTGAAATCTTCATGTGAAAGCCACTCAGCAATGTCTGGTTCAATTTTACAAGGTTCTTCCATCTTTACTTGTCTTTACAGATCGAAGGAAAGACTCTGAAAAAACAAACACATGAAAAGAAAAATTTGGGAAAATGGAAAAGATATAAATGAGTGCATGTTTTGTTATTACGATAGTCTGTTGGTGCTTAAGGCACTAACAGGTCATGTCAGCATCATGTGTCTTTCATTGGTCTTTGTTCTTTTCATTTTGAAAAGACTAGAGGCATCTAATTATCCATTTCTAAAGGCCATGTCTGGGAATAATCAAATCTCTCATTGAAAACTATGTCTATATCAATAACAGGAAGGTGACTCAAATTTTATTCCCTTTGTGATGACAAACCTGGCACGGCAGGGGTGCCTCGATTCTCATTCTGGGTGAGAATAGAAAAACAATCGAGCTCTCATACTGGATGAGAATAGAAAAATGTTCGACCTCTGACCCTGGATGAGAATAGAGGTTGTGGCACCTTCTCGCTATTCTCAACCCGTATTAGTATTAACCAACAGGTAGGGTTAGCTTAGTGAGAGGGGCGGCAGCTAGACTAATCCTACCTGTTGGTTAATATTGGGGTAAGAATACAGAGAAGGGGTGGCTAGGTTAACCGTACTGCCTGTTCGTTAATATTAATACGGGGTGCGAATAGCAAGAAGGGGCGGCAGCTAGGCTAACCCGACATGTTAGTTAACACACGGCAGCTAGGCTAACCCTACATGTTGGTTAACACAGGTTGAGAATAGCGAGGCAGTGCCACTACCTCTATTCTCATCCAGGGTGAGAGGTCTAATGTTTTTCTATTCTTACCCAAGATGAGAGCTCTACTGTTTTTCTATTCTGACCCAGGATAAGAATAGTCACTCCCTAAGTTGTAAATTAAGATTAAAACAGACAAAAGCTAAGCCAAGCCAGGCATAAAAAATCAGTTGGCAGATGAGAACCTAACTAGCGACAATATTTTATCACGCAGACGCAGGGCATAAATTTAATCAGACTGAAACTGAAAAATTCCGGTCATCATTCCTCTTGACTTAGATCTTCGATTCATTGGTACTTTCGTAAAAAAAAAGCGTAGTATTTTTATGTACCTCCGTTGATGGTGTATCTTAACGGATCGTTTTTATACACCTCTGTCAAGCATGCACATTCCACCCTATTTCATTAGCGATATTGTGTTTCTGTATTTGGACATGGCAAAAGTTATATTGTGACATCTGTAGGACGTCTTTGTTAATAAATTTATATAAAAATAATAATAATTTAAAAAATCGAAATATAAAACCAGAAAATTATTTATTTATTTATTTGAGATCAGTATTTGTGTGCCATGTTTCATTTTACTTTTGATTTTTTAAATTATTGTTATTATTCTTTAATTTATTATCATTGTACATCGGGTAATCACTAAGCAGCGTGCTAAACTACAATCTAAAACTATTTAAACCTCATGGACGTATGCACATTTTCATTAATTTACCATCACCGCCAACGCAGGTGCATAAAAACGGGGCGTTTTTGTACACCTCCAATGGAGGAAAAAGTGGTCCCTGCCAAGCGACTACCTAGGCCTAGATAGATTGACCCTAGGCCTAGAGTTAGAGTTCAGATAAACGCCTGTGGCTATCTATTATTATCTATATCTTCAGATTAAAGAGAAATTCCAGTGACATCTAGAGTAATTTAAGAATAAGATAGATCTAGACGTCTAGATACTAGTCTTACTCTTACCTTGAACTTGATAATGATAATTTCATTAATAATAATAATGGCGTCAATGGAAAACAATCGAGTCAGAGAGAGATAGAGAGAGAGAGAGAGAGAGAGAGAGAGAGAGAGAGAGAGAGAGAGAGAGAGAGAGAGAGAGAGAGAGAGAGAGAGAGAGAGAGAGAGAGAGAGAGAGAGAGAGAGAGAGAGAGAGAGATTGTCATCAGCGCTGTCTCCTCAATTCCAGTTTAATGTCATTCATATAATGTCATATTCACATACCTATAGAAAATAAAAACAACGGCATCGACGAGCGAACTGAGGGAAGAACTTCTACTTTTACTTTCACTATCACTATCACTCATTTCCGGTGTAAACAACAAATAAACATGGCCCCCACAACTGACGCACCAAAGCTTCTGAAAAGACGAAAGCTAGGCAAAGGAAAGAAAAAAGCATGGAGGGCAGCTAATGTTAAGGAGCTTCATGATTTCTTAGACGATGAAAGACGACAGGTTGAATCTGGGTAAAATATAGAATCGCCATTCATTTCTTAGGCTCGTCGCACGTGTACGGCCTACTCAACTTAGGCAGGCTGTCATTCATCATTATCATTATCCCCACTGTGTCTGGGGATAATGATAATGAAAATTCGTTATCCCCAGACACCTGTCTGGGGATAACCAAATTTCGTTATTCCCAGACAGATATTTGAAACTCCGCTCTTTTAAGCAATTATCCACATTCCAGAATATGGAATGTTTTCAAATGCACATAGAAATAAGGAAAGTTAATAAAATATCTAAACATAAAATTAAAAATTAATCAACATTAAATTAGGCACTTAAATGAAAATTCAGTTTTCAAATGACAGTATAAAATTTGGTTTACTATGATGCAGTATACCATCCCGATGATAAAACCGTTTGAATTTTGTCTCTAGGTTATATAATAATTATAGAAGCAGAGTTATTCAATTTTTTATGCCTTAAAAACACCCAAAAATTACTAAAGGAATCAGCCTGAAATTGGGCACCAGCTGACTGAAAAAGCGAAAGGGGATTCCCCTGAAACACTGTGACGTCACAAGGCTAGGAGCCAATGACCGACGCTGACCACGGCAGTCCAATATATCTTCTAAATGAATTTAAGGAGGGAAACGGTAATTGTACCAAATGATAGGGCGTTCAATGCCCTTTATTTTGGTATTTAATTTATCCAATTCTGTAAATAAATACTAGAGATATCTCAATTTAACCAAGCCATGGTTTTAGCCTGCAGCTCACAAACAATAATTAGCGGTCACACAGGTGAATGGGAGAACTGTGACACAGATTTAGCCCTTCATTTAAGTGCTTACATTAAATCAGTTGTTACTACATATACACAATATGCGTCAACTAGAAGTGGGTGTCATGGCCGAATGGTTTAGTCGTCTACCCTGGAAGTTTTACCAGAATCGACGTTGCGGGTTCAAATCCTGGATCCGGCACTTTTTTATTTTTTATTTTTTTTTACATTCCGTCTTCTTTTTACAGAACGGTGCAAGGGAGAAATGTCCCATCCATCCTCCCCCCACCTCTTTTTTTTTAACTCTCTCTCTCTCTCTCTCTCTCTCTCTCTCTCTCTCTCTCTCTCTTCTTCTCTCTCTCTCTCTCTCTCTCTCTCTCTCTCACTCTCTCTCTCTCTCTCTCTCTCTCTCTCTTAGTTCCTTTCTAGTTTCTAGCAAATTGTCATGTTCGTCCCCATTCCGATCTCAAAAAGTGTCTAAAAAGGATAAATAATTAAAAAGCAAACAAACACAAATATTCTGAGAGCGACCAAATGGTCAGATAGAGGAGAAAAAAACAAACAATACACAAACAAAAACAATTTTAATAAATCCATGCTCAGAAACGGAACAAAAGGTCAAACAAAAAGGAGAAAAGAATAGACACGCACAAAAAAAAAAAAAGGTGGGGGGAGGATGGATGGGACATTTATCCCTAGCAATGTTCTGTAAAAAGAAGACGGAATGTAAAAAGAAAAGAAGTGGCGGAACCAGGAATCGAACCCACAACGTCGATTCTGGTAAAACTTCCAGGGCAGACGACTAAACCATTCGGCCATGACACCCACTTCGAAGTCGACGCATATTGTGTATATGTAGTAACAACTGATTTAATGCTGGAATTTACACTTATCAGGGTGGAATTTGAGTAACCATGTATCACTCCAAGATTCTAGTTTCCTCGGGTCATCTTGCAATATATCCCAATCAGTATCAGTCTCTTCTTTTATAATTTTGAATATCTTTGTGTCGTCAGCAAAGAGGTAAACTGATGAGTCAAAAATGTTAGGTAAGTCATTTATATGACTTGACTTGACTGAGCCGCTGTACTGTGAAGTGAATGTTCCTCCAACTCCACCAATGGTGGCACCATCACTTTCAATGTCAAATCAACCGCAAACTCTTTTGTCCAACAATTACCCACACATGACATTGCTGTTCAACAATTCATTGAATGCTTAGCAATTTAGTACTAGATAAGTACTTCGGTAAAAAATTCAAATTGGACACTATTGTTTGTAAGAAGTGAAGCGTTGATCGTAGTAAAGCTTTGTCTCGTCTGCATTGTAAATGTCATTAGAGTTGTACTGCTGAAGAAGTTGTTTCAAAACTTCATCACTCCATTTCTGGCAGAAGAGACGTCAACATAGTGTTTTTCGTCATGTTCTTTTTCAAGCACGACATTCTGTCGACCTTTTCATCTCAAGAGCCAGCTTTCTGATGGGGAGAAAGACTTGCCTTAAGTCTTTGCCAGTTCAGTCGCCTTTTGAGTGTATCAATATGGACATGGACCACATAGATCAGTCAAAAGATGATACGCAAGTCCTCCCTGTAATCCGTTCTTATTGTTCATGACCCAGTAGATGAAAACAATGCACAGGTAGAGAATTGCAATCTAGTGGTCAGACAATGTAAACAAACACACAGCATTGGGTGGACTGCGATCACTTTCACACTGTGTGATGCAGACAGCGAGTTCTGATTCAATTAGCCCTGTCGTGTCAGGCAATCCTTTGAGGTCAGTTAACAAGCATTGGGCATCTGACCTAATCCGGGTCAGAGGAACAGTGGAATTGCGTTTTTGTTTTTTCTTCTTGAGCATTTATAAAGCGTAATGTCCACTAAACGTGCTCAAATTGCTTTACAAGGGGTCCCTGACCAACAGCAACACGTAACACGTGGAACAAGAGATGACGCCTGTTAGGCGATATTACAATTTTTTCGGACAAAGACAACGCTGTTAACGGCCAGGTACTCATTTTACACCTGAGTATGGTGAGAGAATGTGAGTAAAGAGTCTTTTCCAAGGACTCAACTATGCGCCGAGCGAGGCTCGGACCCAGGACCTTCCGATCCAAAAGCGAGTGTCACACCACTAGACCACATAGCCGCGTTGATGTGAAAGATTTTTTCACGCGTGATACGATAGTAAGGTGCCGAACAGATTCATTGTGTGAACTCATTTTCATTACCTTTTTTAAATTGTAGTTTTTAGATATTTTTCTCAAATCAAGATGAAGTGATTAAGCGGAGGTGTGCGACTAAGCAGATCGATTATATAGAAAAAATTCTGTTTTTTGGGAATGTGTAGCGTATGAGTGGAGTGCGCGATTAACCGATGTGCGATTAAGCCGGGTGAACTGTACTGCTTTGCACTACCTTTCCATACTTCACAAATCAAAATGGTGGCTGAGAATCAAAACAATGGTCAAATTAGGAAATTTTAAACTTTCACAAATATACTATTTTACTATATTATTGTTATTTTTAATAATAATAATAATTATTATTATTGTTATTATTATTAATTATTATTATTATTATTATTATTATTATTATTATTATTATTATTATTGTTATTATTATTAATTATTATTATTATTATTATTGTTATTAAAATTATTATTATTGTTATTATTATATTTTACTTTTATTTTTATTACTCTCAGGCAAATAAACAAGTTATAAATGGTCATAACAGTAAACTTACTAAATTTGGTGCAAACATGACAAACATTTCTGAGCAATACCTAATACGACTTAGCAGGTAACACTCAATATCCATCTAATTGAGTGACACCCAACGTCTGCCTAAAAAAAACCCCCACAAAACAGTTAACTGTTGTGATTTGCATACTTTTACTTTGTTAAGCTGATGATTTCTAAAACAAACTGTACTACTTACTACATTTTAGGAAGTGAGTAGATTATATCACCTTTCCACTGCTTTGGTAATCGCAAAAATAGTCACTTAAGCTGCTAATGTACAGCTGACATGTAGGATAAGATAAAAGTGGCGTTAATTTCTTTAAAAAGAATTATTCCACCAACCTGACAAGAAAAGTGCTGATTTGGATGTAAACAAGCACCATGAGAGCCTAATGGCTATTGAACACTTGTGCAACTCGCACCATCACACAAAGCTACCTTTTTGTCTTGCTTAGCTTCACCATCTGAATTGGCCTGATGATTTTCCATAACAGTAACAGCTTGACCATTATCATTAATTACCGGTAGAAAATTGAACAGCATAGGTTTGACCCACAGAAGAAAAAAAAAACCAGCTGCTTCTGACGAAATTTTGATGCAGCTGTGCTGATGTAGTTCAAGCAGAGTTGAGCAATCAATGCACTGACATCATGGCCTATCATGGTCAAAGACTGGACGAAGATGACTGTCGACAAGCTGGGAGCGACAACTTTTTAAGCTGCTGAAGATAGCTGGAAAAAGGCAGTTGCAGTCAGTTAATTACTTTACCCCTCCTCGCTATTATTGGTTGCTCCACGATAACATTTTCTCTGGTCCTGACGATGTCGTTATAGTATAGAGAGATCGCACTGTACATGATCTAATTTTTATTATATTATCAATGAAATTCATGAGGAAAAATTAAATAGTGTCAAAGTAGATGCATTATAACCCAGACAACTTATGATATTTTGAATCTAATGTAGTATATATCCTTTTTCTTTACCAGAGGGTTAGTTTCAGAGAAAAGTGATGAATTACTCTTTGCCATTGATACCAAAAAGGCACAGAAGCACACTCCAATTAAAAGTAAGTACAGTCCACTCCAAAGTTGAGTTTCCTGTCCACTATTGCAATATTTTACACATTTTAGATATGGTAAACTCAAACAAATTGTTGTAAATTGTAAACATTGTTCTTAGTCCACCACAGATTGAGCAAATCGATTGAAACAAAAACCACATGGCAGCCCTGTATAAATTTTGACTAGCAAAATCAGCTTTGATCTTATTCAGATTGGATTAACACTTTCACTCTTTTTTCTCAACAGTTGTAAGAGTCAAAGAGATTAGCTGTGATGAGAGACAATAAGCTCTCACCAAACCCATTGGTCACAACGCACAGTTGTCAATTCCAAAACAATGGATATCATCGCTCAGTCTCTCCGTACAACAGGCATTGGCTACATGCTGTCTATACTATGCCCATCCCCCTCGCCTTATATCTGATTGTCACAAATGACTGCACAAATCCATACTGCAATGCCCTACCCTCTTTTGTCACTACTTTAGCATTAAACCCTGCCCAATCTCGATTCATCAACATGTCATGATTTCACCCAGGATTAAATTTAATCGTGAGATTTTGTTTGATCTATTTCTGGAATTTGCCACTTTTAGAGATTGAAAATTATTTGTGATTAACCAAAGTTTGGTGCAATTAACCAGTGACATTTATATAGAATTAATTCCGTTTCTTAGGAAATATTGCGATAACCGAAAGTTGCGATTATCCAGAGTGGACTGTATTTAGTTCCAACAAAAGTCAGTGAGATAAATGAATTAATGTTTTGATTCTTGACAATCATGGGACCCATTGGCATTTTATTTCCCGTTATTCAAAAATAAATTTGAGGTTATAGATCGATCACATTACCATTTTGTTCTATTTTTCAGGGCTTGTCTCCAAAAAGGAACAATTTAGAAACAGGCCATTAAGATCTTGTGCACTCCTTGAACCAAGTTCACATATTGAAAGTGTTGTCAAGTAAGTTGTAATTTTTCCAAAAAGTTTTAAAAAAAAAAAAATCATTATCACTGAAGTCGAAGAATGTTTAGAAGCAGAACTAGGAAGCTTCCTTTTTCTTTGTGATTTTATGAATTAAATGACATTTAAACTGGTTATTACTCTCAATGGACAAACAGTTCATCAACAGTAATAGGCTTCATTCCCACTGTTGTACCTGAAATTTTAACATTCATTTATTTTTTATGAGTTGTTCACATATTTCATCTTCTCTCATATCATAGTGAGTGAATACGACAGTTCACCACAACAGTAACAAATGTTTACTATGGCAGAACAATGTTTTTCATTTTGTCTTGATAAGAAGAGATTGTGACACGACAACTCCATTCTTTTCTGGAAACATTAGCTGATCAAGGAGCACAAACACAGTTGCTACTCATACTCATACATGATAGCTCCCTCAGTTGAGACTTGTGCAAGATTCATACCTATTGTTAGACATTGTTCTCAGCTTCTTAAATCTCAAGAATTAAATAAGCTTGACATTTAATTTTTAAAAAATTTATTAAAAAAAAATATTGATTGATTTATTCATTTATTTGAGTAGTAGTCGGGTATTACTTTCGAGAAATGATTTCTTTGAAATATCCTTTTACACTTGCTTAACCTTTATGAGCTTATGCCAAAATCTGGACAGCTGAATATTTTATTTTTATAGATAGCACACTAATTTCTTCTTTATTTTTAAATACAGTTCCAAATTTTAGCATTGCTTCATCAGTGTGATGCAGTGATGTTGTGATCAAGAGCATGAGGGATGAATTTAAATAAATTTACAACACTTATGTTCTCTTTTTGATCTGCTCATAATTCATTGCATATGGTGACATATCACCACAATTATGCAGGCTGTAGGTTTATCTTTATATTTGGATTATAATTTTTGAATCCAAGGGTTTATATGTTCAAGTGAATTATTTATAAGACAAATGTTTTTGGGTGGGTACTCAAAACTGCGACGACAACCCTGATTCTGGTACAGATTTATCTTTGAATCTGTGCCAGAATCTGGGTCGCTAAATCATGTCACAGGGTTGTTATACATAACTGCAATTAGATCTCTTTAATCGTCTTTTTAATCTAGTTCAAATTTGATTTATCTCATATTTTAAAGTCTTTTTTTTTTAAGTTATAAAAAGCAACATTACATTTGGTCAAGGATTTAAGCCATTCATACAGATTGATTATTATACAAGCAAGATCTGATGTATGTAATTATAAAGACAAACTGGCTCTCGCACAGACTAATATATATTTTATCTAAATTGGTAATGATTCAAGGTTACTTTTTTTTAAGGAGTACATTTTTAACATTGGCATTTGCAGGCCTAAACCAGTGAACTTCAAGAAAGGAAAGAAAACTCAGAAAATTCTTGACCTCTTATGGGAAAAGACAGCATCAAGAGAATGTGTCATAGCTTTAAAACGGGAAAAAGATAATGCAAAGAGAAATGCAAAAAGACTCAGAGAGGAGAGCTGTGAAGTTTCAAATGATATATGGAATGGTATGTCTACATATTCCAATAATGTGTATTGTGTTCTTTTTTGTGTATTTTTAACTTGCGTATTATTAGTCAGTGTGTTCTGATTTGAATTGCTGTTTCGCTACAGTTTATATTTGAGCTGTATCTGGAATCAGTTTATAGGGTATTGTTAGATTGGAAATAATTTGGTTCGATTTGAAGCCAAATAAAATAATGAGATCTCTCTGTCTTGCAACTCAGTAGTTGTTTTAGTTTAGTATGAATACAAGTTAGCTGGGTGAACCAATGCACAAACCACTTGTCAATCAGCACCACTAACAACAACTCACTTTTCATTTTAGTTTTGCGATCATTCATGTATTTGTCGGAACATGGATTCGACCTTCTTTTCCGGCTGTCCTATGTAGTTCGACGAATGCGTGTTGCACTGTGTGTGTGTATGTATAATAATAATAATGTATACTTTATTCATTTTTTTAAAATGGAAATTCGGTTACAGACGTGGCATGCATAAAAATGTATAAACACAAAGTTGAGAATCTATGGCAACAATGTATAAAAAATATATATTTTTAATATATATATATATATATATATATATATATATATATATATATATATATATATATATATATATATATATATATATATATATATATATATATATATATATATATATATATATATATATATATATATATATATGCAAATGTACAAACATGTAAAAACATACAACCAAGAACCAATAGCAACACTTTATATATTACAGGGATGCCACTTTTCCGGTTTTAGCCGGAAATCCGTTTTTTTTGTACCACCAGCCGGTTTTAATCCGGAACCTATTCAAAAAACAAAAACAACAAAAAAATTTAAAGAAGAAAGAAAATCGCGATCGAGATTTGAGCCGGAACTTTTTCGCCCGGTGAATAATTTGGGCTGTCACCGCCGGTCGAATATTTGGGCACCTAAATGGTAGTTTATCTCCGCCCATCCCCATCACAATTCCTCCTTTAAAAAAAAAAAGATAAATAATCAGTGATTTTGAGAATTTCTTAGAAATTTTCCGCTGAATTTGCCATGTCAAACATTTCCCTCAAAACCACAAAATCACCATTATGTCTTATGTCATGTTTTGACACCTGTACAATAGTCTCGTGAAATTTAGTGACGGTCCCGTTTTTATGACGTCGGGCCAGACTGAATGGCACCAGATGTCACAATGGACACAGACGACCAGTGGTGTTCTTTGATTAGCTAGTTGATGGTTGAAGGGGAAGGGGAGGGACAAATCTCTCTCTCTCTCTCTCTCTCTCTCTCTCTCTCTCTCTCTCTCTCTCTCTCTCTCTCTCTCTCTCTCTCTCTCTCTCCCTCTTCTCTCTCTCTCTCTCTCTCTCTCTCTCTCTCTCTCTCTCTCTCTCTCGCTCGCAACCATCCATTAAATCATCTGGTTATACAGAGATAATACATTAGCCTAGAATAAAGCAATGGTGATTGGCTTAGTTTATTCTTCTATCTTTTTACCTTTTGACTATGGCTTTAAATTTGTGAGATTCTTGGGTTGGATTTATAAGCTGAATAACCACTAGGTTTCGGCAAAAAAAATAAAAGATATTGTAGCCTGCTTTATAAAGTAAAAATCAAAACAAAACAACACTTTCTGGCCTTTTATTTGAATAACATTGTAGGCCTTTAACATGTGGAAAGGACAATTCATTAAATGTTTATAAAAAGTAAATTTATGTTTAATGATAAGAATGGATTTATACTAGTAATAGTAATATATTACACAATACCAATACAAAACTATGTTTCTGTTATTTTTACACTTTGCTTGCGTTTGACCGATAGACGGAGACATTTTCCTTCTTTTTGACAAATTGCTATTATTATCACTGAATAAAAAACACTCAACAAAACCACTACATCATCTCTACCACCACTACTATTACAACCACCACCACATCATCATCCCTACCAACACTACTACTACAAATAACACTACATCATCCCTACCACCAGTACTACTATAACTACCACCACATCATCATTCCTACCACAACTATTACAACCACCACCACACAATTATCTCTAAAAGACCACCACTACTACAACCACCACCACATCATCATCCCTACCACCACTACTACTACAACCACCATCACATCATCATCTCTAAGACCACTACTACTACTACTACTACTACTACTACTACAATCACCACCCACTACTACTACTACAAATAACACCACATCATCCCTACCACCACTACTACTACAATTACCACTACATCATCATTCCTCTGGCCTCCCATAGCGGGCAGGGGGGTACATACTGTGTCTTCTATCCCCTTATATCTGTTTTCCAACATGCTTTCTGTCTTTGTCTTGGAATGAGATTACTTGGTTTTGTCCTGGCTGGGAGGGAAACAGTCAAATGCATAGTTATTATTTTGAGAGATGATATTTTTTTCCTTGTAAATCATCTCTCTGTAATGTATTATTGTTATTTTAATGTATAATGTAGGCATTTGAGTGTGTTCCTCTTTGTTGGATTTTGTGCTTGTGTCCGGATGAGACTTATAGGTGATCTCAAACTAAGTACATTGGTGGTATGGTCTTGGAATCTACATCTGAACCCTATTTGTTCCCAGTTCCCCTATGTCTTACTTTTTCTTGGGTGCTTTAATTGTAATTCCAGAACTTTTTACTATCCCATTTTTCTTCCTTTTTACTGGCGCTGATATAACCTAAATGTGTTGCAAGCGCCGTAAAACCCTTAAAAACAAACAA
Organism: Berghia stephanieae; assembly: GCF_034508935.2. Classification (NCBI taxonomy): domain Eukaryota; kingdom Metazoa; phylum Mollusca; class Gastropoda; order Nudibranchia; family Aeolidiidae; genus Berghia; species Berghia stephanieae. Next base: position 44,626,637 of record NC_088360.1, read on the forward strand.
ACAAACAAACATCATCATTCCTACCACAGCTACTACAACCACCACCACACAATCATCCATACGACCAGTACTACTATAGTCACTACCACATCATCTCTACCACCACTACTACTACAACCACCACCACATCATCATCCCTACTACAACCACCAAATGTAATTACACTTTCAACTTTTGAAATTCTCTGAGTCGTGTCAGAAATTGCTGCGAGACAAATTTTGGATCACATCTCAGTGAATTTGAATGAAGTTCAAATTTATAAGTTATGGTTGCATGGGTGGGTCATGATCTTCACAATGAAAAATTTTCTCCTTTTATGTGACCAATCATTCTCACCCCTGATAGCTATTGATATTAATTTGTCTATATTTTGTTTTCAGCACCTTATTTTATCAATTTGAAAACTGTTAACTCTCCTTTCTTTTGTGTGTTATTTGCTCTCAATTGCAATGATAAGTACTGAAACAATATTCCAAATTTGATATTTTTCAAATCCCTACAAAGCCCCTTGACGTTGATTTGTATCTCGTCCGCGCAAGTTTTCAGGCTTTTTTTAATTTGCCTGGTGGCATCCCTGATATTAATTTAATAAATTGAGATAGGCCATACCTCTGGCCTTTAGTCCCGAACTTGTGTGTGTATATTTAAAAGATAGTATTCAATTTAAATCACAGTTGGGCATTAAAAATTCGAACACCATGTGGCAAAAATGAATTAAAGTGACGTGTTGTCTTTGTTTTAATAGATAATGACGGCTCCTCATGGAGAACTTAATATATTTGGGAAGGGGGTGATCGCCATCCTTCATAACTTTCTCCATTTTACTTAGACAAAATCTCTTGGACAGTTCTTCCACATTGGAAATTGGATGAGTATAACTCCTGGCTTTATCAATTATCCGATCAATTTTCTTAATGTCGCAAATACTGGCATTTCCACACCATGCTGTAATACAAAAAATAATAACGGTCTCCAAAACTGATCTATAAAAAAGGGTGCATAACGTTTGTCTATGTCCAATTCTGAAAGTTTCCGAATAAAATACATTCTTCTGTTCAATTTAGAGATAACAGCATTGGTTTCTGACAAATTCTGACAATGTATGTATGTATGTATGTATGTATGTATGTATGTATGTATGTATGTATATATATATATATATATATCTATATATATATATATATATATATATATATATATATATATATATTATATATATATATATATATAAATTATAAATTAGTGTTGCTTGTGACTATATATATATATATATATATATATAAAAATTATAAATTAGTGTTGCTTGTGACTATATATATTATATATATATATATATATATATATATATTTATATATATATATATATATATATAATATATAATATATATATAAATTATAAATTAGTGTTGCTTGTGACTATATATATATATATATATCGGTTTCAAATCAATACGCGATGCATCAGTTTCAAACCCGTGAGTTTCATAAATTTCAAATATCAAATTGTTATGGTATCTCATCACATCTGTAGTTTATAGGTATACAGATTTTTTTTGTTTTGTTTGTTTTATTTCTTTTTTTTTCTTCTCTTCTTGTTATTTTAAGACCTGAACGAGGGTTTTTTTTTTCCTTAACGTGAATAGCAATTTGTAGTGTTACTTTGCTTTTTAAAAATTTATTTATTTATTTTTATTTTATAATTTTAAAAATATTAATTAATTATTATTTTTTATAATTTTATGTATCCTCTAAGATAGAGGATAAATCAAGAATCTTTGATAGCAAATTTTTTCTAAACCCTGTTTTTTGTTTTTGTGTGTTTTTTTAAAATGAGTAATTTATATTTTTTCACTTTATTATTTTTTTTCTGTAATAGATGACGATGGAGCGAGTAAAGCACAATTACACGTAAGTAGGATGGATTTCTAAAACTAATTCAGAAAGTTATCTGACAACTTGTTATTACAAGTCAACAATGTCAACTGGCTTTTGTTTTAATATGGTGTTATTTTGATTATTCTCTCTTGTTTTAATTCATTGTTGAGTCTGATTAATAACAATAATTGTTATCAATGTTTATTGTCCACAGCGCCCCAAACATTTGAAGACAAAACCTAGTAAATTAGATGCCACTGTTGTTCCCCACCCAGGTGCTTCTGTAAATCCCAGTTATGAAGACCACCAGGTACAAAGAAGGATTTTGTTTAATGGTTTTCTTTTCTCTTCTTTTTACAACCAACACTTGTGTATAAGAGTAAACTAGTTTTGATGAAATGAAATGAGAATATACTTTGAACTACTTTTTATCTTCATTTTGGACCACTTTGGGGTTCTCCATATCAATTACTCAGACACAGATTTATTATCAAACTTTAATTAGAAATTGTATACATTTTTCATCTCGAAACTTAAAATTATTATGATTTGACCTTTTCTCAATAATAAATTTTGTTCAATTTTCATTCATATTACATGCCATAGAGTTAAATCTATTTATCTATCGGTAAATGTGCACAGTAAGATTCCATCGTTCAATTTGACAATTGATATCTTTTTTGTCATGCTTTGAATTTTATATCTTTCACTTCTTTCTTTTCATTTTTGTTTGATTAGTTTCTTTTTTTTTTTTTTTCAATTCCAAAGGATTTGTTGCGATCAGCTGTTGAAACTGAAGAGACCAAGAGAAAAAAAGCTCTAAAGATTGCAAATTGTTTGAGACCTCGTGTACCTAGAAGTGAGGCAGCAACACCGGTAAACCATAACTTTAAGTTAATTCTATCTGTAATGGGAAGCAGAAATCACACTGGTTCAAAATTCCTTGGAAGTGTGTAATCAGTCCTCTGGAGGTTACAACTTGAATCTTAATGTGGCATAAATATTTTACTAGCCAGATGTAAAGGCAGATTATTTTGATTGCGGGGTATAAAAGAGCGATGATGGATGATTTTTATTGATGACCAGCATTTATTAAGCTAGAAAAGAAGATGCTATCACTCTGAAACCAGAAGATCAGTTGCACAATGTATGTGTCCAGTCCTGTGGAAGACTGGTTTCACACTTCCAAGGAGATTGGAATCAGTATTTTGACATCACACTATTGTTCCCTTTTGACACCAAAGGTTTTATACTAAACTTAAGGGTTATGGAATGACTTGTAAAGTACATCATTGGATTGCGTCTTTTTTGTCGAACAGAATGCAAAGAGTGGTTGTAAAAGATAAAATGTTAGATTTTGTATATGTTACAAGTGGAGTCCCACAAGGAAGTGTTCTGGGTCCCCTGCTATTTATTATGTATATGAACGATTTGACCGATAATATAAAATCCAAATGGAAGATATTTGCCAACAACACAAAGTTATATGGTTCAGCATTGCATAAAAATGTATCACAAAATAATTTATACTTGTATATGATTGGTCATGTCTATGGCATGTGGAATTTAATGTTTCTAAATGGAGATGTTTCATGTTAGGAAGTTTAACACCTAAAACATTTATTTTGCAGACAGGGATGGACACACTGCTTTTAACTGTGACAGAATATGAAAGGGATCAGGGAGTTTTGTATTTTGACCAAAATCTTAATTTTGATTATCATATCAATAGTGCAATCAATAAGGCAAATAGGCTTCTTAATATAATTTACAAAAGTTTCAAACAATTAGGCAAATATGCACTTGTCACCTTATATAAAGCTGTTGTTTGTACAGGTCTTGAGTATGCAAATTGCTTATGGCACCCTATATGGAGCGTTCCAGACTTTTGGGCCAAAAATTTCGAAAGAGCGATCACTGAAGGTTTTGGAATATTTCTATGGTATGATTAACAATGTGGTGTGACTGGAGCTCCTTAAAAGGCGAGAGTTTTACTTCTTTTTAATCAGGTCCGAAAGATAGTGGGGAGCAAGGTCATTTAAGCATTTAAAAACAGTGGTCGAAATTTTATATTCAATCCGTGCTTTGATGGGAAGCCAGTGCAGAGCTGCAAAAGGGGAGTAGCGTGGTCAGTTTTTCTTCTCATCAATACAAGTCTCGCAGCTGAATTTTGCATGCACAGACTAGCTTTCTGAGACTCTTTTCAGGCAGACCAGAGAGAGTGTGTTACAATAGTCCATTTTAGACAGGACTAGAGAAACCTTGATAATAAACTCATATTATCACAATAACTTTCATTTGTAATTTTGCACTGAATAGATTTATAGAGGAAAATATTATTTGCAGTTAAAGTCAATTTTTAAATGTTTTTATTTTTATTCATTAATTATTTATTTTTTCTGTTTAACTCAGGCAACCCACCTGGCGGAAATGGCCGCAGGTCTTGTTGATGACTCAGATTCTGAAATTGAAACAGAAGTGAAAGGAGATGGTAAAGAGGAGGACAGTGATGAAAAGACTTCAGTAAGGATGCCACAAAGAAAAAGTAAACGACAAAGAAGGCATGAAACAAATCTTAAAGAACAGGTACTGTAAGCAAGATACCTAACAATTTATGTAGAATTTTACAAATAATTGTCCGTTCTTCAAAATTTACCTCAACTTGATCATCTTTGTGGTCTTTTTTTTCTTCTGTGCATTATGAAAAATAAAGGTAAAATCTTTCTTTTCTTTTTTTTTTTTTTAAATATAATTTCTTCTCTCTTTTAAAAAAAAAAATTTGGTTGGGTCCTTTGTAAAATCCTTTAAATAAAGCAATCAATCAATGTCAGGTCCGTTGCAAACATCACGTCTTTCCAATCCCCTCTGTCATTAGCCTTCTTCAAAAAGTCCACATATTGAGGCCTCTTACAAATTTCATTCTTTGATTTCCTATGCTTCTTTTTCTTTCAATTTTTCTTGTTAGTGCTGCTTTTTCTAGATCATTCTTTCTGTCTTTGAGAACAAGAGAAATCTCATGTCATGTTTCGATCATCTCTATATTTGCTTTATGCCAACCTGAGGGTATACCTCCTTATTTTCTACTTTATCCGTCCATGATATATTTAGTAGTTTTCTGAAGAACCATGTTTCTGCTACCCCATTTCTCTTTTTACATTCTTATTGATTTTTCAGTAAACAGACAACTATTATAATGTATTTGTAAAGCAAACTTTAGTGCTAATATCATTTCATTGTGCCCTAAAGGATAAGTTAAGGGACTTTTTATCTTAATTCTGAATCAGTAATTGGGAGAAAAAGTCAAATACACTAGGCATGCCTTCTATCCTGTATCTTCCTGATTTGTCCCGGAAATTTTGAACAATATCTGGCTCCTTAAGGGGGACTCTGTTCATCCACCCTCCTGGAGCCCCAACAGCCCTTGGATCCTGTCCTTCAGGGATGGAAATCCAGATTTTCAGGGGTGATTTTTTGCAATAACACCCTTGTCTCCTCCCCTCTCTTCTCTTTCCTCCCCAACCACTTTTTAAAAATAGTATTGCAGGCGGATTGGTAAGTTACTACCTTTAGTACCATTGTAATCATATTCTGCTCTTGATATTAGACATATTATTGCCTTTTAACTTAAAACTACTGCCTGGCGTATTGTTCTTGAAATTCGAGGTTTTGTTCGTAAAATGTTCCTGGAATTTGAAGTTGAGGTTAGGCATGCCTATAGGATTAATTAACCTTTTAAAAAAATATATGTTTATCATAATGTCAAATATTATGAAAGTCAGACAGATAGTGCTCTAAGAGTCTCATGCCATTGAATTCATGTTATTTTATTTTATTTTTAAGATGAGAAAGAAAAAGGCTGAAACTGAGAGGAGAATTCAAGAGGAGATGGTTGAGAGGTAATAATCATAATTTACTTACTTAAATTGCCCATTGACATCCACAAGTATAATTTTTTTTTCACCCAGGACGATAATTGACAAGTCCCTTTTGACTTTTGAGCAGGAACTCTGCAGAGAGTCCGTTCTACAATGTTGATATCATTGGCATAAGGGTCTACTGCATCTTATTAATATTTTAGATTTTATATGATATAGTAAGAATAAGATATAACTAATATTTGGAAATGTTTTTATCACAGGGTAGTGTTTGTGTTTTATTTTTATTTTTTGGAAAAGCGCTTTGAGCACATTTAGTGGATATATTGAGCTATATAAAAGCTCATTTCTTTTTCATTCTTTTTTTTAACCGACAGCTCTCTGCTTATTCTTATCACTTTGCCATTCGTTCTAATTTCAGTGCCACATGCCATAATTTGCTAATGTTTGGGCTACGATAGTAAATGAATGTTGTGATACAGTAGCACCCCCACCCCCACCACCCTTAAAACACAAAGACCAAACCCTTGTAACGTAGTATATAGTTATCTCCCTCAACATATCAATAAAGTAAATTAATAATAAAGTTCCCTTTATTCATCCTCAAGCACAGATTTGTCTGGTGGCTTGCTTAGGGCCACAAAAATCTGTGAATTTTCGAACTAGGTATCTTTCAGGTTCGAAGCAATAACCATACTGCTGAATTTCACTGCCCCCTCCTCTCCATCAAGTGTTTTTGGCAAGGCACGGTTTCCTCGAACCATTTTGCATGTCCTGAGGAGTTTGAGGAAACTGTAATGGAGTTTATTACTGTTGCTATTAGTACTACTACTTTTACTACTGCTGCTGCATGACTTTATTTCGATTTTCATGTTATTGAGCTGAATTTTTAAAAAAAACATGAACATAATCTTTCTCATCTTCAAGGGTGCGTATTTTAAAAAGAGAAATACGGCAACAAGAAGAAAAAGAAGTGGCCAGAGTTGAGGCAAAACTTAAGCTGAAAGAGGAGGAGCCTTACAGAACCAAAAGGCTCGGGAAAGTGAAATATCCTTTTTGTTGGTTTTTTTCTCTCTCTCTCTCTCTCTCTCTCTCTCTCTCTCTCTCTCTCTCTCTCTCTCTCTCTCTCTCTCTCTCTCTCTCTCTCTCTCTCTCTCTCTCTCTCTCTCTCTCTCTCTCTCTCTCTCTCTCTCTCTTAAAATTTATTATATACAGTTTTAGAAATATTGGGTTTGTTGCAACTGGTCTATATGAAATCGCATTCATTCAAAACTTTATGTTTGCTTTTAGTTTCCATGATTATTTGTTTTTCCTCAGTATCCATTTCCAAAGAGTTTGAGGTTTAGACTTAATAATGTAATCCAGAGATGGACTTGTTGTAATACATTATGAAATTACGTTACTGTGATTCATAATTTAAAATATATATATATTAGCCAGAAATATTGTTGTTATGTGTCCTTCATTGTTTTTGCACATATGACGAACCAGCTGCGGATCTCAAGCTGTCAGAGGAACTAGTGGCACATCTCAGAGAAGTTAAGGTTAGTGAGAAAAATACTGTTTTTAATCCCTCTTTTTTTTTACTTGTTTTATTTTTTACTTTTTGTCTTGTCTAAAGTTGAATTGAATTGTTTCACTTTTTTGTTTCCTTTTAATAGTTCTTACATTTTTGGACACATGGGAAAATGCATTTTCAAAACTGATGAGAATCCATATTTTATACTTGTCAAGTGTGCCGTCCATAATGTCAGTGTGTCAGAGCATTTCGCTACATCTACAATTTACTTACATTTGTTAACAATTTGCCCTTAATAATAAAAGTAGGTACCACAAGAGACAATTTATAAAAATATAAAATGGATTTTTCTTACTATATTCATGAAGCATTCTGATAGTCATAGAAAACACTTTTTAAATTTTGAAAATCCATACATATATAAGAAATTGAGAGCAAATTCATTTTTCAAGAACTTAGATTTTGTTTGCTTGCCAATTGATGTAAGAAAATGTTCAAACTTTGACGTCATGTCACTAACCACAAAAAAAGATTTAAAGAAACACATTTTTAAAGCACCGTGACTAGTTAAATAAAATATAACAAGTTTTGAACAAGACACAAATTCTTTCCTAAATCTCCAGTCTGAAATTCCTCCAAAACATCGCGAAAGTAAATGTTTTGGCCTCCAGCATGATGAAATAGCATATTCCATATATATTAACAAAATGATTATACAAAATGCCATGTAATTCATGTCAACGGGTAGAGAGTACTCCAGGGAAGAGATCCAATTTTTTTAAAGACATTTTCCTCAAATGGTCTCTAAAAAATAAAGAAGTGAACTTCAGGAAACACGCAATTTTGCATGTTGGCTGAAAAATAGCTATAATCACGAGCAAAATGTATAAAAGATTAAATATCTCTCGAAATCATGCAGACAGAAGAAAAATATCGCATGTTATAGGAAACCGGACCTGCTGAATTCAAATGTGAATGCTTCCTTCTCAAAATTCAACATGAAATCATGAATGATCAGCACAATGTTCAAACCAGCAACATATGATAAGAAATCAACCTTGTTAAGAAACTCTTATAATCCCAAGACATCATGCTTTTACTTCCGCAACGTCTGTTTTCACGTCCATGCTGCTTTATGGACTTGTTTGGTAATTATATTGCTTTGTTTTGCCTTGGTCCTCTCTGGGATCCTTAACTGAAAGGGTGCAGTAAATGTATTGTTCCTATTATGGAGGATGATTTGTATGTTATTAGGAGGTTATCGATATATACGTTGACAGTATAGCGCTTTCCTCTAATACGGGATCATGCACTTGTGCCCAGCAGGTGTGTCTCTTGTGGCCTCAACTCCCTACCACTCTAAAGTCTTCTAGCGACTTAAGGTCTAGTACGCGTGACTGGATCACTGTATCCTGATTTCTATGTTACTGAATGAAATGCTACCCTTTAGATAGGATGCTAGTCTGAAATAAAGTACTTTCCGCCACACACACACACCCTAAAGACCAATCCACCCAATCCTTTATGATTAACTCCCTTTGCTTGAGAGGCGAGTATTGTACGAACTGAGGTATCGCAAATCCCACCAAAACCAAAACTGAAAAAAAAAAAAAGATCTCTTTATTTGTTTATTTTTTCGTCTTAAATTTACATAGCTGCCAACCGTTCCATTACAAACGGATTTGTTCCGTAAGTCCGTATTTTTAGTTAAATTTATAGTTAAAAATCCATATTTTGTCATTTTTGGCTAATTTGTGGTAAACAAGGCATGTGAGCCTAATGATTTATTATTATTACTAGGACTATTATTGTTATTATTATTATTATTGGTGTCCAGATGATGGGCAGGGTTTAAACCAGCACAGCATATTCTCCATTCCTGTGTAGCTCTTTAATTTGAATTATGCCTCTCTGTCATAAATGATTTTCAACAGTTTAAAAGATTCCAGTTGATTATATGACGCCTGTTTTTCACTAAAACCTTTCATAATGTATTGGAGATTTGCATAAAATATGCATGTTAGCCTCGAATTTACTTTTGGTGTTCTCAGACAGTATTGATACTTTCACTATTTGTTACAAATATTGTTTTAATTAAAAATAAAATTAAATCAGCATCTTTGATTGGAAGGTATTCAATCAGAAAATCAATTGTTTACATAGATTAAGCATTACTTCCCTTTATTAATTTATGAAATATAAATTCAATCCATTAAAAAAAATGTTGATCTGATTCTATTTTTTTTCAAGCAAGCTTTTATAACGGTTCAAGAGAAATAAGTATATTCCATTTTTAGGTGTCTTTATCTTGTCAAAGTAAAGAAGTAGGAATTCTCCAATATTTATAGGTTCATTTTACTATAACTACTATTATAGTGTACTATTTAAAGACCATTATGTTGCATGAAAGAAAATATATATGCAATCTCCTACTTTTTAGCCAATTTCCCTAATTTTTACCCCAAAACACCCTTTCAAGTGATGCACCAGGTTATCAGTTAGCATTTCTAAACATCCTAAGTTATTTCATTTATTTTATAATTCTGCTAGAGTGTATTGGTCCTTATCAAAGTTGAGGCAGTTGGATTCTTTTTTTTTTGTCTGTTTTGAAATTTTGATCTCATTGTGGAAAGTGTCATTTCATAATGATTCAAATGGGCTGGAACTATACCTGATAATTTAGCACCATTTGGACTAGCTTCTGTTATCTTAAACTTGTTAATGTTAGTAGTAGTAATTAAAAAGACTGACTTTTATATGTTGCGATTCGATGAAAGGGGGAGGGGGGCACACATCGTCCTCTCAGCCTGGGCCAAATGGGCGTTCCTTATTTTATTTTTGAAAAGTTGGCAGCTATGAATTTACATCTCTTCCCGATTTAAAACAAAAACATACAAAAAAACAACAAACAAACAAAAACAAATAAACACACGTCATTCTATTGTCCATTTCTATCCAGTTTTAATGGCGTATAGAATGATTATTTAACTTCTCTACAGATATACTGCTTCATTAGCCACTAGTAACCTCGGCCATTAAACTACCCTTATTAAAACAAATTGGTAGAAATAGAGATAAGATGTTTGTCTTTTAGATAGAATCGGTTCAAATTTTATATCAATAATATGTCGAGATTTTTTGCTGTTGTAAAATTTTAAAACGGCAGTTTTCAACCTTTAATGGCCATTTTTTATTGTTGAAGTGGTATAGGAATAAAGCTGAATCCTTCCTCTTTGAGGTGATACCAAATTTAGCTCTGTGCGTTTTTTAATGGCCGAAGTATTAATGGTTGAATGGCCCGGTTTAAAATAAGTCCTTTTCTCGACGCCTGATGCAAGATATATAGGTTTTATTTTGTCACAAAAATGACGTCCACTGTGGTACATAATGTAAGGCTATTGTTTAATTATGTTTCCAGGGTCCAACATGTGATGGCATATTTGGAAGCAATTTTTAATATTTTTTTTGTTTCCTATCTAATAGACTGTCAGTCGTACACATTAAAAAAAAATCTACAAATAAGTGCATATGTTTATAAATTCTCAAGTACAAATACTTACATTTTACTTGGGGTGCTAATGATTGTCAAATATCTGTATTATCTCCAGCCTGAAGGTCATATCTTAAAAGATGTGTATACTAGCATGCTGAGGAGAAATATTATGGAGCCAAGAGTTAAGCAACCGTAAGTGTGTTTTCTTTATCTCTTATCACAATAAATGTATTTGGGTAGTTGTTAATTAATTTTTTTTTTTTTTGTTTGTTGTTTTTGTGCAATCTATAATGTAATCCTCAAGCTAAAAGTTATGGTCAGCATAATTTGTCTGGTTGATTTTTGAATGTTTTTTTCCAAATTCAAAGAGAGAATTGTTTTTATAAATGACAAGATAGAACTGTTGCTGCTTGATTCTTGATTTTTTAAATTATCTTTATTTCTTGTTTTTCTCTTTTGTTTTATATTGAAGTTGATTTTAAGCATTCAATGTTCTTCATTTTAACATGTGAGCTGACAGTATGCTTATATTTTAAGATTTAAAATACAATTTTGTATAAAAGAGATTCTGCAGAGTTATCTTGGGTATATTAAGGTATTCTTCTCAAAGAATTGTCTTTTTAATTTACATTTGACGCTCTAGTGGCTTTTGTAAATAACTCGTACTTTCCTGTTCAAGTGGGGGTCTCAATAGATCAGCTGGTTGAGCACTCACTACATATGCAAAGGGATTGGGATTGATATGCAGTCCAAATTTTGATTATTATTTTGTCCAGAACAAGCAACTATATAAAGATTTAAAAGAATACGGTGAAAAATTGAAATTAAGTAAAAGTTACATAAACGTGAATTAATTGGTTTTCTTGTGTTTTGAGATTTGCGGGGGAATTGATACATATTTTCGATTTTACATTGCCATACTGATATATTTTTCCTTACATTCAAAGTTATGTAAATCTGTCTGTGAATGGTACAATACAAGCTATCAACGATTTTGTAATTATAGACTATTGTTTTAGGCATTTAAAGGAAAATTCCTTTATTCATCCTGTAATAAGATAGGATATTGAGTTTCAGGACAATTCTTAAGTTTTGAAATATTATTCATTGCCTACTGTCCAGTGTTAGCCTGATCTATTTCCGCTATTTATTAGTAAATATGATATCCCGTGTCAGACTGGTATTCTGTTGGAATGAAATAGGTAATGAAAATCCAGTTTGGATCAGAATTAGAAAATTTAAGTAATTTGAAGTATATGACATGGAACCAAATTCAATTTCAAGCATCAGGTCCACCCTGAAATAATACAGTTTTGAGTCGATTGGTCACAATTTGGCATTTTGATCAATGCTGTTGAATTGAAAATGTAATTGTAGTTTTCTTTCCTTTCCTTTTTTTTTTTTTTTTTTTTTTTTGAGAAGATGAAAGAACATGGCCTGTTCTGAGGTAAAAGTATGAAAAGTGATGTAAGACGATTGTTGTGTGCAAGTTTGGAATTTGTATTTGTATTTATTATGGAGTATTAATTTTTAATACTTTCTAACTCATTTTACTGTCATATATATTCTTCCCTTATTTCAGGAAAAAACGCAAAGCAGTAAAAGCGTATATAAAGAAAAGCCACAGAGACACAACGTGAGTTGGGTTTTTTTTTTTTTTTAATTTAAATTTTTTATTTTTTTGTTTTGTTATTTTCTATTGTTTCTTTATTCTTTTGGAGGAGGGGGAGTTTATTTTAGTTTGATCAATTTTGGGTATGCATTCAAAAAAATAAATATCACTACTATTAGGGGAACTTTGTCTTTGAGTGGTGGGGACTGCTCTGGTTTGCCATAAGGACGTCTATGGTTAAATCCTTGCTCAGTGCACACAATGCAGCAGGGTAATGCGAATATGGTGGGTATATTCAAGGTACGAGGAAAAGATGAGCTGCTGCCCATATTTTGTATAGTTTTAAAATCATGGTTAAGTAATTGTATAGTGAATTTTCGGAATCAAAAGCAAAGATTGTAGCCAATAAGCTTCGTGTAGCATGTATGAATTTATCAGATTGGTGAAAGGCATGAACAGATTGGTAAATTTTGGGAAGAGGCTACTATGGTTCTAGAAACCATCTTGGTGTTCTGAATGGTGTGAATTAGATAAGTAAAATGACCCTTATTCTACTGTTATCGAGTTATTAGCATAATGATCACAATTGTCTGTTAATTCATTTTAATTAAGTTTTTCAGATTACAAATGCGATTTTGAATTAATGTTTTTAATAGTCAGTTATAATGTCATGGGACCTAGAATGATAGCTAAAGCTGTTCAAAAAGGATCTATTCATTCATGTCCTCTTTGCAAGAATTGAAATAAGAGTGATCTATGCTTCTTTATGCCACTTTGTTATAGAAGAAGATTGTTGACCTCTTGATTTCAATTTTTCTTTCCAATTAAAGCTGTTAAAAGGAAACTCACTTCTTTCATGGTTAAGTAGCAATGACTGTGAAAAATGTTTTTTTTTCTCTTTTTGAGGAAAATTTTTGTCTGAAATCAAAGCCCTATCTCCACTGAGTAAAAATGTTTTTGAATTTTGAAAATCCATTCATAAATAAACAAGTTATGCAGTTTCAAAGGTGTCATTTATTTGGATGACCCGCAAAGAGGAAAAAAACGCCAAAATATGGGACGCTTTTTCGCATTTTTTTTTTTTTCGACCGTTGGTTGTATCTTGCGTAATAAGTGGATTAAAAGATTGAAATTTGGCAATTTAATGGCAAATTGATAGAGAATATGATGAAAACATTAAAAGAGTTCTAACTTATATAATTTTAGAGCTGGATGGTATATAACACACACACAGAGAGAGAGAGAGAGAGAGAAATTAGTATAACACACACACACACACACACAGAAATATATTAAGAAATGAGTATATAACACACAGAGAGAGAGAGAGAGAGAGAGATTGCGTACATAATGAAAGAAATATAGAAGGAAAAGAGAATTTGGACAAGGGGACAAGGGCTACTGATGGAACGTGACTTTGAACACAATAATTAAACCCATGCTGAGATTGTAGATCATATTGCAATCGAAAACTTTTAACATTATAATTTCTTAAATTCTTGTAAATTAAACAGTCAAATTGTCAGCTGTTTATTGAACCCAAACCCAATGGCAGATGATAAACACCCCTCTGCCAGTGAGACCGCGCAGACATTTTGACGAGTCATGTACTTTAAAACGAGGTCAACCAATCAGAAAGCGCTTTGCCACGACCTGCTTAGCCACTCAGTTTGGTGCCACGTCGGTTTGAACTTGTGATTCGGGCTGTAGGGGGGCAAAATGGCTTTGTCTTTTACGAATGAAGAGCAAATTAGGATGGTGTTTTGTAAAATACGGGAAAAGTACTCGTCATATTCATATGAAATTTTACAACCAAAAAGAAGAAATGTTCATGTATTACCTTGTCAGCGACAAAACCTACACGCCCGGTAGTTTTAGAAATATTTTACTCCAAAGAGAAAAAATCTATTTTTAACGGTCTTCTGGTAATCGCACGAGTTTTGTCGCTTGACATAATCTAAAATGACCTTTTTTCTAACTGTGTACCAACTTTCAGTCATATTCATCGATAAACAGCGTCGTAATTAATTTTTAAAAATAGCATATACGAAACGGCTTTGTCCCATATTTTGTCGCGAATTTGGGCACTTCGTGAGCGAAAAAGAGGCCCAAAGATTTGTGTGGGATAGTCATAGCTAGGTTAAGTCAAAGCAATAAGTGTCAATGGAAAACAAATCACAGACTTGAGCTGTTGTTAATAGTGCACTGTAATTTGGGGGGGGGGGGGGGAGTTTTTATTTAAATTTTTGTTTTTGTTTTTTACTGATGATATATCCCTGCTCTTTATTTTTTGAATTTTGTGGAGTTCTACAATCTCGAGACAAATTGGTGTTAATTTCAACAAGAGAGATCTAAGCTGTCCACTTTATCTCTTACTCTGACATAGAATATAAATTCTTTAAACTTTTTTCCACAGCTTTGTGGACTTGTGGTATCATATTCAGCTTCTGATTTGTAGAGCCTTGGCTTGAGTCCAGCTCTGATGGCTCAAACTTGAGTCCTTGTAAAAGTCTATTAACTCACATTATCACATATTTAGGTGTAAAATGCGTACCTGGCTTCTAATAACATTGCCTCTATTCGAAAAATATAATCATCATTACAGTCATCATGTCTCCTTCTACATGGTCGGTGTTGCTGTTGACTTTGGACCTGGTGTTAAGCACTTTGATCATATTCATTATATATTAAGCTATATCTGGATGATTTTAAGGACAAATAGACTATCCCTTAATTTTTCAAACCTCATTTATTCAGCTTCTCTGGCTAAATAAAGTTTAAGCAACGTCTCATTCAAAACACAATGTTAGTGTTTCTTTTTGAACATTATGATGTTAAAGAATGAATGATGTTAAAATAAAAAGGTCTAACAAATCAAAAAGGAAAAAAAAAAGGCTCTCAATTAACTGTTAAAACCATTTTATAATGCAAAACAGCCTATCTGTCCTCCAAACTGACCGTTTGTACATCCTTTCTCTTTTCTTTTTTTTTAAACTAGTAAAAAGCCCGCAATTTCGCGGGGAAAGAACTATTTTCATTCGATATTGCCAGAATCATTTTCTTGAATAGCTTGATTACAATTAGATGCACACTTTAATCGATGTGCTTGTCGTCGCTGCCATGCTTTATTCGGCATGATTTTAGTTTATCAGTCAGTAGATATCAATATCAATAAGTCACAAGTCTTTACCACGCTTGATTTGGGAGGCCTTCCGAAAGCTCCTAAAAAGGGAAACAACTTAAATTATATTCCCTCAACTAACCCCAAGAAAAAGTAAAACCTAGACGACCTGCCTTTAACTAACCCTAATAGGAAAATAAACACCCTAGCATTATGACTAACCCTAATAGAAAAAAAAACCCTCGGACTGCTTTGCACTACCTTTCAATACTTCACAAATTAAAATGGCGGCCGAGAATCAAAACAATGGTCAAATTAGGAAATTCTAAACTTTCACAAATCTATCAAGGTTTTTTAAAATGCTTCTTTATGATGAAAAATTTAATAAATAAACGCCTGACAAAAGATCTACGGTGAAAATACAAATTGAAAGAATACTGGGGATGTAGGAGCTTTCGAAATGTCTCCCCTTTACCTAACTTATGTGAAGTCAAATGAAAATCTGAAGCAGACGCGAAAAATATCAAGTTTGTTCGGGCTAGAAGCTAGACAGATACAATTGACAGTTTGCCGACAACGTTTTATTAAATATTTCCCAGGGCAATAATTATCACATTGATGGCATAAAAACCACCGTAATATCAGCAGTAATATTAGTTGACGTTGTTAATCGGTGAAAATGGTTTAAAATTTGTGTAAATCCGAATACCTTCATGTGATCAAGTGAATAATATCACTATGAATGCCACGATTTGCTGAAAAATGCCAAAACACACACACACATGTATACACCACACACACACACACACAAACATAAACGCAATTAGAACATACTACTACATAACAACACTGATCACCGCTAAATCAACAACACAACGGAAGTAATAATAATACTTGATGTCATAAATAGATGACGCAAACTGACAACTTTTTACAGTGACGAAATTGGTTGATTTTGAGAGTGTTAGTGTCGTCGGTACGTATTTTATGATATTTGTGTGACTCAACGAACTTTCAAACTGACTTTAGATTATAAAGGAAATCAAGTTATCTGTTTATCTATCTGTAAAGAATACATTTCTAATTTTCAAATCTTTCAGTAGAGTTGTGCGCCGTATCATTTTTTTTTATTGACTCAAATAAGCACAATGTTCTCCATAATGCTATATTTTTTTAAGAAAGGATTTTTTTTTTTGAGAAGTGCCCGTTATTTGTAATTTTGTCTCAGTAAGACCTTGATTAAGATTTTCTAAAAATAAAGTCCTTTTACTTTTTATTAGCCTCCCAAGGTCATGATGATATATTGAAGTGATTCATACACAGCTGGGGTATTGGATATTTGAAAATAAAAAATATAGTAAACATCAAATGAGATAGTTGGTGAAGGTCATCATTGTCATTTTTTATTATTATTTTTTTTTTTTACATTTTATTGCTACAAAACACTTTAAATTACGTGGTCAATATGTCTTCTTTTTCTATCTTTCATACTTTCAGGTGATGGTGGTGCCTACCCAATTCAAGTCAAAATTAATTTTAATAGATTATGAAAATAAATGATCAAGTAATTTACACAAAGAAATCGAACTTGTTTGATTTTATTCCACTTGAACCTTTCCTTAAATGACAACCTAGCATTCTGATTTAATATTATAGTCAATCAAGAATGTATGCTCCACTTAGAAACTCTTTTATCGTATGAGCAAGACATTCTTTTCGCGGTTCTCAAGCTGACCATGTTTGAAATCCTACATGATGTAACGGTGAATTACTGTGCCACAGCTCTATGGAAACACGATTCTCTTGCATTTAAAGTGAAGTCGCATAAGGTAGTATCTAAGATGTTAATCAACATCAGCATCTCAAAGTTCTCTCATTTCACCCAACTTTCTGCTCTTGTCATGGATTGGGACTCGGTACTTTGTTTTGCTCTAGCCCTGTTTGGGATTCTTCGCTGAGAGGGAAAGTCAGATGTGTGCCTCATAATATTTTGCATTGTCTATATATGTATAGGATATATTGTCACAGATTGAGTTATAAGGACAATTCTTATGGAAAGTTATTTGATTTAGTAACTTGCCTTTTAAGAGATATTTCCGTCTAGCTAAGATGAACATGTTACTTTAGAAGAAAGTCCTCATGAGCATTTTTGGTCCTAATAAAGAGGAGTTGGAAAGAAAATTGATTGTTAAGGCTGGTACTAAAACAATCTTGATATTTTTAAATTGTAAACGTTTACAATTTGTCATCACCATCTTTATTTAGTCTGATGTTATCACTGTTTCTTGTTTGAAAATCATTATTGTGTGACTTCATGTCTCATCATTATGACTGACTGAGCTCACTTCTCTGAAACTCCTTTAAGAAATTTAGCTCAAAATAAGTAATTAATGTTAAAAACATGATAATAATTTATAATTGAAATGAAGTCCGTCTTTTGATTAGTGCAAAACCAGATAAAGAATGAGAGGATTTGATTTCTCACTTTTAAAAAAATTCAAGATAGTCACATGAATTAATTCAAGTGATTGAAAGAAGTTCATTGTGCACTGATATGAACCTCAATCATTGTTAAATAATTTCTGAAAGAAAAATGTAATCTTCAGAACTACTTTGTAATTTTCTTACTTTACGGTATTTTCTTTTGTGCCAGTGACTTAACAGCAAGATAACACTTGATTCTAATTATTTCTCCCAAAGCAAAGTTGTAATCACATAGTATTCCGACTAGCTCAACTCCCAATCGACTGGCTCTACTAATTCCCAATCAGAATGATTTTTTTTTAATTAATAATTTTTTGTATAGTTTCTATACATATAATTTCTTAGCCAGTGACAATGTCAAAAAGGTACTTTTGCCCAAAACATTCGTTATTGCCATTGTATTTTTCTTACAAGGCAAAGCTCTCAATCCCCTGATGATAGCCGCAACTCGAATAAAGGTGATGGATGATACAAGTGATCTCCTGCCCACCATGGGAGGTTAGAAGATTCCAACCAGAAGGATGATATGTGTTAGTAGACAAAAGGGAGAATAAAGCTAGATGATAAAAGATCTGCAACTAATCTGAAACTTAAGACAATGCTTCTCTTCTTCGAGCACCATTAAAATGTGTTTTGGTTTTACAGCGCTTATGACACATTTGTGTAATATCGGCGCAAGTAATACGGAAGAAAATGGGATAGAAAGAGTTCTAGATTTACAATTAAAAGCACCCAAAGTACATGTTGAGACAATGGGGGACTGGCTCAAATAGGGAACAGAACTTACAGTACAGCGTTTTTAGTTTAAGATCACCTAAAAGCTTCATTCAGGCACAAGCAGATGATCCCACAGAGACAAACACAAAAATATATTAAAAACTGTTTAAATTAAACGGTGATGTGGCGCTTGCAATACATTTGGGCCATCTCAGCGCAAGTAAAAAGGAGGAAAATTGGGATAGAGTCGTCCCTTCCCTTACCGACATTGTCCCCAATTGTTTTGTTACGTCTTTATTAATTGAATGACTTAAAGTTGTAATAACCTGATTACATCATTTACGAAGACTGCTGCAAACTGTCAAAATAGCAAGTTGTAGCGAAAACTCGCTCGATTTGACAACTTTTGTTCATGTAAGATGAAAATGTTTCTTGGCTTACGGGTTGCACATCGTCCGTCCTGACTGACAAATAAGCCGAATGTATCTCGTCTAACCGTAGAAATACATTGCTTGGCTTTAAAATGCCTCATGGGATCTATATTTAGGCATTACTATTGTCAAATCGGTGTTGAATTTCCACTGTGCCCTGAAAACAGGTTGGTCGGTGAGGGAAGGGCATTTTCGCATGTCCCGTCCCCTACCAACCAAACACTTTAAATGGGTCTTTACTTTAAAAAACCCTACCAAACACCAAGAGAAAGGCAGAAATCATCCTCGGCGAAACTAGTCAGAGACTCATACAGAGGTTATTCTGGACGATGATTCATCATGTTCATCAGATTGCTTCAGCAAGAGAGAAAACAATGGCCGAATTAGTTGCGGCCGGTGCAAGCACTGGTTACATTAAAAAAAAAAACAATGCTCGAGCAGCCAGTGTGACACCATTGAAGCTCTTGACGAGGAAGGGCTCGATAATATTTGTTTCAATTTAATGTTTGTTTGGTTTTTTTTAATCTGCATGTCGTCTTGTCCTCATCATTGTTACTATATTAATGTTTCCTTGGCAGGTAAACATTTTAACGAACCTCGAGCGAGAATTTTAAGCTTATTTTTTAAATTAATGAATAAATGACAGTCTTAATTACTGTAGATTTACGATGATATTTACAGTACAGCCTTTCTTGTTATTCATTTGAGCTGTATATCAAATTGTAGTGCATCATAAAATGTTCTGTTAGTGGTAAGATCGGGTGGTCGGTATGGGATCGGGCTTTGGACGGTAGGGGAACGATGGAAAAGAAGGGAAAAGAATGTGGTCGGTAGGGGAAAAATATATCACATATTTAACACCACTAGAATATGGATAATATTTATTGCCGGGGAAAAGTCAGTTGACAACCCAAACCTATCACCATGCGACATTGACATTGCTCTTTGAAAATGGTATTATTTATGGTGCTTGTTTTGACAGATTATTTCCCCTTTTCTCGTAAGGCGTGACAAAGCTCTTACTCTTAACTCTTAGCGGAGGGTAGGGGACGGAACGACTCTAGTAAAAAGATTACAATACACTTCAACAGTCGTAATGTCACTTCCTTCCTATGACGCATGGTAACTTAGTAACACTGGCTCTAAACTATCGGAACCATGGCGGACGCCCGTATGAAATATTTCTCCGGCGAGCATAAAAGCGTATCCAGAGGAAAAAACCCCATAAATTTGATCATTTTTTGACTTTTACACATTCTGATCACAAGGCATATGAAAAGTTCTAGCCAGCATGAAGAATATTAAGTAATGATTTTCTTTGTTTAGAACCAAGATGGCCGCCGTTGCCGGGCGGCGTGACACCAGACTACTGAATCCAATTAAAGCACCCACGGAAAGGTAAGACAAAGGGGAATTGGTTCAAATAGGAAACAGATGTAGATTCCAGAGCACACTATCAAAGTACTAAAGTACTGAGTTTTAGATCACCTAAAAGTCTCATCCAGACACAAGCACAGGTCTCCACCAAGAGGAATACATATTCAAATGTTAACAAATCATATATAATTATAATATGTAAACAGAACATAATATAGTGCAAAACAGAGACGATTTACAAGGCAAAAATATCTCCCAAAATTAAGTATACATTTGACTGTTTCCCTCTCAGCCAGGGTATCGGGCCACAGCCAGGACAAAACCAAGTAATCTCATTCCAAGACAAAGACAGAAAACAAGCTGGATAACAGATATAGGGGGATAGAAGACAAAGTAAGTGCCTCGGGAACCCCACCCAGCAAGCAAGACTCTCAATTGGCCACGATGTTTCAAAATTGTTTTAAAGGGTTTTACGACGCTGGCAACACATTAGGTCATATCAGCGCCAGTATAAAGGAAGAAAATAGGATAGTAAAAAGTTCTAGAATTCCAATTAAAGCACAAAAGAAAAATGTAAGACAAAAGGAGGACTGGTTCAAAGAAAGAACATGTGCAGATTCCAAGAGCGTACTCTCAGTGTACTTAGTTTGAGATCGCCCAAATGTCTCATCCTGACGAAGCATATGTCAAGAGTAAGAAGAACACACTCAACTGATTACAAATCTTAATATATCCTACATGTAAAACATAATACTAATACCGTGCATAACTGAGAGATGATTTACAAGACAAAAAATATCATCTCCCAAACCTCTAACTCTATACTATACATTTGACTGTTTCCCTCCCAGCCACGGTATCCGACCAAGGCCAGGACAAAACCAAGTAATCTCATTCCAAGAGAAAGACGGAAAGCATGTTTGAAAACAGATAGGAGTATAGAATAGAAGACAGTAAATACCTCCCTGTCCACAATGGGAGGTCAGGAACCACACCCAGGACCACAATGGTAGTCGATCTCAATAGTGGATCTCCATTAGGAAAATAAAACAAACCTGATAAATTGAAATACACGATGTTTTGTTCAATATATGTATTATGGTTCCTTTTATTTCATTTTTCATCATACCTTGTATTTGATAACTGAATAAATGTTATAAAAAAATAGTCTCAACATCATCATAATCATATTATATCATCATTTTTATGTCATCACAATACAGGATTTCCAGCAAATATGATTGTACGAAGAGTTACCTACTCACTTCATTTCTTGTGGTTATATTCCCATCTAATTTTAAAAATTTGTTTGAATAATCCAGCTCTTTTTACCCCAACCTACCTGCACAAATTCGGTCTGATAGCCAAACACAATTATGGGCTTGTTGTAAACTTGTAATGGATGATATTTTGCGTTGGTTTGAGAATTATTTCCTTTACAAAAATGAACCATAATTGAATTTGGGTTATCAGTCAAATAAGTGCACGTCGATCTCAATCTAAGTTTATTGATTATCTTTCCTTTTTCTTATCTTTAAAATCGCGTTACAGGCAACTATGCACACCAGTAATACTCGTATCGATCAAGTCTTTGATTCAAGGTCATCTTTAAAGGGCATTTTGTCCATTCACTATCTTTTTTTAGAAATGTCAAGAATTTAACACCTAAAACTAAAAGACAGTGCCATTTGACTTTTATAATCTCTTCCATTAAGAAAACCCTTTAAATACTCAATAATTTTTCATATTAATAGTATAACCCTTCTATTTTCAAAAACAAATTGAGTTAAACAATGTTTAATCAACCTCTCTCCCTCACGGAAGCATTTACTTTATAATAAAATTGCAAAGATGCCCACGAGGAAAAGAATGTTAATAAATGTATTTTTTTAAAATCCCAATAAAAAAAAATCAAATGAAAGGACGTCAATTTCGGCTTTATTATTTTTCCTCTAAAACACACCAGATTTATATATAATATCAAAAACATTAAGGTAGGTGCCAAAATGACCGTTGCAACTTGTATATTTTTTTTTTTTAGGTCTGATAACCTAAATTCTTACTGCTCATTGTTGGTTTGAGAATATTTCCATAAAAACGCAAGAATGTTTTCAATACAATGTTAAAACAAGCCCATAATTGAGTTAGGTTATCACACCTGCTTACATTTATGCACATAGGGCCATCATGAAAATATTCCTTTTTGTTTTATTTCCGTTTCATAGTATTTTGTTTTATAAAAAAAGGAATTATAACTCGTGTTAATTGAAATTTGATATCAATTTAGTAAAATACATTTTAAAACGTTAAAAGCCTTTTAAAAGTTACATTTAAATCCCTATTGTATTTCTATTTTTGTTTGTCTGTTTTTGAAAGAGGGTAAAAAGAAAAATTACACCAACTGATATTTTTGATAAAATACATTAGTTAAAATAGTACTACAGATTATTGTTTGAACATAGTTGATAATAATAATAATAATAATAATAATAATAATAATAATAATAATAATAATAATAATAATAATAATAATAATAATAATAATAATAATATAATAAATGTACATGTATATAGCGCTTATGCCGAAGATTCGAAGCGCTTCACATTGACCATCAGTAAAAAACATTACACACTGCAGATTCGGACATACGAACAAAAGCTCACACGCATCCAATTACACACACACACGCACACACACACACACACACACATCCATATATACACACTGTACATAAATATATCACTCACACACACGCACAAACACACACGTATAATATATTTATATGCAGACCTGCATATATATGCATCTAGGATCATCGTGAAATTATTATTTTTTGTTTTATTTCCGTTTCACAGTATTAGTTTTTATTATTTTTTAATTATTTTTAAAAAATATGTTTTAAGGGTTTTATGGCGCTCGCTAAACATTTAGGTCATATAAGCGCCAGTAAAAAGGAAGAAAATTGGATAGTAAAAACATTCTAGATATACAATTAAAAGGACTTGAGGAAAAGTAAGACATAGAGGAAATGGTTCAAATAGGGAACAGATGTAGATTCCAAGAGCACACTGTCAAAATATTTAGTTTGAAATCACCTAAAAGCCTCATACAGTCACAAGCACAGGTCCCCACTAAGAGGAATACACTCAAATATTTACAAATCATATAATATGTAAACAAAACATAATACATTACATAACAGAGAGATGATTAAAATTTACAATGAAAAATATATCATCTAGCAAAACTATACATTTGACTGTTTCCCTCCCAGCAAGGGTATCCGGTCATGTTTGTTTCAACACTTTCAGCACTATGTAGGTCATTTAAGCGCCCGTTTCTAGCTTTTATCAGGCCATAGCTGCTCAATCGTGTTAATACTGTTGTAATAAAAGTTTTATAAAACCATAATATTTACATGTTTGTTATTTTAAAATGTTTATTTATAATTTCTGCAGGAGTTCACTTCCTGCAGATACTTTAAATTTTTAAGCGGAACGACTGACTGGAACAGATACTTCAAGTCCCTGGTTTCATAATACCGTGATCTTATCTGGCCAGGACAAAACCGTCGTATATTATATATTATATGTGCCACTTTTAGGAACTCCTTAGTTCCTTCATGTGCCTTTTTTGGAACTCCTCAGTTCCTTCATAAAATAACTCTGTGCCACTTTTTTGTTGTTGAAATCCTATGTTCCTTCATATATTTTATATGTGCCTTTTTTTTGAAACCATCAGTTCCTTCATATATTATATATGTGCCAATTTTTTTTAACTCTTAGTTCCTTCATAGCCCCTACATTGTATATGTGCCATTTTTTAAATCCCACAATTCCTTCATATATATAGTAACTTTGTGCCTTTTTTTGGAACCCCTCAGTTCCTTCATACAGTAACTCTTGCCATTATTTTGAACTCATATATTATGTAATATACGTGCCATTTTTTGGAACTTTTCTGTTCCTTCATATATTAATATTATATATGTGCCATTTTTTGGAACTTTTCTGTTCCTTTATATATTATATATGTGCCATTTTTTGGAAACTCCTAAGTTCCTTTATATTTTAACTCAGTGTTATGCCATTTTTTGAAACCCATCAGTTCCTCCATACATTAACTTTTGCACTTTTCAGTTCCTTCCTTCTCTGAACGTCTAGCTTCTTTCTTTTTGTGAAGTTTAGAAAACAATGCATAAGAGAATTAGAAAACATTAAGTAACTGTTTCAATCACTTTCGAATGTTGATAACATCAACATAAGTTAAAATGCAGAATATGTCGAGCAAAACGATATTTATGAAAATGGAAGACATTCTGACAAATAAACAACTGGAGCTCGAAGTAAGGGGATTTATGCAACGGTATGTTGAAATTATGTTTGAAATATAAACCAATAGCAAGAGAATTAAGAAGGTAACCAGATAGAAATAGCATTTCCAAGAAGAAAGCGTGATTCATATTGGAGAGATAAAATGACAATTGGACAAGGGAAGCTATATCATATCCTCTTATATTTGGTTACAGAGTTAATTGTTTCTATATCTCACTTTTTATCTTAATTTCAGTTATATCAAATGGTATGGTAGACGCCTTTCTTATCAATTAACATAATTTCTAAACAGCAATGCAATACAACGAAAATTTAAATAAACTTTAGTAGTAAAACGTAATGGTAACCAAGATAAAGTCTAGTTTTGCCGCAAGTTCAGGGCTTCGCGGCAAACCTTTCTTTTGCATTTAATTTCAGTGATAGTGAGAGGCCCCGCCATTCCTCGTGCGCAGATCTCCTTTGTGAAAGTCTATGTATGACCTACAGTAGGGTAATATCGCAAAACACAAACTAACTCAGCTTCAACAGAGATAGGCTAATCCAAAACGAAAAAGACCCATCAAATAGTTGTGATTGTTCCACACCAAAGCGATTTCCAATGCCGTCACCAAGAGTGCTTAGGGGAGATAACTAATACATAAAGGGAAATGACTCGCACATTGCGGATATATTTAGTATTTCATTTTATGAATTTTTCGATTTACAAATTAAAATTAGCCAATAAAATAAATATTTTATTTTAAACATAATAATATGTGTTGGATGATCAATTAATTTTATAATAAAGCCAATAATTTGTAATTAAAAAAATGAAAGAAAATCTGACATTACTAAATATAAACGTTTTTACTTTAAAAAATATGTTTAATATAAATTTTTCTGAAACCATTGATACGGTAATAAGGGCCTAAAATAAATAGGTCCGGGTTCGAATCCCATTTATTTAGAAAGCACGGCACACACGTTGCTGTGCTTAATTATCTATAATTTGTTATTACCCCATTGCCCTGTCTCGTATCATTTTGGACTGAACCCACTTTGGCACGAGAAGCTTGATCGTTGGAGGTAGGTTGGTAGGCTCGCTATCCGTGGTGCGGTGATATATTAGCTTGCAGTAGCCTCGTCATTGCCTGTTAGAATGTTGAAATCCCAACAGCCCGGGCGTGAAATCTTGATCAAGAAACTGGAATAATGTGCTTGTGCTTTTTTATTATTTTTTGCTCTTCCCCCCTCACTAAACTCACATCAAAAAGTTAACATTGTTGTAATATGGACAATATTTTGCGTCATTTAAAAATATTTCCATTACACGGAGCCCACAATGAATTGGGTTATCAGACCTACAAATAAGAGCACATTGCCCCCCACCCAAAAAACAAAACAATATTCTTTTTTTAAAAAATCCCACAAACATAAAACAATGAAAAAATAAAAGCTGGAAACTGACGTGCAGGTCTAATAACCCAATTAATTTTAGGCTCTTTGTTGAAATGTATATTAATTTTTTAAAAAACAACACAAAATATTGTCCATTACAACAATGTTAAACTAGGCCCATGATTGAGTTCGGACTAGGACTTATCTCTATAGATGTCGCTGGGTTCGGATCATTGTCTACTGATAGTAGTTCGGATGTAAGACATCGTGACTAATATGTAAATTCCTTAGGTCAGACCTGTATATATTATGGGAGACTGGGGTGAAAAGTCCCAGGGTGAAAAGTCCCAAGGAGGTTTTGGCCCTTAGATATAATTTTTTGGCCTTTCTGTTTTGAAAAATCTGGTATATTTAGTTGTTGGCCTATTTGGCAATAACAAGCGTTCTTTCCCTCTCCATCTTTGAAAGATAGCTACCACCACCTGTTCATCTGAAGCAAAAAGTGAAAATCTACCCTCATCAGAATTTGTGAGTATTCTTTTATTTTTGATTCAATTAATGTATGCATTTGTGATGTGACTCTATGGCCATTTTTGCATAACTCTGACATGTTTTACACTAATGCTGGTATTCATATTGGCACAGTTGGCTGCAAATCAGGCCAACCCCCTATCGGGGTGAAAAGTCCCAGTGTTGGGGGAAAAAGTCCCACTGGGACTTTTCACCCGGGCTGCTGCAACACTGAGGATGTCTATATAAACATATAAATAATAATAATAATAATAATAATAATAATAATAATAATAATAATAATAATAATAATAATAATAATAATAATAATAATAATAATAAATAATAATAAATATGATTTCTATCTGCGCCTATCCCAAGAGGCTCTAGGCGCTCATTCATACACTCATTCATAAACACTTGTACCAAAAGACAAGGGGACTTTTACTCTAAAAATAATCTAAAAAGATATGTTTTTAAAGATTTTTTAAAAGTAATAAAATAATCATAACTGTGAAGTTTCATGGCTTCCATTCTTCCATTTTTATGATAGGGAGTAGTGATGATGATAATTTGTAATGGTAAACTCACACATTTTGTTTATTTCCCCAGAACTATGCCAAGGAACTACGTCCGAACAACCACGAGGGGCTCCTTCACGAAAGACACGATGGCATCAGCTGTGGCGGCCGTGCTTGGGGGAATGTCTTCCCGAAAAGCAGCAGATGAGTTTGATATCAACTATAAGACGCTGCAACGCTATGTCAAACTACACAGGGCTGAAGGTAGCATCAACAGTGGCAGCTTCGGCTATGGCTCAGAGAAGAAGCGCATCTTCACAGATGACCAAGAGCAGATCATTCTCCAGTATGTTCTGGAAGCCTCCTCCATCTATTATGGACTCACGCTGGAAGACCTTCGAGGATTAGCCTATGAGGTGGCTGTTAAGAATCAAATTCCAGTCCCAGAATCATGGACTGCCAATAGGGCTGCAGGAGAGGACTGGCTCTATGGATTCAGAACACGCAACAAAGACAGTCTCAGTTTGCGAAACCCCGAAGCGACATCATTAAACAGAATGCAAGCGTTCAACAAGACCAATGTGAATACATTCTTTGACAATCTAGAACATGTAATGGCAGTGTATAAGTTTGCACCACAGTGTATCTGGAATATCGACGAGACAGGATGCTCCACGGTTCAGAAGCCCAAACGACAGCTGGCGAGGAAAGGAGAAAAACGTGTCGGGTCTGTGGTCTCTCAGGAAAAGGGATGTACGGTCACACTCTGTGGGGCAGTGAATGCCCTTGGCAACAGCATGCCTCCATACCTTATTTTTCCACGAGTAAATGTACAAGAACACTGGTCAACAACTGCCCCACCAGGATCCCTTTGCGACTCTCACCCCAAAGCTTCAGGGTGGATGACATCCGAGAACTTCTTGCGTTTTCTGCAGCACTTTCAGAAACACGCTAAACCATCAGCTGCGCATCCAGTGCTGTTGATTCTTGACAACCATGCTTCGCATTGTGGTGAGAATGTTATTGCTTTTTGTAAGGAAAACAACATCACCCTGCTCTCATTTCCGCCACATTGCTCGCATCAGATGCAGCCCCTGGATGTTTCTGTCTACGGGCCATTTCAGACCTTCTACGACTACGCTGTCGACAGGTGGTGCAAGGATCCACAAAATACTGGCAAACAGATGTCCATCCACACTGTGCCTCAAATTATATCTTATGCATTCCCAAAGGCTTTCACCCCAGCAAATATCACAGCTGGCTTTCGTGCAACCGGGATTTTTCCCACAGATAGGAACATTTTCTCTGACGACAAGTTCTTACCAACATTTTCAACAGATCGACCACAACCTGCGCCTGCGACCCTAAACCAGCCATCAATGAGCACTGGAACTGCAACAACCGAAGCTGAAAAATCTATCAGCAAAGGTTTTGTATCGCCGAAAGAAATTCGTCCCTTCCCCAAAGCAACAGCTCGCCCAGAGGAAAAAAAACAACGGAAAACAGTTAAGTCAACTATTTTGACTTTGACCCCAGAGAAGCGACCAGGCAACTATCAACAGTCTTTGGTTGTCGAAACAGAAGTGGCTTCAAAGAGAAAACGGCTGCAATATGACTCTGAGAGTGATGATGAGGCTAACTGTGCCCTTGATTCAATTCTGGAAAAAGCAGACAAATTGAACGAAGAGGACGACGTTGAGGTTCAGGAAGAAGAAGACCTGAACGAGGCCCTCCTCCTTTCCTCCTCTATGGAAGAACAGGACCTGTCCCTCCTCAAGCTGGAAGACTTTGTGTTCTTTAGATGCGAAGGAAAGAAGGGCAATGTATTCTACACAGGGATCGTGAAAAGTGCTATGGATGAGGACGGGGACTTCGAAATTGAATTCCTCAAACGAAGTGAAAAAGTAAAGAACAAATTTATTAATTTCTCCAATGAGGAGATCTGGTCTGTCCACAAAAAGCAAATTATTACAAAGCTGTGCAAATCTGATGTGATCGGTACCCAAAGAACGAAGAGTGGACACGTGTTTAAAGATGATATTGTGAAATATGCTCAATAGACTAGCCCAGCTGAGCCTTATCGAATGTCTTTCTTTGATATTCTTTTCAAAGTTCCAACATTCCCTGTAATGTACATTTTTAATTTTTTAAATTGCTATTACACTTGATTTCAATGTCATGTATTCCCTTTTGTTAATAAAATGTTTCAGACGAAGAGGTTTTTCAAAAAAAAAAGAAGTTTTTCATGGATGGAGAAGTGAAACCTGATTAAACAGGAGAATAATGATCGATGAAACTTACATACAAATCATTACCAGGTTTTAATGACAAAAAATGTTGTCATTGTCATTATGAACAAATTGATAACATCTTACTTCTTGATCATAATTTTCTTGGCTAAATTAGATTTCACTGGGTTGGGACTTTTTACCCCGGGAGGTGGGACATTTCACCCCGGCCTGGGGGAAAAGTCCCACTTCAAATTTTTATAAACTTTAGCCTGTAACTAAGTCCCTGTGCACAGTGTACTGAAATAACTCTGCATGCATACAAAAGAGACCTGTATGTTGTGTGTGGAGCAACATCAACTTGCAAGAGCTCATATTTGTTGAATTAGATGGCCAAATACAGATTTTGGGACTTTTCACCCCGGTCTCCCCTATGTCATGTCCACGTCGGTTACAGCCTACGCGAAGTGTACATATCCATCTGACATACGAATTGAGTTATCAGACCTGCAAATAAGTGCACGTCGAGCCTAGGTGTTCTAAGTACTCAGTACACGTCGGGTAGACTATTCTTTTTTGATTGTTGTAAACAGGTGAAAGAAAAAAAAACAACCCCAAACTTCTAAAAATGCTAGGTCGTTACAGGCATCATATTATTTTTTAAAAAATAATTAAGATGCAAATACAATACACATATAAACAAAATTATGTTAATTTTTTCATCCCACTGCCATCTGTACCCTAGGTCTAAGTCTCCTGAAGTAATTAAGTTTTCTCTTGTTTGGACGACATAAAACCTAGTATTACAATGCGTAATTAATGTGAATTTGTTGATTTAAATAAAAGTAAAATTAAATGATTTTTTTTTTCTTATGCCATAAATCGTAAAACCATATTTTTTTTTCGATAGCGGTTGGCTCTAAATTCACTAAGATTTTTTGAAGTTGTTATTTAAACTCCAAATTAGCTAACACATCCAAGCTAACAGTAACCAGTAGGCTAACATCTAAGGAAAATTAAGTGACTGTAACAAGTAAATTATAGTGGCAAGCAATAAATACCTGGAAAATTCCGCGAAGCACTTTTGTATCGGGAAAGACGAAAATAAAGGAAAGATAACTCTGAAATTACTAGGTACCGATCTGTTATCCATGCCCCGCAATGATCTCTTTCCCGGATGATTTATGACCTTCCCTGAATCACTTACTATGGTTAAGGATTAGTCCGGCGACATTCTAAAATTCTATTACCGATCCAATCTTCATTATTAGAATATTCTCTTGCAAAGGTAGGTATTTATCTCGTATCACCACTCCAAATTTTGATTTTAATCCCATGAATTCCCAAATTCAAATCTGAAGAAAAATCTACTTTCATTTTCAAATTTGGGAACTTGCTTTTGGAAGACTGGTCCGTCATCCTCTTTCATGTCGGGCTGCTTGTAGACTTTATTACAATGTACTTCATATCAAAATCAGATTTTTGGCGCTGTGATATATGTGAAAGAGCACATTTTTTTTCTCTTTGTGACTTTACTACTATAGTACTGGGAAATACCACCAGTAACAGTAACGGCAACGGACTGACCACTGACAAAATCAGAGCAAAAAATAAAGATGAATCTTTATCAACTTGAATTTATTTGACATTATAATGTTGGTAACGGACTGACATCAGAAAATCCATCCTTTTCAATTTCATAGATTAGATGGATCAAACTTTATGAAATTAAACCTTCCAGTTCCAGTAACAAATAAGTTCGGGAGGCCTTCCGAAAGTTCCTAGTGCTAAGTGAAACAAACTCAAATATTCCTTCAACTAACCCTAAGAAAAAATGAAACCTACTAGTACCTTTAACTAATAGTAATAGAAAAACAAACACCCTATCACCTTTACTAAGACATAGACTTATAACTAACTAACATAGAAAAAAAATCCTCCGACCTCGAGCTGACCCTAATAGAAAAAAGGTGGCATTTTTATGCACCTCCGTTGGTGGTGTAAAAAAACACATCGTTTTTATGCACCTCCGTTCGCTGTGTAAAAAACACATCGTTTTTATGCACCGCCATTGGCGGTGTAAAAAAAGGCATGATGAAATTGGGTGGAATGCGCATGCGTGACAGAGGTGTATAAAAACGATCTGTTAAGATACACCGTCAACGGAGGTGCATAAAAACACTACATAGAAAAAATAACCCTAGGACAGCTTTGCACTACCTTTCAATACTTCACAAATCAAAATGGCGGCCAAGAATCAAAACAATTGTCAAATTAGGAAATTTTAAACTTTCACAAATCTATCAAGGTTTGTTCTAGTTCTAGAGTTTTTAAAATGCTTCTATATGGTAGGATGACAAATTGAATAAATAAACACATGACAAAAGATCCACGGTGAAAATACAAATTGAAAGAAATACTAGCGCTAGGAGCTTTCGGAAGGTCTCCCCATAAGTTCTTTTACAGTGACCATGAGATGTTCTACAACCCACTAGCAATATTTATTTAATACCCACAGGAACATAGATGCATATATGTACTTTTGATATTTATTAAAACTCTTGAGATACTGCCGCTGAGTTTTGAATAACAAATTTTTTATTTAAGTGGACCACAATTTACATTTACTTAAAATTAGATCCACAATTTTTGATATCTAAAGAAATTTATAACCACAGGAATATCAAATTTTCACTGATCTTTAGAAAGACAACTGATTTTTCAAATCAAAATAATAAAGTGAAAGAGTCTGTTATTGTTTTCCCGCTATACAGAGATATTGTACCTTTGTCTTTCTTATTCTTGGGTGCTTTAATTGTAATTCTAGAACTTTTTACTATCCATGTTCTTCCTTTTTACTGGTGCTGATATGACCTAAATGTGTTGCAAAATGTGTTAAAACCCTTAAAAACAAGCAAGTTAACAATAATAGTCATTTAATTACTAATGAAAAAAAAAACCAAAAAAAACGGGACTCTGAGCATCTTGATGAGTGGAATGTTACTGCAATTAATGTCGTTATAAGTGGGTTTACTGTTCTTGGAATTTAGATGTTTTGATTTTCTTTGAATTCTCAGAGAAAGAAATATGGCTCAACAACAGCAGTTACCACCACAGATGCAAGTGGATGCCATGTCTTCAGGAAATCAGGTAAATAAAATAGAGATGTGTGTTTGGTGGATGGGGAGTTATATTGAAGGTGATCAGCTACATATATTCAAGTAAGCTGCTCTTAATCCTTGAGCCTAAGTAAAACTGTGACCAGTGGTTTTTATAAAACGTAGTGTTTGCAGTGTTCAAAATCCCAATAACCATTAAACATTCCATATGGTTTGTATGGGCCGTCCATTTAAGACAAAGGAGCATATGACTAACATAAAAATTATTTTTAAAAGAAATATAAATTCGGGTTGTTTTTAAAAAAATTACAATTCTGTCAAATAGACTTACAAGAGTATGATCTTGACCTTTTTACTTGCAAACTACTTTCTACAAGTATAATTAAACTTAATTATTACAGCAATTATTGCAATTGCATATATTATATGGACAAACAAGTATTTCATATTTGATCACTTGGTTACAAGGACTGTCTCAGAAATACTGACCAAGGTGCCACATAAAAAAATGACACATTGGAATAATAGAAACTCACACAGATGTAATACATACACTTCATTTATTTTTCGATGAAGTCACCCATGCAATCAACCTATCTTTTTCTCTTAGAGACCAGGGAAATTATACTTTCTTTAGGAAATGGCCTGTCTTGTTGACTTAAAACGTTTATCACATGTTCCACCTGTTCTTTAATGTTAGTGAACCTTTGCCTGGGCAAAATTTTTTCAATGGCCCAAACAAATGGAAATCAGAAGGGGTGAGATCAAGACTTTCTGGTTGATGGATTAACACTTGCCGACCATGTCTATGCATTCATTCCTTTGAACAGTTAGTAGGTGAGTTGAATTGTCGTGCTTTAAGTTTTAAGATTAATCCATCAACCAGACTGGCCTTTATGGATTGATTGAATGACCATGTTGCAAAATATCTAGAAGGATAACATGTTGTGAATCCTTAAAAACAGTCACCATTAATGTTTTAGCAGATGCTTGGAACTAGTTGTAAATGTCATAGTTATGCTGTGAGGTTCCAGATGCAATAAAGACCAATAATAATAATCCAATTTGACATATGGGCGTTTTTTAAATTTTTGTCCACTGAGCTGTCATCTGCATTTTTTGCCAAATTGGGACCTACAATTTGCCAAAATTTGCCAAAAAAACCCCAAAATTTGCCAAGAAATTTGCCAAAAAGACCAAAATTTGCCAAAAAATTTGCCGAGGAGAACTAAGCGTTTCAGTAAAAATTAACGCGCGATACAGAAAAAAAATATAGAAAAGACAATTTATTACATTTAAGGAGGTTACATTTATTAATTTACACGATAGCATTGTTACAGAGATTTTAAAGGATCATTATCCGTAGAGAGTAGCTTCCCTTGGTTTGGGCCCAGGCAAAGCTGCAACATTTCTCAAGTTTCGCACTTTTTTTTTTCGTTATCTTGTTTTCGCTTCTTTTTTTTCCCAAAATTTGCCACGCGATTTGCCAATTTTCCCAAAATTTGCCAAAATTTGCGGATCGCCCTGATATTTGCGGCCGCAAAAAAATGCAGATGACAGAATGAGGAAGGGCAAATTTTTTTTTCGGAGTTTCAATCAAATTGGATCAAATCTTGTGACCACTTAAGTTGATTACTCCTCTATCATTTCCTGTAATATTGGAGTTTAATCTTCTCCTTGCTTCATATGCTGGCAGGTTAAAGAATGAATCCCATTACATTGACTCACTCCTGTAACACCATAGTTCGCAGTTTAAAATTATGATGCAGACAGTTTTCTCCTATGGCCTTCTTCAGCATATAATCATTCTCTACAAATGGTTTAATGACGGATATGTGCCTATTTTTTTTAGTTTTGAGAGAGATTTGTTGCAAAATCCTAAAAACTTTGGCAAATTAAATATTTTAATTTCTCATAATTTTTTAAAGAGATAATTCTTAATATACATTAGACGCTATTTGAGAGAGATTAGTAAAGACATAATTTGAGCAAATTGTAAAAACAAGATGGGCCTGTCCAAATAGACATAAATAGCATTTTTGTAGGTCGTTACAGGAGTGAGTTGACCGTTACAGGAGTGAGTTGTATCGTTACAGGAGTGAGTTACTAAATAAAGACGGTCTATAACACTTGGCACACATATTATTTGAGTTGTATTCACTGCTCATAAGAATCGCAAAAGTGAACTGTAAAGGTTCCCCAATGTATCTAAATCGATAATAAAGAAGACATAATTTTTTAAATAAAAGTTTTCAGTTGATCGTCAAAATTGTAATTAGATTTGGCCTTGTAGCCTTTGCTTTAGTACAGAAAACGTTTTCTCTCACAAACGAGAGTCACCAAAAACTGTGTTGTTGCAGTAATTGTTGTAAATGCCAAAAGTTACCAATTTGTTGATTATGAATTAAAGTCTACAGTATTTTTTAGAGTTAAAAGAGGGGACTATTATGCTACGGGAGGACTTTTGATAGGCACTTAAATTGTGTATCATTATGGAACGCTATGAATAACAAAGGCTGACAAAGTTCTTATTTATTTGTCTCATGATGTCACAAGGCATTTTTATTGTCAGAACTCAACCGAATAGAAACAAATATGCGTTAGATAAATCTATAACCATGAATACATGGGGTAACACTGACCCCAAACGAATCAGGATTTCCAACCAGATTTTATGACTCTCTCTCTCTCTCTCTCTCTCTCTCTCACTCTCTCTCTCTCCCCCCTCTCTCTCTCTCTCTCTCTCTCTCTCTCTCCCCCTCTCTCTCTCTCTCTCTTTCTTTCTGTTTCTTTTTTTTTCTTTCTCTCTATCTCTTTCTCTCTCTCTCTCTCTCTCTCTCTCTCTCTCTCTTTCTCTCTCTCTCTCTCTCTCTCTCTCTCTCTCTCTTTTCTCTCTCTCTCTCTTTCTTCCTCTTTCTTTCTTTATCGCTCTCACTCTTTCTCTTTCTCTTTGTCTCTCTCTCTCTGTCACTCTCTGTTTCTTTTTTTCTTTCTCTCACTCCATCTCTCTCTCTCTCTCTCTCTCTATCGCTCTTTCTCTCTCTCTCTCTCTCCCTGTCTCTCTCTCTCTCTCTCTCTCTCTCTCTCTCTCTCTCTCTTACTCTTATATATTTATTTGATATTCTACTGTTTTCCTCTTTATACGCACTAAATATTCCCTAAAACCATTTTTTATCAATCGATCAAAACAAAACAAAAGTATTTTGCTACCTCAACTGCAACTGCAACAGCTTATTCAACAAAATTAACTTTTACTTATTAAAATAGAATAAAAGGCACAACATGATTGGGTTGCCAAAACCTAGATTTAATTCTTCAATAGCCGGTTAAAGTTTGAGATTGAGCAGTTGTTTAATTGATCATTTTTTCTGGTCTTATTTACATGAATGGTATCTCCTCCTCCATGCCTTCTTTAGTATCCGGTGGTTTATGCATGAATATAAAGATGAGTTAAAAACAGAACCAACTCTCTAACTTGTTGAGATATCTTCTCTCCCCACTTAAATGTTCACTCTATATTGCAAAGGGTTTAAAAATACAATATTGATAAAGTAGGAAAGAAACTAAAGAAGTAATTTACTTTAAAACATTTAAAGTCTCCATCTCATCTCACTCCTGTAACAGTGGACTCACTCTTGTAACACAGCTGGCCGTTACAGGAGTGAGCGTTACAGGAATGAAAATCTGAAGATTATATGTCACTTGACACTACAGGAATTGTAATAAATCAATTATTTTGACTTAGCAAGGACTAAAATTAACTGATTAAAGGATGATTAAAAGGATTTTGAAAATTCTCCAAATTTGAATGAGAAAAAGCCCATTACAGGAGTGAGGGTCATGGTAAATACTCATCATTTTGATATAAGTTCAAGCTGGTAGATGAAAAATAGGTGGCTGCATGTTCTTGTTTTGCTTTCAGCATATGAGAGGAGGAATGTCTTGATGTATTTATGTTGCCAGTTGAATGAATATGATATTTTATGGAAGAAAAACTAGGCGAAATTGATTGTCGTTACAGGAGTGAGTCAAATGTCACCGACAAAAATTGATTCCCAAAACTGACATCAAAATAACCTTTTCTATGGATTAGAACTTAATAGATATGAATTAATATGGTGTTTCTTTAAAATGAAGCAGGAATAGGAGGAAAATTAATATTGCTGTTTGATTCAACAAAACTTTTAAAGATATATTTTTGTCAACCGACAGGCCATTTTGAGAAGGTGTGAAGTATATAAATAACTGTAGCTTATTCATTTATGGACCAAATTTCTCAATTTTTGGCATATATGCTTTTCTAACTGAATTCTTTAATCACATGCCTTATTGCAATAAAAATATACCAAAGAATCCGAAAGCGAAATATTTAAATATAACGGGACAGGCATTTGGCAAAAGATTGAAAAACGCCCATATATGAAATTAGTCAAATTCACAATATAAGTTGAATAATATTGGGTGATCTTTTAAAAAAAAAAAATTTGAAATAGAAAAACAAAATAGAATTGCAAATAAAACAAAGATTCATATTTTCTCTTGTACTGAAAAAA
The DNA here is from genome assembly GCF_034508935.2 of Berghia stephanieae. NCBI lineage: Eukaryota > Metazoa > Mollusca > Gastropoda > Nudibranchia > Aeolidiidae > Berghia > Berghia stephanieae. The sequence continues at coordinate 44,663,784 of NC_088360.1, forward strand.
ATGACAGTGAGGCGAATGAAGTGTGATGACTGATGTCACCTTGCCTCTTTTACAGCATTGAAATCAAACCAGTCAGTGATCAGCTTGCTTGAATGTGACAGTATTGTCTCACCAGTCTGATCAGTGGTCAACTCACCCTAAAATCTAGTTTCTTGATCACAGTCATGATCAAGATTTATGATCATGATCAAACCAAAAAAAACATAATCAATCCCACCAAAAGCTCTACGAATACTGACATGAACAACTGCTACTACAACAAACATGGGCTTTGTGATCTTGTGGCATAACAGTTGCTTTCGGACCTGTAACTCTGGCAATGCATAGTTGAGTCCGTGGAAAAGACTCTTTACAAAATTGTAATATCGCCTTACAGGCATCATCTTTCAACCTGCATAATAATTAAGGCTGTTGGCTAAGGATCCCTTATTAAGGCTTTAAGCACATTTAATAGATTTGTGCTTTAGAAAAGCTCAGGTTGAAAAAAAAATACCACTACTACTACTATTACTACTACTACTACTACTACTACTACTACTGCTACTGCTACTACTACTACTACTACTACTACTACTACTACTACTACTACTACTACTGTTGCTGCTGCTGCTACTACTACAACTACTACTACTACTACTACTACTACTACTACTACTACTACTACTACTACTACTACTACTACTACTACTATTACTACTACTACTATTACTACTACTACTACTACTACTACTACTACTACTACTACTACTACTACTACTACTACTACTACTACTACTACTACTACTACTACTACTACTCTACTACTACTACTACAACTACTAC
>NC_088360.1:44669605-44672105 GCF_034508935.2 Berghia stephanieae
GCTTAGCTAAAGATACAATTAAAAGAATAACATTTTTATAAAATTTTAGAGTCTTTAAATATTAGCATCAGGATCAGGCAACCAAGATATAAATCTGAAAGGTGGCTTTATGTGGATTTCACTCTGTGTCCAATGACAAACTGAATATTCTTACATTTGTGATGACACTGCCTTTGACTTCAGTTTTTGAATATATATATAACTCACACTAGCCATCGACCTAATCTACGATCAATTAAGAACTGCTAAGTTGTATGACAATAATTGGAATAAGGGGATGTTGTGTGAGAGAGATTGGAGATGTTCTAAATTCCTTGTACTCTTGTGTCTGAAAATTGGAATAATTTTGCCACTGTATGGACCCGAGGAGCAGGCATTTGGAACAAGTTTTGAATTTCAAACACAACACACACACATACACACACATAGAGAGAGAGAGAGAGAGAGAGAGAGAGAGAGAGAGAGAGAGAGAGAGAGAGAGAGAGAGAGAGAGAGAGAGAGAGAGAGAGAGAGAGAGAGAGAGAGAGGGGAGGAGGAGAGGAGAGAGAGAGGAGAGAGAGAGAGAGAGAGAGAGAGGAGAGAGAGAGAGAGAGAGAGAGAGGAGAGAGAGAGAGAGAGGAGAGAGAGAGAGAGGAGGAGAGAGAGAGAGAGAGAGAGAGAGAGGAGAGAGAGAGAGAGAGAGAGAGAGAGAGAGAGAGGAGAGAGAGAGAGAGAGAGAGAGAGAGAGAGGAGAGAGAGAGAGAGAGGAGAGAGAGAGAGAGAGAGAGAGAGAGAGAGAGAGAGAGAGAGAGAGAGAGAGAGAGAGAGAGAGAGAGAGAGAGAGAGAGAGAGAGAGAGAGAGAGAGAGAGAGAGAGAGAGAGAGAGAGAGAGAGAGAGAGAGAGGGGAGAGAGAGAGAGAGAGAGAGAGAGAGAGAGAGAGAGAGAGAGAGAGAGAGAGAGAGAGAGAGAGAGAGAGAGAGAGAGAGAGAGAAGAGAGAGAGAGAGAGAGAGAAGAGGAGAGAGAGAGAGAGAGAGAGAGAGAGAGAGAGAGAGAGAGAGAGAGAGAGAGAGAGAGAGAGAGAGAGAGAGAGAAGAGAGAGAGAGAGAGAGGAGAGAGAGAGAGAGAGAGAGAGAGAGAGAGAGAGAGAGAGAGAGAGAGAGAGAGAGAGAGAGAGAGAGAGAGAGAGAAAGTTGAATTGATTGCTTACTTGTGTACTTGAATAAAGTAAATAAAGTTTTATTTCATCTTTAACTCTATTAGTTTTTGATTGTTGAAAGTAAAGTATTTGGGATCTAGTGAAGATAAAAACTTATAAAGATAGATTCAAGGGCAGGGGAATCCTGAGTTCAGGCCCCATTCCATGTTCTTTCCTAATATTCCATGGGCATATCAACCCCAAATCTGCTGTGGGGTGACGCAAAGTTGAGTCCCTGATAAAGGCTCTTTACTCACCATACTCAGGAGTTAAATAAGTGGCTGGCTGATGACAGTTGTGTCTTTCAAAAAAAAAATTTAAGTCGCACCTTACGCAGGCTGCATATATCTTAAGTGTTCTTGGCTTGGGATCCCTTGTAAAATGCTTTGAAAACATTTTGTGGTTAGTGTGTTATATGACTGCTCACATTTTTTCTTTTAGAAAATTGAAAACAGAAATTGTGCTAGTGACAGATAGATAGGACTTGTGAGGCGAGTGCTCTTTCACTATCAATGAGCTATTGAGCTCCGTCAATACCAAAGTTCCCTTTATTTGTCCTCAAGAAAACATTTTCTTTGGGGTCTAGTCTAAGGGAACACTGAAATATCCCAGGCGTCAGCTGCAGTGCAGTGCGGCATAGTAAGCTAGGGCGAGATGACTTGCGAAAGGCCACATGGGGTGGTGGGGAATTGAACTCAGTACCTTCTGGGTATGAAGCTTAGACCACTGTGCTACACTCCCCCCTCTAAATCTATTGTGCACAGAAAGTGCGTTATGTCATGAGTGAGTTCTTTATTTCAGTCAAACTGTCCCATTAATATTTTTCTGTCATCCCAGCTGTCCCACTTCACTTTTGTGCACATTTCTTATGTCCAATTCCTCCTCGCAAGGGATATGGACTCTATTGGAGAGGGAACTTGTGCCTATGGGAGATAGTGGGGAATGTACCCGGGACAATTGGAGGTGGACATTACTGGGGATTGAACGTGGAACTATGGGATATGGACACTAGCGGGGAGGTGGACATTACTGTGGAGTGGTTGTTCAACCACGGTATATAGTCTCCAGTGGGGAGTGAACCTTGGACTGTGGGAGTTGAACCAGTGGCGAGTGAACCCAGGGCCAGGGTGGACACCACTTGAGAGTGAACCGGGGACGATGGGAGGTAGACAGTAGTGGAGATTAAATGCGGAACTGCAGGATATGGACTCCACTGGGGAGTGAACCCGGGCTATGAGTGTTGCACATGGCTGGGGAGTGAACACAGGACCATGGGATATGGACACCGGGGAATGTATTGTTCCTTAAATTTGAGGTTTTATCC
>NC_088360.1:44682105-44694605 GCF_034508935.2 Berghia stephanieae
AATTGGGCGACCAGTTACCACAAAATGTATGAGTAAAACAATGCGCATTAGTGACATTAACTCCCACCAGTGATGAAGGCAATTGGCCGGATCTATTCAACACTTCTGAAAAGGGGAAACTCTCGATACTGAGTTGAATGATCAGGTGAATTAAACATTAAAACGTTGCATGTTGATGTCCACAGTTTCTTTGGATCAGTCATGGTATACAAATTACAAATTTAAAAAATGTAAACATTTATTTGGACTATACCAGTCGCTTGATTTTTGTCGAGCTCAGAATTGTCAGGCTGTTTTGGTAGATCCCATGTCAGAATATTGGGATGGTGATAATCAATCCTAATTTCATGATTTTCATAAAGTGTGTTGTCACTCGTATTTTGACATTTTAAAAAATCACTGAGTTTATGGTAAACTTTCGGCTGGTATCTTCTACGATGGGTGCGAGTGATGACCTCTATTAAAAGACAGATTTAGGTACACCCAACTCGTAATACAAATAGCATGACAAAGGGATGATAGTTTGAAGTTAATGTCAAAATATTCAGATAAATGATTTCAGTCACTTGTTAAAGAACTTGGTGAACAAAAGAAGCAAAAACAGATATTTCGTATCTAACTTACAGTTTTGGATAGGGCTGGGTTTCCATCATCCGTGCTGGTGACAGAAATCACATGAGAACTGTCCTCTTCGTGATCCAAGTTTTTTTCACCAACCTCAAGTCTATCACCAGTAATTACAAAATGACCTGCTCAAGATAAAGGAACAGTATAATCGATCAGTAACAATGGTTGTAGTATAATACAATAATTTATAAATTAAAAAATGTAAATCCTGCTATTTTTTTTCTCTCGAGCTGTTGAAATTAAGATAAGACTTCTAACAGTTGCACTTCTTTAATCGATAATAGATATACTTCATAAAATAATAAATAATGCTGAAAACTTATATAGCGCTATAACTCCGAGACACCAGACTCTAAGCGCTTAAATTACAAATTAATTTGGCTGAAATATAATCATTTACACACACAAGCACACACACACACACACACACATACACACAACACACAACACAAACCAAACCTATCATGCTTCTCATACCATCTACTAAAATCGAAACAGATATGTTTTAAGCGAACGTTTAAAAATAGACAAAGATTCTTTTTCACGAATGCTCTGTGGTAAGGCGTTCCAAATAGAGGGTCCGAAATGAGAAAAGGATCTCATTCCAGCATTTTTCCGAATTCGAGGGACAACTAGTTTTGTGGAATCACTGGCCGAACATAAGGGGCGGGGTTTTGAGTATCTTTCAATTAGTTCCGAAAGGTAGGAAGGGGCAGTACCTTCAAGACAACGACACACTAAAACACAAGCTTTGAATTTAATCCTTTTCTCAACAGGCAGCCAATGCAGGTCATGAAGTAGAGGTCCGGCAGAGTCGCACCTACGCTTCATGAATACTAGTCTGGCAGCGCTGTTTTGGACAATCTGAAGACGTCTCAGATTGTATTGCGAAACGCCAAACAACAGAGCATTACAATAATCCAATTTTGATAGTACGAGGGACACAACCAGGTGCTTGGTCACATCCTCAGATATGAACCGTCTAATGGAAGCAATCTTTTTTAGTTGGAAAAAGAGAGATCTAACCAAATTATTAACCTGATGCTCCATCGACAGTCCAGAGTCTAAGAATGTGCCAAGGTTTTTCACTTTGTCAACAATTTGAATGGAGGCATCCCCCAACTACAAATCTGTTTCACTTTTCCACTTCCTGTTCCCCACATACAGCACCTTCGTCTTATCATCATTCAGTTTCAGTCTGTTCTCATTCATCCATTTCTTAACACTTTGGATACAATTTTTACTATTGGCTGATACTTTTTTCTAAATTTCTCATATATTATTATTTCTCTTATATTTCATATTATTATTTATATAAATTTATAGCTTAGTATCATAATATTTTTAAAAAAACTTCTAAATTTGTAATAAGTAAAGTAAAATACAATCATATTATGATGAATTCATTACCTGTAGCACCTGTCTTCTCTGACAACGTATATACAAAGTTTTGTTTTGCATCTGGGTCATTTGTTCTAAAAATGCCAATCAATGAACCTCTTTCACTATTTTCATCAACAACATCGTTTGTGAGGGTGATGGCTCTTGGTTTTTCGTTCTCATCACGAATCTGTTATTACGAAGAATTAAAACATACTATAAAGAGTTTAAATAAAGAAGTTCTGAGAATTATAAGACCCACAGAGATAAAACCTGGTCCTCTTACTTGTGAGGAGTTGCCATTCTATTGAGCTATCAAGATATGTGGGATTAATCAAGTGAAATATTCTTTGAACGTAGAATCAAATTTAATGTAAAAGATCTATCTTGCACTAATCATCAATCATCACAACTATCTTAATAAAATATAATATGTCCCAAAAACTCTTTATTCAATATACAATTCAACGAAAACAATTTTGATTGGAAAGTTTAGACTCAAACTTACTTCAAATTGATATATATACTTCGATGATAAAATCTAAAAGATATTGGAATCAAAACCATCAATAATTTACCTTTATTGAGAATGTTTCTTTAGCACTCATATCCCCTTCATCCTTGGCGATGACTGTAATTGTGTATGTAGACTTAGTCTCATAGTCAAACACAGAATTTGCTGACAAAGAATTATCACCTTTGATTACAAATTGATTCCAGTCACCACTCTCCTCGAGTGAGAAAAAGGTCTGAAAAGTAATTTTTAAAAATATTGCCAACAATTATCAGATTTTTGTCATGAACTAAAGTAAAAAAAAATTAAATTGCTCATAAATTATCATGACTCGAATTTTGAAAAATAATTTATAAGTTGTTTGAAACAACTTCTTGAATATCAGCAGTTTTTAATCTAGATAAATAACTCCACGATTTAAACAGAACTTGAAATGGTATTCAATAAAACATTGATGAATATAAACCTTTCTTTTTATAATTCGTCATCTAAATGGTATAAAATGCAATTTATATGGTTTTCCAGTTATTCAGGTATGACTTATTAGTCGCATAACCCGTCATTATAATGTAGGTAATATGAAGACGTTTACTCTTAACTTACAGATTGGTTAAAAAAAAGTAATTGCAAAAGTAATTATTCCCCCCCCCCCCCTCTCTCTCTCTCTCTCTCTCTCTCTCTCTCTCTCTCTCTCTCTCTCTCTCTCTCTCTCTTCTATTTTAAATGAAAGGGACAGCATTTGTGATTGTGCTTAAATGAAAATAAATGTCGATTATTACCTTTTTGCTGTCAGGATCGGATGCCTTAATGATACCAATTAAAGCACCCAACTCATTACCTTCTTTGATCTCAAGATTTGATAATGAAATGTTGTGAGGTGGCTCATTGACATTGAGGATGGTTACGGCTAAAGATTCGGTTACTTTTAAATGGCTGCCATCCCCACCGTCATCTTCACAAGCAACCTACAGAACAGAATTAGAATACTTTTGATATATATTCGTCTGTTTTTGAAACGATTTATAAAGAGCCACTCTACATCCCAATTTCCAAAAAATTAAACAAAGAGTAAAATTTGCTTGTGAGTCTTTGGATAGGACACTGATTTATCACAAAGCACTTATCGCCAATCTAATAGTCAGCTTCCCAATTACCATTGGATGTACAGACAAACTTGTGCAAAATGCTTTTCTTAAACTTTTGTCGAGGGTGTCCAGTCACCGCTAAAACACTCAGACTTAATTTTGTTGTGTTGTGAGTCCAGGTCTGTGCTTCTACTCCATAATAATCAATACAAATCAATACAAGTGCTACATAAACTATTTTGAAACTTGCCACATGTCAAAAATATTTTTAAAAAAAAATCCAGACAATGATTCAGAGATCAACTTTTATTTAAAAAAAACAACATGTTATTATTTTGAATAAAAAAAAAATTAACTGCACCATATCTTAAATATTTTCAGATCTCGCTCATTCAACACCATTAAACTTTATATACATTCGACAACTTTGTGTAGTGGATATGGAATTTGTTATTATCAGATATCCTTATTTAAAGGCTTCAATTGATTTAACATTACACCCTACTACAACTCACAAAACGTTTATTCAGTTCAATCATTCATTTATTTTTTTTCTTAATAAATTGATAAATAAATAACCAAACAAATACACAAATTAAACAAACAAATAATTTATTAAGTCATTCATACATTAAGTTCATCAATTTATATATTTACTCTTACGTGTGAGAGTAAACCCCCCCCCCCCCCCACACACACACACAAAATAACCGTTTTGTATGTTACCTCAACAATATAGTTCCGTTGGCTTTCAAAATCCAAACTCTCTTTGGAGACCACCAAATTCAGGCCATTTTCTACCTGAAATATTTTGAACGAATAATTTCATTGGAGGTTGATGTGAATCTTTAATTACATATATAACGCATCTTATATTATAAGATCATACTTTTAAGTATAATAAAACTAATGCAGAGCATTTTTTAAATCCTTTAATATTCATTGATTGTTAGGTATCTCAAATTGCGATAGTTAAAAGAATTAAAAAATATTCAAAGATATTTGAAACACATTTATAAACGTGCATTCAAACATACCAGCACAATCACACTTGTCATTTAAATCACTCATTCACATCTACCTACCTACCTACCTACCTACCTACCTATCTACCTGTATGACTGACTGATTGTTCTCTTATCTAACATATATCAAAAAACGTTTTATTTCAGGAACTAATGTAACAAAAGTAAAATATTAACTGAAGTAATATCATTTCCTAAATCAGTGAACATTGTATAGAACTCGACTGGCAATTTGGACAATTTAAAATCCAAACTCTAAGTTAGGAAATTCCCTAACGGTAATAATGATAATACTGATGACGAAAATGATGATGATGACATACATACCCCTACATACATGCATACATACATACACACTCACACAGTCACACACAAATCAAAATTGTTTATTTCAGGAAATATACATGATAATGTAACAAGGGTAACATATTCATTGACATACATACCTACCTACCTACCTACCTACCTACCTACCAACCTACCTACCTACCAACCTACCTACCTACCTACCTACCTACCTACCTACCTACCTACCTACCTACCTGCCTGCCTGCCTTCCTGCCTGCCTGCCTGCCTGCCTGCCTGCCTGCCTGCCTGCCTGCCTGCCTACCTACCTACCTACCTACCTACCTACCTACCTACCTACCTACCTACATACATACATACATACATACATACATACATACATACATACATACATACATACATACATACATACATACATATCAAAACTGTTTATTTCAGGAAATATACATGATAATGTAACAAGGGTAACATATTCATTGACATAATACCATTTCCTAAAATAGTGTACAGTGTATAGAGCCGGAGTATTAATTTGAACAGTGAAGTTTCAGACTCTGCCAGAATGTCCCAGTGGTAATATGTAATGATATTAATGTTGACGATGATGATAATGATGATGATGACGATGATGATGATGACGATGATGATGATGACAATGACGATGATGATGGCGATGATGAGGACGATGATGACAATAACAGTGGTGGCTATGGCGATGATGGAGATGACGACGATGACAGTAACAACGGTAGCATACATACATACAGACATACATACATACATACAAACATACATACATACATACATACATACATACATACATACATACATACATACATAAATACATACATACATACCCCCCACACACACACACATACATACATACACACACACACACACACACACACATTCATCGCTCCATCCATCAATCCTTACATGCATCAGTTGTCTCCAAAAGCGTGTGTCTATGCTGTAGTTATGTCAATAATCAATATCGGAATGAAAGATATCAACATTATATATTTAAAAATATAATATTCCATCTTTACCGTAAAAGGAACTTCTAGGAGATTATTAACGATGCAACGATGGTTTTGCCCATCATCTGGGTCTTCTACAATTAGTTTGCCCACAATTTGTCTGACTTTTGCGTCCTCGGGTATCTGGAATCCAAATGATATTCATATTCATCATTAAGTTTTAGTAAAATATGCATTAACAAAACAGATAAGTAATTTGGGATTTTCAGCAGGTGCTATTTCATTGCATTTTAAGATGCAACATTGAGAAAAAAATACTAGAAATGTGTGTGCAAGACTGAGAACTAAAGACCATTAATATATGATATGTATTGTACTCTATAAATTCTTTGGCGCTTAGCAAGGCACGTAATTTAACTCACTGAACGCCATCAAAACATTAAATCGGCAATGCATTGCTAAGATGGATTTCTTAGATCTCGAATTGAACTATGGAGCTGCATAATTGGTTTCCTTTATAAAGATTATTATTACCTCGAGATACTTAAGGTTATCAAAAATAACAAATTGCTGAAAAAGTAGAAAGCTGACATTGATAACTCATAATATTATAGTCACAGATGAACTTGAATAACTTTATCAAGCACTAAATACAAGAACAAAAAACAAACAAACAGGCTTTGTGGTTTAAAATCTTGAATGTCTCCTGAAAAGATACATTTTGGTACAACTTTTAGATTTACAAAACGCCTGTAGTATTCCTTGGCGTTAACCTTTTTCTAAAATGCAAATAGGATGCATTGAAACGATGTTAATGAATTGAAAGATGGTGACATACTGTATCAGGTTCCAAGGAAACACCCGTGGGTGCATCGTTTGCATCCTGTACAAGAACAATGACTGTATAGTTCAAAGCAAGGGAAGGTAATCCAGAATCTGTTGTTTGAACAAGAAGACTAAATGCCGGATTAGTCTCGAAGTCCAAAGCTTTTGCACCCGGTCCCACCTTCAATGTCCCACTTTCTATGACGAAAGCGTCAAACAATTCTGGGTTGCTCTCTGTGATATTAAGCCTGGAAGAATTTGAAATAAGTGAGCAAAAAATAAAGACCTGCACGATTAAAAGAATATCATTTAACAATTAAAAGAGTTTCCTTATTCATATGGTACACTTTTGTATAACTTGATGCCCTTTAATGTTTACCTATATTTAGGATATTGTAACTACAAGCAGCATATTATTTTATCATGGTATTTAAATTTAAGCTAGTGTTTCTATCTTATCTCTTTTTTGCCAGAAGGAAAACAGCTGTTTTTTAAAATGCAATCAGCCCATTCGTATAATTTCCTACCAATTTGTTAAGTAATTGAAAATGAAGGTAAACATTGTACTATGCTCTTAGAATTTATTGCATCTACAACATTTCTTATATGACAAATCGTACATATTTACAAGATATTATCAAAATGAATTTGAAACAAGGACACTAACCCTTTAGCAACAGACACAAGTTGATATGTATATGTCTGATATGGCTCCGGGTCAACAGTATTCAGATTTCCAATAACTGTTCCAGGGGGAGAATTCTCTTCAACTCGACCTCCGCCATAGACTCTGATCTCAGTGGGTTGTTCATTCACATCAACGATGATAAACTTAATAAAAAAAAGAAAATGGTTTACTGGACGTAGATGACTTAAACGGGTGATCATTCAGAAGTGAGAAAAAAGAAGGTATTTAAAAATATGGGAATCGATTTCTAATTAAAACATACATTCTAGAAGTGGCATCTGACAGTCCTAGATAAAAGATTTGAAGGTAAATATAAATAAGATTGCAAAATAAAATTGTACATCACCATTTAAATTTATATTTCAAAGTGTGTGGTGAATCCGATACTATTAAAATCATAAGGCACATTCTTGTCCAAAAACAAGAAGTTGTTGAATAAATAAAATAAGATTTTTCCCGCCCTTTCTTAATAATATTCAAACAATGTAAACCCCTTTAATGCTTTCATTTCTTAGCGAAATCAATACCCGGGCCCAGGTCTTTTATCTCTACTTCATGACCTCATAAAAAAGTCAAATTAATCTTTTTTTAAATCTGAGAATTCTCTCTCTCTCTCTCTCTCTCTCTCTCTCTCTCTCTCTCTCTCTCTCTCTCTCTCTCTCTCTCTCTCTCTCTCTCTCTTCCCTTTTTTTCCGTGTCTCACTCTCACTCTCTCTCCCCCATCTCTCTCTCTCTCTCTCGTTCTCTTTCTCTCTCTCTCTCTCTCTCTCTCTCTCTCTCTCTCTCTCTCTCTCTCTCTCTCTCTCTCTCATTTTGCCTCTCGTCTATCATTAAATCTTTACCCGTGCGTTAGCTGCAAGTAATGATGTAATTAAAATGAAATTGCTATAATCACACAGCTTACATATGTGTTACTACAAGCTTTCAAATAGTCAAGTACCACCAAGTAACTTACTTCAAATGCTCCATCTACTTCGATTACATTGTCTTTGAGATCTTTCCCGCGTGCAATTACTGTACCCGATAATTTGGGATATTTCTCAAAATTGATTGGTTTTTTGACAAATAATTTATTTCCATCTACAGCCATATAGTCAATATCAGTTTCTCCCTCAACTAGTTCATACTGGAACTCCTATCGGAAAAACAGAAAAGAGTTGTATTACAAGTTTAAGTTTATTTATAGGCTTTGCCAAAATCATTTGTAATTAATAAGGATACATTTAATAATTAACAATTACATTATAAATAAGATAAATGAACATATGTATAGGTTTTCAAACTTAACAATCTTTTGATATCAAATAAGTTTGAAATATTCACGTCTATACAGCGCCTTTCTACACATTTTCTTTGCTCAACGCCCTTTAAGGTGGTTCAAAACTACTCAAAACCTGCCACAAGGAAACAAGTATATTTCGAACAGTACATATTGCCTTTAAAGTGCACTCTTATACTTTTCACTGCGAGGCAATGCATGTTTAGAGTCTTAACCATAAACACATGAAAAGGACATACATACATACATACATGAAAAGTAGTAATAGTCAGTGCCTGTTTGCTATCTTTGTTGTTCATCTGATCACTGACAAAACTCACCGATGCTTGACTTTTTTTTTCTAAAATGGCAGGACACAGTACCTACTTAGGGATTAACGCCAACTATTGTAACAATATTGAACTAGATGGAATAGTGAAAGGTCGTATTATATTCCCAATGTGGACACTAACCGATTTAGTTAGCCTCTTTTCAAACGCCGACAGTCTAAGAGTTTGTTGGACTCATTGCAATGTTTCTTGTTGAAACGATGAAGAAAATGTAAAGGTGCTGAGCATGCTTATTTTAAATCATCTTAAAACCTTATCTCTACCCTCATCATCATCATCATCATCATCATCATCATCATCATCATCATCATCATCATCATCATCATCATCATCATCAGCGTCTTCATCATCATCATCATCATCATCATCATCATCATCATCATCACCATCATCATCGTCGTCGTCGTCGTCGTAGTAGTAGTAGTAGTAGTAGTAGTAGTAGTAGTAGTAGTAGCAGTAGCAGCAGTAGTAGTAGTAGTAGTAGTAGTAGTAGTAGTAGTAGTAGTAGTAGTAGTAGTAGTAGTAGTAGTAATAGTAGTAGTAGCAGTAGTAGTAGTAGTAGTAGTCGTAGCAGTAGTAGTAGCAGTAGTAGTAGTAGTAGTAGTAGTAGTAGTAGTAGTAGTAGTAGTAGTAGTAGTAGTGGTAGTAGTAGTAGTAGTAGTAGTAGTGGTGGTATTAGTAGTAGTAGTAGTAGTAGTCGTGTAGTAGTAGTATAAGTAGTAGTAGTAGTAGTAGTATAGTAGTAGTAGTAGTATAGTAGTAGTATAGTAGTAGTAGTTAGTAGTAGTAGTAGTAGTAGTAGTAGTAGTAGTAGTAGTAGTAGTAGTAGTAGTAGTAGTAGTAAGTAGTAGTAGTAGTAAAGTAGTAGTAGTAGTAGTAGTAGTAGTAGTATGTAAGTATGTAGTAGTATAGTAGTAGTAGAGTAGTAGTAGTAGTAGTAGTAGTAGTAGTATAGTAGTAGTATAGTAGTAGTAGTAGTAGTAGTAGTAGTAGTAGTAGTAGTAGTAGTAGTAGTAGTAGTAGTAGTAGTAGTAGTTGTTGTTATTGTATTTGCTGTTGTTGCAATAGTAGAAGAAGAAGAAGAAGAAGAAGAAGAAGAAGAAGAAGAAGAAGAAGAAGAAGATGTAGAGGAGGAGGAGGAGGAGGAGGATGAGGAACAGGAGGAGCAGGGGGAGGAGGAGAATTAAAAAGCAGCAAGTAATCTGAATAGTATACTATCATATTAAACGTATAAGAAAGAATCATATATTATATTCCTACCCCTTGGATGTCCGTTTCGGTGAGTTGGTTGATAACGGAGAAATATCCAGCTTCAACATCTTTAGCATTCTCCTGCACAGGTCCATTAGAGTAGAAAACAATAGCTTTGGGAACATCAGCACTTTCTACAATCAGGAGTGTGAAGAATTTGGCGAGGGCGTATGGTGGAGTTCCATTGTCAGTACATTCTATCTCTATTTCGACAGACTTTTCTTTTACAGGTACCGATCCATTAACCTGAGGAAATATAATGTGAATCTAAAAAGTAGACCGGTAAACCATAACAAAAGTGAAAAAAATACAGATGGATATTATTGCTTTAGGTTTTACTTTTACAAAACTGTAGAAATTTCATGATGAAATCTGGACAAAAGGGTATATTGAAATAAAAGAAACTATTTTTCATTGTCCTATTTTCACATGGAGTTGGAATCAAGATTTGTTGTATATTTTTCTGGGTGAATTCATTACTAAAAGGATAAAAAAGAACCATGTATTCGAGCATTTACTCCTTCCTATCTTCCCGAATCAATTGTAATTATTTTGTTTTTCAGTAAAGAAATCAAATATGATAATTTATATTTGTGTTTGGGTTAACCTAAGCTACATACATATACCTAAATCAATTTTGTTGCCTTACTTTCATTTTTTCTAAATTTATAGGAAAAAATGGTATCATTGATAAAAATCGAATAGTACTAACACATGGCAATGATCAATGGCATACTGTGCAAGGCATTACCATAAAAAGGACAGCAGCATAATTTATATAATTGCCAAAGATAAAATTTGAACCCATAAATACGGTATTGGATGGTCTGAAAATTGACACGCAAATATCTATATCCTTTTGGTACCATCTGTTTTAAAAAGTTAAGTAAAATTTGGTCTGAAAGGCCACATGATATGTATTACCGCCTGGCACAATCTATTTTTAAAAAGTCAAATTAAAAATGTATGCCTGATGTGCAATGAAACAATTACTAAATTGTATGGAACAATATACAATCAAAACATTTTGACTTTTTTAGTGAATTGATAATAAACCAAACAAAATCAAAAGAACAACTGAAAAAAATAGCATTACCAACAATTCTTTGCTATCTTCGCTAATAGCAAAACTATTGGCATCGTCACTGATGATTTTGCATTCATGTGTCTGTTTCTTTTTATTTGCACCATTGTTGTCAGGGTCTGTGACGTCAATCAAAGCAATCGTATCACCCTCTTTTGCAGTCATCGGCACCTACAGTAATGCACATGTTAAAGAATGTATCCTTTTCATATATCAAAAATGTGTAGATTGTTAGAATATAAGCGAGTGTATTGCTTTGTTCATATGTGTGGATGTATGTTTGTGTGTGTGTAAGAGTGTTTGTATAAATAGGCTTTCCAACTAAAATGCAACGATATGCTCAAAACATAATAAAATAATTGAGCATTTCATTAATAAAGAATGTCATTTATATTGATATACTTACTTTCAGATTTCCTTATCAGGCAAACGGAAAATGTCAAATTGAGTAATTAGGGGGCAGGCACCGGTGTAAGATAAAGATCTTAACAAGTGTGTATGAAACGGTGTCAGACAAGGAAAGAAAGAAAAATACAAGAAAAGAAAAAACATCTCAAAAAATCAGTCTTCCTCGAGAAAGACTGCTTTTTTGGGATGTTTTTTAAAATTGTATTTTTCTTTCTCGCTTTGCCTGGCAAAAGGGAAATGAAACTGAACACTTACCTCAAGATGAGACAGTGTTATATCTTTCGGTTTCTCATTCAGGTCTTTGACTTTGATAGTAAATGTTTTGATAATTTGTCCAACCGGGGTCCCGTCATCCTCGCAACGGATAGCAACATTATATTCGGACTCTTTCTCAGCGTCTAATTTAACGTATGATGTCAACACTCCCTCAAACACTTTGAATATCTCCCAATGCGTGATAATCTGAAAAGATACAGAATCAACCCATTTGTGACCCATTGTATCTATCTGGAATTATGTATGGGTAAAATGGACTTTTAAAAAATGGATTTAAACTAAAAATGTACAGATTAAATTTCATTCTATTATACCCGTTCTCTTTTGAATAAAGTGCACAAAGCATACCAAGATCACCAAATTGACAATATCTATAACAGTTTTCCGCATCTAGTTTGTCCCGACATAATGCCAGAACTTTTACCAATTAACAACACAAAAAA
>NC_088360.1:44707105-44762105 GCF_034508935.2 Berghia stephanieae
AATCCCCGCCCCTCTCTTACTCTCTCTATCCCTATCTCTCTCTCTCTCTCTCTCTCTCTCTCTCTCCCCTCTCTCTCTCTCCTCCCCCCCCCCCCCCCCAATAGATAGAAAACAAACTTACTTCCGAGTTACTAAGTTTGACAGCGGAAGGTTGTTCGTTCACATCAGTGATACTGATTTCGAATAGTTTGGTGAAAGATATCTCTTTTGAATCTGTAACCTTCACGTTAATGCGCATAACGCTTTTCTCTTCAAAATCCAGTCTGGCGTCTGTGTGAAATAAGCAATACAAATAAAAATTGTAAATAATTAACTCTCTCTCTCTCTCTCTCTCTCTCTCTCTCTCTCTCTCTCTCTCTCTCTCTCTCTCTCTCTCTCTATCTATCTATCTATCTATCTATCTATCTATCTATCTATCTATATCTCTATCTCTTTCAGTCCGTGAACACACACACACAAAGACACACACACACACATAGTCACACACACACACACACACACACACACACGAACATAAATATCTCACATAATCAAAAATGTGATACCATGTTTCGATATGACCAAGTCCGTCATGTCATTTTATTGATCATAACTATCGTTATACGCTCACAGTGACAGAGTATTTGAAGAAATGGTAGATTAATAATTATCAACCCACTGCAAACCCTATCAATCAAACTTACCACTCTTGACGGACAAACTGCCAGAATCGCTGACGGCAAAACTTCCATCTCCATCGTTTTCCAATGAATATGTGTGAGAATCTTGTTTATCTTCATCAATACTTGTGAATTCACCAAGCACTATATTTTGGCTGTTTTCAGGCACAGAAATTTTTTCTCGACTGAATAATATATCCTGTTGATAATAACATTTTTAAACATTGAAAGAAAAATATTAGCTCAGAGATATCATTTAACAAAATTGTATGAATAACCAGCAAAACAATTAACAGACGTCACAAAACGCTAGACTAATGGTTGCATGTCTGTGTATGTGTATACGTGTGTGTGTGTGTGTGTGTGCGTGTGTGACTGTGTTTGTTGTCATGATATCAATTTTATGATGCATCTTGCAAATAAATTGATACTAACCGTAAGTTTTATGATTTTGATTAAACTTTGCACAACTTGTTTTGTGTGTTTATGCTAGCAGCCACAGGTGACCAATAATGTAGTTCACAGTACATGCTCTTTTCGCTTATCCTTTAAATGGTATGTTCGCTATTAAAATGCACGTTACTTTAGGCGACAATTATAATATAACTTACTGTTGGCGTTTCCCCAACATCGGTAACTGCAATGATGAAATTCTTCGACACTTTCACATTTTCAGAATCTGAGGTGAGAACGGTCATTGAATATTTCTCTTCCCGTTCGAAGTTTACAGCTTTTGATAACAACAAATCCACTGTACATTTGACTTTGCCATCCTGTAGAAAAAGTGTAATAAATGTACTGAATGAAGTAGTAAACAGTATGTAAACGACTTCGTCCCATAAGAAATAAAGTAACCATGGAAAACGTTGAATGAGAAAAAAACCTCATCATCAGAGCATTGTCAACTGTTTAAAAACGGATCAATCTTTTTTCCCTCTTATTTGGATTGATCATCTCAATTGTCATGGGCAAGGGGATGTCAATAATTGTGAATCGACTCCTAATGTCTATGATTTTAGTAGGCGAAAACATAATCAGGCCATTATTCTGACAAATGAAACTTGAATATTTCATATGTGTAGACTGGAACTTACATTATAACATATATAAACCCTCACAATTGAAAAGACCAATTTTAACAACAACAACAACAATAACTACAACAACAACAACAACAACAACAACAACAACAACAACAACAATTACAACAACAACACCAACAGCAAGAACATTAGCATTGAAAAACAATCCTATTATTTTCAGCCCCCCCCCCCCCCCCCCCCAAATAAAACAAGAAATCCAGAAGAAAAAAAAGAAAGAAAAATAAAAACCAAATCTTCAAAATAATTTTGAAAAAAACAGACAAAGAAAAAACCCAAACAAAACAGACACGTTACCACCTCGACATTACCAACAGAGTTTTAATCAACGGACACCGTTTATATTGCCATCAACACTATTTTTATAAACCAAGAGGCAATCGCGAAGGTAAAAATAAACAAAGGCCAATACAAACAATAATTGGATACCGACCAACTCTTCACTCACGACACACACACCCGCCGGCTACACGACACAAATACAGCTTGCCACTGACAAAACACACGATCACAAAAAGACAACATTTATTAATGGGATTGTCAACAAAACGTTAAGTAAGCTGATGTCAGTCAATCCGACAAATAACAACCAATGCCAGAAATACGTTAGGACAAATATACCTTCTTCAGCAATGTTTACGAATGGCGAAAAATGTTCCGATCGCAGTGATATCGACACCAACACCAGCAAGAGAAAACACTAGATAACAACAGCAGCATCACCAACTACGATGATGAAAACGACAATTCTGTGCCTATCCAAATTCCAGATCAACAAAAGCAAAACACCCTTCCGCAACAACAGCATCGCCATCAACGACGACCGCACCTTCAGTCAACACAAATAAAAAAGAAAGATTGAAATTAAAAATACTATTAGAATTATGAACATAAACTGTCGTAGTCTAATAAACCTTGACAAGAGACTAAACCTTGAACAAATTAGAGAAACTCACAAACCAGATATTATAATAGTAAGATAAACACATTTAGACGAAAATATCAAAAGCAATACAATCTTTAACAGTAATTACCTTGATTCACCACCATACAGGAAAAATCGGTTACTTGGCCATGGAGGTGTACTAATAGTTGTGAAATAGATACCCTGTCTGCTGCAAAAGAAGCAGATACAAATTGCGAAATTGTATGGTCCGACATTTATCTAAAACAAGGTCACCTGCTCGCGACCAGCTTTTATCGTCAACCTTCAATCGAATAGAAACACTAAAACAACTTCCAAAATCCCTTGCAACAATTCACAAATCGATGAAAAACAACCCACGTATTCTCTGTGGGGATTTTAACTTGCCAGACATCAATAGGATTGAGTAGTCTGATGTCACGCCGCCCGGCAACGCGGCCATCTTGGTTCTAAACAAAGAAAATCATTACTTTTTATTTTTCATGCTGGCTAGAACTTTTCATATGCCTTGTGATCAGAATGTGTAAAAGTCAAACCATGATCAAATGTATGTGTTTTTATCCTCTGGATACCATTTATGCTCGCCAGAGAAATATTTTATACGGGCATCCGCCATTGTTCCGATAGTTTAGAGCCAGTGTTACTAAGTTACCATGCGTCATTAGGAAGGAAGTGACGTTACGACTGTTGAAGAGTATTGGGAAAAGCATACAATAAGATAAAAAACCCAATATACAAAGGAACTAAAAGAATCAATGTTAGCAATCGTGCACGATTTTGACCTCAAACAGGTAGTCAATGACCTACAAGAAAATCTAACACCCTTGACCTAGTGCTTACAACATGCCCCGACCTCATATAATTAGTTTCTACAGCTCTGGGCATGATGTTGTTTTGTGTGACTTAACTTTGAAAGCCAAAATCCAACGAAAGGCTCTCAGCTTTGCGGGTGGTTGGATGGGAGCATCACCCTTGAATCATATACCTATGATGTTCGCATGGGTGTACGATCCGATAGTGATGTCGTTTCTTCTTCTCTTTACTAGCCTATCCTGCTTCTTTGGTTTGTGATTGTATTTTTGACAGGGGATATTTTTTTTTCTGTAAATCTTCTGCCTGTTTGTTCTTGGTTATTTATAATTTAGCTTATGATATCTTTAGGTTATGATTTTGATTTACATTTGTACTATTTTTGTTAGATTGCTTGTTTTTTTGTTTCAGCGGTCTCTCATATAACCTCAATTGTGTTGGAAGAGACCTAAAGCAACAAACAAACAAAACAAACAAAAAAAAGGCTCTCAGAACAATCATGCTAACAAAGGGTACATAAACGCCATCAAATATAGCCTCAATGAAAATTACCACCATTTCGTAAACCGAGCTTGCAACAACGACGTAAATAGAAATTGGGAACATTTATCAACGCTCTCTAAAGACTTAACGGACAAATACATTTCCTCAAAATTAATCAGTGGAAAACCTCACGCCGTGGATCACATTGAAAATTAAACGATTAATACGTCAAAAGCATAGGCGCTTCAACAAAGTAAAACTATACAACAACGAATACCTCTGGAATGAATACCGGACCCTCCGACAGAGAATACATAAAGAATTAAGAAAAGAACATCAAAATGATGTCAATAACATGCTTGACCTTGATCATAGAGGGACAAATAATGGGGCTATCACAAATCGTTTCTGGAAATATAAACGAACAAAAAGAAAAGACGTGACAAACATTTCTGTATTACAAAGGTCTGATGGATCAGAGGCAACCGTCAACATAGAAAAATGCAACATATTAAATAAGCAAAAACAAAGTGTCTTTACTATAGAAGATGAAACATTGCCATGCATGGAAAACAGCAACATACCCACTATGCCAATAAAAACAATCACTAGAGATGGTGTTACCAAACATACAACTATAAGACCTAAATCCCTCGAAAGTGTCTGGACCTGATTCTATTCCAACACGAATCCTGAAAGAATGTGCCAATGAATATCTCCATATCTTTGCATTCTATTCCAGCAATCTCTCGACAAAGTCCCAAATGATTGGAAACATGCTAAGATTACTGCAATTCACAAAAAGGCAAACGAGACATAGCCTCGAATTATAGGCCCATTTCACTTACATCTGTTACCTGCAAGGTACTTGAGAATATTCGGTTTCACAGCATTATGGATCATTTTGACCATTAACATGGTTTTCGGAGGGGTAGATCATGTGAGACCCAACTCATCAATACACTTGAACAAATAACAAAAGAATTAGACGAAAGGAGACAAACAGATTTAATAGTACTTGATTTTTCAAAAGCTTTCGATACGGTACCTCACAAACGACTTCTTCAGAAATTAGAATACGATGGAATACGTAACAGGTCCCATCTAGTACATAAAAGGTTAAAAATTGGCTATGTGATCGAACACAAGAATTGGTGCTTGATGGGAAACAGGAGAAAAAGGCCAAGTGCTATCTGGAATGCCACAGGGAACTGTATTGCATATTGGAACTCCTTTGCTTCCTTATTTTAATAAATGACTTGGGCAAAAATCTATCTTTTGAAACAAATATTAAACTATTCGCAGACGATAGTCTATTATTCATTTATGTGTATGAAAATTGAGGTGATGGGCACAGTGAGCCTTTTGCATCGTGTGGTCTTGAACTCTTTAATTTGAAAAAGGTTACAAAAATATTTTCAAAAACCGAAAATATGGGAAAAGCAGATAATTTTGTAAAGGGTTATCAGACTTGTAAAATGATACATTATGAAAAAAAATCCGGAGTGACCCGTGTATAAATGTCTACTTGTAATACGGTGCTATGAGAGTAAATAAATACTTTTCATCATAGAATTCAAGGTATTTGCACTCAGCAATAAACAATACTTACCTCAGTCTTGCAAGTAGAAGTGCCAATTTCAAACATGCTGTTAGGATTTTCTAAGAGTGAAAATGAAATAGTCTGATCCAGATCATTATCCTCTCCAGATATGATGCCAATTACTGATTTTGGAGCCACATTTTCAGGGATGCTGATTGTAACGTCATCAATTTGAGTTGAATCAGTTGAGGCTGTCAGAATGACATTGCTTGGAGCTTCACTCACACCCAATACAGTGATGAAAAATTTCTGTTCAACCTTTAATCAGAATTAAATGGATAGGACGTTTTATTATGAAATAGGGTGCCCTATATCAACAAACAAATAAACTTAAATTGCATCGTTATCAAAGATTAATTTGCATGTCTGCAATAAAATATAAATAAAATAAAAACCGAAAAAAAAAACAATCAAAGGACAACAAACATAAAAACTTACTGATTTTGGAGGACTTCCATCATCTGTGGCAATAATGACCAGTGAATAAACTTGAGATACGTCTAATCTATCTCCTGATGTTTTCACAAGCTGTTTTCCACTGTCGCCTAATTTGAATATATTCCCAGTAACGTCTTTTAGGCGGAATGTGTGTTTCTGTCCTTGGTCATCATCCGATACGGAAATATCACCTATCTTTGTGCCTGCTGGAGCTAGTTCTTCAACTTCATTTCCTGAAAGAAGTTTGATATATCATTATTGTTTAGAACTGAATAATTACACACTCAAATTTAATTATTTAAATTAACTTTTATAATTTGATTAATTAAGGTCAGCTTATCTATATATAATTACAACTCACCGTTCAAAACAATATTGGATGGTGCATCATTCACGTCCCCAACGTCTACTTTAAGATTAAACTCTGCACTTTGGACAGGATTGCCATTATCCGTCACCATAACCGTGAAGGTGTAAGAATTCTTACTTTCAAAATCTAATGTGCATGTCGAAGAATCTTCAGAATTGCATTCCGAAGGTGAAGCAACCTGCCAAGAAGATGGATTAAAGATAGTTTTCAGATTGGGTGATTGAGGGTAGCAATTGCTTTTGGCGAAATAAGTACCTTTTCCCAAATGCACGTTCAATAAAATATTATGCATCATTTATTTTGACTAAATATCAAACATCGAACTTTAAAGGCTCATCTAAGCATAAAAAATAATCATTTTGATTATTTAGCTTTTGAAAAATGTGTATTGTAAGCGTGTTTAACAACTAGAGGCAAGATTTTTGTCATTCCTGATTTTCCCATCTTTGATCTGGCTGTAACTGCAGACCTATTTTCATAAGAAAAGCAGTAACCGCGTTTTGTCTTCAGTGAAGAATGGTCACTTTGACGTTACTTCTATTCTGGTCATCAACTTAAGATTTGATATCAGATTATAGTGAAATCAAACCCCGACTATAACAGATATGTTAATTGGGCTGTATCTTATCATGAATAATGAATCAAAAACTATATTTCTTGTGAAAAAATAACTACTCGTATGTCTACTAAGACTCTCTCTCTCTCTCTCTCTCTCTCTCTCTCTCTCTCTCTCTCTCTCTCTCTCTCTCTCTCTTTAGTGTCAAAAGGCATGTGGGGTTCTACTAGGGATAACAAAACTTAATAATCCATTGACAGATTCACACCTTAAGTTTGTCTCCTTCAATTTTGAAAGTTTCTCTTGCTTCACCAATCAAAATGAAATCAAATTCCTCCGAGTTGTCAGGATCTTCCACGAGTAACTGTCCAATTTCTGTCCCGTCAATACTGTTCTCAACCACCTTTAAGAAAATTGTAAAATATTTCATAAAACAATGTATCTCGATCTATACATTATACTACTGACATTTCCACAAATAATATTTACTCATTTCAACAATTATAGCATTAAAAATTAATAGAATTTCTTCTATTTATCCCATATATGGACAATTTATAATAGGGTATTTCAAGGACAGACTGAAATAGTATCAACGTCAGCGCAAAGTAAGCAATAGGGATACGTTTCTTGCTCAAGGAAAAATACCCCCCAAGAATTCACAAGAAAGACTAATACCAAGGTCCTCCAGGTATTGAGCAATGCCTTATTTACTCGACCATCTCGTTTCCTTGACTCATATCATTAGATGGTAAAACTTAATCATTTGATTGTCAACATTAATGACATAACCGTTATCACAAATTATGAAAAATAACATTTTCATCTCAGTCAATTATGTGATAGACTTTCGGAATATTTTGACACGAATTAAACAATGAATGTGTCCGTGGTTTTTTTGTTTGTTGTCTTCTGATAATGCGATGTATTTTGTAAACTCTGAGGAATTCGCCAATGAGAAGATGCAATTGTAGATACACTGCCAAGATAGTAACTTTAAAATACATTTCCCCACATATTTCACGCTAATGGTTTATAATCAAATACTATATAAGATTTAAATGAACAGATAGTTTACGATTGAATCACTATCTATGCTTGCTGACATTTTTATGATCTATGAAAATTTAAATATAAACACTAAAAGTGTAGAATCTTTATTTATATTGGAATGACCTGAATGCAGTGCAAAAAATATAGAACAGCATATAGCTTTTTCAGTAAAAAAAACTTCAAACGAAGATAAGTCCTGTATGTATCATGTTCCTTTCGAAAGTACTAAAATGTAACAATGAAAATGAACAATTCTAACCTTATTTTTTGATAATCGTAACGATGATGGTGGTTCATTGGTGTTGATTACAGTGATCGTGAAGGTTTTATCAAATGCAAGTGGTGTCTGAGCTGTGTCCTTTGCCTCAATTATTATACTGCCAGTGGGAGTTTCTTCATAATCCAAAGCTTTGGATAGCTGGGGATGGAAATGGTGACATTTCATCATCATCATTAAAATCATATTGATCAGAGTGCTGTCAATGGAATATTTTGTCTATGGCAATGCTTTTTACAGAATAGCAGATCAGCGTCTATTCGAAACTAGCAATGGCTGAATAGGAGAAAACAAAATTATTGTCACTGTTTGGTTGGATCAGTATACTAATAATACTGATGATGACAATGATGACGACGACGACGACGACGATGATGATGATGATGATGATGATGATGATGATGATGATGATGATGATGATGATGATGATGATGATAATTATTATGATAATAATAATAATAATAATAATAATAATAATAATAATAATAATAATAATAATAATAATAATAATAATAATAATAATAATAATAATAATAATAATAATAACAACAACAACAAGCACAACAACAACAAAAACTTTAAGGGTGGTAGAATATAAGAACTTTATCACCTTTAGCTGTTGATTTTCAATAACAAAATGATCTTGTGGTTGTTGCTTTATCCTTAAGTTGTGAGTCTGTCCTTTATCCTGGTCCACAACTGTGATAGGACCAAGACTTTTTGTTACCCCTTCTTCTACTAACAATTCAGAGTTAGACTGGCCGCCAATCAAAATGTCCTAAAAACATACATTATTACAATGAGACAATTTCATAAACTATTTATAATGTCTTCATACATTTGAGCCAAAAAAGATCGCACGAAACTGACAAGTTTAATGATTATAACTAAACAAAAAAAGCATTAAAAAAAATTCAAAACTCAAAGCCAAGTGCTTAATAATGATTTCAAATATACCAGTAAAAATCAAGTTCTTTTCTAAAGCAAAATTGAAGTATAATCAATTGTCATGTGAATAAAATGGCCATATTTTAATTATAAAGTGAAATGATGTGGCAAGTTACCTCAGGTAAATCGTTGATGTCTTCCACATTAACAATAATTTGATGGACAACTTTCAGCCCCTTAGAGTCTGTGATTTCAAGACCGATAGTATAACTTTGCTTCTCTTCGTAATCCAAAAGAACCTCGGGAGTCAATTTTATTTTTGTCAACGTTCCTTTGTCCTTTACATTGAAAAGATGTATTAAAGAAGCATGTGATCATTATTGCAAACACAGATGACAATATCAGAATTATCAAATATAATCAAGTTTTAAAGTTTTGAATTGAAGTTTCTCTTTTCAATCATTTTTTGTACATGAGAATGAATTCATTGATGCTATTTGTCAGAGCCACAACATTTAACGACAGTAACGATACTACTTTCTTCGTCTTTTCGTGAAATACTTCTCAATAAGTCTTTTACTAATAGGGTCAGCTACCTAATCACTTAATGGTGGAGAGAGGGATAAAAAAAAAATCAACCTAGCATATAAAGCGTACCCCCGTTAGTGTATTGAGTACTCTAACTCTAACGATTTAATCATGGAAACAATTTATACTCATCAAAAAGAATAGTCTTTTTGTCATGTGCCAAAAATGAAAAGAAGAAAATTGTACTCAAATTCGAGGATTTGCGTAAAGTGATCATTTTAAAGACTAGTTCTTTCAAACAACATTATTGTCTTTCTACTTTCTAGTTGAATCAAACATATGCAGATAGGCCTAGATCTTTTATCACGTTAATTGAAACAATTAGTAAATGCAAAAATAAAAATGTTTTGATTGACAACAAATTTAAACAAAATAATACGATTACATTTCTTAAATTACAACAATGCATATGTGGCTGCCCGAAGTTACGTCATCACCTTATTCATTTGCATGTTTTTGGCGTGATCGTGATTAACATCATAAAGCGATATCAATTATATTCCTTTTAGCACAAGTGCATTTTTTTTCTTTTCTCAGATACAATGAACGAAGTTTGCATTACTCAGCTTTTCGTTATTGTTGTTTGGCATCAAGTCTGGTGATTAACTCTCACTAAATTCTCTGTCAGGCGACACAGACGTTTCGTTATTGATTCCATTCATCTTATATTTGCATGCTGATAATAATATAGTTTTGAAAGACGGCGCGCGTGCATCCATATAAAGGGCAAATCAAACTCTTTTATTGTTCAGGATTTGGTGAGTCATTACTTTGAAGCTACACATATTTTTCAAAGGTAATTGTTATGTTGAGCAACAATTTAAGAATGTTAAAAAGTTTAATCCTTGACGCCACTCTATGCAATGACGTTACGACCTTATACTTTTAGGGGATAATCTCTCTCTTTTTTAGAATCTAAACGAAAAGAGACGTTGTTTCCTTAGTGATAGAAATGAATAATGAAGAACGTTTTCAAGCTCAGATCATTTTCCTTCCTAATTAAAAATACTTTAAAGCATGCAACAAATCTACTTTCATCAAGGGCCCACAGTCGTGTTCTTTTAGAAACAGGTATGGCCCAAGCCATCAACAAGAGTGACTCGTTTTTACGTTTAATAACAATAACAGTGAATATCGACGTCTACTTATTTGCAGGTCTGATAATCCAAATTGTTGTGGGCTCATATTGTAATGGATATACTCTCAAACCGACACAAAATATCGCCCTCTGCAACAATGTTAAATCAGGCCCATAATTGCGTTTGGTTATCAGGTCAACTAATTTGGGCATCTATTTGATTCTGAATTAAACAAGATGGAAAGTAAAGCAATTTTCTTCTAGCAAGAGAGGTCATTTGAATCATTATTGTAATCCTACCTTGGGCTCTGTTGTTTTTTCAGACAACAAGAATGTCTTGTCGTAATTGTTTAATGTCACATCTGCTGGGTCATTCACGTCAGGGTCAAAAATACTCAGTTCTGCTATTGTGACGTGGATATCAGCACTCTCTGCCACAGAAAATGTACTGGTTCCCGTGTATTCAGGTGGGTCATTTATATCCAATATTGTGATGAGAATAGTGTCTTGGAACTGAAAAATTAAAGAGGAATGTAATTGAATGGGGGAAAAACATACACGTCAGTTTCGTGTGAATACGATTTTTTTCAAAAAAATAGATGAAAATACAGAAAACACCATCAAGCCCAAGTTAAGTGTCCTTTGGGGTTCTTTTACGAAGATTAAAAGATTATTACCTATCGAGACGCATGGATATAAAAAGTGACGTACCATCATCATCATCATCATCATCATCATCATCATCATCATCATCATCATCATCATCATCATCATCATCATCATCATCATCATCATCATCATCTCTTCTTCTTACTTTTCTTCTCCTTCTCACCCCCCCCCCTTCTTTTTCTTCTTCTTCTTCCCCTCCTCCTCCTTCTCCTCCTCCTTACTCATCATTTAAACGCAATGACTAAGTTTGTCTGAATATTGCTTTGTTTTGCATTTTGGTAAAAATTTGGAACTTTCCTGATAGTTTAGGTATATGCTACATACTGCTTTAAAGATTTCAACATTGTTCAATAATTTGTTATCAGAAACTAAGTTGTTCCATAAATGGCTGGTATTTGGGACATACCGTGGCTTTGCTATCACTGACTTGAATGTTGACAAAGTATTCGTTTTGTTCTGCATATCTAAAAACAACACGAGAAACTAGTTGGTTTCCCTCTTTTATCTCAAAATTTGAAGTCTGGTTTAATAGCTCGAATGTAAGATCGTCTTCATCTTCATCAGTGGCCAACAACACACCTTGTAGACAGAGGAGGTTACGTATCAAAATATATAAAAATGCAAACAGATCTATCAAAGTGTCGTAGTTATGTTAATTTTCTACAGAAAAGTAGGTACTTAAAATAACATGTATTATAAAACATGGCCATAAAACTCATTCTTCAAATATCGATCGATTTAAACGACCCCCAATCATGGAAAAAACTCTCAAACTCTCAAAGAGTTTTTGCCCCGGTGAGGGTAATTTAAATCGATCGATATTTGAAGGACGAGTTGTATGGCCAACATTTTAAATACGTGTCATTCTAGAGTACGGCAGTTAACTTATCATTTCTATATGAATTGAATGAAATTACTGTGGATCGGATTAGGTATGCACTTTTTTTTATGTACATCGTGGAAATTGGCCCACTTAATTATATTAAACAAACTCAATCTAAATACAAACTGTAATTACAGGTTTTGAGATAGTTGCAAGGATTTCATAAACTATAGAAGGAACAGAATTGACGTCACTCAGCTCTTTGTTATTGTTTTTAGCCATCCATTTTTATGAGTAGTTCTCACTGAAATTGTATCAATCAGACTATAAAAGTTACACATATTTTTTTTGTTGGTACGCTTTATCCGGCTGGCGGATGTTGTGAGTTTTTAAAAAACTAAACGCAATCAATAGTTCACATGTCAGATACGATGAATGACCTTCGTAGAATTTTTCTTTAGATATTATGCAATATTGTTTCAGGGTTACGTAATTCTTACCTACAGAGGATCCCGCAGCTTTGTTTTCTCTTATTTGATTTGAACTAATTTTCAAACTAGTGGGAGGATCATTTTGATCTACAAGTTGTACGGTCTGTGACACGACGACATTCAGTGGTGGCTTTCCATTGTCAGTCACTTCAACTTGAATCTTTATCTCGTCTTCTATTTCGAAGTTGAGACGACAAATCTGAATGGAGATAGAGGCAATGGAAAGCAGAATGGATATTTATGTAAAATGACAATCTTGTGACTCTCTCAACATAGATTTTGTAAGAAACTACATAAGGTATGTATAATCAATCTGCATTAAGATAGTGGGCATTTTAGATGTTTTTAATTCATTATTTAAAAATGCTACAATGTGTGATTCAAAAACTGAAAAGTACCGAAAATGGTTTTAACTTGGGATTTAACTAAAAACTTAATGAAGCCTTAAAACCATTCCACCACTTTATCTGGTACTATGTCGGATTGGATCAGATAAAATCAAATGAGTTTATACCAGATGAATGATAACAACTAGGAATATTTAGTTTTTTTTCAAATTACATATTAAGTGTTCAATCTTTTATTTGATTATTCAAAAAATCTTAAATAGACCGATCATTTAAACATGATGGGCCCTTCTTAAAAGAGTTTATCTCGTCATGACGTCATGACTTGATTAACTTTAGGTATATTGTTGACTAAAGTTGAGGTATGTGTTTGTTAAGCTTAGATTGGTAGTATGTTTAAGACTAGCTTTTTAAAGAATTTAGATGACGACTTATATATTTTACTAACAAAGTTGCCGCATAGTTGTTTTGATTCCTTCACACGTATTTGGTTGTCTTTGACATAAAACCGTCCTTTTGCATCGTCTGTTAACTTGTATACGAATGTCTGGTCGGAATCAGGGTCCACAGTAGTCATGTTGGCCACGACAGAGTCCTCGGCACTGTTTTCATTCAACTATTGGAGGGAATAGATCACATATTATATTAACTGATGTTCATTTACTCGGTGCGGAACAAGAATGCAGTTGAGGTACATAAATAAAAAAACGATCACTTTTATGATCTCATTACTCTATCTGTTGAAATTCATTGGAAATTAAATAATATAAAGGGTCTTTCGGAGTGTATGGAATTACACTGGATTTTATAACCTTAACATGTTTGTAACAATTGCTTTGGGTATGATACTATCGCTATGTACTCTCCACCACCAGATTTATCAGACCCTGCTATGCATTCAATGATGGATGGACATTTGGATTGAAAATATATTTTAAAAATCCCGACAAGACACCGTCCAAACTGTTTTTGAAACCTAAAACTTGAACTTTTTGAGGCTTTATCACTGAGCTATCTGAATGAGACATCCAGTTTTGGCTATAACAAATATGTAGATTTCTCAGGTTACTAATCTTTTGTCGGCATTGTAAACAAACAATAGCTTTGTCATAAGATTATTAACTCTCTCCTTACCACCCATCGGAAAATCGTCACATTTGTTACAATGCAGCCAACGTTTTTGTCATTCTAATTTCTTGTGTACATGATAATATTTGAACAAAAATCAAAAATGTTTACTATAGTTAAAGTATATTAACACTGTTGAAGAACTCGTTTAGCAAAAAAAAAAAAGATATGTATATCAAGAACTAACAGATTTTGTGTTTGAGTGAAATAAATATATTTTTGTATAGGTTGGATGTGAAGTTTTGGGGAAAATCCTGAAAATGGTGGGTAAGGAGAGAGTTAAAATCAAATGTTAAATCGTGATAATTTACTTATGATAGACTTATTTGTTTAAACCTTTAATCAAATTCTAGTTTACACGTACAGTACCTTTAACGTCGAAAACTTTACAGAGACTGGCGGCTCGTTTTTATCAGTTACTGTAATGTTGAAAGTTTTCTCAATCTGTAGTCCTTTATCGTCCGCACCTATTGTCAACTGGATCTCTTGATAATTCTCAAAGTCAAATTTGGAAGCCTCCGATGTCTGGTTATAAAGTGTAAATACTAATGAGAACTGACTTTAAAAATACGGCTCGAAAACAAAGATGTCGGAAGTAGTATCAACATCACTATAAGCACTACAAACCACCACCACCACCACTACTACTACTACTACTACTACTACTACTACTACTACTACTACTACTACTACTACTACTACTACTACTACTACTACTACTACAACTACTACAACAACAACTACTACTACTACGACGACTACTGCAACAACAACTACTACTACTACGACGACTACTACTACTACTACTACTACTACTACTACTACTACTACTACTAATACTACTATTATATTATTATTATTATTATTATTATTATTATTATTATTATTATTATTATTATTATTATTATTATTATTATCATTATTATTATTATTATTATTATTATTATTATTATTATTATTATTATTATTATTATTATTATTATTATTATCAACTGGCGGTAAGGGAATAATTAAATTAACTAAAATCTAGTGTGTTTCAGGTTGGATGTCAATGATTTCAAAGGTCTGGCCGCGGTGTTGCGTCCTTAGATAGGACACAATCATATGGCCAAAATCAATCTAGCTATCTTGTGTAATTTGGCCATCAACGATCGGGGATAGAGTTGTTTATACAAAATGATACCCAACAGGTCACTCGTGAATGAAAAAAAAATAGTTTCCATGTGTCCTCCTTGGGAAATAAATGAAATATTGTGAATCTCATTGAGGATGTTAAAACCGTGAAAATGAGCTACATATTGAGTATTTTTCATTTATATCTCTTAATTTAGTTTGCTGTGCTTTTCATTTTACTAACCTTGAGGACATTGTCTTGAATAACGAACATGCTCGCAGCAGGACCCAACAAAAACAGATCAGGTTTAGAGCCTTTATCTTGGTCTTCAGTTGAAAGAGTCGCAATTTCAAAATCTTTGTCGTTCTCAGGGACCTCAATAGTTGTTGAGTTGTTACCATTGAGAAGTATATCCTGTAACAAAGTACAAAGAATTTGAAACTATTGTCATGGCATGAAATATTCATGTACAATGCAGTGTGTACTGGTAGTGTCACACCAATCAACTTTTAAACCAACGTCTACTTTCAATCAATTTCAATACATGATGTTATGAAAGTTGATACACTCATACACAAAATCTTATGGAATTATACATATGTCTATTACTTCTCTTAGGTTGGTTCACATGATCAAGCTAAAACCTTTACTTTCCATTGGGATAACGTCACAAAATTACTAGATCTATATTGAATCAAATAACTTCGAAAGTTTAATTAATATGAATAGATTTTGACCAAATGCAATTTAATTTGTTCCAAATTGCAGATTTCCATTTAATTTAACAATTCATTTGCTCTAAATAACATCTAAATATATTTGTGATGGAAATGGCAAATAAATGAGTCAAAAATGAACAAAAAGTTAGTAGACAAAAAGTTCACTTAATGACTCCAAGAGCAGCATATTTAAATTCATACAATAACCGTTTTTATATTCCATATTTCTTATATATGACGATGCTTTTCAAAAAAACCTTCTTTAAAATATAATTTAAAAAGTTTAATTAGTATCTTATGTATGTAAAATACACACATGTTTTATATATGCCCGACTACTTACAGTTGGAGGGTCGTTCATATCGAGAACG
Organism: Berghia stephanieae; assembly: GCF_034508935.2. Taxonomy (NCBI): domain Eukaryota; kingdom Metazoa; phylum Mollusca; class Gastropoda; order Nudibranchia; family Aeolidiidae; genus Berghia; species Berghia stephanieae. The sequence goes on from NC_088360.1 coordinate 44,723,596, forward strand.
GTTATATGGAGTTGTAGTTTTGTTGTGACCTGGTACCGGTCCTTTGCTGTCACGGTGATTTTTACTGTGGGCTCAACCTCATAGTCAAGTCCATTTACATTTATAAGCTCAGCTGAACAATGGGTGATCTGTCACAACATAAATGCAATATTTTATGACATTGAATTAATCTGCCCCCTTAAAAATGAATGTAATTGTTCGAACTAACGGTCTGAATTTTTGTAATTCCAGCCGTTTTTACTTAAATTTTAATTTTCAGATTTGGTTCTCCCTGTCATAATACCGTACTGAGATGATGGGTCGCATATTTGTAAGAAATCAATGACTTCATATAGTTGATTTCCAGTGCCATTCGAACATGGACAGTCTTAATTTTTTAGTTAACGAAAGAGATCTTGTGGTACTAGAAAGATTGTCTCAACAAACTTGTATTGGGATGTATTTTTGTTTTAAATACCGCTTTTGCTTACCTTAGGGTGTGAACAATGACTGTTTTTAACTCGAAACCTTTCATCATCAACAGAAAACTCAAGGGAATCTTTGACATCTGGATCGCTAACTGCTAATGTTCCTATTGTTACATCTGAAAATATTGATGACATTATATTGATTGCCGTGAGAAAAAAGACTACAAACCTTTGACTTTTGTCCCCCCCCCCCCCAACCTTCTCTCTCTCTCTCTCTCTCTCTCTCTCTCTCTCTCTCTCTCTCTCTTCTCTATATATATATATATATATATATATATATATATATATATATATATATATATATATACGTATATGCAGTAACAGTTTTCTGGCTAAATTATTAAATGCGTTTTCGCATACAAAGTCAAAGTGGTACTAAGCTGCAAAAAGCTGTGGGCTGTAAAATGTAATAAAAAATTCTCTTTATTCATCCCCTAGGGAAAGTTTGTCGTTAGGGTCTATCCCAAGGGAAGACTGGCCATGGAATAACCCAGGCGTCAGCCACAGTGCAGTACCGCAAAGTGAGCTAGGGCGAGGTGACTTGTTCAAGGCCACACAACGAGGCGGGTAGTCGAACTCGGTACCTTTTGGGTACGAAGCAAAGACCGTACCGCTGTGCCACGCTGCCATGAACAAAAATGAATATAACAGCTTATGAAAAGAACAAAATATCACACATGGAACGGTTCGGTCTCAAAACCCTTCGTCAACCAATAAAAAAGTCAAAATAAAAACATTAATGCATCGCTTAAAATATAGACAGGCGGCAAAAAAGTATTGGTTTATTCCATTTATATAATCCATTACTTGATAATACACTTCATTCCGCACAAGTACTTTAGTTATCAAGCGAACGCTTCTATTTGTTTATATTTCAAGATCGGACTTTTGGACAAGACGTACCAAATACTATTTGCCCTCTCTCTGGATTTTAAGTGTTGTAAGAATGCTTTTAATGTTTTGTTATTGGCTGAAGAAGGGGTTTGTGGTCGAAACATTCCGTGTTTGGTATTTTGTTCTTTTTCGAAGCTGTTATATTCATTTTCATCATTACTTTTATCAGTTCTGGACAGTTCCGGCATTAAAGCATTAAAGCATTGCAATGTATGCTCTCTTAAAATAACAGTTGGTCTGCAGATTTTAATCAGATAACAAAAGGAAACTATGATTTGAAATAAATTCAAACTCTTTGAATGGTTACACATGTTGTCTTAAAATATTTCAAGATGTTGGCTAACTTACTTGCAACATTTTCTTTAACTTTTGGCTTGTTGAGTGCAAATGATTCCATTGCGTTTGCTGAGCTAATTGTTAGATTAAATGGTCTTTCATTAGCATCCGTGACATAGAAACTAACGATTTGGTCAATCTGTGGAATATAATGTTACGGTACTTACAGAATAATGTTACCGTCAGGCAAGTAGGACCAGAATACAATTTTGTTAATAAGTACCGTTCCAAGTATATTTTTGTTATTAAATATACAAAGGATAATTAATATTCTGACAGCGCTAAAATCAGAAAAAGTTTATTGATATTTACAATGACCTTCTTGTAATTGTATTTGTTTTCGATTTGTTTTAAAACAGAAGATTAAATAGAAGAAAAAGTGAAATGTGAGTAGATTGTTTACGTTTGCAAGAGCATCTGCCAGAATTCTACTGCAGGATTGACATAATCATCTTTAACTCAATCATTTCGGTTGCAAAGGAGATTTGGTGCTAGAACACATTCAGAACTTTAAAACCAAAAAAAGTCGGTTATAGTTTATACTATTATCCATTAGAAGTAGTATTATTCTTTAAATAATCAGCTTCAAGTCGACGAGTTAAGAAAATTACTAGGAACATAAAATATCTCAAATTTGGTACAAATTGGAGGTCATCTTTATCAATCGGTATTTTAAGTAAACATTTTCAGGCAAAATAGCGGTGTTTGTTAATGTATGGCAGCTGGCATTTTGCAGTTTTTAGAGTCGACTTTTAAACACTGTAGAGGCAAGTGACTTTGGTAAAAGAAAATATACGCAAACTTTGATATCGATACCAAATGTTAGTGATGTCTCCTGTTTTATAGCAAAAGAAATGTCTGTTTTACAATAATCAATAAAATGTCCAAATCGGACTTGCCCATCCCAAATGACTTTATTTAAAATGTCAAAAGAACATAAAAATGCTCACCGAGGAAAGTTTAGAGTTAGTTTCCGTTGCACGCATTTTCAAGGTGTATTCCACTCCAGGATTCTTTTCGTAGTCTAGGACTTCCTTTGCTATTATTTTGTCATCTTTGACTTCAAATAAACCGGATGGGTCCTCAAGGATTTCAAACTTATGTTCAGAATCTTCATCCTCATCAGTAGCAGTCAGTGTGAGCAACGTGCGACCTGCAAATTTTAGTCAGTGATATCGTAGAATAATTGTGGACATAAGTTATACCAAATTTAAAGTGTTCTTGTTAAAAGAGAGGTTCAGGTATGCTCCTAATAATATCATTATCATCATAAACTCGATTAAGTGATAAATCTCTTGAAAGTAAACCATTCAAAATAAGCAGTCACTTACACCAAGTCTTTAACAATGTTAATTTGCTCTCCGCAAGACATATCTTAGCATACATACATGACCCCGTTTTCAACCTCTATGGCATCGGAAATCTCGTGGAACACACTACACTTTTATCAATTGAAGCATTAAGAAAAGTGCCATCCCATCATTTAATATCGATGTAAATGGGATTTCTTTGGACCAGATTGACAGATTGAGATATCTTGGAACAACCATCAAATCAAGTGGTCAAAGCTAGACATAAAATAGGTTAAAAACAAAGAATTACCAGAACATTTACAGGTAATTTAAAATCGTTTATGGAATCAGTTAACTATATGCAGAAATTTGGTCTTAAAATGAAAATACAAGGAGGAAAACACAGAGGTAGCAGAAATAAGGTTTCCCAAAGAATGTTTCCAGGACTGACAAGAGGACAAACAAAGCCGGCGCAAAAAGAAAACCCCAACGCAAGAAAGTGAACAGAAAACATTAAAAAAAAAAATCACGTTTCAAAGAGGCATTTGAAAAGGTTGGTTACAACGGGAACGGCTATTGGGAAGAGGAATCCAGGAAATGAAAGAATAAAAATAACTGATGACATGGTAACAATCAAGCAGTGCAACCGAGGTAGGGGGAGACAGATCAGCTAAAAGCCACCTGGGAGGACTATCGAAGTCAGAGAAATGTAACCAGTTGGCCCGTTTTCATGAACACGGACTAGCGCTTAGTCTCTGACTTTAGTCAAGCACTTGAAAAATCGGATTTCATGTGAGCGTTTAGGCTTAAGACTAGCAAGTCATTTACTAGACTAGTAAATTACTAAATCTAGTCCGCCTACATGAAATTGCGCCCTTGAGTACATGCCTGCTTGCTCCGTGGAAATGCACAGTAAAACTAGTTGTATAATATAATATTGTTTTGTTTTTTAAAAATTAGAAACCCGCTTAGGTAAAAGATTCTTAATAATGCTTAACATCTGGAAGGCCCATCATTTCGGCTAGTAGGCATGTTAAGAATGATATGGTTATGACAGAAAGTCGTTGTACAACTTATCAATCTCATACACGCACACACAGACATAAAATTTAAAAGAAAAAAAGATAACAGAAATAAAAAAAGAAAAGTAACTATTGTTTGGGCGTCTATAAATATAATTTTTTTTAAAATGGGCTCATAATCTCAAATCTGACTTAATATACATTAAAATAATTCACTAAATATCCTGTTTCAAAATCTTTATTCCAGTTTAACCTAAGGGTAAACATTTTCCGATTCTAGCAAACTGATCGGAGTAGTTTTTTAAAAAGATATTGAGGACTTCATTATCAAGTTTAGTTATGCGTGATGGTGATCCACCAAGATTTTAAACTATCTGTAGTCTCCGTTTCCATGATGTGATTACTTTCATTATCTTGCAAAGTAACTTGTCCGTGATCGATGGTTTATTTAAAAATATACTCTTATTTGAATAGAATAGTACTATTAAATTATACTTTCTTTCTTCGCAAATCCTACTTGGCATAATCGATAGGATTACAATTAGATGATTAGGGCGGCCTTTGATTATCTTCAATAAAAACCTATTTTCCTTTTTTCCAAGAATTGTGTGAGTTGCTTTTGTAGGACGAGGTCCCGTCCACTATAGAAGAAGATGTCACTCAGCTCCTTGTTATTAATTTTAGACAGCTTGCTAGTGATTAGATCTCACTAAGACTATAAACGTTTAAGTTTTCACGCAGTTTTGTGTGTTTGTCTGTTGGATTTGGCTGGCGGATGTTTTGAGTATTTTACCTTAACGCATAGCTCAATAGAAAAGAAAATCGCTTTTTGTGGCTTGTAAGCTTGGTGGACAAACGACGGAAGATTACATACCTAAATATGACGAAGAAATAACTGGTTCTCGATATTTAAAAAACGTGTGCGTTTTCTAAATCGCTGTAAATTTTACAAACATTATACAAGTGACAATTTTATTGAATTTTATTTTTGATAAGCTTGTGAAGGTAATTAGCTAAAGACGACAAAACAGCAACAGCTTCTAATGGTGCTCACACTACCATGTTATGATGATTGACCCAATCAGCAAATTCCGTACCGCACTCGTGCACCGTCGCAAACCCACCCGGAAGCTTCGTCACAACACACCGTTCAACTAGATGTTCCGCGGTTTCGGGGCCGTTACCACAACGGGTATATATTGGACAGGTGGAAAGTCCCCACTGATGAAACGATTTTGCCGTTAGGCAGGTTTTAGATCGAAGCCAATTCGCTGCTGGTGGAAAAGCCTGGCAATTTATCCCCCAGTTTCGAGGAGTCTATGTCCGACTTCCATCTCGTATATGCATCTCTGTTCGAAGTCAGGGAGTTTACGTACAAAGGTTACCGGGACTTATTTCGGCAACGTCCATTATGCGATTGAGAGGGGTATCATATCCCCTCTCTCTTTGATCTAATTAAGCCAGTTCTTTGTAATCGTCTCCCGTCGGACATCGTGAGCTGGATTGCTGCCATTATTGGGCCACGTTCTCTAGGCGTTGTTGGCAGCGTTCCTGACACTATGTGCATCGACTTGCGAAGTATAACATCTACCTTCTCAACGCTCCTGCTTCTACCCCACACTGGAGCGCAATACTCCACGGCAGAATAGCATATTGTAAAGGCGGACGTCCTCATGAGCACTTGTTTAGCAATCCAAGTTGATCCCGACAGCTTCCTCAGAAGACTGTTGCGTTTCTCTATCTTCCGGGCCTTCTAGATTTAACAACCGATAGGTAAAACTTCGGTCGAGCGTCACCCCCGGTTTATTGGATGCGGCTCATATAGGAGAAGCTGGTCGATCAGTTTGAGGGTGTGCCAGCCACCGCATAGGTGAAATGCAATGGCCACGGTTTTCTAAGTGTTCATCTTCAGGTACCACTTGTCGAAGTAGGCTTTGAGTCTGGTGACGTCCTCGTTGATTACGCTCTCGAGACAGGTCCACACTTTATTTTGAGTAACGAGTGCCCAGTCATCCGCCTATACCAGTCCAGGGAAGAAGTGTTCGGCATGCCGCTAATGTAGACATTAAACAATATTGGCGCCAGAGCAAATCCCTGAGGGATCCCATTCTTCAATTTCCTAACTTTACTCGTAGCGTCTCCCAGCGCGACGTGGAGTTGCCTTTCCTCTAAAACAGTGGCCACTTTTTCGGTACAACCGTTGAACACACTATTCTCTGCCTTTTTTTTCTCTCTAAAGTATAAAAAAACCCCATTCATTAACATTAAAGAAGGGAGAGAGAGAGAGAGAGAGAGAGAGAGAGAGAGAGAGAGAGAGAGAGAGAGAGAGAGAGAGAGAGAGAGAGAGAGAGAGAGAGAGAGAGAGAGAGAGAGAGAGAGAGAGAGAGAGAGAGGCGATATCTTACCAGCTGGAATGTTTTCTTGAACAAATTCTGTTGATATCTCGATTCCAGTTACCGGCTCCTCGACATTAGTCAGTCGAATGCTAATATCAAAATAAGACGAAAACGGAGGAGAACCATCGTCTACAACTAGCACAGCGAACGATTCAACACTGTGGTCTTCGTAGTTCAACTTACAATACTTTCCTCCGATAGTCTTACATTCTGGTTCAGATTCTGCCGCCACCTAAAAGATTTGAATGTTACAAGGTGGGTTATCGATCAATGATTAAAATGGCGTTATTGTAATGTTGTTGCAATTGCCGACAGTGATAATGTAGATTGTGACTGCAGTGTATACATTCATTGGTTATGATGGTACTAGTGATGCTATTGTAATAACTCATTGCGATGGTAAGATAATTAAGATGATAATGATGATGATGATGATGATGATGATAATGATGATGATGATGATGATGATGATGATGATGATGATGATGCTAATAATAGTAATAATTATAAAACACCTTTTGTTCACGATTGATTAGAAAGATGGAGATGAACGGTTTTAGAATCAGTTTAATTTAATTACTACAGCAGCAGCACCATTTTAAATCAGACGGACTTGACAAAGTGTTCCTCTTTTATTACATGGTTACATAGTGTCAATACTATCAAATGGTTGAACTACGTGCAAATACAAAACAAGACAAATGCATGAAAAGATTACCCTAACACAGTATGTCCCATCGTCTTTCTTGTACAACTGAAACATGTCCTTTTTGTTCAACATGACCACTGTAAGGTTTTGTCCTTCGTCATCATCCTTAGTAATCAAACATCCTATATCTAGCCCTTTCAAACTGTTTTCAGGAATAGTGTTTGGCTTAAGCTAAAAAGAAAAAGAATAAATACAAAAAAATGTTATAGAAAGCGAGCGTTCGCATTAAATTAGTGCTATATTCTCTAAAGTGGTTTACATAAGATCCTGACCCAAATGCCACACTTAAAAAAGAGGACGAAACATGATGCCTTTAAGGAGATTTTTCATTCTTTCCTCACAAAGAATATTGTCATCATCTTGGTACTCATTTTAATTCTGAGCATGGTAAAAATATGAGCAAAGAGCTTTTCCGGCAGGCCTCAAACCATAACCCGTCTCCTACCACTAAAACACCAAGCCTCATAAAGTGGAAACTAGAACGAATTGTTTTATTCATTGATTAGATGTGGGCTCCTTCAGAGAGGAAAGAAAGAGGCCGATCACATAATAATACATGATAGCAATTATAAAACTCTTATTTTTGTGTTGAATCTTTGAGTAAGGCACTCGACCCACAAAATTCTTTTGGACTCTAGATTATTGGTCTTTCTTTCGAGAAAAACTACCTTTGAGATGAATTAAAGAAAGTTTCTAATCCATTGATTAACGAGCATTGTAAGAGAGCACCATACTCCATCCGTTGATATGGAAATAACGCAAATATTTTTTAGCACTATTTAAATGTAGACTAAACTGAAATATATTGATATTTCACAGACAATAAAAAAGAGAATGAAAAAATTTGACTTATTAAAGCATACATTTCTGTCTGATTATAGGAGCCCAGACACTTGTGATTAGTTCAAAGCCTTATCGACATCTTTATCACCTACGAATGTTAAATAAGAACGAGCATTTTTCTATCTTCTGCTAACCTATTGAGACAGGATAATAAAAGGCTAACATGTGTGTGATGTTAATGTTTCTTCTGTACTGACCACTGCAGATCTTGGAGGGTCATTGTTGTTAATCAATGAAAATGTAAACTCTCTTTCAACAAACAAACCATCTAAGTCAGTTGATCGAATTGTTGCAGACCAGCTGTGAATTAAAAAGCAATATTGATGCTAATTAGATGTCATGGACAATTTATATGTTATATTGGCATAGCTATCTTAGTTGGCTTTGTGGGAGGTGACGCATGATGACATAGGTACTAAAAAGACATTATGAATAAATGTGGTAGAAAACTTGACAACGAAGGGGAAATGTATAATAAAGATTAATCTCTGAAAATTGATGGAATGAAAGTGATTTATGAACGACAATAAGAGAAACACTCTTATTACAAAACAAATAATGTTTAAAGTATAAAGGAATCGTAATTCTCAGACACACACACATATACACACACACACATGCACACATGCACAGAGTGTGTGTGTGTGTGTGTGTGTGTGTGAGGGAGAGAGAAAGAAAGAAAGAAAGAGAGAGAGAGAGAGAGAGAGAGAGAGATAGAGAGAGAGGGATATATATATATATATATATATATATATATATATATATATATATATATATGAATCGTGGTTGAAACAAATATGGTACGAAAAGTGCTCGACATGTAGCAATGGAGCGAATTATTATTTTAATATTTACCACAATGTTTGAGACAGTCTACATTAATGTTTCAGGCCTACACACACCTATATATATATACACATACACACACACACACACACCACCTATTTATATATATATATATATATATATATATATATATATATATATATATATATATATTTATGAGTGGTGGTGGGTGTACTCGTAGGTACAAAAGTGCTCGATAATGATGGTTAGAGCTAATATAAAATATAAAATATAAAATATAAATTGTCACTCACATTATATGGCCAAGACGTTCGTTTCTGAAGACGTGGACGAAAGCCACAGAAACGAACGTATATATATATATATATATATATATATATATATATATATATATATATATATATATATATATATATATGGGCTACATTGAGAGTGTGTTAACAATAATTGTTATCTGAAGTGCTCGTAAGTTGTGCTATTTCAATATTTTTGTTTTATGACACTCAGAAGAAGAAAACCAGTTTAGTGTTTGTCTATAATGAAACTTGATCAAGCGGGTTTTGAGATTAAACACCCACACTTATCCATCTGGAATTTGACCCCAAGATGTGCGCAATCCCAACTATGTATTGATAATTATCAAGCAAAATAACGATGACTTTTGCTCTTACACCTTAAATTGTGTCGTTTCATAATCAAGAGACTTTTTGATGCATAGCTTGTCCCCTTCTGTCTCGAGAGTACCCGAGGGATCTTGTACAACTGTATAGACATGTTTGTCCCAATGCTCGGTTTTGACCACACTCGTTGTAATCTTTGCAAAACATTTACCTACGTCAACCAGTTCGGACACGCTCGTTGTGTCAACGCTTATCTGAAATGGAAAGAAATAAGAAACAGAATAAAGTTATCAAACCTCAACATACGCACATGATCACTTTAATCTATTCAGTACAACAGTTAAAATCTACAAGAAATATTATTAATACAAAAAGACAAGGTACGAGTATTTGAAATTGATTATCATTATAATGGTTTAGAAAAAACAAAATTTAGTCACTAAAAATTAAAAAAAGTGAAGGCACCAATCGATTATTGTTCTATATCTTAGTACTTTCTGAAGTAAAAATATTATATTATTTTTGAAAAGTTTTATCAACATAATAATTTGAATATTTGTCTTCCGTGAACCGGGGGTCCCGATAGCTCAGTTGGTAGAGCAAAGGATATTCGCTATGGAAACCGGGATAAACTCCGGCTCCATGAGCCCTGAATGGCCCTGAAGGAAGGACTACTAACTGGTCCAAAATGATTTTGTCAAAATAAGTGCTACAAATATTCTTCCGACCTTAATATACCAATCATGGTAATAGATTTACTTTTTTACATCCCTACTATTGTGACTTTGACAACGTCGGCGGTATAACGAATTGACAAAAATAAACCAAATGAAATTATCACGAATTCAATGCTATCCTTGCTAAACATTATCGATAAAATGCTTAATGAAGAAGGTACTTTATTCAGTAAAAGTTCTCTATATGCTTGATTACTATCTCCTAATTCAAGGTTATCCTCAGAGTGAGAGCTGTCCCCAGAAAACGATAGGCTGAAGTATTATCTGCGTTTTGTCCACAACAACGAAAATCAAAAATGAGCTTTGTAATACTCAAAGTCTTAGGGAAATGATACAGTGGATAAAATAAAATACACTGAAACATTAATATTTCGTAAGAAAAACACTCATTTCAACTTTCAACTTCACGTTATCACATCTATTAAAGAATGGAAACCAAAATGCATAGTTACATTCAATGGTGCTTGGTTTGGTGGTCCACAAAAATAGTTAGGGATTGACCATTTGCCGCTCTCCTGGCAAACCGAGAATGTCTGACCACCCTTGAGAACCCATGAACCACCACAGGATCCTTCACAAACGTCATCATACTTTGTTCCCTGGGAATATTTAATTTATATGAATATATTCAAAATCGGTATGTTATCTTGAATGGTAGAATTAAATATAATCTTCTATTATATTATTAGTTTAAATCGTCAATTATCATCGTTATTTGTGTTAACCTAAATGTAAAAGAATTTTTTTCTCTTTCTGTTCAAATTTTGAAATCAGGACTCAAATATGTGAATAAAGCAAACAAATACTGCATAAAAATATTAGGATACTTACATTGCACGATGTCTTGACATTTGAACAAGATTTCCCAGGAACTGTGCCTGGAGGACATCTCGTGAGGTTGGGAATCTCACCACAGTCTACTTTCTCACACAAGTAACCATTTGAGTGTAAGTTGTAGCCCACGTTGCAACTACACTCGCCCTGGTTGCACAGTTGTGTGCACTTAACATGGCACGTCTGGAAAGTCTAAAGAGGTAAATTCTATATATAGTTCATAAAAGTGAGTGGAGCAGACACTTATGTTGGTAACAACAAGAGATGAAGGGAGTAGAAAAGTACCAAAAGACAATAGAGAATAACAATTTTTCGTGGCGGTGATGGGGTTTGAACCCGCGACCTTAATGGTACGACAACTCCGCCTGGCCGGTGAGAGCGTGACTCTACCGTATGAGCTATCCACGAACCCAAAAAAATTCGTATCAAACTCAGGTCATTCATTACTAGAGCCTTCTCTCACCGACTACTGGAGACCGCGGGTCCAACACACACACAACCAGCGCGAAGTTAGCTGGCCAGCAATTAAGCTTAATATGCTCCGGTATACGGGGTGAATTTTCAATTCAGAAAAGTGAGTGGAGCAGGCACTTATGTTGGTAACAACAAGAGATGAAGTGAGTAGAAAAGACAATAAAGAATAACATTTTTTCGTGGCGGATGATGGGGTTTGAACCCGCGACCTTAATGGTACGATAACAGACACAGGGGCCATTTTAATTAGTGCATAGTCTCTGACTATCTCTGACTTTAGTCAAGGACTTGAAAAAATCGGATTTCATGTGAGCTGACTAAGTAAGTCCCAGACTAAATCACGCCACATTCGGACTAAGTTTGGCCAAGTTTTAGTCATTTGCTGACTCAGATCTTCAAGTCTTAGTCTGAGACTAGTTACTAGTATACGTCATAGGATCGACAAGATAGCAGCTATTTTTAGATTAAGAGCTTCGATTCGGAAGGAAAATACGTCGGTTACGAATGACAGAGGCACAAAGTGTCCTGTTGCTATTGACACTGGCTTTAAAAACTATATATAAGATAAGTGCAGATCGTCGAAAGTTCACATTCTTGTGAGTAAAAACTTTAAAAAAAAATGAATCTAATCAGCTCGTGGATTACGAGTGAACGGCACGGAGACTCTAAATGAATTGTTTGCGTCAAAGAACCACAACACAAAAAAAGATTAGAAAGTATAGCGGAGACAAAAGTTATTCCTCTGGTATTGTAACTGACTGAAATAATGTGATTCATCAGAACACACTTTCTCTCTCTCTCTCTTTTTTTTGGTTCAATTGATTTGACCTAAATATAAAATTGACATTCGATCATGGACATCATTGTAGTCTGACAGTCGGAAATCAATATCACGTGATTTGATTCATTATGACAAAAGTAAGTTAAAATATGAAAAAAAGAACGAAATATTATCTATACCGGATGTGTTGCTATTTTCCTCTTTGGAATCTTTTGCGTTGAAAGTATGAAGGCGGGTATCTTACCTGCCGTCGTGTACTAGAGAGCGTGATGTTACCCACACAAAATAGTCGACTTTGTCACCGGTCTTAGAACGCCCACTTCTTGGCAAGAGACTAGCTTGTCAGTGACTAGAAAGCGTTCTTGAAATCCGATTTTTTTGGTCATTTGCTCCGCTTAGGCTTAAGACGAGTAAGTCATTTACTAGACTACTAAATAACTAAATCTAGTCCTCGTTCATGAAAATGGGCCCAGATGTTGGGCAAAAAACAGGTAGCAGACTTAATTAGATTCTAGTTCCGGAAAGCTTTTTATGCTTTCTTTTTTTTTTTCGTTTTCTTTTTGTCAACGCCGTTCCCTTCCCTTGCTGTAATAGGTCATTGGATTAAAATCATAGTTGACACTGACAATCCAAATATATCAAGATGACTGCTTTAAATATTGTTTTGAGAAAAGAGTCTAATGTTAATATAGCGTAATTTTTACTTAATGTGCCCAAAGCGCTTTACAAAGGGTCCCAAGCCAATAGCAACAGCATTATGACGAGATATGACGCTTGTAAGACATAATTACAATTAGAATAAACCTTTAATGTGACAATTGATCACTTATTGAATACAGATTATCTTATTACAGTTATAAAGTTATACTCACTGAAATTTCAGGACATTTCTTCCCACCGCACTGAGGTGTCTCAATAATTGTTCTATTCTTGTATTGCCGCCCCTGATCGCAGTCACGTATGCACTCCATCCACGGTGACCAAGCAGATACCTAACATGACAGAAATGAAATTATAGAACTCTATAGTACACATTACGATTTAACTTACCTATGCAAACCATATGTCATGGGACAACAAATGTTTTTGGTAGTTGTTGCCATTAGCTACATATAGTAAGTTTGTTTTTCATTTTAACAACTAGGGAAATGCGCAGTTTTCATCTGATTCAATCCAATGAACCGTAAAATGTTAATGTTACAAGTATGTTTTGTGTAATGTTTACATTTATAGACCAGAAAGTTACTATAGTTATATTGCAAATATTGATTTGTGCAGACAAAATAAAAACATGAGATAAACAAGAAATCTATTTCTTACAATATTATATTTACGTCCTAAAAAAAGGGTTTAGACCGTGTTTGATCCACCTTATAGATATAACAGTAAAATATTTTCGTTTAGTGTTTTCCTTGTCACGCGTGTAAACCTTTAATTATAAATCGGATTATCTTGTATTCTTAACGGTAGTAATCTCACAGGATGTCAACGCCTTACAAAAAGGTTCTCGTCATAAATCATTTCCTTACTTGGTTGCTATAGGTTGGGGGAAGTAAAACATAATATCAAAATAAATAAGATCAGGAAAAAAATCGAATGTTTTGCTGAGCCAAACCCTTGAACGTGGGTGGAAATCAATAATGGTATGATGTGGTTTTGATACTATATTATAATGATTTACAAGAATGTTGTATGGCGTTAGAAAGTCATCTTAACTTTCTATGTTTGACTAATCATTAACATATGTATTTTATCTCGAAATTGAGATATACTGAGTCACCATTAAAATTGCTAATACAAAGCTGTGAGAGACATTAAAAAGAAACTCATAATTATTGTTGTCACAATCGATGAACTGATGTTTATACTCTTGAGGTATGATGTACGACATTCAATGGTTTGACAAGTTATGCGCATTTAACATAATTGTTATTAATAAACTATCATATTGTGGTGACTCAGCTTGCTATTCAAATAAAACTGTTGATGATTTCATGTTTCTTTATAAAGATAAAGTTCTTTTGTTCTTTCCAATAAGCAATTGGGAACACGCCCAGGATTTTACAGGGAAGAATGCTAAAATCCTGTAATATAGTATTGGTGACAGAAGCCGTGAGATAAAAATTGGACTCACCTTGCAATCGCTCTTTGCAGCATACGACTCACACTCTTGTTCCTCGTCAGTGATTTTGCTCTCACATTTGCCCCCGCAGTATGCTGGTGTAAGCAATGTCCGAGATCTTTTTCGTTTCCCTTTTCCACACTGTGTGCTACAAGCAGACCAAGGTGACCAATCTGGAGTGTGGCGAGAAAATAGAGATAACATTGTTTTATAGCTAGAGGCTCCTTGAATCATATTACATGCTAGTCCCATTTGGATTTGGCTTATAGAGAGGGAGGTTATCCCGATTTCTGTACAATTTAAGACACCAGCAACAATTGTTAGCTCCTCGACAGTCGCTGGTCTATCGCAAAAGATTTTCTACCAGGTCTTATATAACCGACTATTCAGTCACTGCATCATAGACAGAGAATGCATGAAGAAACTTGACTTAACCCGGGCCTGATACTGCTTGTGCGTTGAGTTCTCTGCCAAACGTGCTAACAAGATCCCGAGTTAATCATTGTATGACAGTTGCCTGAATAGAGCAGTAAAACAATCCCTTACATTTATATAAATCAAAGGCTTGTCTGCCAGATAGAGAAATACTATCCGCAAAATGTAAAATAGACCAAGTTATCAAGCCACATTGGACCCTAGTTTATCATTGTATTACCGTTGCTTGAAATAGATTGCAACAACAATTTCATGCATATATCAAAATAAAAAAAAAATGCCCGTGAAAGAGAGAAATTCATTCTGACAAATCTTAAATATCATTTGGACGGGTAAAATGGAGAAAGGAGTCGCAGCTTACCTACGAGGCCGTCAATCAATTAACCTTTTGAGTCATGAGACATGGTTTTGCCTAATATTGGGAAAATTATGTTACTGTCACATAACTAAGGGGGGGTGCGAAGAGGCTGCGTGGTTAAGGCATTGTACTGTGATCCGGAAGGTCCCGGGTTCGAGTCTCGCTTCAGGCAGTTTCGTATTTTTCCTTGGGCAAGATGATTTACCCCCAATTTGCTCAGTTGGACAACATGGGTGATTCCTGTTGACATCAGACATCCTGTTTGATGGATTATCTACATTCCATCAATGAATACCTAGGCGAAGGTATCTTATGATGCCGTGGAGGAAGGGGGTAATTTTTTACATAAACATAGGGTTTTAAAAATTTATTTTTAATTTTTGATTTTTTTAAATTTTCACTCAAAATTGATAATTTATATTGTAAAGTGCCCAGAGCTTGTGTTTTATACGAGAATGAGCACCGTATAAATGTGTATTATTATTATTATTATTATTATTATTATTATTATTATTATTATTATTATTATTATTATTATTATTTGTATAAAACAAAGTGTGCCAAATTTATGAAGACGGCATTCGATATTCTGATAATTTACCTGTAAATTTACAGTCAGCGGTGACAGTCTCCTCGCAATCCACAGATTCGGAGAGTATCGGGCAGTCAGTGCCACCACATTCAGGCTCTGTGAGAATTTCGCGGGTGCGAGTTCTGTAACAATACAATGAATTTGTAGAAGAGAGATTGAGAAATGGGAGTCTTGTTATCGCAAAGAACCAGCATGGCTATTATACGATGTATTACCAAAGCTCAAAATGCTTTACAAAGGCAATGGGTTTCAAGCCACGTGTACTTATTTGCAGGTCCGATTTTTTAAATTGTTATGGGCTCATTGTTATAATGGAAATACTCTCTAATTCACGCAAAATGTTGTCCATTACAAAAATTTTGAAGCAATGTTTGTAAGTATGTGTGTGTGTGTGTGTGGGGGGGGGGGGGCATAAACAATCTCGACTTCACCTGGAAACGATCTCAACTCCTTTACACGTGAAGCGAGTACTCTACCAACTGTGATATCGGGACTCCGTATAACATGTACAGCACTATTTTATATTTGTTTTCAGGAGAGACAACACTTTATGAGCCATATATCTATTTGGAACTAGAGTATGATAAGAACTTTGTGTTTACTGCATTTTTCAAAGACTCAATTGAAAAAGAAAAGGAATGTCGAATATCACACTGCGTGTCTCACATCTTCATCTTCACTTTCAATTCTATTTTCAGAATCCGGTTCATCCAGACATAATACTGAATTGAGTGGGTTAGTCACATATAAGATTGAGGCGCTCGGCCATTAACCAGTGACCTGCCGTACTCTGGAAAAACACGTATTTAAGTATTTGGCCCAAAAAGTCGTCCTTCAATAAATAGCGATCGATTTAAATGACCCTCATCTTGGAGAAGAAAAAGAAAACCTCTCAAACCTGGGACCTCGCGAAGTCCCAGGGTTGAGAATTTTTGCCAAGCTTATGGTCATTTAAATCGATCTATATTTGAAGGACACGTTTTCTGGCCAAATTTTAAATAAATGTATTTCTAGAGTTTGGCAATTAACTGGTTAAATAACCCATCTAAGCATTTAAACAAGAAGTTATGGAAAACTTACGCAAATCCCTTTCCGCAGTCTGTGGAGCAATGGCCATACTCAGACCAATCTCCGACTTTACAATCAATTCGACAGCATTCCCCGTAACAAACCGCCGTTTCTGAAAACAAGATAGTGACCTAAAATTATAATCGGAATGCTGATTTAACGATAGATTATACATCTAATTGGCAGGGGAAATATGAAAGCATACCACTAGCAATGAATGGATGACATAAAAATATCATCATACATCCCATTGCGATGTATGACCTCAATTCGATCATTCAGCTAAACCACAAAAAGTCAAGATCTTTAATTGAAGCAACAAATTATAAGGTATCATGTTTCAGTAGCAGAAATATTAAGCGAGGCAGTATAAAACATAAATAAAAAGGAGTCATTAGTAGTCATGACGTCAATAAAATCTGAGGCTATCCCGGTTTCTGTAGTGTTAAACGTAATCATTTCTTGCTACACTTGGGATAGGACGCTAATCTATCTCTGACAATTCCAGCTATCCAATCACCACTGGGTCGATAGTAAGATCAGATAATTGAAACCAAGACTGATATCCAAACCTGTGCCTGTGAACAGAGTGCTTTTCTAATTGAGCTATCCACATAAAAGCACACCCCTTGAAAATGCAACATTGAAATATGGATTTAAAACCTAGACTAGCAATAAATAAACAAAAAATGAACCAACCCCCCCTCCTCACTCAAAACCAAATAAATAAGGAAACGAACGAAATTCACAAGGACAACAACAACAACAAATTTTTTAAAAAGTATACATTTTGGCAAACCCTTTCCTTACATCTAGGAAAATACCGTTATTAGAGAGTTTAAAAAGAAAAATATAATTAAACTTAAGGATTAATTCTAAGGTCAAGTTGCTGGGTGGGGATCCTGACCTCCCATAGTGGGCAGGGAGGTACATACTGTGTCTTCTATACCCTTATATCTGTTTTCCAACATGCTTTCTGCCTTTGTCTTGGAATGAGATTACTTGGTTTTTTCCTGGCCCTGGTCGGAGTCCTGGCTGGGAGGGAAACAGTCAAATGCATAGTTATGGTTTTGGGAGATGATATTTTTTTCCTTGTAAATCATCTCTCTGTTATGTATTATTATTTTTATTTTGAATGTATAATGTAAGCATTTGAGTGTGTTCCTCTTTGTTGGATTTTGTGCTTGTGTCTGGATGAGACTTGTAGGTGATTTCAAACTAAGTACATTAGTGGTATGCTCTTGGAATCTACATCTGATCCCTATTTGTTCCCAGTTCCCCTTTGTCTTACTTTTTCTTGGGTGCTTTAATTGTAATTCTAGAACTTTTTACTATCCCATTTTCTTCCTTTTTACTGGCGCTGATATAACCTAAATGTGTTGCAAGCGCCGTAAAACCCTTAAAAAAACAAAAAAAAACAAGGTCAAGTTGAAGTCAAGGTCGTATAAAATTTTAATTTTAGGGGAATCACCAGACTTTTCTGCGAGTCTAAAATGATGAGTTTAGGACAAATATCACACTGAAAATAATAAAACACGGGCAGGAGCTGAGAAAAATGGATCTCTACATTTTTTTAGAGGAACGGACGACACGCTGAGGAACTTTCTTTATCTGAAAGAAAAAAAGGGAAAGAGAAAAAGTACCAATACAAGACAGTAACTACATCTAACCTGTTGTGTTGGAACAAGGTTCTCCTCTACACTTCTGGGGAATCAACACCTTTCTAGTCCTTGTCTTCGAACCCTTGCCACATCTCCCATTGTCCAAAGTACAGTTTGACCAAGTTGACCATGAACCCATCTTGTAAAAGAAAACAAACAAATATTATTCTCTAATTGAAATAAACGGTATACTTACTCTAAAGATGAATAAATAATGGTATTGCTCATGTATATTATTGTTAATCTTTAGCAAACGTTCCGACACTAAGGATAAAAAAAAATAGTAGATTAAAAGAAATCTTGGCCTCATATATGCATGAGCAATAAGTTCGGGACTGAATATATTAAATAAAAGAAAGATAGGTAACTATATATAATTCTCTTGTCTCTAGTTGTAAAAAAAAACAACTCTAAATTATTTAAATAAGAATCATCATTTATAACGCTATTCGATTGATCAACAAAAAGCTCATTTGTCTAAAGATTTCATTATACCGCAACGAGAACCATTATTAATTAGTTCCAATTCGATTGAGTCTAGAACGGATACGTTCTGGTCATTCAAGCAATCTAATCGGAAAACCTAACAACCTTATATTTACATTATTTTTCCTTATTAGAAAAAAATATATTTTCAATTGAAGAGGAAGTAGGGTCGGGTAAATAATTATCGCTACTCACTGAGCCACTTCACCAACTTTCCTAATCCTAACTTCTTAAGCCTCACTCTTTGGATTTTAAGCACGATCTTCTTTTCACATGTCAAAAGATTAATTCAACTCAAGTGGCAAACATTTTGATTCACAAATATGCAGATTTAGCATGCTAATTTTTCTCTGTCCTTTGGCTATTACGCAAGAAACTTATTTATCTATTTATTTTGCATCAAAATTATTAAGAGTCTGGCAACTCTTACTTTACAATCTGTGTTGATGTATCTATGGCATTTCATCGTGTCGACGGTGTTGGTTTCGTTGCACGGTTTGCCATTGCACTCTGCCAACTGGACGGATCTTGTTCTAGTTATACTGTCCTCACCTATGGGTGAATAGGATTTAGTGAAAAAAAGGATGCGTAATCAGTTGGACTTAGAGCACGTCTCATTAATGTCAAACTTATCGATTTCATAAATTACACGACAATTTTATAAGAAAGACCAATTCAAATTAATATCATAATTAATAAATCCAGTAAACCATTAAACCAAAACTAGATGAAACATATCTTAATTTTTTCCAAATTATTATTACTTTGACTAGAAGTACATGCAGTTTCGCATATGTTTGTCTAAATTGCAGTGTTGTTTGGGTGGATGTTTGGGGTTTAACAAAAAATAACTCGCTGATCTTCTTTACACATGAAGTAGGAAGAGGGGGGGGGACTGAATTAAAAACGTCGTGTGTGTGTGTGTGTGTGTGTGTGTGTGTGTGTGTGTGTGTGCTTGTTGTTAAGAAGAAATGGGAGGATTTGGATGAAACTTTGTGAGGGTGATGGGAGAGGAGGTTGGCAAGAGGCAATTGATATTGATAGTTATAGCTCTTGAGACAGATGCTGCAGAAGAGAGGGCTTGTGATGGTGATGATGATGACGATGATGATGATGATGATGATGATGATGAGAAGGAGGAGGAGGTGGAGGAGAGCGAGAAGGTAAGGAGGAAGAGGAAGAAGAGGATCAAGAGGTGGAGGAACAGGCGGAGGAAATCTCAGGTTTATGAATTTGTGACACATCGAATGCCATTAGAATTTATCCATAATTTTTAAGTAGATTTTTTGGGTCGAAATAATAAGATGGAAATCATTTTGTCAATACACGACAGGTGAGACAGTGGAGATCAAGACATGAGTAGCAAAGATTAGCTGTGGGAGCCTATAAATATATATGACAGCATCAAGAGTGCCCACTTACCGCAAACCGCTGGACATTCTGACCATTCATTCCAAGGACCCAGAACACAGTCCACAGGACAGCAATCTCCCATGCAGGACCTCTGCTCCTCGCCATCTTTACAACGCTTGCCCCCACAGTCCGGTTCTTGGATCAGTTGACGTTTTCGTATACTGATCCCAGGAGATTCGCACTGAGCCTCACATTTTCCCCATGGGCCCCAACTGTACGAGGGAAGAATGAAATGGATTTTGATCAAATAAGACGTTCCTTTACTGGATTTTGTTACGAAGAACTGAATTTTAAACGAATTTTATCAAAACTGTGTTTTTTAAATAACACTTATTGAGGAGAATGATTTATATAAAAATTCCAATCCATATTATTTTGACTTTTAACTCAATATCCTCTATCTAGTTTAATCCGTCATAACACTTCATAGTTGCGATGGGTCACATTTGTCCATTTGTGTCGTGAAGGCTTAAATCCCACTTGTTCATGTGATGAGTGATGAGGGAGCTTATAGAGTTTGTGAAATTCTGGTTAACAAACGATTCTTTCATCTCTTTGTATTTATTAAACGAGTTATTTTTATCGTGCCAATAACACAACGAGCATGTGAGTACGTATTAGTGCAGGATAAAAATAATGCGAATTATTCCACCAGTCTCATTGGAAAACCCTATCATTTTTTATAAATACATAGAAATCGTTGAATAATACTTTGAACGCGTTGAATAAACATTTTATTTAACGATTACAGAATAGTTTCGCACATTGTAATGATATGCAATTAGATGCAAAAGACAGCAGTTTATTAAACTCGTGGTATTTTTATCGTGCAAAACTCGCAAGCTCGTTGTGTTATTGTGCATGATAAAAATAACTCGTTCAAATACAAAGAGATAAAAAAGAATCGTATATTATTTCACGGCGAGAGTGGGAGGAAATGAACAGCGTTGAATAAAAACATTGGAGACGGCTAGTTGGGTCTTAGGTAAATTGGTCTGGTTCACATTGTGAGAAAGTTATCTTGGGTCTTAAGGAAGTTGGTCTGGTTCACATTGTGAGATGGTTTTCTTGGGTCTTAAGGAAATTGGTCTGGTTCACATTGCGAGATGGTTATCATGGGTCTTAAGGAAGTTGGTCTGGTTCACATTGTGAGAAGGTTATCTTGGGTCTTAAGGAAGTTGGTCTGGTTCACATTGTGAGATGGTTATCTTGGGTCTTAAGGAAATTGGTCTGGTTCACATTGCGAGATGGTTATCTTGGGTCTTTAGCAAGTTGGTCTGGTTCACATTGTGAGAAGGTTATCTTGGGTCTTAAGGAAGTTGGTCTGGTTCACATTGTGAGAAGGTTATCTTGGGTCTTAAGGAAATTGGTCTGGTTCACATTGCGAGATGGTTATCTTCATTGAAGAGAATTGAAATCCCAATCTGATATCCCAATGACATCTGATCAACATTTTATGGTTTGAGATTTTGTTGTTGGATCACATCAAGAAAAGTCGCCATCCATTACGGCCTTCATGTACTCACTACCATTCTCTAATACAGGTTTGGTTACAAAGTCATGATATGGTACAAATTGGAATTTCTTTTATTTGTTTTTGGTTCGAATTTATGGTTATTTTACGGGCATTGCATTGTTCAAGTTTTGCCAAGGTACAGCTTCTACCTCTATAAAGGCCGCTCACTTTTTAAGGATGAGATTGTGTCGACCTAGTTTTTAGAAAAGCTACTGGCAAGTGTACTTCACTATTTTTTTCGTCTTTATTCATAACTAATTCTCTGGCTACATTTTGGATTTGTGTGTCTGCATATTATGGCTTTTAAGAATGTCTAGTTATTGAGG
This sequence comes from Berghia stephanieae, assembly GCF_034508935.2. Classification (NCBI taxonomy): domain Eukaryota; kingdom Metazoa; phylum Mollusca; class Gastropoda; order Nudibranchia; family Aeolidiidae; genus Berghia; species Berghia stephanieae. The sequence goes on from NC_088360.1 coordinate 44,745,785, forward strand.
AACCTACACATCCATGCCATTAATGATTCGAAATGAAATAGTATTTGGCGTAAAAGTGATTAGAATGATAAAAATGACTGATGATAATGATTGATTATGATGATTCTGGATGATGATGATAATGATGATAATGATGATGATGATGATGATGATGATGATGATGATGTTGATGATGATGATGATGATGATGACAATGATAGTAATGATAAAATAATGATTATAGTGGTAAGTATCGTGCTGACACTATTATTAAGAAGAAAAATGTTAATGTTATTTAATGGGACAGCAAAGTTTGGATGATAACGATAGTAAACGGAATATGGTACTGAGTGTTTTTGTGGGTAATTTGTGTTTTTTTTTGAAACACTATGCACATATTACCTTATTTGATTCAGCTCTGAATAAGTACTTTACTGTAGATATCGACGAGTGTTGTAAAAGTGCTTACAATAGAAAAAAAAACCCGCATAAAAAATTAATTACCATGTAGCTTCGGCTAAATGATAATATGAAACATTTTGAGCATACTTTGACTCTATAGAAATGCACAGTAACTCCTCTTCACAAATGATATTGTACACACTGTTTCCATTTATTTTATTTCAACTTTTCGGTTCACGATTTTCATTCATTTTGGTTCTCATTGTTCTGCCAGAGAAGATGATGAAGTTAAAAGTTAGTACTTTTTCAGTTTCAATTCAAGCATGTTACCTGATAATTATCAATAGGATTAGAATTGTTGAATATTATATATAATAAACATCAACTTACGCTCCTAGAATACAGTCCTTGTAACAACAGGGTTCTCGACAGTCTGGTTCAAAGTCATTGTTTTCACAGTATCCACCACATGATGCTTTCTCTTTGAGGTCACGGAACCGGAAACAGACACGGCGACTACCTACCTCATCACACCTGGAAATAAGGTCAAATATACGACCAGTCGTAGAGGAGCAAGGGTAATATTTTCGGGGTGAATATGGTACTCTATACAAACATTTAACTTAAGATTAACTCACCCAACCCTAACACCGTCTATAACCGTAGTTTACCGGGTTACTTTTACCCCATGCCTATTTATTACATTTTTCTGAGACAAATTATATGCGTAGTATCAAGGCTAACGTTTTTAGGTTTTGCATGTTAATGGTAGTTGAATAAAACTATCTATTTAAATGCTCATTTTAATACATTTTCCCCCATTTTGAAAATCAGCAAAAATCTCTAGTACTGAGCGACTTAATGCACATTGAAAAGACTGAGATTATTTCTTAAACTTTAAAAAGCATTAGTTTTTTTAACTCTGATTATTTTGACTTTTGGTTAATTTTCTAGATCATTCCAAGAATACACCATTTTGATTAGATGGGCCACATATGAATTAAATTATTTAACTTAAATAACATAAAGGTTTGTCAGACGTGATTACATTAAAACAGAAAGTCAATTATGGAGATATCAATTTGTATTTATTTGACTGTTGTCAAAGTTTGTAGGCGCGATTGATCGTTCTGTGGGCTACATCACGAGGCATTAAAGATGTTAAAAGTTTTCAAATGTGACCTCGAGGCTTGGTGTTAGAAAAAATTTAAAAACATATTTTGTGGGAATAACGAAATCGACTTAAAGTTCATCAGTATGAAATTGCCAGTTATAAACAAATTTAAAAAATAAAACTTGAAAAAGAAAATTAACAAGAAAGACCAGCACCAAAAATATTGGTAAAGCTCAGACCAATTCATTATTAATGATATTGATAAAATGTTAATTTGGCAGATTCCTCAAAACTTCGTAGACTGTTTATTGGTCAGGTTCTTACGCAATAGAAAGAAGGCAACCGCTTGAGACGTGTGGGCATCAATAAATTGAAACCCATACATTTGTGTTTTGGATCAGCCCTCGGATTCGCTTTGCTCAATTAAAAATAGGTATTATCTATCAGCGCAAAACACCAGAAAACCGGATAACTCCCGCACACAAACTCTACTTATTGTATTTTGCTAATCTTCCCTCTGGTGTATATTTGCAGGTCTAATAACCGAACGCAATTATGGACTTGGTTTCAAAATATTGTAATGGACAAAATTTTGTGTAGGTTCAGAATATTTCCAATAGAACAATTTGGGTTATCAGAGCTCCATATACGTACATCTCGATCTGATAATATTTTTTCCTGAATAAATTATGACGTCACTGTCTCTAAGAATAGATTCCAAAATAATTCTAAATTGACAACAAAACGCCGATGATAATTGGGGAAATAAAGTCTTAAATTGATGATGCTTAAAATAAGCTATGAACATCTGAAAGTTTGATACTGTTATCCCGACAAAACAAGAAATCTTGGTGTAATCATCAACTTGACTTCCATAAACATGTCCCCAAATAAATTATCAATAAATTGATATTCTTGGTTTACCAAAAATAGTCAACTATAATTTCAATCAAGGTTGATTTTAATTTGGGGGTCCCTATAGTTCAATCGGTAGAGCACTCGCATCGCACGAAAAGGGATCAAACTCGATACCGGTTGCAGTCCCGATTTTTTTCTGATTCCTCTGTCCACTTAGCAGTGATTAGGTACCTGGGTCTGACAGATCTGTCGGAAAGTATTTGGCAATAGACTAGCGTCCTATACTAAGGATAGCAAGCGATTGCTATTGTCCGTTTCACGCTGTAAAAACAGGGATAAATTCCGACTTCACAGGCCTCATAGCTCTGAAGGACTACTTTTGATTCTTATTTTACTATTATTGGTGAATTGCAACATAAACTTTGTTACAATTTCAATGAAACATTGATATATGCTAGAATACATAACCAAAAAAATTGACTTGTCTCCAGTGATGTCCTAAATCTACGGTCTCGCATTGAATAGATCATAACAATTAGATGTCAGTTTCTTGTAACGATAATTTCAAATCAACTTGAAACAATAGATAGTTCGAAGTTGACGTCACTCAGGTCTTTGTTACTGTTTTTTGCCATCCGCTTTTACGAGTAATTCTCACTAAACTGTATTAACCTGACTATAAACAATCATGGTTACACTGCATTTCGTGTGTTGGCCGTTATACTTCCGGATGGCAATATTGTGAACTTCTTAGCCAAGCGCATACTATCTATAATTCTTCAGACATCTGTCACACAACAGAAAAAAAACGGGGAAAATTACCAGAGGAAATCCAACAAATTATAATTTGAGTTCTATTCAGTCTAGCGTTAAACTCACTGCTTCTATTTTGAATGTTTACACAACAGGAATAAACGAATTTTTTGTCGTCCATTTCAAAATTTTATAATCTTAAAAACTAATAGTGATCTCTCAGAGAAGTTCTATAGCATAAATTACAGGATTTTTCATAATCTATAACATATGTAATTGTCATGCTTTCAACCTTAATTTGCACAATTCAAGGGTTTTTTGGACCTAATTCCCCCTACTATATGGCGCCTTTTTAGTATTTTTGACAAATGTGTGTGATAGAACTTCTGCTCAAGTGGTGCAAATGTTGTCGTCTGAAGGTCGAAGGAATAAATGATAAAAGACGTTGTTAATGCGAAAAATCAAACCCATTATCTTGTTTCTCATTCGTCTTGTGAGCTCTGTGGTCTAGTGGTATGACACTCGCTTTCGGATCTTAAGGTCTTGAGTTCGAGTACAGAGCGGCGCATAGTTGAGTCCTTGATAGGAAAGGCTCTATACTCACAATCTCATCGCACTCAGGTGTGAAATGAGTTCCTGGCCGTTACAGCATTGCCTCTGTCCGGAAAAAAAATTGTAATATCGCCTGATAGGCGTCATGTCTCGTCCTACATGTTGCTTCTTGCTGCTGACTAGGGGCCCCTTTAAAGCGTTTTGAGCACGTCTAGCGGATATTGCTCATTCACGTGTTCTCTTGGCAATGGGGAATCCCGAAACATTCAATTCATCTGAATTAGTAAATTAAATCGTGACGTCTTTTCCCTTTTATTATTGTTGCTTAAATGGTAATAAAGTATATATGCAGATAGATGACGAAACATACAAAACACTCATCCATGCCCTTGTTACTTGACGATTGGATTATTGTAACTTTCTGCTGTACGACCTACCAAAAACATCGCTGAACAGACGACTACAGTTGATGCAAAACAAAGCTGCTCGTATAGTTACAAGGACAAAGCCTTGGGACCATATAACACCGGTCCTTAAGTCACTAAACTGGCTTCCAATAGAGAAAAGAATAATATACAAAATCGCATGTTTTGCTTACAATTCCTTCATTATACATCACCTGAATACCTTGAATGCCTTGTGAGGGAATATAGACCGACTCGATCTCTGCGATCCGCCAGTTCTTCGCTAATGGAGAAAAACATCCCAAGAACAAAGTTTGCTGAGTGTGGTTTTGCATTTCGGCTCCAATCACATGGAATTCTTTACCACCTAAAACCCGACAATGTGAAAGCTTATCAGTCTTCAAATGGCATTTAAAAACCAATCTTTTTTATTCTGCCTTTTGTGATTCTTTGTGAACTTCGAACAAGATATGTGTATGTAGTAGGGGGAATTAGGTCCAAATAAACCTTGAATTGTGCAAATTAGGGTTGAAAGCATGAAAATTACATTCTATTGTAGAAATGGATAAATAGCATGTTGGGTTTTGATCCCTCTCCTTCTTTATCAAAATAAATTCAGTCATGCAGCGTCGCTTTCATTTTCTTTGAATAATTAACAAGACTCGACCACGTTTGGTAAAAAAAGCATTTTCCTCCACTGTTCCACGGTTATGGAACGAACTCAGTGCTCGGCCAAAGTCCTGTGAAAATGTATCATCTTTCAGGAAATGTTTGAAGACTGAGTTGTTCCATAATGAAATAAATGTTGCTCAGATTTATTTTTCTGTGTGCATGCTTATTATGTTGTATCATTGATTGTTGGTTGTTTGTTTTGTTTTCCAGTTTTATTATATAAAGCGCCGTAGAGCACGATGACTGGGGACGTTAAGGCGCTATATAAATTCATTATTTATTAATTATTTATATGGATAAAAATGCGATGGCTTACCATTAATCTATGCCCCAAATTAAAAATGTCACCTAGAAAATAAGTATACTGCTAGGAGAACATATTTACAGGTGTGGTAACCGACCGTAATTATGAGCCTGATTTAATATTGTTGTAATGGACAATATTTTGCGTTGGTTTGAGAGTATTTCCATTATAACTCCAGTCGAGGTCGACTGATATTTTTGGGATTGTTTTTTTTTCTTGGATTTTTCTTTCTTGCTTTGTCTGGCACCTTTCATATACACTTCTTCAAAACTTCTTCAGATCTTTATCTTGCACCGAGGCCTGTTCCTTAATATCTTAATTTGATATATTATACTGACATCAATCCGTAGGGCGCGTGTTATTCCTTTAATCAGAACTGTTGTTGAACATATACGACATTTTCAAAATGTTACATTTTGTTACAGCTCAATTTATGGTATTTTGTTAGAAAAGAATGCCTTTCAGTAATCTTTTACGATATCTTGTATCTAGTAATTAGTCGTTTACGTTGAGCAAAAGTGTAGATTTAGTGTGTATTTGAGTATATTGTATAGGAAACAATCTACTACATAAATTGAATTAAAGCCAAAAGCCCTAAGAAGCATGCACAATTTCACTTTACTTTGAGATTGGAGCAGGGAATCCCTCATTTTTATAAAAATGCTAATATACTTTTAAAATCACATGCCCAAGGATAATAATTTAAGAACAAATCATTTCTAAATTGGACAAGAAATATTCAAATAAAAAATAAGTTTAATCAAGACGTTTGACCATAATTCGGTCCTTTATATTTCAAACTGCAACTTTTACCTAGAGTCGTAACAATTACAAGAGCCCCACTTGGACCATGGCGTATAAAGGCAGTTCTTTGGGCAACATTTACGATTACAAGGCTCCGTTTCAGTTGTTTTCCCACAAGTTCCACCACAAGACTCAGCCTGCAGCACTTTTCTATCACGATTTCGAACACCAGAAATACCACAAGACTCTGAACACACACTCCATTCGGTCCATTGAGACACAATACAATTTGTAGGTTTACAATCCTCTTCGCCGTGCACACCCGAGTTCATAAATATTAAAAACAAGAAAAAAGAAAACATGATTTGTCTGGTATTAATTGCATTCATTTTAGACATTCCAAATCTAGCAACGGACAAATCCAAGTTTCAACGATACAATATTTTATCCACTTTGAAAATACGAAACGTTACTCTCCATATATGAAAAGACAATCTATAAATTTTGAGTAATAACTTAATTTTAAATAATGTTGGGTCTAGAAATTCTAAATTCAATCACTCATGACTGGTGGTCACTTTGCTGAAGTCCTCACTCTGCCAATGACTCAACCAGAGTAACCGGAGTTCAACGTTCTAAATTTTTTTTCCCCAAATGTAGCAAAGTAATTTACATTTTTGAGCATTTGACAACATTTTTTCGCGACATATGATAATGCTTTTCGATTACATTTGAATTGGAGAAAATCTGATAGTTGGACGGAAAAACAGTTCAATCTTTACTTGTTATCAATCGATGTCTTAAAGCTGTCTTAATCCGATCTATCCACCTTTTGTTAGATGGTTGTTTTGATGATATCAAAAAACTAAATACATTCACTACCCGTGATCGATATTTAGTTTTTTAACTTGGGAAATTGATGCGGAAATAATACTGTTAAAACTTACTTTACAGAGATAAAACATCTGTTGTGGTGAGACTGGATAGAGCGGGATAACGATGAGTTGGTTGCAGGATGAAAATGAAAGCTTGTTTTTGTACAGATTGATGCTCATCGCGAATGGCATGTCTGATTGTTTTATTTGTGGTCCTCACTCAGGTATTTAGAATGAAATGAACTTTCGTTCGGGCGTGCTGACAAAACGGAAGGACAGAAGAACTTTCCAGGCGTTGGTATTGAACAACACAAATAGAGAACAATCACACACACACAGACACACACACACACTCACACTCGCGCGCACACACACACACACACACACATATATATATATATATATATATATATATATATATATATATATATATATATATACATACATACATACATACAAAGCAACAATAACATCCATTCATACACTCAAAACAAAGGTTGAGGTAGACTATTTTTGAAGTGTAAACTTTAAGATTTCTTGTTTCTTTTTAACCTCTCGAACGACTGGGGTGATATTTTTCCATCCTATAATATCCCATACTAACTACCTGGTTAAAATAGCAAGATCTGATCATTTTTTTTGGATTCAACTCAATGTTAAAGTCCGACTCTCATTGCTGTTACTGCTCTCTTGGTGTAAAAGGTAAAATATGATCTCAAGTTAGAGTTGACTCAAACCTGACTGTAAGGGATTGTCTGCTAAAAATGAGTCTATGAAAACTTTAAAGCCAAGGATTCAATAATTATTAAGGACTTTGTAGCTTGAAACAGAAAGGACAATAGCGGCAGAAATATTATTTAAGGAAACGGATCTCTCTTATTGTTTGTGTTTTTTTGTTTTTGATTTTAACGGTTTTACGGCGCTTGCAAAACATTAAAGTCATAACAGCGCCAGTAAAAAGGAAGAAAATGGGATAGTCAAAAGATAAAGAATCACAATTAAAGCATCCTAGAAAAGGTAGACAAAGGGATTTGTTCAAATAGGAAACAGATGTAAATTCAAAGAGCACACTATCCAAGTACCTTGTTTGAGATCACCTAAAAGTCTCATCCAGACACAAGCACAGTCCGAAGTAAGAAGGATAAACTCAAATGTTTACAAATCATATATAATATGTAAACAAAACAATACAGTGCATAACCGAGAGATGATTTACATGGAAAAAAATCTCATCTCCCAAAACGCCAACTATATATTTGACTGTTTTCCTCCAGCCTAGGGTATCCGCCCAGGGCCTGGACAAAACCAAGAATCTCATTCCAAGACAAAGACAGAAATCATGTTGAAAAACGGATATGGGGGACAGAAGACACAATAAGTGCCTCCCTGCCCACTATGGGAGGTAAGGAACCCCACCCAGGCATCACTCTGAAACCAGAGGCTCTCTCTTACATTGAGTATAATAAAGTATAATAATAAAGTCACTCTCGGTAGATAAATTCACTGACTGGTTTATTTATGTATTTGTTTTTTAAACACTGTATCTTTATCATATTATTTGATAACGGCCATGCATTAGTAACACGGTATAGTCATTTGGCTGGAATAACTACAAACGACATCAAACATTTACGTCACGGCACAAGACCAAAGGGCTCAGCTGGTCGTTGGTTTGGATAAGTAAGTAAGTATCAAGTCATTGGATTCCAAATAGTCAGCTATCCTTCCTTTTCATTAATATTAGGAAATGAAGTCCCGAATTTATTGCTTATGCTAAAGTAAGGTCAAGACTCTAAAACTGCACTAGTACAATATGTTTGCTCTTAATGTCGAAACGTTTGCAACAGCATAAAAATATAATCCGCTAAACCATAATTTAATTAGCAAATAACTATATTACGATCGAATGAGGGCCTCGAGAGCTCAATTGGTAGAGTATTGGCTTCACACGAAAAAAGAACGGGATCGCTCCTGTTAAAACAATAATAAGAGACCGGAACCATATATATATATATATATATATATATATATATATATATATATTATATATATATATATATATATATATATATATACAAATATAGGGTTTCCATAAAGTCTGGGTACATTGTACTAGTACAATTTTCTCTTTTTAAAAATCTTCTTCGATTGGGATGTAGATGAATTGTATTTTAACTACTCATGACCTCTTCTTCGGTTAAGAAAAGTGGCTTTCAGCCAAATCTCCATAATCTACAGCATAAATAAAAAATAGATTGTGAGTACTACATGTACCCGACTTTGTGGATACCCTTTATACATTTTCATGCTGTTTTCTTCGTTTTTAGGCGTTTATGGCAATTGCGACATTTATAGGCCATTTCATTGCAAATAAAATAGGAGATGTTAGGAGAGTTAAAATATCTTAATCTAACTATCAAGTAGAAAACAAAATTGTAAGCCGAAGGGGACTAGTTAAACAGAGATCAGAAGTATATCCAAGAGCAATGTTATCCTCGTGTGTCAGTCCCACAATGAAAATACCACGGAATCGCTGCCTAAATGATACATTGATGGTTACAAAATATTCATTTTAATTAAAAACTAAACATTGACATAAATAATATGTAATTGAGAGATAATTCACAAGGGGAAAATATTATTTAAAAATATAAATTCATTCCACTGTTTCCCTCTTACAAAAAGATTCCAGGACCCGTTTTCATTAGTCTAGTAAATGACTTGCTAGTCTTAAGCCTAAACGAAGCAAGTGACTATGAAAATCGAATTTCATGAGCGTTTTCTAGTCTCGGACTAGCTAGTCTCTTGCCTAGAAGTGGGTGTTGTAAGACCGGTGACTAATTCGGCTGTTTTGTTCTGTTCTTGTAACATCTAGTACATGATGGCATGCAAGATACCCGCCGTCATTCTGTCAACGCAAAATAGTTCAAGAGGAAATTAGCAACACATCCGGTATTAGCCACTCCCACGCCTCGTTCTGAAAAAAGTCCGCGAAATTAAATCGGAGGCAAGAGAAAATCAGCTGATCGTTAAAATAGTAACAGAAAAGTGGAGGTGCTCGGCAATGAATGCAAGAAAGACATTTAAAACGCCGTAAAAATGTTTAAAAATCACTTAATGTTATACGAGTAATTACCATCCATAACAACCTGTCAAATTCACATATGTAAGATGCCAAGCCAAAATTAATAATAAAATAATAAAGAACACGATTGACCGTTGACTACACATGCATACGAGTACCAGAAATATTTTGTAAACAATGTAACACAATATAATGTGTAAGTTTCAAAGCAAATGCAACCACAAATAACATCAAAGAACAATGTGGGACTACTGTTTTAATTTCATAAAACCAAACGCATATTTTCTGCCCCCGATATTGAACGTGTAGTTAGTATGTATCGTACAAACAACATTCGTTTAGACAGGTAGTCGGGATTCTAGCGCCAGTTTTATTTGGGCAACCGTGATTGGGATTTCACTCAATGCACTTATTATTATTATTATTATTATTATTATTATTATTATTATTATTATTATTATTATTATTATTATTATTATATATTATATAATAATATTAATAATAATAATAATAATAATAATAATAATAATAATAATAATAATAATAATAATAATAATAATAATAATAATAATAATAATAATAAGCAGTTGAAAGCAGTCTTTGGTGTATAAGTGCATATGTACATTATTTCTGATAATAAATGCTTCAAAACAAAACAAAACTAAAAAAATAAAAATAAAGAATAAATGAATAAAAATATCTATTTGGGCATTTACTTACATTAAAAGTCTTGAAAATCACAATCACAATCCATGAAAATTAAATATCCCATAATCCGAAGAAGACATGAATTTAATCCAAAATCCAACACAGGAATGTATTTTAATAGGAGACAGATATCCTATTAAAACTATAGCATTACTTGCAAACAACAATACCCCACTCTGCGTTTAACGGGCTTGTGGCCGTCACATTGTAAATTGTGACCGCATTAGGGTAATCGGTGTCCTAAAGACTGACATACTGACATACAATCAATGAGAACTATAAAGAATCCATTCTAGAATTCAACTACAAACTGAAAAGCATGATAAATATCACTCTATCAAATAATTTTCTTTGCACAGGTTCACTCACACTCTCCTTTATTGCAAAACATTGATAAGTGAGAAAAAGTCTGTATTTCAATTATAAACTTAATCACATAATCTAAATGATGGAGAATAAAAACAGCTAATTATAAAAAATTTCACAGATCAAGTTATCTATTTGAACTCCGCATATTTAGCTTAATTACTCAATGACCATAAATTTTTTAAAACTGCATTGTTTCATTTAAACAAGACCATGACGCTTATGCCTGGACCGGGTATTCACAACTTCTGCATTTGCATTCCACTTTCGAATCGAATTAATCTCTATCTTATCCGTTTATTTGCAAAGTTTCTGCACTTTATAAATAAGACCATAACGCTTATGTCTGGACCGGGTATTCACAACTTCTGCATTTGCATTCCACTTTCGAATCGAATTAATCTCTATCTTATCCGTTTATTTGCAAAGTTTCTGCACTTTATAAATAAGACCATAACGCTTATGTCTGGACTGGGTATTCGCAAATTTTCCTATTGTGTTCCACTTTTCGAATCGAAATAACATCTAGTCTATCCGTTTATTTGCAAAGTTTCTGCACTTTATAAATAAGACCATAACGCTTATGTCTGGACCGGGCATTAGCAAATTCTGCTTATGTGTTCCACTTTTCGAATCGAATTAATCTCTATTTTATCCGTTTATTTGCAAAGTTTCTGCACTTTATAAATATGACCATAACGCTTATGTCTGGACTGGGTATTCGCAAATTTTCCTATTGTGTTCCACTTTTCGAATCGAAATAACATCTAGTCTATCCGTTTATTTGCAAAGTTTCTGCACTTTATAAATAAGACCATAACGCTTATGTCTGGACCGGGCATTCGCAAATTCTGCTTATGTGTTCCACTTTTTGAATCGAATTAATCTCTATTTTATCCGTTTATTTGCAAAGTTTCTGCACTTTACAAATAAGACCATAACGCTTATGTCTGGACTGGGTATTCGCAAATTTTCCTATTGTGTTCCACTTTTCGAATCGAAATAACATCTAGTCTATCCGTTTATTTGCAAAGTTTCTGCACTTTATAAATAAGACCATAACGCTTATGTCTGGACCGGGCATTCGCAAATTCTGCTTATGTGTTCCACTTTTCGAATCGAATTAATCTCTAGTCTATCCGTTTATTTGCAAAGTTTCTGCACTTTATAAATAAGACCATAACGCTTATGTCTGGACCGGGCATTCGCAAATTCTGCTTATGTGTTCCACTTTTTGAATCGAATTAATCTCTATTTTATCCGTTTATTTGCAAAGTTTCTGCACTTTACAAATAAGACCATAACGCTTATGTCTGGACTGGGTATTCGCAAATTTTCCTATTGTGTTCCACTTTTCGAATCGAAATAACATCTAGTCTATCCGTTTATTTGCAAAGTTTCTGCACTTTATAAATAAGACCATAACGCTTATGTCTGGACCGGGCATTCGCAAATTCTGCTTATGTGTTCCACTTTTCGAATCGAATTAATCTCTATTTTATCCGTTTATTTGCAAAGTTTCTGCACTTTATAAATAACACCATAACGCTTATGTCTGGACCGGGCATTAGCAAATTCTGCTTATGTGTTCCACTTTTCGAATCGAATTAATCTCTATTTTATCCGTTTATTTGCAAAGTTTCTGCACTTTATAAATAAGACCATAACGCTTATGTCTGGACTGGGTATTCGCAAATTTTCCTATTGTGTTCCACTTTTCGAATCGAAATAACATCTAGTCTATCCGTTTATTTGCAAAGTTTCTGCACTTTATAAATAAGACCATAACGCTTATGTCTGGACCGGGCATTCGCAAATTCTGCTTATGTGTTCCACTTTTCGAATCGAATTAATCTCTATTTTATCCGTTTATTTGCAAAGTTTCTGCATTTTATAAATAAGACCACGACACTTATGTGTTAGATTGTTCGCAAATTCTGCCTTTGTGTTCCACTGTTCGATTAGAATTAATCTCTATTTTATCCGTTTATTTGAAAAGATTCTGCACTTTATAAATAAGACCATAACGCTTATGTCTGGACTGGGTATTCGCCAATTTTCCTATTGTGTTCCACTTTTCGAATCGAAATAACATCTAGTCTATCCGTTTATTTGCAAAGTTTCTGCACTTTATAAATAAGACCATAACGCTTATGTCTGGACCGGGCATTCGCAAATTCTGCTTATGTGTTCCACTTTTCGAATCGAATTAATCTCTATTTTATCCGTTTATTTGCAAAGATTCTGCACTTTATAAATAAGACCATAACGCTTATGTCTGGACTGGGTATTCGCAAATTTTCCTATTGTGTTCCACTTTTCGAATCGAAATAACATCTAGTCTATCCGTTTATTTGCAAAGTTTCTGCATTTTATAATAAGACCACGACACTTATGTGTTAGATTGTTCGCAAATTCTGCCTTTGTGTTCCACTGTTCGATTAGAATTAATCTCTATTTTATCCGTTTATTTGAAAAGATTCTGCATTTTATAAATAATAATAATTGTTCAAAATTTTACCTCACACCCGATATTACAAGTACAAGTGAGCCAGGTGATGAAGATTGTCAAACAGTGTGACAGATGAAATAGGAAGAGAGAGAGAGAGAGAGAGAGAGAGAGAGAGAGAGAGAGAGAGAGAGAGAGAGAGAGAGAGAGAGAGAGAGAGAGAGAGAGATGAGAGAGAGATTCGTTTTTTGTTCAAAATTTCTCTCTCTCTCTCTCTCTCATATTGCACAAGGTTGTACTATTTTACTATTTATCAAGAACAGCCAAGGTGGCAACCCAGTCTCTGTATAACTAAGCAAGATGGCAACAGGGACCTCGCTCCTTATCCAATGCCGAAGCTTTAATTTGAGTCAAACGGTTTGGTTAAAAAAAAAACACCCAAAATAAGTTCGTGTGTGATGGAAGTTGAAGTCGGCTTATTATAAAATCGTTTATGGTCTGTTTGTATTACCCTTTTTAAATAGAAAAGGTGAATATAACATAAACTTGAAGAATAGGCAAGCTAAATGAAAATTAAATTGACTGATTAAATGAGTACGCGAGGCTGAGTTGCGAACGACTACTGGGTTCCGACATTCCGATCCCAGTGTCATTCATGTTCACCGTACCGTGTTACTGTCTACACACTACACTGCATTGTTAGTGACTGGTCATGTCTTTTTTTTGTTTGTATGTTTTACGCAAGCTTAATAAAAATTAAATTGACTGATTAAATGAATACGTGAGGCAGAGTTGCGAACGACTCATGGGTTCCGACATTCCGACCCCAATGTCAGTGTCAGTCATGTTCACCGTACTGTGTTACTGTCTACACACTACACGGCATTGTTAGTGACTGGTCATGCCTTTTTTGTTGGTATGTTTCTTTTAATATGGGTCAATTTACAAAGAATAATAATAGAAATGTTCAAAACAAAAACTAGATTCACTATTACGTGCCTGTAATGAAGTGCTTTCCACAAGCCGTGAGCGAGAATGATGGTGGAGGTAATGGCAACCATGTGGGTTTGTTATTGCTTCCTGCCTCCGTCAACCCACGCATCCAGTTGCGTAACCCACGCTGAATCTGACCAATAAATAAGATTTCGTTCTTTTTATAATTTAACTTACTTTTGTCATGATGAATCAAATCACGAGATATTGACTTTGGACTGCTAGACTACAATGGTGACCGTGGTCTATATTTAAGACAATGAAAGTTTCAATAAACCCCAAACAAATTGAACCAAAACAAACAAACAAAAGAGAAGGTGTGTTCTGATGAATCACATCATTTGAGTAAGTTACAAAGCCAGCAGAATAACTTTTGTCTCCACTATACTTTCAAATTATTTTAGGTTGTTCTTTGACGCAAATCTTGTCGCCCTTTGCTCTCAACTCACGAGCCGATTAGATACCGTCTTTTTGTTTAGTTTTTGCTCACAAAAATGTGTTCTTTCGACTATGTGCACCTATCTTATATTTTTTAAAGCCAGTATCTGAGCGACAGGACACTTTTATTTTCTTCTGTCATTCATAACCGACGTATTTTCCTTCCGAATCGAAGCTCTCTCATCTAAAAATAGCTGCTATCTTGTTGACGCTATGACGTAACCTAGTAAATAGTCTCAGTCTAAGCTTGTGAAGTCCTGCATCAGCAAATGATTAAAACTTGGCCAAACTTAGTCCGAAGGTGCCGCGATTTTAGTCTGGGACTTGCTTAGTCAGCTCACATGAAATCCGATTTTTCCAAATCCGTTGGTTAGGTCAAGGCAAAATAAAAAAAATTAGTCCCATTTCATAAACTAGTAAAAAGCCCGCAATTTCGCGGGGAAATAACTATTTTCATTCGATATTGTACCCACCATCATTTAATGAGGGCAGATTGGTAAACAACGTTGTCTGTGTAACTTGGTACATCCTCTGTTGATTTTTCTGTGTGGCCCAACATGAATTGTAAGCCACTATAGCCTCTGACCCTTGACACAGCAACTTACAGCTGTCCGTGTGTGAAAACAGGTTGTGGTGAGAAAATCAACTTGCGAAATTAAACCTTAAGTAGCAAACGTGAGCAGAGCTGAAAGACGATCCTGGGATCGAGAACTTACCTTACAGAATTACAGTACTCTGGTGATCATGTTTGGTGGCGTTTTTATGCACATCCACTGGAGGTGTACAAAAATGCACCGTTTTTATGCACCTCCGTTGGCGGTGCTGGTTGATTAATGAAAATGTTGCTGCTTGAAGCTCGAAGGAAAAAATAACGATAAATGTTGAATTGTAAGCCTCAATTCAATAGACGAAGACATACTGTGGACGTTTCTGATTTCCCCTTTATTAACAAAACACGACGAATAAGACACTAAGGACGAATGAGAGATGTGTAGTGTGAATGGCGTAGATAAGGTAAATAGACATAAACAATGATGGGACAGGAAGTTTTTGAAAAATAATAATAACAACAACAATAAAGAATAAGAAGAAAAAAAATCCCTTATAAAATGACAAAGACGCGGTAAACGAATACACCTATGATAATGATAAAATATTACAAAATGATAACAATCGACATTTACATATAAATGCACGCGGCAAACACATTGAATGGTACCGATGTTGTTTTTAAAAAAATTATAATAATGATAAATAATAATAATAATAATAATGGTAATAATAATATAATAATAATAAATAATAATAATAATAATATAATAATAATAATAATAATAATAATAATAAAATAATAATAATAATAATAATAATAATAATGATAATAATAATGAAATAATAATAATAATAATAATAATAATAATAATAATAATAATAATAATAATAATAATAATAATAATAATAATAATAATAATAGATCAATTTAAGGCTTTGTTTTGTTTTTGTTTTTAAGGGTTTTACGGCGCTTGCAACACATTTAGGTTATATCAGCGCCAGTAAAAAGGAAGAAAATGGGATAGTAAAAAGTTCTAGAATTACAATTAAAGCATCCAAGAAAAAGTAAGACA
>NC_088360.1:44767105-44799605 GCF_034508935.2 Berghia stephanieae
GTAATGTCGCACCATCAACATGAAATAGTTCTCATTCATTTTTCATGTATGTTTTTTTTTCTTTCTTGGTTAATCTTGGCATCACAATTGCGTTGCTTTTTAACTCATGGCCTCTGTAGAAAATTGTAGGTTGAGATTCTAACGCATATCAAGACCTGCAGAATAACATAATAATGCATATCGGGGTCCCGATAGCTCAGTTAGTATAGCATTCACTTCACATGCAAAGGGACCAGGATCGATCCCAGGTGAAGTCGAGATGTTTCCCCTCCCTTTGTCCACCCAGCAGTGATTGAGTAACTGGGTCTGTTAAATCTGGTGGAAAAGGATTTGCGACAGACTAGCGACATATCCAAAGGGTAGCAAGCAAACGATATTGTCCGTTCACGCTATAGAGACCGGAATGAACTCCTGCTCCAATGGTCTAATGGCTCAAAAGGACTACTTTTAATACTTAATCCACTATAACTCAGATATGTGATCTCAATCCCCATCACACAACTTGCATTGTATAAAATGGAAATTTGTTTCCATAAGATCTGCTTAGAAAATAAGTGTAGCATTGTGAAACGCATTTAACAAGGGTATTATATAACGCAATATCCACTAAAGGTGCTTAAAGCGCTATACAAAAAAGTCACTAGCTAACAGTAACATCTAACGTGTAAGATGAGTCATGACGCCTGTTAGGAGATATTATAATTTTTCCGACAAACATGTTTACAGCCAGGTACTCATCTTATACCCGAATATGGTGAGATAATGTGAGTTAAGTATCTTCTACAAGGAATCAACTATGCGCCGCTTAAAGTGGGAATCGAACCCAGGACCTTCCGATCCAAATGCGAGAGTTGCCGCATATATATATATATATATATATATATATATATATATATATATATATATATATATATATATATATATAGCATTAATGAAAAAATAAGAAAACTACTTTACGAAGCGCTAGTGCTGTCATTCTTAATGTACAGCCGCGGTACGTGGAGTCTTACAAAAATGAAGCTTGTCACCCTGGATTCCCTTCATCGGGAACAATTGAGACGATTTATTGGGGTCCATTGGCCAAATAAAATCAATAATGAGGATGTATATTATGACAAGTGCATAGTATGACCAGTCGTTAAGTGAAAAAAAGCAGCAAAGATGAAAACAGTTAGGGCGCATGCTCCAACGAGATGAAAATATTCCAGAACAAACCTCGACGGATGATTAATTTAAACAAGGAGCCAAATACAGAGGACGTACACAAACATCACTTCCAAGAACATTGAATCAGGATCTCAACAAATACCAAATACATTTAGAAACAACAACTGAAAAACGGATTTCAACAACACAAGGAAACATCCAATTGCCTCCGCACCTCAACACACAGGATGCCTTCAAAGACAAAGAACACTTGGACTGGACACAAAAGTATGGGAAAAGATCTCTTACTGGATACAAAGAACAGATTGAAAACACTCGAAGAAAGCACACACATTGTTAACATCAAGCATCTATAGAGACAGTGGAGCCGTTTCATTCATTCATGCACACACACACATACACACACACATACACACACACATATAATATATATATATATATATATATATATATATTATATATGTGTGTGTGTGGTGTGTGTGTGTGTGTGTGTTATTTCAAAATTGTCATCTGGTTATGTAAAAGAGCATTTTTGAACCTGTGGATAGTGCTCCATGAGTTGCTTGTGGTCCCACCACTCATAGTCAACTCCGTTCTTTTTCAAGGCACCAGCACAACGCTCCAATAATTCATGAGTCTCTTCAGTCTCCGAGAGAGACAACCCACCACATTTGTATAGCAGTTGCATGCCGCACTCCTTCTCCACTTGTTCAAATCTGAGTCAAAAGAAATTTGACATGATAAACTCCGAGTAGTTATTTACAAGTCTGTTCAACCAAATTGTTTTGGTCCCATTATTGTTATGATGGAATTACTTTCAAACCAACATATAAATAGTCCATTGAAACAATGTTAAAATAAGCCCATATTACGCTTGGTTATCTGACCTGCAAAAATCTACACGTAGATAGCTACCTATCCACAGAGGAAAGTTAATAACAACAACAGCATCATCATCATCATCATCATCATCATCATCATCATCATCATCATCATCATCATCATTATCATCGTTATCATCATCATTTTAAATATTTTTCGACGTCCAGACTATAAAAAATTAGGCTTAACCCGTTAACTGCCGTACGCTGGAAAAACTCGTATTTTAAAATTGGTATAAAAACCCCTTCCTTCAAATATCATCGATTTAAATGACCCTCATCCTGGCAAAAACTCTCAAACTGTGAAATTCGCGATGTCCCAGGTCTGAGAGTATTTGCCTAGATGAGGACCATTTAAATCTGTTAGATCTGGTGGATAGTACTTTGCGTTAGACAAGCGTCCTATCCTAGGATTACATGCAATTGCGAATGTCCATTTCACGTTATAAAACTCCGGCTCCGTGTGCCTAATGGCTCTGAAGGACTATTTATAATGCTGAGACAAGATAGCGAAAGCTGGATTTGATAGTATTAAATGTGACTTACGCTGTATAAGCATGTGGTGACAATTTGGTGTATCTTGGATCGTGATATGTTAGCCGGCTGAAATTTGAAAAAGATAATTAGAATTAATGAATGTTTAATTGATTGAATGTGCAGAACTTTGACTTGAGCAATATGATCTCGATGTGGGCCCGATTATCATACATTGAACATTTTTTATAACTTGCCACACCACCCGTTTTGCAAGCGCCCCGAATACTGTCTACATATTTGTGTGTGGGGTCTAATTTTTAATCGCAATGCCACTGTGCAAGGTTTGCGCCAAAATACCAAAATATCGATCTATACACACTCCACGGGATATTTCTACAAATAATAAATGAATGATTAAGAATCGGTTGCGTTTTCTTTGTAAATCAATAGCCTAAATCACTCCGCAAATTCATATTTTAAGAATTTTTAAAAATAAAAACGTGTAGATCTAATTTCTGTTTTTAACATTGCACAAAATATCCGACTAAAAGCCATCAAAATAACAATGATAAAAGTCCAAGGACCACATAAAGCAAAAAGAAATAGAAATATGTGATTCCCATTTTTTTGACTCGTACTGTATATATATATATATATATATATATATATATATATATATATATATATATATATATATATATATATATATATATATATATATATCAACGGCAATTGATTTAGTATAATTTTCATGTTAATCTTCAGAAAATAGGTTGCCGAATTCTGCATGAAAATGTGAGTTCAAATGTTTTGTTGAGATTAGTCATGATTGGTAACGTGATGATGTCGAATTTATTTCTTCCTCCCAAAGGTTGCATATTTCAGATGACGGAGAATACGACTGTGCTTAGGAGATGGGTTTTTTTTTCTTGTAATCTTTATATTTTTTTTTCTTTGAGATTCCGTCTGTGGCGGATTGTATATTTTCCTATCTAGTGAGGTTGATTGTGGGTTGGTGATGATCTGATTTTGTTTGTTTGTTATACTCAGATAACTTTTTGTGTTGAAACGATAAATCCATGTGATGTGATCGATGTTTTTATTTTTCATGTTTAAAATATGCTAACCTTGTGAAGTTAGTTTAATAATAATAATAATAATAATAATAATAATAATAATAATAATAATAATAATAATAATAATAATAATAATAATAATAAAATAGTAAAGATAATAATAATAATAATAATAATAATAATGATGATGATGATGATGATGATGATGATGATGATGATGATGATGATGACGCTGATGATGATGATGATGATGATGATGATGATGATGATGATGATGATGATGATGATGATGATAACGACGACGATGATGATGATGATGATGATGATGATTATGATGACGACGACGATGACGACGATAACGACGACGACGACGATGATGATGATGATGATGATGATGATGATGATGATGATGATGATGATGATGATGACGATGGTAATCACTGGCGGTCGCTCTACAGAGCTAAGTTGCCTCTGGACGCCCTATATTTTCCCAAGAATTTGACATCCCGCGAATTAAACTTCTTTTAAAAGTTTTTTAATTTAAAGATATATTTTAGCACTTAATGCTTTTCGTCAAGTAGTGTGCTTTGTTATTATATCTCCCTCGCTGATTTATGTGCATTCACTCCAGGTAGATTGTTCTAACCATCATTATGCACGCCACACCGTGGCTAATACAAAGTAAGTGAGAGGTGAGCAAAAAAGCTATGTGCCGCCTTGGTTTTTACAATGGAAAGACAGAAAGTCAAAGCAGGAAATTAGTTTTATCGACCATGACCTTGAACATCTGCTGTCTTTCATTAATAAAATTATTTGGCCAGGGCGGCACATCGGAGATGCAACAACCTGGGGGCCTGGTTAGGATAGAATTGATAACTAAATAGCTTAAGAGTTACTATCATAACAGGGTGCTGTTCACTCACTGCATTTAAACACTAAACGAAGACCAAATTAATAAATATGGCTTAACAAATGATTTATTGCTTAAAGAAATGCGGAAAGTCTAAAACTAAAAGTAGACTATTGTGCGGAAATGTGGTCTTGTTGCATGACACTCGTTTTCGGATCGGAAGGTCCCGGGATAAAGCCTCGCTCGGCGCATAGTTGAGTCCTTGGAAAAGGCTCTTTACTCACATTCTCCCACCGTACTCAGGTGTAAAATGAGTACCTGGCCGTCAACAGCGTTGTCTCTGTCGGAAAAAATTAGTAACATCCCTAACAGGCGTCATGACTCGTTCTACATGTTACGTGTTGTTGTTGGTCAGGGTCCCTTTGTAAAGCGCTTTGAGCACGTTTTGTGGATATCGCGCTATATAAAAGCTTAATTTTTGTTGTTGTTTTTTTTTACTTCCCGACCAGAGCGCTTTGTCACCATAAACAAAAAACCATGATTTCAGAGGTCAAGGTCACCACGACGATAATATATGATGGGGTTGACCAATTTACTATGAATATGAACCGGTATTGTCTTTGAGTGTTAGTACGTAGTTGGGAGTTGGGATCCCGTTTGAATGTTATCATTAATTCAACTCCATGTTATTGATACCCCACGGTCGTTATTACATTGCAGTGGTTAATGATTTAATTGAATTCACCTGTAACTAGTGATAGACCATGAATTGTATTTCTGCCAAGAACGATCGATGGATGGACCGGACCGACGTAACAAATAGGATTCAAATTTAATTTTCCGTTAGTAGATCTATATTCAAAATTTATCGACACATACACATACGCACACACAAACACACAAACTCAAACACACACGTACACACACACACAAACACACACAAACACATATTTAAATAGCGGTTAAATCTTTGTTGGAAGTAATTAATGACGCAATGCTTCTCTCGGAATATATATGGCGGTGGTTTTAGTAATGGTAGTGATGGTTGTAGTAGTAGTAGTAGTAGTAGTAGTAGTAGTAGTAGTAGTAGTAGTAGTAGTAGTAGTAGTAGTAGTAGTAGTAGTAGTAGTAGTAGTAGTAATAGTAATAGTAATGGTAGTAGTAGTAGTAGTAGTAGTAGTAGTAGTAGTAGTAGTAGTAGTAGTAGTAGTAGTAGTAGTAGTAGTAGCAGCAGCAGCAGTAGTAGTAGTAGTAGTAGTAGTAGTAGTAGTAGTAGTAGTAGTAGTAGTAGTAGTAGTAGTAGTAGTAGTAGTACTTTCATTGGTTTCACAATTTTGTAGACTGGTTTGTAAATGTTGACAAGTAAAATGCATGATATCTGAAACAATGTTATATCATCATAATTTATCAGAGACTTGTGTATGATTATTATCGTTGTCGCTATCACGATTATTGTTGTCATTAATATGTCATTGTACTATGAACTTTGCACACTTATGATTCATGCACAACTTTGAATGTAAGGGAAAATATATCAATACGGCAATGCAAAATCGAAAAATACTATAATAAAATACTGGTAATTGAAAATGGTCATACTCGGATGAATGATAAGTGTAAGTTCATAGTAGTAGTTGTAGTAGTAGTAATAGTAGTAGTAGTAGTAGTAGTAGTAGTAGTAGTAGTAGTAGTACTAGTAGTAGTAGCAGTAATAGTAGTAGTAGTAGTAGTAGTAGTAGTAGTAGTAGTAGTAGTAGTAGTAGTAGTAGTAGTAGTAGTAGTAGTGGTAATAATAATAATAGTACTGGTAGTAGTAGTAGTAGTAGTAGTAGTAGTAGTAGTAGTAGTAGTAGTAGTAGTAGTAGTAGTAGTTGTTGTAATTATTGCCATAATAACCATTGTAATCATCCTCATAGCCGTCGTCGCCATAAAGCATTATTATCGTTAAATTCAGTTGTAGTTGTCACCACAAAAAAAAAATGAATCAGTATTTTTTAATTCATCTCTAGACGTCTGTTTTTACCTATATAATAAAATAAAACCAGGTTCATTAATTACATGACTGGAAGATAACTTTGACTTGACCTTGGAAATGAGACAAATTATCTCGGGGTCAATGGTCTCAAAAATTTTATCGGCATTAACAACATTGTACTTCACAGAGATAAGTGACTTCTCTTTTTCTAAGTTAAGTAAAAATGGCATAGATATTAGATGGTCAAGTCCAGTGGCGGCTCGTAAGGAAATCAAGCGGGAGGACTGACAGTCAAAATTCACATGAGAAAGATGTGGGGGGGGGGGGGGGGTTGGAGGTGAAATGTTGATGATTATCACGCAGTAAAGTTTGTATATCATCTTTTACAAATATCTCTGACTCTATATTTTTAAATATAAATCCGATCAAATATTGTATATCAATGTTAAATTTAAATGCATTCGGTTATCAGACTTAGATATAAATTTGTGCCTGAATGTCTTTGTTAAATAAATAAAAATAGAAAATAATGAGCCAACCATACCCATCATTTAAATATGAAGTTAATACGTCACGTCTTTTATTATTTAAAGTAATAAGCCAGTTTTTCTGTGATCCTTTGTTTAATATGCTTTTAATCACAATAATTAGAGGGAAAGCACTTTATAAATCCCCAGCTTTACTAACCAATGTACACTCACCTCCACTTTTTTTCCTCACAACTACATGACTATACAGACAGAAAAAAAAAGATTTAGGACGGCACAGCTGATAACAGGGAAAACACGTTGTAATTAGTAATAATCAATCTTGTCCAATTTTGGTGGTAATAGCCTGATGTTAAATATCAGTGGTCCGTTGATCAGACAGAGCTTTGCGCATTGAAGTTTCATGGCCATTAAAACTCAACAGCTTTTGAATGGGAAGTAGGACAGCCTGCTATTCGCATTCCTCTGGTTAAAATAATTTACAGTATATTTTGTGATAAATCAATGTTGCTGACTCCATTATTATTATTATTATTATTATTATTATTATTATTATTATTATTATTATTATTATTATTAGTATTATTATTATTATTATTATTATTAGTATTAGTATTATTATTATTAGTATCATTATCATTATAATCATTACCAATATTGTCATTATTATTGCGACGACGACGACGACGACGACGATGAAGATGATGATGATGATGATGATGATGATGATGATGATTATGATGATGATGATGATGATGACGATAATAATAATAATAATAATAATAATAATAATAATAATAATAATAATAATAATAATAATAATAATAATAATAATAATAATAATAATAATAATAATAATTTCATTTAACGTCTTATCCCATTTTCATAGACTCGAATATATACATACGAACATTTTGCTTGTCAACGACCCTAGGGAAAACAATCCCTCACGTCATTTAAAACACATCAATATTGGACAGAACTTTTGGAACACAGTACAGAAGACCATTATTATCAATGTTATACCTCGACAACTTACAAGCTTTTATGCTCCTGCCTCTCTCTCTCTCTCTCTCTCTCTCTCTCTCTCTCTCTCTCTCTCTCTCTCTGTGTGTGTGTGTGTGTGTGAGTGTGGACGGGTGTGTGTGTGTGTGTGTGTGTAGGGGTGTGTGTATATATAAGTATGAGTAAGAGAGAGAGAGAGAGAGTTTAAATGGGTTTTCGAAACTGTTATGAAAAGTCATCTTCATGATGTTTATCAATTTCATTTTTTTTAGGTATCTTTGTCTATCTATCTATGTATTGTATTTTTAATTTCAAACTTTGTCAACCAAATAACAAATTGCCATTTTTTGTACAATAACGATTATATCATCATCATCATCATCATCATCATCATCATCATCATCATCATCATCACCATCATCATCATCATCATCATCATCATCGTAAAGTGTATTTAATCTAGAAATTGAGAAATAAATACCAATAATGGGGTAACTTCCCACAACCACAACGGCAAAAGAGCATGCCATCGTTACCCCCTGCCTACTTTGACACGGATGAGGGAACACGACTCGCCCAACAATGCCAAGGTAGGAGAAAGAAAAGAGGGGGAAAAGGTGGGGTGAAGGCTCGCATGTGTAGACAAAACAAAAAAACATCCATTGCCAGTTATTGTGACGGGAAATCTAAGATCAATCAACAACAAACACGATGAGCTATATGCTTGTTGTAAATATATGCATGAGTACAGGAACGCCTCAGTCGTGTGCCTCACTGAAACATGGCTTCAACAATCTGCACCAGACAGCTGCTACAACATCAATGGCTACACACTCAAACGCTGTGACCGTGACCTCGATCAGACTACCAAAACCAAAGGAGGAGGAATGTGTATTTATATTAACGAACGCTGGTGCCACCCAAACAATATTACTGTCGTATCATCAACCAGCAACGAAGATTTGGACCTCCTCACCGTCTCCTTAAGACCCTACCTAGAGAATGTAGCAAAGTAATCATTAACATCCTCTACACACCATCATACACACATGCACAATGCGCACTTAATACGCTAACTGAAACCATCA
This sequence comes from Berghia stephanieae, assembly GCF_034508935.2. Lineage (NCBI taxonomy): Eukaryota > Metazoa > Mollusca > Gastropoda > Nudibranchia > Aeolidiidae > Berghia > Berghia stephanieae. Next base: position 44,776,113 of record NC_088360.1, read on the forward strand.
ATTGCCAGCTCACTCAACACCCCAACGCGGTTATCATAACCACTGGTGACTTCAATCGTGCCCCAGTGTAAAAATGTATCAACATGTCACCTGTCTAACTCGAAGCGACCAAACACTCGATCTTACATACTCTAATATCAAGCAAGCGTACAAATCTAAGGCCTTGCCCCCTCTTGGCAACTCGGACCATGATATGGTACTCCTTATGCCAAACTACATAACAAAATGAAAATCAAACAAAGTCGTTGAAAAAACAATCAGGATATGGGACCGCGAGGGCATTCAAAAACTTAAAGGTGCCCTTGAATCAACAGACTGGGAAAATCTAACAAAACAATGCAGTAGTATTCATGAAACAACAGACGTCATCAGTTCGTACATCGCTTTCTGTTAAGTCATCATTAACAACAAAAACCGTAAAATGCTACGGAAACAACAAGCCATGGGTGACAAAAGAAATCAAAGAACTGCTGAACCAAAAGAAAATAGCTTTCATGAAAAGGGATGTTGATGAAAAGAAACGATTACAAAAAGAAGTGAAAAGAAAAACAAAAGAGTGCAAAGATGCCTTGAAAACAAAAATCGAGGAAAAATTTTAATCGAACGATATGAAAACAGTGTGGGGCGGCATGAAAGAAGCAGCTGGCCTCAACAACTCATCGAAGACCACTTTTCAACTTGAAAAAGAAAAAGAACAAGAACAAGTCGAAAATCTGAACGCATTCTATGCCCACTTTGAAACAAACGACTTCTCCCAAGAGATTAACATGCTAAAAGAAGAACTAAGCAACACAGACGAAAATCCACTCAGCGTAAACAACAGACAAGTATTTAAGTTGTTTGCTAAATTAAAAACCAACAAAGCGTGTGGGCCAGATAAAGTAGCTGCGCGGACACTCAAGACCTGCCGCCACGAATTAACTGAAGTCTACACAAATCTATTCAACGTCTCCTTAACTGAAAATACGGTCCCAAAAATTTGGAAAACATCTCAAATCACGCCAGTCCCCAAGAAACCACAAATCAAATCAACGACTTAAGACCAGTTGCCCTCACATCAATAGCCATGAAGTGCCTTGAAAGGCTGGTACTTCAGTCATTAAAACAATCGTGTGAGCCACATCTCGATAATCACCAGTTTGCCTATAAATCAAATAGGAGAGTAGAAGACGCAATTCTAACATACACAGACATAATTTACAGGACATTAGACCAACCACAATCCCAACTTAGAACACTTTTCATCGATTTCTCCAGTGCTTTCAACACCATTCAGCCACACCTCCTTATCCCAAAACTACAATCAATGAACGTCAATAGCTGCACTTCACAATGGATTCTCGACTTTCTAACATCCAGACAACAGCTTGTTAGTGTTCGTCAAACAAACAATGCCGTAAACTCATCAACGATAATTACAGATATTGGTGCACCTCAAGGCACCATCTTAGCACCTATTCTCTTTTCTATCTACACGAATGACTGTGTTAGTACGTTTGAGAATGCCTCCCTCATTAAATATGCAGACGACACAGCCATCGTCGCCAGTATAAGATCTAATTCAGACTTAGTCAACTATAAACAGGAAATTGAAAATGTATCTGTATGGTGTGACAACCATTTTCTTAAATTAAATGTCACCAAAATAAAAGAAATGATTTATGATTTTAGGAAAAAGGAACAAATTGTTAGTAATGATGCAGTAAATATCAAAGACGAAAATGTAGAGATTGTGCAGAAATATAAATACCTGGGTGTCGTGTTTGATGAAAAGTTAAATTGGGGCGAACATACAAGAAAAGTAATAAGTAATTGTAATAAGAGAATGCACCATCTGCGACAATTGAACAGCTTTAACATAGAAAAGAAATTACTGTCAAAATTTTTCGAATCAACAGTTTTAAGTATGATAAGTTTCTGTCTCCCTGCATGGGGCAGCAACCTTAAAAAATGTGATGTTGTTAAAATTAATAGAGTCCTCAAATTTGGAAATAAAATTATGACAGACTCAGAAAGATATGAATTTGAAACGTTGTTAAAAACCCTTTGTAATAAGAAACTGAATAAGATAATAAGAGATGAAAATCATACCTTGTACCCTCAAATCTGCTGCTGCACTTAAAAGCAAACAAAGAACGCTATAACAACAAATCTTTCTTACCCGCTGCAATTAGGAATTATCAAATGTCATTTATTTAGTTATGTAGTTTTAATGCTCTCCATTTATTATTTATACCATTATTTCTGACATCTTTAATTAATGAGGGAGAACATAAATATAAGAGCGAGTGTGAGAATTAATGATCTGAATGTTTTCTAGGGTACTAAATCCCAACTAGCTATGATACATTGTTAAATATCTTATCTTTTACCTTGAGTCATGTAAAAACACAATGTAATTTCCTGTTTTTGGATTAATAAAGTTCATCTTATCTTATCTTATTTTATCTTGTTATCATCATCATCATCATCATCATCATCATCATCATCATCATCATCATCACCATCATCATCATCATCAGCATCATCATCATCATCATCATTATCATCATCATCATCATCATCATCACATTACTGACATATCATTGATTTATTTCTTCATAGTTTTTCATTTATTTATTTACTTATTTTGTAATGCAGGCACTCACATGATTCTTGACACATCTTGAGATCCTCCATTTGCGTGACCAACACTAAACTTTTCAAGAGCGAGCACATCTGTGATTAGGTTTTGTAAATTTTAATATTATGGTGTTCTTTGTTATCAATACACAAATTAATAATGAAATAGCTCAAAACAAGTAAAGAGAGAAGCGCCATGAAATCGATGCTATGTGCTACTGTAAACATACTAATCAAGTCTGCTCACCAGATCAGTCGAACCAACACATGAAAATATGTACAATCCTTAACATTTTTCGTGCGACTATGTGGTCTAGTGGTATGACACTCGCTCTCGGATCGGAAGGTCCTGGGTTCGAGCCTCGCTCGGCGCATCGTTGAGTCCTTGGTCAAGGCTCTTTACTCACATTCTCTCTCCGTACTCAGGCGTAAAATGAGTACCTGGCCGTTAACAGCGTTGTCTCTGTTCGAAAAAAATATTGTAATAACGTCTAACAGGCGTCATGTCTCGTCCTACATATTAAGTGTTGCTGTTGGACAGGGACCCCTTGTAAAGTGATGATACCAACACACAAAACCACTTGAAACCTTACACGCCTGGTTGGTATTTTTAGTGAGAACTAAGCCCCAACTGACGGTCTTTAAAAAATATCAAAGGGTGAGATAAGTCAGCTGCATTTATTCTATATACAGTTATAAACAAGAGGAACCGCGCACAAATGTCGTATTTTGATGAAAGGAAATGATTACAAGTGCATAAATATTTAACTATAAGATATGTTGCTGCCACTTCAATTCCATATCCCTTTCCATGTTGCTCTTTGTCTATGTTTTGCATTGAAATTGCTTTTTTCCCCATAGTTCTTACGTGGGTCTCTAGCTGAGAAGAGTCAATCAAATGTATGGGTACCTATTTTTGAAGTATGATATTTTCCCCCTTCTAAATCGTTTCTGTTACGTACTAATATAAAAATTATTTGATTTGAATATTGTATGATGTATAATGTACTTTGTATACATTTGAGTGTATCCCTCATAGCGGGATCTTTTGCTTGTAGTGCCTGGACGGGCTTTTAGAATATTGGTGGATTGCTCGTGGAATCTTCTGTTCCCTATTTGAAAGAATCCCCTTTATCTTCTTTTTTTTCGTTGGTGCTTTTAACTTCATATTTACAGCTTTCCTCGATCATCTTCATTTTTATTGGCGCTGAAATGACATGATAATCTCGCAAACATAGTAAAACCCCTAAAAATAGAAAACAAACAAAAACAAATGAGTTTCACCTCTAACGATATTACATAGTTTTTGCGCGTTCACTTTTGTGATTGACCTGTCAACGAAAACCAATCCTGTTTTTCCATACCGACTTATTCCACCAGACACCGTAGTTTTTTGTTGTTTGTTTGTTTTTCCCAGTGAAATGTTTTGTGTGATATCCAACATGGTTTATAAGGACTGAACAACGGTTTATACAGAAGCAGAGTCAAAAGAGTCGATCAAGATACATGCGATTGAATCACTATGTAAGACAGAAAGTCAATTGGATCATAGAATACACAGTCATAAGCTGATCGTCAGGTCCGCTTGTTACTAAGCATTAACCAATCAGAATATTTACCCCCGTTTCGGCCCTCCTTGACTATTTATTTTATGAAAAGACCTGAGATACCCGTAGTATATGTCAAACACACGAATAGGTCAAAACCAGTTAGTGAGTATTTCAGACAATATTTTGACACAATGCATCGCAAAATCTGACGACATGGTGCATTTGTGTTAAAATTCTGAGTGATGCTCAGGATCTGTGGGCTGATTACTCCGGGTGATAGGCAACCGCGGTTTGTTTCAGGGCCAAAATATACTTTATTTTAAATGTTCGAGTCAAAAATAAAACAACTAAATTCTTTATTCTAGTTTTGATAAAGTATACGATAACTGACGTAATATTCAAAAGTGTATGCACTGTATGTTGATTGAAGAACTGAAGGTCCATACTATAAGATAAAAGTTAAAAAGGCATCCATGTCAATAGCTTGACAGGTATAGCAGCAAATGTCATAGAGGAACCATCAATTGCTCCCCAAATCTTCGATATTACAATTATGCAGTATATGTTTATTAAACATTAGTGGAATTACATTTTAAACATACTTATCTGAAAAAGTGTGTTCCACATAAATTCCAATTAGTGATTTCGATTGTGATAAAATATCAGACTTGCATATATAACATACCAAAGGCAACATTCAATGAACAACTCTTGAGAAGTTCTCTTACGTCCTGCAAATACATGTATCACAGTATTTTGAAGAAATATATATTTAATATATAGAAGGCCTCTACTTACTTGGGCCCGACTTCTTGGATAACCAATAGAGAGCTCCACTTCCAACACCGCCACATCCCACGACTATGAAGTCAAAATGACGACGTCCTTCAAGTTCTTCCAATTTGTTAGCCATATTTTTTGGATTTACTCAGTTACAAGTCCTATGAAAGCAAAGGGAATAAATGTATCAATGTCCAAATATAAAAAATAATGTGTAGTTTTACATGGGACGGGGTTCATAAAAACAATGTAAAATTTTAACAAGTGGACAACACTCATAACGTGTGTCAATATCATAGTTCAACAAGTGATTATCATCAAATCGTATCACTATCACTGCATGATTCACAATTAGGATAACAGTTGATATAAGCCAGTGCTCAATACATGACATTAATTATTATAACAATACACAACTACTTAACAACAGCTTGGAAAATGGTCTACCTATAATTTAAAGTGCAAAGCTGCTTGACTAAAATTAAAGCTTCATTGGTCGGAGAATTGAATTCTCCCGTCCCAAGGCAAACGATATATCTAACAAAAATAGAATATTTTAATGTTATGACAAAACTGTAATCCTACCGGTTTCCGTCTTATGTCAGATTTGATATAGTTCCAAAAGTACATCATAAACGCTATTGCTATTTTTCTTTCCCTGAACCACATAGATGCAAGCAAAGAGCAGAAGATGTGAAGATCATTCATTTTAAAAATACGTAGATACGTCATTTTGTTTTTAACGAGTGAACTGCACTTACCTACAATAACTCTTTGAAAGCCGTGTTTGGTACTTATCTATCTATCTATCTCGAGATCGGAACTTTTCTTTTTTTTTCACAATGAGAGAAGTAACAATAGCAATATCTCAGGTTTACATGCAGTCAACGAGATACTAAGCTGACAGAAACTGTGAACTGGAACAAATTATGAACAAAATGAATCTAACAGCTTCGAAAAAAGAACAAAATAGTTAACACGGAACGTTTCTGGCTCAATACCCTTCTTCGGCAAATCTGTTCTTTAAAAACTTGGGTTGAGGGCCAAAATTGTTCTGTACATCCCATATTATCAAATATTTGCCAACGAGAATATAATTCCTTGCAAATCTAATAATCATAAAACTATTTTTACAGATTGATATACGAGTAACTTGGAAACCTTTTAAAATATTTACGGTAATTCTACCCCCCGTTGACAAAAATCATTATTCATAAAATCTGCTAGAGCATAATGATCGCTCATTTGATGCTGGGAATCGTCATCTGGTCGCCTTGTTGCCAAGTTATTTTTCGCGCACTTACATAATTCATTATCGTCGATGACTCGAAAGATTTGTCTCGATCTATATCAATTTCCACAATACAGTAGTATAATAATTAAAATAGATGAGTGCCCGTTCGTAATAGCCTTATTTCCCCGCATATATTGAGGGTTCGCCGCATGTAACAAAAACGATAAAAATATGAATACATCACTTCAAATCCAGACAGACGAGAGGAAAGTATTCGGCAAGTCTTGTCCGCTTGCTCGATATCGAATATAAAATAATTACATTTCGAGATCGCCCTCGTGGACAAGACGTACCAAATACGATTCTGCCATCTGTCTGAATGTTAAGTGATATATTCATGTTTTTATTGTTTTTGTTATTCACTGAAGAAGAAGTTTGATCCCGAAACGTTCTGTGTTTGGTATATTGTTCTTTTTCGAAGATGTTATATTCATTTTTTTCATCACTTTTTTTCCAAAGATGAACCGACACTCGGGGGTAGAAAGTTCCCTATTCAAATCTTCAACTCTACTGTCTTTTTTACATTCTCCATTTTTACCCCTCTTTTTCTCTCCCGCGGGAGAAGAAATTGGGTTCTTTGTATTAGTTAACTTCGGAACTGTTTTAATTTTCTCCCCCGCGGGGGTAGAAAGTTCCCTATTCAAATCTTCAACCTTATCTGACTCCATTGTTTATTCGAAGTAATTGAAATTTTTTCTCAAAAGTTTAAATCATTAAACACTGCTTTCACCGTTTGAATAATATACTCCAATGGGAATTGGTATGTCATACGTCCAATAACAGATTAAAATCCAATAAGAATAAGGAAAAAATAACACAATGGTTTGCCTTCTTGACAGTCGAACGTGAACTGACAGTCACGCCGTGTAACCCAATTCAGAATTGGTGTAGCTACGAGGTAGAGTGAGATAGATAAAGCGGTCAATTCATGCTTCGTTGTTAAAGCGTTAAGGCCACAGTCATTGCTATACCTTTGCTGTGTGATAGCAAGCATTATCACCTCCGTAATATTCATTCCACGTGTACAATAAATTACTAAGTTACAGATATAACGTTCCTTTTGTGTTAGATAGACAGTATATATTTTTTTCATACTAGCAGAATGATTAATGCTTAATGGCGAGGTGAACTCTTGCTGCTATGCTATTGACATTATGACTTTTTTCTTTTACTATATTCTCATAGTACTTACTCAAGTTACTTACTTTTAACTCAAATTGCCCCCGTGTGATATCCGGGGTACCTCAACTGAGAGGGTGTAAGAATTGACTCACCGTAAGCTCACATGTTTCGTAAAAGGCGACCAAACACACAATTTAGGTTTGGTGGCATCCAATCGAAATCATTGTTGGACATGTTGAATTTTCTTTTTGTAAAGAATTAATAACAGGAGTGACTGGGAAGTCTAAACAAGATGGGTATGAGAGTTTCCAGTATAAAAAGAGAGCTATGAAAAGGAAGAGTTATAAGTTCCAAAACAAAAGAAAGAACTAATTTTTTTTTGTTAATGAATTGTGAAGTTTTAAAACTGAATGAACTAGAAGGTGAGATTAAGAAATAACTGAGAAACTTTATAAAGAAAGACCTGAGACTTTCAAAATTCAAAAGAAAAAGAAATCTTTCAATACCGGTTATTTCTCTGTACTGATTCCTTACTGTCAACAACATCCTTTTTCCCCATTGTATTGCGCCAAGAGCCTCATTGTTGTGGATACCGTGCGCTCTATTATTATTATTATTATTATTATTATTATTATTATTATTATTATTATTATTATTATTATTATTATTATTATTATTACTATTATTATTATTTTCATTATTATTATTATTATTATTATTATTATTATTATTATTATTATTATTATTATTATTATTATTATTATTATTATTATTATTGTAAATCACATTTTTATTATTCTGACAACTTCTTACCCCTTTAGCCTGTTGTTCCCTTTTCACATTACAAAATAGTTTCAATGTATCATGGCTGCAGTTTACTTACTTCGGGCTCAAGTTGGTCGCATATGGTATCCGGTGTCACAAAATTGAGCTAGTGCAAGAATTGACCCAAAACAGGCTCATACTCATACGTGCATCATTGTAAGAGGCTATTGTACACGTCATTTATGTTTGATGGCATCCAACAGAAATGACCATCATCGTTGAAGTTTATTCTCTTTGTGAAAGTATTCTCTCCTTCCTGTACTATTCAAATCGATATCTTATTTCTCCATTGTATTTCAAGCATTAATCTTGAACTGGCATTTTGATCGCGTTGACTTCTTCGCCCGTCTTGTCTCTTGTTCAAATTTCACATCGTTATTAATTAGTTTCAACATAGCATTGCAGAAGTTTTCTAATTTCAAGCTCCAGTTTTTTATTTGTCATTTTGTCTTTCATTGTCATGTTGGGCACAATGACATGGTATCCTCCTGTCCACGGTAGATGTAGTCAGCATTCGCATGAATTTGTAATAAAAATAAGTGTGCTTCAACCGGTGGGAGTTCATTTGTCTGTTTTTCAAGTTTATACCAAAGTACAATTAGTTTTCTGGAGGCCTACAGATCACTCAAATGTATTTAGGCAGTATGATGGTTTCATGGCACTGAACGAACTAACAGTTAGCTGAAAATCCAAAAGTCATTAAATCCCCACCCTTGACGATTATCTGACCCCTGACTGACCTCATTGTGCTACCTGTACGAGCACTTCTAACTGACCATTTTTTCAACGATATGCCAATTTTATTGGTGTCTTTAATCACGCACACTTTGAGATTATGTTATGTTAAAGATTTGTTTTAGGTGTGAGCAAAACGAGATAAAATCAAATTTTATTATGATTCTAAACTTATAACAATCATTTGCGCCGTTGATCGTTAAACCATAGATAACCATAAAAATTGGAAGAAGACCATAAAAAGTTAGGTTTTGTTAAGTGAAGTATTTAAATTATGTCACCGTAGACCAACTATATTTTTGGCTTGAAAGAAAGACAAGAGAATGCAGATTATAGTGCAATTAATCTTTTGAACAGTTAAGTCACCAAACCCAAGTTACATGCTTGTAAAGTTGAATAATATCCATTCTTCACGAACCTACCAGTGCAAGTATGCTAAGTATAGTGGAGTGTAGTGTTATGTCATGTCAATAGTAAATTATCATTGAATTCAAAATAGTTTATTAAGAGAGTTGCTTTTTAATACTCTTTCTTAACACAGTGCAAAGTATAGTGGCATGACTGACTTAATAATGCTTTCGACCAGAAATGTCGTCAGATATTGCAGTTTTGGCTGTAGTTATAATTCAATGTTTATTTAATTATAAATAAGCAATTTTACTGATACAAAGGTTTCTAGAGTCTATCGCATAATCCACCGAGCATAATAAAGATTACTGTTAAAAAGAATCTTTTACTTCCTTTTTAAAATCATCCCTCGTGTTAGTGTTGGTCATTATGATGCGATGCTTGTCTTTGAAAAGCGTTTTACATTTGACATTCTTTCCATATATACTTGCGATCAAAAGAAAGTATACACATTTAAAATCGTCGTTACTTTTTTATCCGTTGACATAGGCTAATGATTTTCCACTGAGTTGTTTAACATTAGCCTATCTGTGAACAGACAGTCGATGTTTTTTGTTTTTGACCTGAAATTCACTCACTACGTCGCGCACATGCTAAAATGACATTTTAGTCCATTACTGTGGACAGGAAGTGTGTAGATTATTTTTTTTGTCATCCCTGTCCTCTTGAACTATTTTCAAGGCAGGAAAACACAATACAAAATACCATCCATTAATCTACGCGATGCACCGACTTAGTTTAGAACACCGTGCACGTGCCATTGGTCATCTTCAAGCTGGACAGTCTGTGACCAATGTCGCACGAATGTTTAATATCACAAGGAGAACTGTATATTCCTTAGTGGATCGATTAGAAATAACACAAACGGTAAGGGACCGAAATCGAACTGGTAGACCACCAGTAACAACACAAGGTGAGGACCGTTTTATACGCACCCTATATCTACGGGATTGTTTTAGGACGGCGACTGAAACTGCGCTAGAGTTTCCAGGTTCACGAATTAGTCGAAACACTGTTCGTTGCAGACTTAGAATGACAATATCGCAAGACATCAATTTGGTGCAATCACTTCTTAGAGCACATCACCGGCTGGCCCGTCTTCAGTGGGCCCGTGCTCATCTGCGCTGGACAACGCATTTGTTCTCTTCTCATATGAATTACGCTTTGTGATTGGAAGAAATGACGGTAGATTACGTTGTTACCGAAGATCACACGAGTGATTTCACGATTCTTGTATCTTGGAATCCTCAAACAGAGGATATGGACAAGTGATGGTGTGGGGTTGAATAATCAGAGACCATAGGACAATTACTCTAGTCCAAGTAAATGCATCCCTAACCGGTGCAAGGTAAATCCAGCACATTTTACAACCCCATGTTATTCCATTATTTCATGAACATCCTAAATTTTCACTTCAACACGACAATGCACCATCTTACCGAGCTATTGTAACAAGGGATTTATAGCAGCAAATAATGTTAACGTTATCAGCCTGTGGCCTGCATGCAATATCCCCCGATCTAAATCCGATAGAACATATGTGGAACATAATCGGCCGCCAAGTTGGTTCATTAGACCCGCAAAATGAACAACAACTGTTCCATGCCATAAGAACAGCTTGGGATAACATTCCTCAACACCAGCTGGCCAGATTGACCAATTCCATGGCAAAGAGATGAATAAGAAGGTACTATGAGGTTCTGAAAATGGCAAAGAGATAAATATAAAGGAACTGAGGGGGGTTCCAAAAATGGCACATATATAATATATGAAGGAACTTAAGGTTTCCAAAAAAAAAAAAAAACACATATATTATATATGACGGAACTGAGGGGTTCCAAAAAATGGCACATATATAATATATGAAGGAACTTAGGGTTTCCAAAAAAAAAATAATAATAATAACACATATATTATATATGACGGAACTGAGGGGTTTCAAAAATGGCAAAGAGATGAATATGAAGGTACTAAGATGTTCAGAAAATGGCAAAGAGATAAATATAAAGGAACTGAGGGGTTCCAATAAATGGCACATATATAATTTATGAAGGAACTTAAGGTTTCCAAAAATAAAAATAAAAATAATAACACATATATTATATATGACGGAGCTGAGGGGTTCCAAAAGATGGCAAAGAGATTAGTATGAAGGTACTATGAGGTTCAAAAAATGGCAAAGAGATAAATATAAAGGAACTGAGGGGTTCCAAAAAATGGCACATTTATAATATATGAAGGAACTGAACTTAGGGCTTCCAAAAAAAAAAAAAGAACACATATATTATATATGACGGAACTGAGGGGTTCCAAAAATAAATGGGAACAGAGTTATGAAATGCAGGAACTGAGGGGTTCCAAAAAATATGGCACAAATATGAAGGAACTGAGGATTCCAAAAATAGGCATAAAACTGAGTTAAAGTATAAATGGGTATCTGAGGAGTTTACTTCTTCTAAATCCAATTGCCTCCCGTGTGATTTCCGGGATCCCTCAACTGAGAGGGTTTAAGAATTGAGCCACCGTAAGCTCATGCGTGTCGTAAAAGGCGACTAAACGAACAATTTAGGTATGGTGGCATCCAATCAAAAACCACCACCATCCTTGGACTTTTTGACGGTTTGTTTCTTAAAGATTTAATACATTGACCGAGATGTTGAAACTTCTAAATAAAAAGAAAACTTTCATTACCGGTTTTATCTCTATACTGATTCCTTACTGTCAAAATGACATCATATTTCCCCATTGCATTTCAGCATTCAAATTCCCATATATAGACGATAAAGATTTATTATTATTATTATTATTATTATTATTATTATTATTATTATTATTATTATTATTATTATTATTATTATTATTATTATTATTATTTTATTATTATTATATTATTATTATTATTATTATTATTATTTTAGTGTAGATCACATTGTTATTATTCTGACAACTTCTTACCCCTTTAGCCTGTTGTTCCCAATTCAGATTATAAAATAGTTTCAATGTAGCATGGCTGCAGTTTACTTACTTCGGGCTCAAGTTGGTCGCATATGGTATCCGGGGTCACAAAATTGAGCTGGTGCAAGAATTGACTCAAAACAGCTCATACTCATACGTGCATCATTGTAAGAGGCTATTGTACACGGCATTTATGTTTGGTGGCATCCAACAGGAATGACCATCATCGTTGAAGTTTATTCTCTTTGTGAAAGTATTCTCTCCTTCCTGTACTATTCAAATCGATATCTTATTTTCTCCATTGTATTTCAAGTATTATTCTTTAAATGACATTTTGATCGCGTTGACTTCTTCGCCCGTCGTGTCTCTTGTTCAAATTTCACAGCGTTATTAATTAGTTTCAACATAGCATTGCAGAAGTTTTCTATTTTCAAGCTCCAGTTTTTTATTTGTCATTTTGTCTTTCATTGTCATATTGGACACAATGACATGTTATCCCCCTCTCCACGGTAGATGTAGTCAGCATTCGCATGAATTTGTAATACAAATAAGTGTGCTTCAGCCGATGGGAGTTCATTTGTCTGTTTTTCAAGTTTATACCAAAGTACAATTAGTTTTCTGGAGGCCTACAGATCACTCAAATGTATTTAGGCAGTATGATGGTTTACAGTGACCGTGGCAACAAGAACACAGTGTATGATTGGCTGGACTTTCCTATTTGTCGAGTCATCTCAAATCTAGGTCTGGAACTCGCAAATCTGCAGTAAAAATATTGCAGTTTGGTCACAGATTTTGCAACAAGTATTTCCAAATCAATAATATTCATTATCCTTTTGGTATTTTAACTCTAGACTGAATGTTGAACTTGATAATTGGATGTAGTCGAATAATAAATATAAAAACCAGTAACGGCAATGAGCTTCGCATCACACATTGTCCAGACCCATGAAGTCATAATCATGACGTTCTCCGCCCACTTGCATTAGTGATAATGGATCCACATTCCTTTCCATTACCAGACTGACCCATTTTTCTTGTCGTTGTCAAAGTCTTAGCTTCTCCTTGTACTTGTCTAATTGTCATTTTATCTCTCCAATATGAATCACGCTTTCTTCTTGGAAATGCTATTTCTATCTGGTTACCTACTTAATTGTCTTGCCATTTGTTTACATTTCAAACATTATAATTTCAACATACCGTTGCATAATTCCCCTTACTTCAAGCTCCAGTTGTTTCTTTGTCAGAATGTCTTTCATTTCCATGAATGTGGTTTTGCTCTTAATATTCTGCATTTTGACTTATGCTGATATAATGATAATAATAATAATAATAATAATAATAATAATAATAATAATAATAATTATTATTATTATTATTATTATTATTATTAAAATAATAATAATAATAATAATAATAATAATAATAATAATAATAATAATAATAATAATAATAATAATAATAATAATAATATTATTATTATTATTATTAAAATAATAATAATAATAATAATAATAATAATAATAATAATAATAATAATAATAATATATTATTATTATAATAATAATAATAATAATAATAATAATAATAATAATAAATAATAATAATATATAATAATAATAATAATAATAATAATAATAATAATAATATAAATAATAATAATAATAGTAATACATCTTTATTGTCCATAAATGTGGCAATTTGTCATTTAGTTACACTTGTTATCATGTTATATGATAACTATAACATTGAACAGATATTTCACTCCTACTTATTTACTCTCACTCTCTATCTATCTATCTATCTATCTATCTATCTATCTATCTATCTATCTATCTATCTATCTATCTATCTATCTATCTTCCTCTCTTTCTTTCACGCGTGCGATATACACAACAAAAATATTCATTTCATTATCAATTCGTTACATTTGTGGCAATTCGACACTAAATATTATCATCATTATCAATTGGTCAATTAATCTAACATTAAATAAATTAATCAGTCAATCAGTCAAATAAATTAATCAGTCAATCAGTCAACGCATCAATCCTTGGTTTTGCTGTACCATATGATACAACATTCCAAAGTGATTGAAACAATTTTTATATATCTTATTGTTTAGCTTTTTTAACATCTCGGGTCATTCTCCTTTAAGATTCTCAGTTACTTTTTTTTTCTAACTTTCTTATGCATTGTTTTCTAAAACTTAACAAAAAGAAAGAAGCTAGACGTTCATAAAAGGAAGGAACTGAAAAGTGAAAAAGTTAATGTATGGAGGAACTAAGGGGTTCCAAAAATGGCACAGAGAATGTATATGAAGGAACCAAGGGGTTTCAAGGATATAAGATATGAAGGAACTGAGGTGTTCCAAACAATGTCACATATAAAATATATGTAGGAACATAACAGTTCCAAAAAATGGCACATATATGATATATGGAGGAACAGAGGGTTTCCAAAAATGGCAGAGATAAATATGAAGGAATTGAGTGGTTCCAAAAATGGCAAAGAGATAATTATAAAGGAACTGAGGGGTTCCAAAAATGGCACATGTATAATATATGAAGGAACTAAGGGATTCAAAAAAAAAAAAAAAAACAAAAAGAAATAGCACATATGTAATATATGACGGAACTGAGGGGTTCCAAAAAGGGCACAGAATTTATATAAAGAAGGCACGGGGGTTCCACAAAATGGCAAGGATAAGATATGAAGGAACTGAGGGGTTCCAAACAATGGGACATATAAAATATATGTAGGAACATAGCAGTTCAAAAAAATGGCACATATATGATATATGGAGGTACAGAGGGTTTCCAAAAAAATGGCACAGAGTTATTCAATGCAGGTACTAAGGGGTTCCAAAAATGGCAAAGAGATAAATATGAAGGAACTGAGAGGTTCCAAAAATGGCAAAGAGATAAATATGAAGGAATCGAGGGGTTCCAAAAATGGTAAAGAGAAATATGAAGGGGTTCCAAAAAATGGCACATATATTATATATGAAGGAACTGAGGGGTTCCAAAATAAATAGTACATCCAAAAAGGGCACATTTGTATGTAGGAAATAAGGGGTTCCAAAAATGGCACAGATATTGGATATGAAGGAGCTGAGAGATCGAACAAAAACAAATTCTTGATCTTGTCTGACTCGCCATCCATACTTAAGGGGATTTCAAGTATCTTGGAAGGTGCAAATAAATTATTTATAGAAAAAAAATAAATTTGTTCTCTCTGTTGTTGAAGGCGCAGTTAAACATACAAAATATGGCACAGAGATACCATATGAAGGAACTGAGGGGTTCCAAAAAATGCACAGATATATCAAGGAAAACATGAGTTCCAAAAAATGGCATATATATAATATATGGAGGAACTGAGGGATTCTAACAAACAAAAAAGGCACAGAGTTACTTTTTTGAAGGACTTACGGGGTTTCAAAAAATGGCACATATAAAATATATGAAGTAACTGAGGGGTTCTAAAGAATGGCAAAATATAAAGGAAAATAGGAGTTCCAACAAATGGCACAGAGTTATTATATGAAGGAACTGAGGGGTCCCAAAAACAATGGCACATATGTAATATATGAAGGAACTGAGGGGTCCCAAAAATTGGCACAGAGCTACTATATGTAGGAACCAAGGGGTTCCAAAAACAATAGAACATATGTAATATATGAAGGAACTGAGGGGTTCCAAAACATTGCAAAAAACTGAGTTAAAATATAAATGAATTTAGGAGTTCTAAAATGGCACCGATGTAATATATGAAGGAACTGAGGAGTTCCATGAAGTGGCACATATATAATATACGATGGAACTGAGGGGTTCCAAAAATTGGCGCAGAGTAAATATATAAAGAAACTTATGAGTTCCAAAAAATGGCACAGAGTTACTATATGTAGGAACTGACGGGTTCTAAAAAAGACACGAGTTAATATGGGGAGTTATTATATGACGGAACTGAGGGGTTCCAATAAATGGCACAGAGTTAATATATGAAGGAACTGTCGGGTTCCAAACAATGGCACATATTTACTATATGAAGGAACTGAGGGGTCCAAAAAATGGCACAAATAAATGCAAGTATATGAAAAATGTCTATTAAAGATAGTGAATAGACCTTGAATCAATCACATCATCTTACATTTACATTTTGTAGTGCTTATATTTATTACAGTAATAAGATGAATCTAGTTTTGATGGATACGAGTATTAATTGTGTGCATTGTTGAGTGGTACTCGATTTTAAAGATAAGAAAGACAATCATTAAATTTAAGATAGAAATGGACGCTTTCTTATTTGTCTGATAACCCAAATTTAATTAATGCTCATTTTTTATAACGGAAATAACCCTCAAACCAACACAAAATAATGTTCATTACATAATTATTTAGCTATCAGAACAAAAATGTTAAAGAAGGTTGAGATCAAAAGACCTGGATATTTCAAATTTTAAAAATGGAGGTTGAAATAAAATAAATGTTAAGAAATAAATCAAAGAAATATAAGTGACTGTTTTAGAAATAGAAAATAAAATATAAAAAGGATGAATGAATAAAATTTAAAGAAGAAAATATGTTTTTTTTTTTTAACTTGATGATATTCTATAGCAAAATTGAATATTTTAACAATGTTGTGTATTTGTATCCATTAAAAAAATTATAATGTTACATAGGTAGATAATTGAATTGTGGAAGGTTTATGTGAGTGTGTGTGTGTGTTTGTTTGAGAGAGAGAGAGAGAGAGAGAGAGAGAGAGAGAGAGAGAGAGAGAGAGGACGGAGAAGGAAGGGAGATACGGTGTGTGTGTGTGTGTGTGAGAGAGAGTGAGAGAGAGAGAGAGAGAGAGAGAGAGAGAGAATGTGTGTGTGTGTGTGTGTGTGTGTGTGTGTATGTGAGAGAGAGAGAGAGATGGGAGAGAAATTTGAATGGATTGATATAATTGTTATGCGCCTAGATTTGTATTGTATAGAGGATTGAGCGCAATATAAATAAATTTCATTATTATTATTATTATTGTTATTATTGTGCATTTTTATTTTACATATATATAATGACAATGTGATATGCCATGACAAGGAGCTCGTTTAGTGGATACTGCCCCGTATAAATGTTGATGATAGATGATATTTTTTTTCCTTGTAAATCATCTCTCTGTTATGCACCGCATTATGTTTCTTTATAATACGAATGTATGATTTGTAAAACATTTGAGTGTATTCCTCTTAGCGGGGACCTGTGCTTGTGTCTGGATGAGACTTTTAGTGATCTCAAACTAAGTACTTTGATAGTGTGCTTTTGGAATCTACACCTGTTTCTTATTTGAACCAATTCCCCTTTGTCTTCCCTTTTCTTGGATGCTTTATTGTAATTCTAGAACTTTTTACTATCCCATTTTCATCCTTTTTACTGGCGCTGATATGATCTTGATGTGTTGCGAGCGCCGTAAAACCCTTAAAAACAAATAAAAACAAAAAGAGGGAGAGAGAGAGAGAGTGTGTGTGTGTGTGTGTGTGTGTGAGAGAGAGAGAGAGAGAGAGAGAGAGAGAGAGAGAGAGGGAGGAAGCAAGAGAGAGATTTGAATGGATTGCTGTAGTAATTGTTATGCGTCTAGAGTTGTATTGTATGGAGGATTGGGCGCAATATAAATATATTTCATTATTGTTGTTATTATTGTTATTATTATTATTATTATTATTATTATTATTATTATTATTATTATTATTATTATTATTATTATTATTATTGTTATTATTATTAATGTGCATTTTTATTTTACATATATATAATGACAAAGTGATGATATGCCATGACAATGAACTCATTTAGTGGATATTGCCCTGTATAAATGTTCCAGATTTAACAAAATGAGATGATAATATAGTGATAAAAAAGGGAACAGTCACTGAAAAATAAGGTCGAGATTAACAAGCACGGAATCACAAATCTGATATTAGTTTTCAAAATAACAACAGAAACCACCGTGTTCAATTATCCTTAGTACTGTAAATGGCCTTAAAACGGATTTTTAATTTAAATAACCTTATTTAAAGCTTTAAATGGTTTTTAAAGGCATTTTACTAAATTGGTAACAAATTTCAATCGACACGAGTTTTAATTCCTTTTGTTTTAAAATGGTATGAAAATTGTTATATAGGTAGATGATTGGATTGTGGAAAGTTTATGTGAGTGAGTGTGTGTGTGTATGTGTGTATGAGAGAGAGATAGATAGATAGATAGATAGATAGAGAGATAGAGAGAGAGAGAGAGAGAGAGAGAGAGAGAGAGAGAGAGAGATTTGAATGGATTGATGTATTTGTTGTGCACCTAGAGTTGTATTGTAATGAAGGATTGGGCGCAATATAAATATATTGCATTATTATTATTATTATTATTATTATTATTATTATTATTATTATTATTATTATTATTATTATTATTATTATTATTATTATTATTATTATTATTATTATTATCATTATTATTATTATCACCATCATCATCATCATCATCATTATTATTATTATTCAAACCCTTCGTCAGCACAACAATACACAAAAAACTTGTGTCGTCTGTACTCAATGGTGGTTAGAGTATGATTCATAGTGCAACCACCATTGAGTACAGACGACACAAGTTTTTTTGCATTTTATTTGTTTTCCACGTTAATTTGTCTATTGTTGTGCTGACGAAGGGTTTGTACCCGAAACGTCCATTGTCTGTTTTGTTCCCATACGAAGCCTCTCTATTTTCACTCTTTCGTTAGTATTTTACGATCACCGGCTTAAGGCAGCCCTACCGTTTTCTACTCAATTATCCTTAGTTCTGTAAATGGCCTTAATACGGATTATTTATTTAAATAACCTTACTAAAGGCTTAAAATGTTTTTAAATTGCATTTTATTAAATCGATATCAAATTTCAATCGACACGAGTTTTAATTCCTTTAGTTTTAAAATGAAAACAAAATGAAAAGAATATTTTTACAATGTCCAAGGTGCACATACAAGCAGGTCTGATAACCAAACTCAATTATAGGCTTGTTTTAGCATTGTAATGGAAACATTTTTTGCGTTTGAATGGAAATATTCTCAAACAAACATTTTCGAGCAATGAAAAATGAATTTAGAAATATTAACTCTTACAATCATTTTTCCTGGAAACCCTGTAATGTGATGATATATTTTTAAAAATATGATTTATATGATGATGTGACTATTTTTTAACTATTTATTCAGTTATCAAATACATGGTATGATGAAAAATGAAATAAAAAGCAACCAAAATTTATTGAACAAAACATTGTGTTTTTTAATTTATCAGGTTTGTTTTATTTTTCTAACCGGGATCCACTCAAACAGTGACTACCATTGTTTGTCCTTTGATGTCAAGTCTTGCTTACTCTTCACGGCCTGCCAATAAGTATTGCACTGAATGGGGGTCTTTGACCTACCCTATCGTGGTGGTCACGCTGTCTTCTTTCCTCTGTATCTGACTTCTGAGTTGCTTTCTGTCTTTGTCTTGGAATCGGATTGACAAGTTTTTCCTGGCCCTGGCCGGAGTCATTGACTGGGATGGGGGGGGGGGGGTGGAACAGTCAACTGTATAGTGAGAGATGATATCTTTTTAAATTTTAAATCATCTCTCTGTTTTGTACTGTTACATGTTTTAATTATAAAATGGTTTGTAAAGATTTGAGTTTATTCCTCTAAGTGCTTGTGTCTGGATGAGACAAGGTGATCTCAAAATAAGTACACTAATGGTGCGCTCTTGGAATTTTCGTCTGAGCCTTGTATGAAGCCTTCCCCTTTGTTTTACTTTTTCTTGAGTGCTTTTGGGGTTCCTGACCTCTCATAGTGGGCAGGGGGGTATAAACTGCGTCTTCTATCCCCTTATATAATATTTCTAAGGAGTCGAATGCCTTTGCCATCTATATCCAACGTCTGTAGAATGTCAATTACTCTTTCATGTTTTACACGTAAAATACAGCTGAAGGCAGGAGTGAATATAGGGGGACATATCATCAACAATCTAAGATATGCGGATGACCCTGCTCCAATCGCAGAATCAGAAAAAGAGTTACAAGAACTACTCGATAATGTGGCCAAACCTAGCGAAGACATGGGGTTGGAACTCAATGTGAAAAAAAACAAAAACAGAATGTATGGTTTTGAGCAGAAATAATGTTAAACCACCATGCAATTTATCCTATCAAAACGAAGAGATCAGGAGAGTTGAAAGTTTTACATATTTGGGATACATTATTACAACTGATGGTAGATCCACCCATGAAATTAAAAGAATAATTGCTTTAGCAAAGAACACATATAACCAATTAAAGCAAGTCATGAACAACCACAACATTGAGATGGCAACAAAACTCCGGATAATGAAATCATACGTGTGGTCTGTGCTTCCTTATGGCAGCGAGTGTTGGAAGATTAACAAAGAGTGTGAACGTAGAATAACTGCAGCCGAAATTTAGTTTTATATATGCATTCTTAGAATCTCGTGGAAAGATCAAATAAATAAAAAAGAGGAGATATTAAAATAAATTGGAGTACGACCAACTTTGGTAAACACCACCAGAAGAAGATAGTTAAAATTTCTCGGACATATTTACAGAAAAAACGGAATTGAAAAGATTATGCTTACGGGTAAAGTTTCTGGGAAGAAAAGAAGAGGGAGACAGAGGATAGATTACATTGACAATCTGAACGGATGGATTGGTGGAGGAGGAACAGGAATAGGGTTGCCAGTTTGGCATTTTAAATGCCAGATTCCAAAAATCTGGCATTTTTGAAAACCGTTTGGCATTAGAAAAATCATTTGGCATTTGGCATTTTCATTTGGCATTTTCTTTTCTTGTATATTATACTTCAAATGACACCTTTTCTTAATTATTTCTAAACGCGTAAAAACAAACATCTTCACATTTCTTTTTCATTCTTAAAATCCAACCGTGGTGTAGTGGTTTAGCACTCCACTTAGTAGTCAGTAGGTAAATAATTACCCCAACAGGAAATTTAGTATAATTCAAAAAAAAAAAAAAAAAAAAAAAAAAAAAAAAAAAGAAAAGAAAACACGCAAGCCACCAGGATATGATAGTAAATTGTCTATCAAAAGTGAGTAGTTTTCTTAGTGGGGGTGGGAGTCAACAGACTTTGGCATCTTTTTGAGTGTTTTGGCATTTTTTGAGTCTTCCCCTGGCATTTTGTTGAAAAATAATCTGGCAACCCTGAACAGGAATCGAGCTATTGAGAAGATCTGAGGACAGATATGGTTGGAGGAACATGATCGCCGATGTCTGCAACAGGCCTGGCACTTGATGATAATGTTGATGCCGTAAATGCCGAAAAAACATCTTGGACTTACCAAATGGACAGTTTCATTCCAATGACATCCACCAAAGCACTAAGATCACAGACTGGAACAATTTACCGCTGGAAGTTAAATCTTCCCCCACTTTAAATTCATTTATAGAGCTTCTAGATTACTTCTGAATTTTCATCCTAATGTTATTGTTCATGTCAAACTCTACATCCTTATGAAAGACTGGTAAGGCAATATTAGGGAACAACTCAAAATTGTTTTATTTGTATTATTATCATGAGTAGTATTGGCAAGCTAATGTGTGGTTTTCTGTTTGTAATTGTGTGTATGTATGTGTGTGTGTGTGTGTGTCTGTGTATGTATGTGCGTGTGTGTATGTGTGTGTGTGTGTGTGAACGGCGGTAATGGCGAGACTCAACAAGATGTGGAAAAGCCAGATAAGCTTTCACTCGATATAATATAGACTGTACTTGTCACTTGTACTATCCGTGCTACTGTATGATTGTGAAGCGTTGATAATGAATTCGGAATCAGAAAGCAAATCAATGTGTTGGTGAGAAAGAGTTACAGGAAAATCCTACGAGTGTCTTATCTGGAACATAAAACAAATAAGACGGTTCTTGAAGATGTGGAAAATCTGGCAGGAAGACAGGAACCATAGCTTGCAATGGTAAAAAGACGAAAGATTGTTTGGACATCTGGCTAGACAAGTCAGCTTGTGCAAGACAGTCATGCAAGGTATGGTAGAGGGTCAAAGAAGAATAGGAAGACAAGGGAAATGTAGCTCGATAACAACAAGGAATGAACAGGATTGAGGATTGTCAGCTGCATGAGCTGACAGAGAAAGGCAATGACCGAATTGTGTGGCACCGTGTTGTAAAGGCTACATCCCGCAACCAACTAAACTCATTATGCTAACCTAAACCAGTAAGAAAGGAAACACTAACACAAGAAAATCACACTCACAAAAAATAAAGAAATAACAAGATTAACAGCTTTACTTCTATTTCTATGCGTCGGCCACTTAACAAGACTGACCGAACAAAGCAAGGCTCAACCGGAAGTCCGATGGTAAAGGTGCTTATGTCTTTGATCCCAGAAGTTCCTTGGTGACGCCAAAGAATTGTCTTGAAGACCCAACGTTGCTCAGTCTGTCCTCCTATCCTACTCAAATTAACGGGTTTGTGTGATTTCTAGTAGCGATTTAGATTTTTTGTCCTGTCGTTTCTGGGTTTAAGGCATTTTTTCCTCAGCACTCTGGCTAATCTATTCATTTTTATTACTGAATCATACCAAGGTGCTAGGCGTTTCAACCCAATGTCAGTGCTCTGGTTTTAAGGGAGTGAGAATTAAAAACCAAATTTTATTTACCAAGCCCCACTCTGTTTTTTATGTCGCATGATTCAGAAATAGATAACATTCGTAGCTTTTAAGTTTGTCAATTATCTACAAAGTTTTACCCGTTGAAGGGAGGAAAAATGAACTGTAAAATTAAAATCATTTTGTCACCGCTTCGCAAACGGCATGTTATAAACAATTGCCTGTTGCGACTTGTCACACTTTTATTTCTACATTTACAATCAGATAACTGACTTTAGATCATAAGGTGCAACGTGAGCAAGTCATCTGGCTGCTAAACATAGGAGTCTTTTTCAACATGGCAACGCCATTCGCCGTAAGGCTAAGGCCATAAAATATTTGGCCTCTTACGCGACGCTTGACAGGAAAAAAAGGTTCAGCAAAATATATTAAGTGATTTTGGAGGTCGAGAATAACGATGCGTCAATTTTTATGGAGGTTATATTCGCTCCTCATTTTGCAGTCGAAATAGTGCCTCTATGAAAATGAGGCTAATTATTTCACTA
>NC_088360.1:44804605-44832105 GCF_034508935.2 Berghia stephanieae
TGTTTTTATTGTACGATATTTGTTCGATGCTGTAAACGGTTCAATTAACTTCTTTTTCTACATCCACGTTTCTAGTCGTTATAAAGATGCTTTTGGTAATTCATTTAAAATGTGTATGGACCAAAAAACAAAAGACACTTAAACAGACAGAAAAAAATAACAGTGGTGTCAACATTAAAATACAAGAAATCCCTACTGGACACTTACTATTTATTTCGTAACAAAACAACTAAAAGTATGGTCTGAAAGTTTAGCTCCCTCTTGGATTCCTGTATTTTCACGAAGTTTCAATATCTATACTAATAAAACAATTTTATCAAAACTGAAGTCTCATATATTTTTTATCACACAGGTCAAATTACATATGCTCTCAAATATGACTGAATGAATAATAACGCCAGATACACTAGAGTTATACAAAAATAAGGTAAAGATGCTCATAAGATACTTTTTTACCACCAGTAATCACTGGAAATGTGAGATCAATATAGAACAAAATATCAAAATAGATGAAGTCGGTGCTTTAATCAAATATTCCAATACCTATTCCACTACTTCAATAATAACCTTAACAGAGACGTGGCTAAATAATATCATACACAATGAATGTTTTGATTTAGACAAATACAATGCTTCGGGGCGACAGGACCGGATTAAGGAAATCAACGTGTTAATAAACGGTGGTGTCACACTAACAACACATCTATGACAACAACATCGAACTTAATATCGCCAATAGAAGAGTTTCAAACGTATTTTGTTCACAATGTACATTCCACCAAGCATGCCAGGATCGAAGCGCTGGACACACTACATGGACCGTTTTCATAAACGGGGGCTAGCCCTTAGTCTCTGATTATCTCTTTAGTCAATGACTTTAAAAAATCGAATTTGAGCCGACTAATCAAGTCCGGGACTAAAATCACGGCACCTTCGGATTAAGTTTGGCCAAGTTTTTGTCATTTGTTGAGGCAAGACTTCATGCTTTAATTTGAGACTAGTTACTAGGAGACGTCATGTCGTCAACAAGATAGCAGCTATTTTAGATTGAATGCGCTTCGATTCGGAAAGAAAATACGTCGGTTACGAATGACAGAGACAAAACGTGTCCTATAGCTTTTGACACTGGCTTAAAAAAACTATAAGATAAGTGCTGATTGTCGAAAGTACACATTTTTGTGAGTAAAAACTAACAAAATGAAATCTATCGGCTCGTGAGTTGAGAGTGAACGAGATACTCCGAAATCGAAGGGGTTGCGTCAAAGAACAGCCCCCCCAAATTATTAGAAAGTATAGTGGAGACAAAAGTTATTCTGTTGGCATTGCAACTGATTGAAATAATGTGATTACTTAGAACACGCTTTCTCTTTTTTGTTTATTTGTTGGGGTTTTTTGTTCAATATATTTGAGTTTCAATCTCCGTGTACATTGAGTCTCAATAAAACTGCCATTGGCCTAAATATAGAATTGACAGTCGACGATGGACATCATTGCAGTCTATAACAGTCGACAGTCAATATCATGTGTGTTGCAAATTTCCTCTTTGGAAATATTTTGCGTTGTAAATATGAATGCGAGGGCATCTTAACTGCCTTCGTGTACTAGATGTTACCCACACAAAATAACCGAATTAGTCACCGTCCTTACAACGCCCATTTCTAGGCAAGAGACTAGCTAGTCCGAGACTAGAAATCGTTCATGAAATCCGTTTTTTAGTCACATGCTTCGTTTGGGCTTAAGACTAGCTAGTAATTTACTAGAGTAGTAAATAACTAAATCTAGTCCTCGTTCATGAAAACGAACCCAGAATCACATTGACATTGTTATGGTGTATTGTTTTTATTGAGTTATTGCCCTTTGCAATAACTAATAATTTACTTCCATGAATAATACACTTAATTACATTTAGTTATTTCTAAATAATGTCACAATTGAATATATTAATAGAATACATTATATTCGTATCATTAGTTAACTACACTTGTGCATTGACGTTATATTACATAACGTATATCTCTGTTTATGTATATTTCTATACTGCATGTTTAATATTACTAATTCTGTGATATATTATGATCTAAAGAACTTGAATAAATAATTACTTGATGATTGGCAATAGGGGAGGGCATCCGGGTCACCAAAAGGTCACCGATGCTTTAGGTTTTGAGAAGTCAGGTCATCGAGTACTGAGAAGGTCCCGACCTCCACTTAGTTCTCGATGCTTTTCTCGTCTCGAGAATCTTGGTCATCGATGCTTCTCGTATTGAGTCCCGAGTCCCGAGTCTCGAGACTATACTGCGCGAGCGACGCACGCGTTACTAACAATGTGTACTATCTGCATTGTTCACCCCTCTCTCGTTGGCGATGATTCCAGCGAAGCTCGAGACTTTTTTGCGTCTCGATGCTTTTTTGAGTCTCGAGACTCAAAAAAGTCTCGAGCATCGCTCTAGTCATCGGTGCTTTCATTCAATTTTAGTCATTGGTATTGGGTATTGACGTTATATCATATTTTAAACAGCTAACAAAACACAAACGTCGTAAATAGATCAAAATGGTTATAGGCATCAATGTTTTATTATTATACAAAGTGAATTTATTTAATGTATTTTAAGTTTTAATACAAAAAAGCCATCCAAAGCTCAGTTGAAGTGCTACTTCTCGGGAATTCCCGACTTTTCCTTGGTCATCGATATCGGGAAGTTTTGAGTGTTGGTGGCCGATGACTTGAGGTATCATCGAGACTTCCGCTCGACACTAATTGGCAACCAAGGAGCGTCTTCCCTGTCAGTTATTTTATGTACTGCGGTTGGTACATAACAGTGGCGACGAGGATTCCAGCTGTGGGTCACATGAAATCACAGTCCTTTTAAGGTCTGCCAACCCACGAAGGGGACAGCCCTGCCCTAGCTCCGGACGAAGAAGGACGAGCCTTGCCCTGCCCTACCTCCGGACGAAGAAGGACGAGCCTTGCCCTGGTCTGCCTCCGGACGAAGAAGGACAGCCCTGCCCTACCTCCGGACGAAGAAGGACGAGCCTTGCCCTGGTCTGCCTCCGGACGAAGAAGGACGAGCCCTGGCCTGACGAAGGAAGAACGTGCGAAGGGGACTGTCCGCCCACCTTGACCAGCCTGCCCTGCCGTTCCAGACGAGCGAGGGGGACCTGCCTGCCTTGTCGTGCCAGACGAGCGAGGGGGACCTGCCTGCCTTGCCTTGCCAGACGAGCGATGGAGAGGACGTGACTGCTCTGCCGTGTCAGACGTGCGAGGAGAACCTGCCGTGACCTACTTATCTTGCTGTATCGGACAGCAAGGACAACTTACCAGCGGAGTCGGACGTGTTTGTACAGCGACGTTTCGACTTGCTGAGAGGGAAGACCGTCCATTGGCTGCTTTGGAAGAATCATCAGGACGTGACTGTCAGTCGTGACAGACGTGGAAGAATCATCAGGACGTGACTGTCAGTCGTGACAGACATGGAAGAATCATCAGGACGTGACTGTCAGTCGTGACAGACGTGGAAGAATCATCAGGACGTGACTGTCAGTCGTGACAGACGTGGAAGAATCATCAGGACGTGATTGCCTGTCGTGACAGGCGTGCGAGGAGTACCTGCCGTGTCGGACGGGTGACGTACTTCTTGCTGTATCGGACACCACGGAAAACCAACCAGCGGAGTCGGACGTATCGGCCTACTTGACCGTCCATTGGCTGTTTTGGACGTTTTCATCAGGACGAGCCTGCCTTGCCGTGTCGGACGTGCGAGGAGGAGCTGCCGGGTCAAACGGTTGACCTACTTGTCTTGCTGTGTCGGACAGCAAGGATTACAAGCGGAGTCGGACGTGTATTTGCAGCGACGTACCGGCCTGCTGATCGTTCATTGGCTGTTTTGGACGTATCGTCATGACTACACGAGCAGCATGGACCAACGAGGAGCTGATTGGGCTATTGCGTGATCAGATGGCCCAACAACAACAGCAGATGGAGATGCAGCGTCAACAGATGGAAACGTTAATGGCCTTGGTGATGGATCGACCCAAGTCGTCAGTGACCAACACCAGGTTATGCGAGTTTGATTCAAACGCAGAGCTGTGGACGGACTATTGGTCACGTTTCCAGACGTTCGTAAAGGCCAACTCCATTCCATCTGACAGGATTGCGGAAATTTTTCTCACCAACCAATCGTGTGCCATCTTCAAGCTGCTGGCAAACCTGGCTTCACAGAGCGTTCCTCCCAAGGACGTCAACGAGTTATCGATGGACGAGATCCAGCAGCACATGGTTGACCATTTCAACCCCAAAAGATTTGTTGTTCGGGAGCGTTACATATTCTGGACACGGACAGAAAGGAAGCCAGGAGAGACTGTCCACGAGTTAGCTGCCAGAATTCGACAAGAGGCAGCTACGTGTGATTTTTCCTCGATCAAAGACCCGTTGGACGAGGCGATGAGGACTCGATTCGTTTGCTCGATCAACAGCGAGGCTACCATCAAAGCCTTGTTCAAAGTAAAGGACGACGAGCTGACGTTCAATCGAGCCATTCAGATCGCCGAGGAAGTGGAGGAGGCTGGAAAAGTTGCCAGAGAGACGGTCGGCACATCAAATGCCGATGTGTTTAAGTTCCAGCCCAATCGAAATCCGGCTCGTAAACTGCCCACGGCGAATAACGAACCGTCTCCAGAGATCAACCGCCAATCAAAATCAGCGGAAAATGGGAATCAGAAAACCCGATGCTACCGGTGCATCGGGAACCACTCGAGTGATGCCTGTCGATTCAAGGAAGCCCTTTGCCACCACTGCGGCATTAAGGGCCACATAAAGTCTGCCTGTCGGAAGAGAAGTCAACATCAACGAGTAAAGACGGTGACAAAGGTCAAATGGAATGCGGCCCGACCTTTGCCTCCAAAACAGCCATGGAATATGCCCGACAAACAATGGGAACGTGTCCATATCGACCACGCCGTGAATTTCAAAGGACACAACTGGCTCGTGATGGTGGATGCATACTCCAAATATCTGTGTGTCCACCAGATGACATCCATCACCACGAAGGCGACAATTCAAAAGCTGGACGAGGATTTTGCGCATTTTGGCTACCCGCATACCATCGTCACTGATAATGCGCAGTGCTTCTCGTCAGCTGAGTTTGCCAGTTTCTGTGAGAGCCGGGGTATTCAACACCTACAGGGAGCCCCGTATCATCCAGAGACCAACGGTGCAGCTGAGAGACTGGTACAGTCATTTAAAAAGTCGCAAAGGAAGTCCAGGCTCAGTACCAGTGAGGCCTTACACGAGTTTTTGATCCAGTACCTGAGAACTCCCCTGTGCAGTGGCTATAGCCCAAGCGAACTTCTGATTGGTCGACAGATACGGGCGAAGATAGATGTGCTCCTGCCCCACAGCCGTGTAAATCTTCGCTCGTCTAAGTTCACAGTGAACAGCCAGTGCTATGCCCTGTCTTTTCAGAGGAGGCGTAGGGACAAGTGGGTGCCAGCGATTGTAGCATCAGTGATTGGAAACCGAATGTTTGATGTGAAAATCGTGCCGGATGGTCCTACTTTGAGAAGACACGTCGACCAACTGCGCACACGCCACAGTAGTTA
This sequence comes from Berghia stephanieae, assembly GCF_034508935.2. Classification (NCBI taxonomy): domain Eukaryota; kingdom Metazoa; phylum Mollusca; class Gastropoda; order Nudibranchia; family Aeolidiidae; genus Berghia; species Berghia stephanieae. The sequence goes on from NC_088360.1 coordinate 44,810,204, forward strand.
ACATAGTGGTTGTATTATAATTGTGACAACGAGATTCACGTTCTTGTAACAGATTATTCCAGTGCATGGACTGTCAAATGGACTTGATATAGTGTATGTGATCACCGGACATTTGAAATAGTATTGTTCGTACGGACTTTTAAATGTTAATCGTAACGGCGATCTTCTGGATGTGTAACATAGAATTTCAAATTAACTTTGAAATAGTGTTTTAAGCGGACTGTTACATTATGTGTGTCTATGTTAATATTTTGATGGTTAAACCTTCAGTATCCTTCAGGCTAGAAGAGAGGTGTTATGGTGTATTGTTATTATTGAGTTATTGCCCTTTCATATACCAGGCTGTGAGAATATTCACGCAGACCTGCTTTCGCGATTAGTGTAAACAAATGAAAAGGGTATAATTTAACTACCTCGTACTTATGCATACTGTTAGTTACCTCACAAACGTATGCCAAATCAGAACGCACGCTTTCGATAATTTCAATTGTAAACATGATGTCCCAACTTAATGTAACATTGAGTATTTTATGGATATAATATATGCAATATCCATTCATGAGTTGGGAAATCTTTTCTTTTTTATTGTTAATAATATGAATTTTCACCCATTAAAGATTAATAATGGATATGTCAATATTTCATTTACATTGTCATTCATTTCATTCAAAAGATTACCTTCGAATCGTTGACTTAATTCATGCCTCATTGTCATCACTATTGTTCATCACAATGATTTGTTATCACAATATCGCATTGTTATTGTCACCCATTCATCAAACCTACATTATCATAAACATTTTCATGTCCAGTAAATAACCAATTTCATGGTTGCACAAATCATAACAATGGGTTAATGCTATAGTATGATTCACATTTATTTTATTAAAGTTTTATTTTATTAAAGTTTTATTTTATTAAAGTTTTATTTTATTAATATAAACATAAGAACGGAGCTCATCTCACTCCAGTTATATTCCGGTAGGCCTAGAAAAACTCTACCTTCTAATATTAGACTATCATTCCTTTAATAGCCATCTCTTTGAATTTATTTCAAATTAGTGAATACTTTTCTTTCTCATACTTTGTCACGTAGCCACTTATTATTAAAACGCTGATTGATTTAATCTTCCTTACTCACTTCTCTCAATAATTTATTCCTTGACGGTCAGACTACTCCACTCCTCATATCACTTATATTTTAAAGATTCATATCTCACTATCGGGACTTGGGAGAAAACCCCATTATTTGATTTCACTATCAAGATACCGGAGCTTCATTGATCACCTTTACCAGTAACACACTGTCGAGATTGTCGGATCCGGATCTTGCCGAAAGTACTCTCTGTCTGGAAGTATGATCTCACAAGTCCGTACAATGTTACCCTCAAGATCACAGAAGTTACGTAATATTGTCATGTTAACATTTGTAACCGTGATTACTATTTATATATAAGAACATTTATTTAATTAAATTTCATTTTCTATATTCACATCACCTTAAAACCAACTAGTCATTTCTTCTTTTTAAAAAGTAACTGGCAAATTATGGGGACCTTATTTATCACATTTTTATTTTATGAATGTAATCAAGTTAGCTCTTGAGCGCTCATTAGCCTAGACCATGACATTATCATTAACTCAGAAGTAAATACTTTTTTAATATGTAAAAAAGATATTGCACAAACACTCCCCATGCAATATGTTGATCATTTACAGACTAATAGATATGTGGACCTTCTTTTGACAGCACTAAAACATTTTGAGTAACCTTGTAGAGTGGTAAAAAAACCGAAGGTTTGTCTTTTATATTAGATCTTTGACTATAACAGGGAGAAATCCGTCTGAATTTTAATCTGAATTAGTGACTGTTGATGGAGATAATTTGATGAGTATAACAGGTATTGCAGTGTTGCATTTTTTTCAGAGAGGGTTGTACAAACTTGGAAGACGATACACTTTCAGGAAGCGATAACCGTCAACAATGTTAGCCACCACCAGATGAGTTGATGAAGGAGGATAGACTATTTAAGTGGGAAATATTGCCTTATCACCACTAGCTAGAGTTCAAAGTACCATCATCGAGCTGCGATATTGCAAAGTACATGCTTGATGAGTATCTAAACAACTGATAAAAGAGCTCAAAGTGAAACGTGCTCGGAAATTCAAATAATTTTGGAACTATGCATTGGCGGAGATGACAGAAATAGTGGGCCAAATATTGACTTTTATGACTGTAATATAAACTTTCCTGAATGTATAATCAGAGGAGCTAAGACATGGTTATTAACACAATACATGAAATAAAGAGGGTCCATCATCACCTCTCAGAGTTCAAAATTCAACCTTCGGCACGAAAGTTGTTGGCAACAGTGTTCTGGGACACCAAAGATATACTTCCTAGCTCTCTATTGAAAGACACTCAAAAACAGTAGCGGTGCAAAGGAACGACCGGGTCAGTTAAACAAAGGAATCATTCTGTTACACAACAAATACTCCACAAATAACAAATTACTATAAGGTGGATTCGAAAGTACCGTTTGAAGGTGTTGCCTCAATTGCCTTATTGGTCTGATCTAGCCCCTTCCGGCCATAATCCCTTTGAGCTCTCAAAAGACGTTTATCATTTAGCTGACAAAAGGTTTGACAAAGACGGAAGCTTAATCCAAGAAGTGAAAACATGTTTGCAAAATTTTGATGGAGCATTCTTCAATATTGGAATCTATTCTATTATTAATCGATGAAAAATTGCATCAATTTTAAGAGTGACTACATATAAAAATTGTTCGACTACTTAAGCATTTTTTGTGAACGTTTCATTTTAATTAAGCAAGATTATTGATTCTGTAGATGTGTTTCTCCTTACTTCTTGTATCACCTTCACAAAATCATTTTAAGAAGGTATAAGAAAGATTCTAAACCGTTGGAAATTGTAAGTGGTTAGTTAATGTCTGCGTTTTCAAAGTTTTTATATCTGAATTTTTAAAATCACATTTCTTCTATGCGGGACAAATAAATTCATTAATTACCACTGTTGATAGAAATTGTTTCTCAAAGTTTGGAAGAAAAGAACGTATCAACATGAATAAGTATGATGAAAGACAAATGTTTACATTAATATTGAGCATTTCCACGATTTCACCTTAAAATGATTTTTTGAATGCCAAAACGTCACATGAAACCAAGTTGCCGCAATGTACTTTGCGAGTCACTTGTTAAGTGTCATTTGAATACTGACACTCTTACAATATTCAGTACCTATTGTCTGGTACTGCATATCTACATCTAATCGATTAAAGTGCACTGTGTTTAGACAGTGCTCAATATTGCTTGACTTTCTAACGTGGGAAGGAAAGTAGTGGACACAATTAATTCGAAAGAGGAAAAAGGGACGCCCAAAGACTAGATGGTTGGATAAGGTAAATGTAAAAGAAGTGCTTTGAAACAAAAAAGGGCAATTTTGTATTTGATTCTGGCTCGAACGGCAGCCGGTGTAGTTTTCTGAGCATAGTTTTTACGCTTGTTTTTTGTGTCGACTAATGCTCAGAACTATTCTGGAAGCCCCGTTCTGCACCTTTTGGAGTTTGGCAACTTTCTTGTCAAGAAGGCCCACCAACAGCGAATTACAATAGTCTAGGCGTGAAAGAATGAGAGCACAGACGGATAGGAGAAACTGTTTCATTCTTTGCAATCTATTAAATTCAAAATTCATGGTCCTCACCATCTCGTTAATCTGGTGTTCCAGACTTAAGGAGTCATCCAGTACAAAACCAAATTTTTGCTCTATCTGTCAGGGAGACGTGGCTGTTTAATGGACGTTGTTGCATGGAATTCTGTATATCATAATTAGATGTTTATCATTATAGCATCAATATTACTATTACCGAGATTCTTGTTTTCGTTCCTGTATTTTTATTGTCATCATTTTTATTTCAAATATTGCAAACATTTTATTGATTTTACAAATGATTTATCTATTGATCGTAAAAGGTCCAGCCATCTTTATCATTTTTTTATATCTGTGACAATTGTATTTTGTCTTAGTATTATGCTATCGTAAGCAATTATCTTATATAGGACTTGAGATTGTTTGTGCACTGATTAATTTAGTGCACAACAAGCTTACGTTCGACATGAGATAGTTATGCTACAAGAATTAATAGCAAAATAATATCTCAAATAGTATTACTCCCCGAATCGTGCATTACACTAAGATATGAAATACAATCTGACATCTTTAATTAAGATAAGATGTGTTTCCCATGATCTTTCTATCAATCTCCAATGGGTTGTTGCTGCCTTCCTTAGGCTTAGTTGATTTTCCCATCAATAACGAAACGAGTGTTGTACCATTTTTTTTTTGGCTAATGGATAGGTTAAGTCTGATCGTTCCTTTTTTCGTATGTTGATTTTTTCAAAACTGATAATCAATTTTGTTCCTACCAAACACAAAACTGATGAGTGGGAAAATCAAGTTTTAAATATCCCACTCATCAAGTAGTAATCATGATATTTACCTCTTCCCAAATACTATGTTTTGATATTGGCATAAATTACCTACTGTCATTACGTATTGAGCAATACTAAGACTTTTATTTACAAACTCTTTCATTCGAAACGGCACATACTAACGGGCTTTCTTTTACTTCCTGTTAGAATGTGGTCTCCATTAAAAAATGAAACCTGGCCGATCCATGATTTATGTTAATTTTTTTCTTTTAAAGATTGATGTCACAGCACACAAAGTGATATCAGACTCCTGACTTTAGAGGTGTGGTATAAAAATAGCATTAAAATAAGCTGATGAATTTTTCAATGATCTACTGTTATTATTCAGTAATATTCCATAACCTGATCTTTGCGTTCTCCAATGCCACCACCCGTTTGGCTGTCCCACACATTCGCATATCGGCAAGAACGAGGTACTTTTCTCATTTTTGTCTAACTGTAAAGAACACCATTCCACAGAGCATCGGGAGTCTAAAGCATTGTCTGTGTTCAAGAAATTTGTAAAAACATTTCTTTTTTGATGCCATGTATTTTCTTTGATATTGTTTTTTGTTTATGTAAAGCGCCAAGGGCCTCATGGTTGAGGTCATCCTGCGCTCTATAAGAGCTAATTATTATTATTATTATTATTATTATTATTATTATTATTATTATTATTATTATTATTATTATTATTAGTTGTAGTAGTAGTAGTAGTAGAAGTAGTAGTAGTAGTAGTAGTAGTAGTAGTAGTAGTAGTAGTAGTAGTAGTAGTAGAGTATCATTATTCTACTACTATTACTACTACTACTACTACTACTACTACTACTACTACTACTACTACTACTACTACTACTACTACTTACTACTACTACTACTACTACTACTACTACTACTACTACTACTACTACTACTACTACTACACTACTACTACTACTACTACTACTACTACTACTACTACTACTACTACTACTACTACTACTACTACTACTACTACTACTACTACTACTACTACTACTCTACAACAACAACAACAACAACTACTACTACTACTACTACTACTACTACTACTACTACTGCTGCTGCTGCTGCTACTACTACTACTACTACTACTACTACTACTGCTGCTGCTGCTGCTGCTGCTACTACTACTACTACTACTACTACTACTACTACTAGTACTACTACTACCACTACTACTACTACTACTACTACTACTACTACTACTACTACTACTACTACTAATAATAATAATAATAATAATAATAATAATATTTATTATCATCATCATCATCATCATCATCATCATCATCATCATCATCGTCGTCGTCGTCGTCGTCATCATCATCATCATCATCATCATCATCATCATCATCGTCGTCGTCGTCGTCGTCATCATCATCATCATCATCATCATCATCATCATCATCATCATCATCATCATCATTATTATTATTACTATTATTATTATTATTATTATTATTATTATTATATATTATTATTATTATTATTATTATTATTATTATTATTATTATTATTATTATTATTATTAACCGATTTTAATGATTTTAATTTCACGGGCAAGACTTAAATACTTAGATTTACATTTCACAGCCCTCTACCAAATGCATATTATAGTTTAGGCGGGCATTTTAGCAGTCTTGAACCCGATCTTGTTTTACAATGGTTGGAGTGGGACACATCCTAATTGTTTGGGTTCCTTGTTGTTATAGAAATACTATCAAGTGAACCCAAAATATTGTCAATTACAATATTAAATCCAGCTCATGACTGCGTTTGAACTGCAGAAAGGAGCAGACAGGAAGTCAAGTCCGTACAAGAAACATGTTTTTAAGGCAATAGGCTTTTATCGACAAATACATTTGTAATCGTACACTGTGTGAATTAACAGACTGTGTATAAGATGTTCTGAAAGTAAGAGAGGTTTATTTGTTGCCAGCAGCTGATATTTCAATATAAAGAATATGAATAATGTTTTCAATCTTCTCATTATTCAATATTCGCTTTGTTGCGCTGTTTACAAAATGTTCTTTGATGCACATTATTTTGTCTCTTCAACTAATTCAATAGTTAAATCGAAAAAGCAACTTTGAGTAAGACGTTCTGATCCAAGAAACTGTTCATATTTGGGACGGATGTTTCTTTGATTGTTCTATGACACGAGAGTTGGAACAATTCGATTTCGTTTATTTAGGCTTTTGTCCAACTTTCTTCTTGTTTTATTGTCTAGTAGTGAAGCACTAAATATAATCAGTTTTAACTCGACAAAAACTGTTATTTATGCTCTTGCTTTGTCTGCAGCCACCTAGTGTTTTCCCATGCGGGCAATTAAGACCCTGAAAGTTGAAAAAAAATCAGAAAAGATATTACATAGATTTCACTCATTTAAAGCTTCAATCTCTTCTTTTATGGAGGTATGGAGGGTCAAGTGAGATTTCAGTGCTGGAGATCGGTTACTGTCTTCATTGGGTTGACTATGACGGATGGCCACCATGAAGATGAGTTCCTCAATTTTCAATAGAAGTCTTGACACACATACGTTGAAATGCAGTTTGGCCGCGCTATCGGTGCACACAGAACATGATTTGTGTGCGCTGCTAGCAGACCCAAAGTGCATTTTATAGTCGTCGGTCTTTGAATCATTTCATATAAATCAGTTATTCTCATTGTTATGTATAGAGAACAACATATTATTGGAATTGTCCGTTTTTCCTCGTGATAACATTTCTGTATACTAATGAGACTTGAGAGTCCATCTAAAACTGTTTAAAGGAAAGCGTCGTTGTCTCATGAGGACAATGAATATTTACTCACATTCACTACAGATTTGTGATCTTTAAGTATTACACTATGACCATTGGTTCCTGTTTCAAGTGTGATGGTGTCGGGCTCCTCCCGGAGTGTCGGTAGGACAAGATTGCCCGAAACATCAACAAAAAGAAAAGACTAGGAGAAAGATAAAAGACAGAGGGAACTCGTTGATAAATTCTCCTGCAGATCAGGCAGATGCAATGAGCCTAACTTTGATGGAGAAAAAGAAGGAGGAAGAAGAAGGTTGTACTTCACGGAATGACCGTGATGGAGAAATAATAATGATAAAAGGGAGATTAGCAATGCGATTCATTTATTACAGAAAATAAGTTACATTTACAACACGAAAAGGAACGACACAACTGTCCTACTTATCCATTCATCCTGCTTGTCTCTCTCCTTCCATCCATGAATTAAGAGCACCACAGCATATATAAATATAAAGTAAAATACAACACAACCGCTGAAGACGTCATCGGGTCCAGTCAAGACATCTCGAGAAAAACTCTCTCAACTCAAAGTTAAGTTCTTGGAGAAGTCTCTCTACTTACAGTTCTCACCATACTAAATAATAATTGTAAAATGAATACCTGTTAAGTTTCTTCATTGTCTCTATCGAGACAGATTATATGAGGCATCATACCGTTTTAAACATTGGGTGTTATGGAGAGAAGAAGGATCGAGGGAAAAAAAGAGTAAGCCCATTGCGACTGAGCAAAATATGAGGCAAATACGGTCAGAACCAAGAGAATTAAGAGATGAAGGCTCGTGGCTCAAACTATTCAGCAATAGTGAGCCAAGATAGAAAAGAGGAAGTCAGAAGCCTCAACTGTATCATGTCGTAAGGTCAAATGAAGGCACAGAGTGAGTGCTCAGCAATAAATATAGAGATCGCGGGCACAGAGAGTGAGAGAGAGAGAGAGAGAGAAAGAGAAAGAGAGAGAGAGAGAGAGAGAGAGAGAGAGAGAGAGAGAGAGAGAGAGATTGGAGCGAGTTATCACTAGAGAAAATCGTCGACTTGCTAATAAAATTAGTGAATAAACAAATGAATTTTTAAACAAACTTTTAATGGAACGACATTTTCAATTCTATACACATAAAGAACATTGACAAAGTTTATTAATAAAAAGATACACTAAGTAACTGGTAATCTTTGAGAAAGAAAAGAAGAAAGACGTTCTCTCAGGCCAGGAGTATAAACAACCAAACTCTCCACCTAGAATGCTCTTGACCTCACCTTGATGAGCATGTGATTCCATTCAAGATGACTGATCGAGTTACGATCAGCATTAGGGATAAAAAGATATATAATTAGCCAATAACACAAAACTGAACTACAAAAGAAAATTCACAATATGTGACTCCATACCTTAAACTGGCATTATCTTGACATGGATCAAACGCTGAAAGAAAATTGAAGGAAAATCGAGATTTTATTGATGAAAAACGATGCAGTTTCTCAAATACGAAATGTCGTATGATTCTGTGGTTAAAACTCAATTATCATCATCTTGTTTACCCCGACATAAAACCCGATGAGGGGTTGGGGGGGGGGGGGCACATATGGCTATTTTGAATGTGTTACCGGTTTACTGCAGGAAACCATAATAAAGACAACATTCAATCAAGTTTAATCATTTTTTTTATTTCAATTTTTGATATTTGAATATTTATCCTTAATCCTTATTTCTGATAACCAACTGTGGCACATCGCCTCAAATAGGTATCATGTCGGGATAAACCAGATGCCAAAATGAGATTTTAGAATTAGAATGATCAGAAGCGGACGAGGACGAGAGACGCATGCGCACAACCAACATGACGTTTTCTCTCTAATAACTTTTCCGCCGGTGACGTCACAGACTATGGGTGACGTCCAATCAAGGGATGCTACTCTTCCGCTAATCTCATTCCCTATAACAAGCATTGGACAAAAATACAATGCTTATCCTGAGTTTACGTACGGAGATCTAATCTCCGTTATATTCGGATCCTGAATGTATAATATCACTTTAATTCTTTTTGTTGTGGACTGAAGAAAGGTGAATATTGTGCTCAGAACATTCCGGGTTAAGTATTTTTTTCTTTCGTTTCTTTGTTTTTGGTTGTTTCTTTCTTCTTTTTTTTTTTTAGGTTCTAGTAGTCATTACTGTGCAATATCCAGCTTTTGGAAGTTTATTGATCACCATGAGAAAATAGATACACCAAATGGTGTCATTGTTCTATACAAGTAAGATAGCGCTTAAAATGAAACTTTTGATTGACAAACATTAATATATATATATATATATATATATATATATATATATATATATATATATATATATATATATATATATACAGTGTACAGATTTTAGTTTAGAACAGATCTTGCATTTTAATTCTAATAAAACTGATGTTTGTAAATGTTTTATTTCAGCCGTAAAAGTGATCATTAAATGTGTTGCAATTGCTAAACATTGTTATTGTGTTGGCTATTTTCTAAAATGTACCTGTAAGAATTTGTGTCCATTTTTTCCGCCTAAGGGACGGTTTGGGTCTAATTATTAGGAAAATCCTGCTTTTGTCAGATGTTTCCATCTACAGTTTATACGCCATTTTTGTAAAACCATTTTAAAAATACGTCACGTCTTTTAGTTAGGTACTTATTCACACCTAGGTCAAGTCAGGCACTGTTTGTAAAGTTTCTTAACTACGTACAAAACGGTTAAAGTTGATAATAAGTAAAGGAGGACAGATTTTAAAAAAACAACAACAAAACAAAAATGAAAACAACTGACGTAACGATCCCAGTCACTTGCATGATACGTAGAGGCTGGAAGGTGCTCAGTTGATGGTCCAGTACATCACATCAAAAAAAAAAAATAATAAAGCCTGGGAAAGCAACCAATTATCTGTGATGGTGTCACATAATTCTGAATGTTTCTGTCAAATGCAAGAGAGATCATTTCAACACAAACACGATCTTAAGCAGCACAGAATATCATGCATGCATTAAATAGATAATTTAGGGACCAGGCACTTGTATTCGATAATGATCTGAATAGACGTGTATTTTGTTTTAGCAGGTTTGAGGTTTGATAACCTAAATAAATTGTTATGGGCTCAATTTATAATGGAAATACTCTCAACCCAACGCAAAATTGTGCCCATTACAACAAATTAATGTACATCAAGCCCAGAATTGCGTCGGTTATCAGAACTGCTAATATTGTGTATTCCTAGCATATCTAGTACGAAAGGAATTTTGGTACTTTCAAAGAAAATCATAATTAATGTGACCTTTGCCAAGCGATATGATATATTGTCTTGCATTAAAAAAAAACAAGCGACGATGAGCGTGGTAATGTATGCTATCCTTGCCATGTCATCCTATAAGGCGTTTTGCTTACATTAACCCAGTCTCCTCATCCTTAAATAAGGATAGTACACAGGTAAACCAGAACACAATGTCATTTATGTCCGGCCATGATTAAACTAAGTCTGAAACATCATACACATCAACGGTCCTTGACAAATGTAAGCAGAGATTGAAAAATTTAGTCTACATCTTCAAGTAATTAAGGGTAAGATATTATTAGACATTCAGGTTTTCTTCAGCAATGCTCTGAAACAGCGTAGAAGAATTCAAAAGATGTTCATGACTAAGTGGTCATCTAGATACATATCCAGACTTTAACCTTTTTACCCATCTGGACATGTCCCCAGACGTCCACGAAGGACTTAGTTCTTTGAAAATCACTACCGTCCTAAAAAAGACGCAAACAAAATTGGTCATAAAAGTACTTTGTGTTCTTTTCCAAAGACAGTATCTTACGAGCACAAAATCGATAACTAAAAGTGTAAAACAGAAAACGACGTTATCATACATGGGTAGACTGAAAAGTCTTGACGCGGCTCGTGTATTTTCAAATTATTATAGATGCGAAATCGACAAAGGTATCAAAACAAAGATTCGTTTATGTCCTTTCCAATTATCATTTTTAGTTTCAGCATAGTCACCGTTCCCAACCACATAGAGCCGCAACGATGCATTAGTTATTGCATCGAGTTGAAGAGGACACGTGGCAAATTTCCACACGTTCGAGTCACCCCCGCCTGCATCACCTCGCGATCATTGCCAGAATTTGCCCGCTTGTGTAGTTTCTTAAGTCTTAAGAAAAGGAAAAAAATCACTTAGGAGCTAAATGGAAACGTGATTATTTCCATTTCTTGAGATTAAAGATACTCCACAAGCGGACAATGTTGAGAAATGGGGGGGGGGGGGGGGGGGGGGGGGATTGTGCGTTGGGCCATGTAAAAAGCATCACGCTACAGAAACGCCAAGAAGAACTAAAAGCCATCATATTTCGGGCGAGCCAGATTAACCTTAATGACGAATAGACATGAAAGCCGAAAGGAAGTTCTGTTCCGACATTGTCTTTGGGCAAGCCCAAGCAGGAGGTGAGAGTGGGTGCCTGGAATGTACGGACGTTATATGAAACTGGAAAAACCGTACAGATTTTAAAGGAAATGGAAAGATATAGAATTTGCATCCTTAGAACAAGTGAAATGAGATGGACGGATTCAGGCATCGTGACTCTAGGCTCGAGAGAAAGTGTGTTAGGACGCAAAGATGTTTAACACCAAGAGGGAGTTGATATTTTTATTGATAAAGAAGCCAGACGAAGCTTAATGGGATGGGAAACAGTCAATTTAAGAATTATAGGAGCAACGATTTTCTCCAAATATGCCAAAACTACCGTCACACAGTGTTATATCTCAACAGACAACAATGTTCTCCAAACACAGATAGAAAATTAATGCCACATGTTGTTCCTCATGAGAGACATTAATGCTAAAGTTGGGACTGACAACAGAGGCAATGAGAGATGCATGGGAACGGAGAGAGTCGGAGAAAGAAACGAAAAATGAACAACGGTTCACTGACATGTGCCTCGAAAATGGACTTGTTATAGGTGGAATTGTGTTTCAGAACAAAAATATACACAGATTGACCTGGATCTCACCTGATGGAAAAGCAAAAAATCAGATCGACCACATTGCCATCAACCAGAAATGGAGGAGTTTCATGAAAGATATCAAAGCCATTCGAGGGGCAGACACAAGCAGCGACCACTTCCTACTTCAATGTAGAATAGAGTTGTCGCTGAAAGGAACACAGAAAAAATCAAATGAACAATTATTCGACACGGGTAAGCTGAGAGATGCTATTGAGGGGAGCGAATACAGCATGGATCTATGCAACAAATGCCAAAATCCTAGACAGTGTACCTGCAATTACCTTTGCAGCAATGTAGAGGACATGATATCGGAAAGCAGAAAATCAGTTTTGGGATATAAAAGAAAAGAAAGGAAAGAATGGATTTACTGTTCAATAAAGTATGGGAAGATAACGAGTTTCTCATGCATGGAAAAGAGGTGTAATTGTGAAACTGCCCAAGAAAGGTGATCTATTGGAATGTGGAAATTGGAAAGGATAAATTTACTCTCTGTACCTGTAAAAATATTTTGCAAAGTCCATTTACAACGTCTGAAATACGGAATTAACAGAAATCTCAGGGAGGAGTAGGAAGGTTTCAGAAGTGGAAGAGGATTCACTGAACAGAGTATGGTCTTGAGAACATTATTCGAACAATCAATGGAGTGGAATTCTTCCTTGTTTGTGAATTATATAAATTTTCAGAAGGCTTTTGACAGTATTTATCATCCATCCCTTTGAAAAATATTAACAGCGTATGGACTCTCAAAGAAAGTCATCAGCACAATATGAAGAATATATACGAAGACACCCACATGATCTGTACGCCATGACGGACAATAAAGTGAATAACGTTTCGTGTATAGACAGGAGTCAGGCAAGGATGTGTAACCGCATCTATAATATTTTTGTTGTTACTGATTGGGTGATGAGGACAGTGACCAACGACAATGCAAGAAAACTTGTTTGTGGATTGACGAGGAGACTTGAAGATTGTGACTTCAGAGAAGACATCGCACTTCTGTCGCAAACCCAGAAAGACATCCAAGAAAAAACATCAAGAGTGGATGCAATATCAAAAAGTGTAGGCCTTAAAATTCATCCAGGCAAAATTCATAAAAAAGGCAAAGAGCTAACGAATGATCAGAATCGAAGGTACAGATCTAGAAGAGGTGGAATAATTGAAATACCTGAAATAATTGAAAAATACCTTAGTAGTTACACCTCAGCTGATAGCTGCATTGAAATAACAGTTAGTACTAGAATCGGACTTACACCTTTAATGGGCTCGGGAATATTTGGAAATCAGTATCCTTGCATACAAACACCAAAATAATGATCTACAAATCCAACGTCCACTCTGCTCTCCTAAATGCAGCAGAAATCAGGAGAATGAACAAGAAGATAGAGAGTCGCCTTAGAGGGTTTGAACGTAGAGACCTCTGCATAATCTTAAAACTTGGTTGGCAACAGAGTATTACCGAAAAAGAAACAGCCAGGCGCACAAGAATAAAAATTGTAGTGAATGAAGTCAAGCACAGACGATGGAAATGGCTGGGTCACGTTCTCCGAATGAAAAGTCCAGACTGCCTTACACAGCACTAAGATGGTCCCCATGTGCAAAGAGAAAGAAAGGCAGACCATTGGGCACCTGGAGGAGAAGAGGAGATGAAAGAGGCTGGAAAGACATGAAATTAGCTGAGCCGTCTGGCCCAGGACATAGTTGACTGGAGAAATCTTGTTGGCGCCTTATGTTTCACCAAGGAACCAAGAGGATAAGTAAATCGAAACGGCAAAGGAGGTGTTCTACGACTTCATGAAAACTTCCTCTTTCAATGTGACCATGCGTTTGTGTGAGTATTCTCGGTTTCCAACGAGCATGCCTTTCTTTAATCCAGAATTTCTCGAATGATACATCCAACTCTATTCTATGATATCCCAAGCATTTGTAAAATGTCTGATTGCTTTATCCAGCAATAAGCTCGATTAAGTTCGTCAATTATTTTTTGTTGTTGTTTTGCACTGGTTGATGCACTCTGTGGATGACCACTGCGAGCCTGCTCAATAATGTTGGTGAAGATAACATTAGTTTCAGTATAGCACTTAACCAACTTATGAACTGTTCTAATATCAAAACACAAGTCACCAAAAACTTATTGATTGTTTATGGCTGTACATCTCTCTGCACTTATCACATTACGCTGTTTATTGCATAATTTTGTGTGTGATTCAATGACATGTTGGAGTAGAGTAGGGGTTCTTTCAAATAAGATCATGCAAAATCAAGAAATAACAGCTAAACATAATTCCGTGACCTAAAATAAAGAATAAGCTGCGTACAGTTAGATGTATAGTTTATATTGGCAAGTTTAATACAATCGAAAATAGTGTATATATAGTAGAAAAAGAGAAATCATATTATTTGAGATACATCCTCATATTGCGCCTGATTGAATATGATGTTGAACTGAACATGATTGCAAGTTGTCAAACCATCCCATCTGAAAAAAGATAGTGTCCTTACAAAGGGCTGTGAACTGCCAATTTTCAAATCAGCTTAAATTTTCCGACATATTTCACATCAACTCAAATACAAGAAATCTGAAATAATGTGGGGATACTTCAGGCTTGCATTTTTATTGATTAAAAGTCTGTCCAAAAACTCCGATAATCCCAATTCAGACATTTAGTCAGTATCATGACAAGTACAATCCTCGCAGTCAAATATATGTTAGCAACCAGAGAATCGGGGAAAACCGCTTGCAAGTATCATACATTATCTTTTAATTCTCATAATGAACAAGAGTCAAAAGATCGTCTTATATGATTTAGGTCCTAACTGTTATGAAAATGCGATAGTGTTTTTATTTGAATAAATACCGGAAACTGACTTTTATCATAATGATTTTTTAAAAATTCTTACAACCTGAATATACAATAAAAATTCTGCTTACTTCGGCTATCAGTTCTCGAATATGTTGACGAGTCACAATCATGTTATCGTTTTTCTCAAATTTTCTGTTTAAAATGTATTAATTCTTATCAAATCAAGCTATCGCAGTGTGAATTGAGATTGAAAACCTTTACGAATAAAGTGCACGAGACGAAAAAGATGTGCATTACACTGGATAGCAACGACTCTCAGTATGACAAATTTTTTTCTGATTGTCTGTCAATTGTACAATTGCTGTATAAATTCTAACACAGATCGTCAAAAATACTTTTATTTACAGATACGACTGACTTTACTCGAGGGCTTCTTTATGTGTAATTCTTGATATTTCATGGCAATCTATCATCGATTAACAATTTTCAAATTGTCAGAAGTCCTGAATCCCTCGCCAGAGGCAGAGTGTCAAGCTGTATAGCGAGGAAAAAACGGAAGGAAACGGGATGCATACACACCAAACGCTTAATGATAAATCAAACACGAAGAGGAAGAGGAGGAGGAGAGGAAGACTAGGAGGAGAAAGAGGATGCTGCTGATAAAGTAGTAATTTAAATCAATGCTTCTAAGCAATTGCATCAAACATAATAATCTTACAACAGTTTCTAATAATATGACATTTCATCATTATAGCCTATAAAAAATGAATACAAAGTAGGTAATCACATTTTGATTACATTAAATCGATGTATCAATACATTTATCGTATTTCCACCCCATTTGCCTGCAAGCAGCACGCTTGTAAAACGCAAGACAAATTGAGTGATAATCAATTGAATTATACGCAAATTTGCATAGATTTAACCATTTAGAATTGTTTGCCTTTAAATCTGAATACTAACATTATGTTACAACGAAACCTTACCTAATAAGACATTATAATAAATTACTTTGATAGTTACATAATTCAATGTTTAATGCCAATTTTGTGATTGTAATATAAACGTAGATTGAAACATTGTCATCGAAAATATTTAGTACTTATATTTATCTACTACTGTTACAAATTTGATCAATAACAAGATAAGATAGTTTTCAATGAAAATATTTAGTATCTAGACGTCTACTTAGTTTTATCTACCGTTACAAATTTGATCAATAACAAGTGACTTGGTATTCTACCCCATCCTCTAAGTTCCTTCAAAAGAACGATTCTTTAATAATATAAATACATGCACAAAATTGTCTTATAGACAGTGTCAAGTAGTATTCAATGTAATCAAACTGAACTACCAGAAAGACATTATCAAGGATAGATAAGCAAACAAAAAATATTGTAACTTAGCATTCGTTAAATAATTCTTCTTGGTCGGGTTTTCCATTTTCTAGTTGTAGTTTCTTTGAATTATTCTTTCTTAGCAATATTAAAACATCAAAATGTCACCCTACAATTTTATAACGTTACTTGAAGGTCCCAATAACCATATGTTCGACACAAATACAAACCTGTTGAAAACTAGATTTCTTGAATACATACACATGTAAATTACACAAAATAAAACAATAATTAATCATTTTCATGGTCTACCACAAATTGACACTGCCGCCAACTGTTCTCTATGAGTCACATCATCTGGTGTTTAGATTAATACCACTTAAACTGTGTTATAGTAGTCTGTTTAAGGAAATCATTAGATTTGTCGCCTGTGTTTACCTATTTATGTCTGTCATATGATGTCTCATCTATTCCCTCCTATTTTCATGAAAATTGAATTTGAACTCATTAATTTCACAATTTTTGACAATTTTTTTGTTTTTATTTTCTCTTATATAATCCGAGGGATTTAGAAGGGTTTTGAAAAGTTTCCACCTTGCCGTCTAAAACCAGCTAAGTTGAGTTATACAAAGGGAATTTTAAAGATTGGGGGAACACATTTCACATCTTTGCCGGTAAAACGATATCAATTATTTTTTCGACAGAAACAACTACGTTATCGGCCAGGGACTCATTTTGTACATTGAAATGCATGAAAATGAAAGTAGCTAAATAGCTTTTTCAATCACTCAAATTTGCACTGAAAACGGCAAAAGTCAAACTCAGAACGTATGAGTCACAAGCTGAGTCTACTATCACAAGACGCTTTGAAATAAGGAATTTCAAATGTGACACACTGTCTCAAATCGATATAATTTCGGAGAGGGATAGGTACCTATAGCTAATAATATGTAATACGTCTGGATAATTCATATTTCTTATGGTGGAGAGTTAGATAATTTCTTTCATTGCAACCAACTCAAAGTTTCTATTTCTTTTTCTTTTAACTTTAATGTCATTTAGCAGGCCCTTTTCGTTCTGACATAATACCGTTTCGAGACGGTCACAAATGACGCCATGAAAAGACATGATGTAGCAGGAAAATACATGTGTTTATTGGATCTTTAGAAAATGTTAAAAGTTGGCGCATTTGGACAAAGAGAAATACAACACAAGAGTATCCTCATTCAATGGGGATTCAGTTAACTCATAATTGCAGTTGAATCTATATCATAACCCTTACGAATATCATTCAACAACAGGAAGACGAAATTATGAACTGTAAATCTTCTAAGCTCTAGACAGGAAAAAAGACCTTGAATGCACTGATTATTGTCTACATTTAGCACATAAAAATATTAACACTGAGTATTTTAATTAACACGATTCTTCTGATCGTCCGGAAAAATGATATTTCCGTACCCTCTAACTTTGTGAGTGGAATGTGACATTATTTGCATCATGTGTTTTATCCTTGATTTCTATTGGGCTCATTCTTCACAACACAAAATATCTAATTCATATTTTGTTTTTTTTTAAAGTCACTAACAAACTGTATTTAAAATGAATGAAACGGAAAATATTGAGACTTCATCAATATTTCGCTTTGATTATAATGAATTTCAAGAAACTGGGGCCCTGAGTGACCAGATTCGGAATATTCTAGAACAAGTTATCTGGTTCACTCTTATGCCTATAAACATTATGGGTGTCATAACAAACATCATCAACATCCGAGTATTTTTGGAGCAAGGCGTTCGGAATGATAGCACGAACATATGCTTTGTTTGTTTATCTATATCTGATTTGTTTGGCTGCATTTCTATGATTCCTTACTCTCTTTGTTTTGTTGTCAAGTACACCAATGACATCACACAATCTTACACATGCTTTGCCTTTTCCACATTATTTTTATACGCGCATGTCGTGTTGCAAAATATGAGCACTTGGACCACTGTTTATATATCGCTAATCAGAAGTCTCTGTGTAATTTTTCCTTTAAAGGTGAAGTCAATGTTCACTCCAAAAATAACGATTATTGTTCTCATATGTTTCTTCTTCTTATCTGTATTTTTTCAATTTATTTATTCAATATTTACCCATCTTGAGTGGATTTTTGAGCCGAAGTTCAACAAAACATCTGCTTTCATCGTCGACTCACCAACAGCACAGAAAATGATACCTTATCATCAGCTCATTTCAAACCAGATCCTTCCTGTTATCGCTGTCGTCATCGTCTCTATAAACACAGCGCTTATGGCCCAGAAACTTCTTGAAGTCAAGAAATGGCGACAAAAGAATTCGAGTGATCATGGTGTCAAAGATGAAAATAATTCAAATTCTACAAAGAA
Source organism: Berghia stephanieae (assembly GCF_034508935.2). Lineage (NCBI taxonomy): Eukaryota > Metazoa > Mollusca > Gastropoda > Nudibranchia > Aeolidiidae > Berghia > Berghia stephanieae. The sequence goes on from NC_088360.1 coordinate 44,829,058, forward strand.
AGCAATTAGTACTAAGGACATTGAACTGATAAAATTCATAAGTGCAACTACAAGCATATTTCTTGTGTGCATTTTAATGGGATTCATACCTAGCATTGCCATCATGGTTTTTCCTGGTGTAGGTTTTACTGGGATTAATAAGAATATATTCTACATTGTATTCTTTATACGCTTTGTGTTCGATTCCATAAATGCCTCCATAAATTTCTTTTTCTATGTTCGTGTTTCGACTCGTTATCAAGAGGCATTTGCGTCATCATTTAAAATCTGCTCGAATTAATAATCAAGAAGTCATTTGGAAATCTAATATCTAGAATTCTAGAGTTTTTGTCATTTTCTGGTTCATTAATTAGGCTTTATGTTTATCTCTGCTATGTTGACAAATCTTTACGTTTTCATTTTAATCATTTCAATGTTATCACATTATGATTAATTTCCATAAATTTCTGGGATAAAATATTAAATCAAGTATTTCTTCCTGTTTGCCAGTTGATCTAATTGTTTGCAAAACTTTTGTCATGTATTGACACAATTTGTGCAGGTTTAAGTTGAAAAATCTTAATGTTATTTTTTGACCCTTCTTGCATACAAAACGATTTAAATAAAGTTGATGAAATATTTACTCTTCTACGCCACTGCATATAGCAATGCCAGAATGCATCGAGTTATGCTGTATACTTTCACCGCATGCTATATGGCACATTAAAATAAAGGTCAAACTATGTTTCAAAACTTGTAGCTATTCATTTCTGTCATTTATCAAACCATAATATTTTACTATGTAAGTTATTTTTAATAATTACCAAATATGACTGTTTGGCTTGTGAATACTACATTCAAAAGCATGATTTGGGACTTGATACTCTTTGTATATACTGCATTCCCGACTCTTCCGTCAAGCAAAAGATGTAGAATTTCCGTGTGTATTGTGCAATGGAAATGCCATGGATTATCTAGACATGGTATCATGACGTTCTAGTGGTGGTCAGAGGAAAGACCTCACCCTAGCTGCCCACTTAAGCTCTTGTCACTAGCTACGGACAAGTGCATATTCACATCCGGGTACAAAAATGGGTAAAAGTCAATAGTTAATCTGTCAAGATTGTCCTTATTGGTGTGATGAATGTAGTAAAAGAGAATAACTCCTTCTTGATTTTTAGAAACGTATTGGTCTGTAATTGTCTACACAATTCTGCCTGACCACCACCTTTAGTATGTCATGAGTCAATAGAAAATAAGAAATACCAAAAAGTCTATTTTAAAAAACAAAGAGTCATAATATTAGCATACTAATCATGAGTACGACTAAGACTGGTTGCCCAAACGTTACTGTATCCAAAATTGTGTATAATGTGTCTGCCATGAGAACACGACACCAAGGTCAAGGTTCCTATTTTCATTAATTTATCTTTTCATTACGCTCTGTGCCACTTGCTTTCGCTACAAGCCGGGACCCCGCGCTGATTTGGCAATGAATGAGTTCAATCCATGGACTTAACTAGAAAGGCATCCGCAGATGGATTAGGAAATGTAATTTACATTCGATTACCTTTCTTTTTGACAGCCTGCTGAAGGTCTCGAAGAAATCAGGTGTAAAGTAATCTTACCATTTTCTAAGCCAATAATTATGTTTAATCTTTAATCTAGGCAATCATTTTATCCATTTACGATTATGAATATTTAATCTTTAAATATTTAATTAAAGATTAATAAATTATTTTGTTTGAACATTCGAAACCTTAAACAACCAATAGTTATAGGCGTGGTTTAAAAACAGTTCAAACTGATTGTCTAGACATAAAATTATAAAAAGTGTTATTTTCATTTCAATAGCTCGTAGGTTTTCTGTGTTGCTAATATAATTTGTATCGTTATTTATTAAATAATAAAAATTCTAGATGATTTTCTACAGGAAAAAAGACAAATATTTTCATAATTGAAAGATAAATACGTTTTAACTTATATCGGCAATGTTCTCAAAAAGAAGCTTCTTCAAACAGTACCAATGTACATTTGTGCTTGCTCTCAAGCATCATTTTCGGAAAAGTTAATATCAAATATAAGTATTTGTAAACATTTGACTGTCGGAAATATATAATAGCACCCTATGTAATGATTATTGACTATTCATTGACTGATAACGGGCAAATAATTGATTACCAAACAGTTATAATTCGCTAAATAAAGTTTAACATCCTGTAAATTAAACATTGTATTGAGTTAACTAATATTGCATTTTAGATAATATCAATTGAAGCCCTCTATGTGGTCTTATGCTGACTATATTTGCACTATTAGGAATGTTTTCCACTACAACAAAAATCACATAGAACTTCCATATTTTATCGAATCCAAAGCGTATATTTTTATAAACTTAAAAAAAATATTCAAACTACTTTTAGGCCAACAATAAGCTTATTGGATTATATCAATCCGGAGCAAACATTTCTAATACTAAACAATCATTACCAATATTTAGACATTTCATTCGATCGATATGGCCTGTGTGGTAAAGTTTTTAATTTGCTAAAATATAAAAAGGCGTTTTAATAAAGGGATTATAGTAAAGACAAGGATTAACATTCCTTTAGAAGTTGTCGATTGATATCTCATCTGAGTACAATTTATATTTTATAATCGTTTTATATTAGCAAAATGTTTGGGGTATCATCAACGCAAGAAGAATCACTCTTAATATTGCATACGACAGAATATAGTAACACCACGTCACTAAGTCTTGATTGCACATCTTCACAAGGAACCGCTGTCATCAGTGACCAAGTTCGTGTTATCGTAGAAATGACCATTGCGTTTTTGATGTTGTCTTTGAATATTTTGGGCATCATAACTAATTGTATTAACATCCGGGTCTTTCTGGAGCAAGGTATACGAAATGATAGTACGAATATCGGATTTATTTGTTTATCCATCTTTGACATGTGTGGCTGCATTGCAAGCATACCCTACTCGCTATGCTTTTGTTTAAAATACACATATATTCTTCAAAAACATTACACATGTCTTGCGTATGCAACTTTATTTATCTAC
>NC_088360.1:44837105-44877105 GCF_034508935.2 Berghia stephanieae
TGGAGTCAACGCTTTTGATGTTAACAGTAATTTATTCTACATCGTCTACCCAATAAGGTTTTTGTTCGATGCCATAAACGGTTCAATCAATTTCTTTTTCTACCTTCGTGTTTCAAGTCGTTATAGAAATGCCTTTGATGCTACCTTCAAATCTTGCTCAAATGAGCATTTATAAAACAGAGAAATTTGATTTCCCATCAATCTGGTTTTATGCCAGAATGAACTCTATGAAGAATATTTAGGTTAAAAAGAAAATGATACGAATGAAGAAATTGAAGTTATTTGAAGTTGAAAAAACAAAAGCCATTTTCCTCTTTTTTTTATCTGATATTTTTATATTCTATAACTTAAGCTTAAAACTCATTTTTTATCATTTGATTCACCCGGAGATATATCCGTTTTAGACGACTGGAAAGATAAACATGGTTTACATTATCTCTCACGAAAGGATCAGAATTACTATTAATATAATTATTTTTTAAAATCTAAGAATATTTAATTGGAGATGGTTAATCTATGCATACAGCGGTTGGAGTGCACTGAAGTTTGTTGGGTTTTTTTAAAAAAAAGTATTAATTAACATGCGTTTTATATTAATGACTGTCTGAGATAATAAAAACACTGTTGGACACCCGATCGGTGTCTCATAAAGCACTTTCATGGAACAGTTTTATTACACCCCGAACCTAAGCACGTTTTGGAAGACGAATGGGAAAAATAATTCAGACTAAACACCGATCCGGCCCCTTTGTATTAGGGTGTGAGTTCCATTTTTAGCAATTAAGCAACGCGAACCTGTGTAAAAATGTGTTTGGCGTCGAAAGAAAATAAACAAGAAGAAAATCATTCATGATCATGGTATTTTTTTCAAGTTTTCCGATGTCTTCAATCGGCATTTGAGACAAATGTTCAATATTATCTTTTTTTCAATCAAAAATTGTCTGTTGTATGAGGCACTCATTGATGTTTCAAAATTCTTTTCTGTATTGCTTTTTTGTTTTGCGGTTCTGGTACATTAATTGGTTAATTTCTTTACTTTATTACAGTCTAAACTTTATTGCTCTTCTTTATTCACAATAAGTTGTGGTTCACTCCATTTATTGATTGCAGTTCTAACACATTGTTGAGTGTTAGTTCATTCCCTGTCTGCATTACTGTTTAATGATCGTGATCGAAATATTACTTGAGTTTCTTTTTACTTTAGTGCAATGGTTTCGCTTGAGTTTTACAAGGAAGACCTTATAATAACCGTTTTCATTTTAGATTATTCTCCTTTGTAAATAAATAACAAACTTACAGTATTTAAAAATAAAATGAAATTGCTTTATTGACACCATGGTGAAATTTGTCTTCACGATCTACCACGAAGAAATACCTATATATATATATATATATATATATATATATATATATATATATATATATATATATATATATATATATATATATATATATCCTTTCTTTAAAAAATATAGCATTGTGGAGAATATTGTGCTTATTTGAGTCAATAAAAAAATTGATACGGTGCACAACTCTACTGAAAGATTTGAAAATTAGAAATGTATTTTTTAGAGATAGATAAACAGATCACTTGATTTCCTTTTATAATTTAAAGTTCATTGAGTCAAACAGATATCATAAAATATGTACCAACGACGACACTTGACTCCCAAAATCAACTAATTTTGACACTGTAAAAAGTTGTCAATTTGCGTCATCTATTTATGACATCAAGTATTATTATTACTTCCGTTGTGTTGTGTGGGTGTTGGCATTTTTCAGCAAATCGTGGCATTCATAGTGATATTATTCACTTGATCACATGAAGGTATTTCAGTCGCCATTTTGATTCTTTTTTTACTATTAGGGTTAGCTGGAGATCGAGGATATTTCTTTTTCTATTAAGGTTAGTCATAAGTCTTAGTAAAGGTGCTAGGATGTTTGTTTTTCCATAAGTTAAGCAAAGGGGAGACATTCCGAAAGCTCCTACATCCGCAGTATTCTTTAAATTAGTATTTTCACCGTTGATATTTTGTCAGGCATTTATTTATTCAATTTGTCATTATATCTAGAAGTATTTTAAAAACTCTAGAACAAACCTTGATAGATTTGTGAAAGTTTAAAATTTCTTAATTTGACCATTGTTTTGATTTTCAGCTGCCATTTTGATTTCGTTAAATATTGAAAGGTAGTGCAAAGCAGTCCCAGAGTTGTTTTTTTTTCTTTCTATTAGGGTTAGCTCGAAAGGTTAGTCATAAGTCTTATTAAAGGTGCTAGGAAGTTTGTTTTTCCATAAGTTAAGTAAAGGGGAGACATTCCGAAAGCTCCTACATCCCCAGTATTCTTTAAATTTGTATTTTCACCTTTGATCTTTTGTCAGGCGTTTATTTATTCAATTTGTCATGATTTTTTCTATTAGGGTTAGCTCGAGATCGGATTTTTTTTTCCTATTAGGGTTAGTCATAAGTATTATTAAAGTGCTAGGGTGTTTGTTTTTCCTATTGGGGTTAATTAAAGGTACTAGGTTTAATTTTTTCTTGGGGTTAGTTGAGGGAATATATTATTAAATATATTATTGGGCCACACAGAAAGATCAACCGAAGATATACCAAATTACACAGACAACTTTGTTTACCAATCTGCCCTCATTAAATGATGGTGAGTACAATATCGAATAAAAATAGTTCTTTCCCCGCGAAATTGCGGGCTTTTTACTAGTATATATATATATATATATATATATATATATATATATATATATATATATATATATATATATATATATATATCGGGTGCGAGAAAAAAAAACTAGAAAAGTTCAGAAGGATGTAGACGTCTAGCTCCGAGAATCTAAATATTGCAAATATTAAATTTTAACACAATAAAATCCATTTAATGAAATCTATGTACATCTACACAATTTGTCTAGAAAATATATTGAAAAAAAATTATTCCACGATTGTTTAAAAAAACACGCCGAAGATTTCTGATTTAGTTCTCAAATATTGGTGTAATTTGTCTATCCCGATGTTGCCCTATGATTGGTCGTTGCCTTGTTTGATGTGAACTAATTGGATTTTTCAATGCCTTGAATAGTGATCTGATCCCATGTAATTTGAATAGACTCTTTTAAACTCTACTTCCTTGTAAACCATTGTACGAACCTTATAAACAATGTTGGACATAATAAAACATATGTTGTCGTCCATTGGATTCAAGTCAGATCTCATAGAGGCCATTTATCTTTTGAAATAAATCAAATGTCATTATTTTCTTTCAAAAGTAAAAGTGTTGTGTTAATAATATGGGAAGATGTCCGTTTTAAACAATTGACACATCGGGATAATGTCTGGAATAAGTTTGTCTTATGACAATGGCGCAATGCGTTTGAGCGTTCACTTCATGTGGTTGACGTATCAATGAAATGTAATCTTGCTTTTTCATGCCAACTTAATCCAGCAGACATTATACTTTTTTTTTAAAAATAAACCTATTAATTTCATGATGAAATCTATTCAATAAAATCTCTGATTTTGTTTGACCGTAACCAATATCGTTATATCAGTTTCTTACGATAGCTAAAAACACGACGCAAGTTTGGAAACTTTCGATATCGTGATTTTTGAACGGCTTTGGTATAACCGGCATAATTTCTAAACCAATTAAGGATTTTAATCGAATTTGGCAATTATTAACTTGAGATTTTGTTCTTGTAGCTTGCAAATATTTGAATCTTGCTGATTTCTCCTTTTTCCCGGGGTTTTTTCGCACCCTATATAACCAAAGCGTCAGCCGCAGTATTTCGTCGACGCAAAATGAGCAATGGGTGCTAAAAGTTTTGCTCAAGGAAAAAACGAAATGCCTACAGCAAGTCTAAGACCAGGGACTTTGGGTGTAAGTGCAATGCCTTATTCATTCGGCCATCTCCGATCATTTTAACATAATTTAAGTAAATTTGACATATATAATAGGGTGATTTTAAGTGACAATGGGACTCAATTTTGTATTTATTCATATCTCTCCCAAGATGCGGAGCATATGAACTCATTTGTATTATCGCCTATTATCGTACAAAATTTGTGGCTGATAGTACAAATCCCTCAAATTAGTTGGCATTGTTTCTAGGATGTTGCTACATCTCATCAGCTTCTAATGGTGCTCACACTATGTTATAACGATCGACCCAATCAGCAAATTCCTTACCGCACTCGTGCACCGTCGCAAACCCACCGTTCAACTAGATGCTCAGTGGTTTCGGGCTCGTTACTACAACGGATAGTGTCGGACAGGGGCCAAGTCCCCGCTGAGGCAATGGGGGGGGGGGGCTGTTAAGCAGGTTCTCAACGGAAGCCGATTGGCTTTCACCCAATGTCTCCTCTTGCTGGTGGAGAAGTCTGGCAACTTCTCCCTCAGTTTCGAGGAGTCGATTTCGCCGCCCCCTCGAGGGATTGAATTCGTCCAAACCGACTTCCATCTCGTATATGCAGCTCTGTCCGAAGTCAGGGAATCTACGTACAAGGGTTACCGGGACTTATTTCGCCTCGAAACGCGGGCACCGTCCAATATGCACTTATCGGGCCCCATTCTCTAAGCGTTGTTGCCAGCGTTCCCAACACTATGTTCATGGACTTGTGCCTCCTTCGCCGGTTTCCCTGGATTCAGGATGGCAACCATCTTAGCGTGCTTTCCCACTTTGGGAGCTTTCCTTTTGCAAGGACGTCAGACATTGCCTCTGCCAGCCAGGCTCGTGCCCTGGGGCCCAGATGCGTCACATATCGGGATATATATATACCATCTATCCCTGCTGCCTTGCCGTTTTTGACATCGCTAATAGTTGCGCCCACTTTTCGGGGACTGAACGGGGATGTCGCGTAGCCTTCGCAAAATTCCCTTCCGGGTCCAATTTCTTTATCAGTCGCAAGGCGTGGTGGCTAGAATGTGTAAAGTCGAGACTTTCCACGTCTCCTGCCACCATTGTTCCTTCCTTCTGCCAGAGAATGAAGTAGTCTATCGGCTATGTCCTGGGACCTTCTCGGATTTGGGAGGAATATTAGGGCAGGCCTGCTCGGTATAGGTTCTGAATTCCTCCCAGATCGCCTTCCTGAAGTTCCATCTACAATGTTGGGAGAGACTGCACCCTCGTCTAGGACTATCCACTTCACCTGAAGCGGTTCTCCGTTCTCTACCTTCGAGTGTGAGATCAGGTGTATACTCTTGGCTATATGGTCGCACTAGGTGTAGATCGTTACAGCCCATCCATGAGTCGAGTTGTCATTGCAGTCTCGGAACAACCATGTTGTGATTCTGTTAAAATTATATTGGCCTCTAATGATTCATAATGTTAGAAAATATGACATGTTCCAGTATTTTACTGGTGATTGATATAATAGATACTGGTCTTTAATTCTCTGCATTATTTTTTTTTTCTCCAATCATCAGGTACGTTCCCTTGGCTAAGTGAACTCTTAAAATGTATGTCAATTGAGGTGCTAGTTCGTCTGAGCAGTTTTTCATTAATTTTTCTGGTATATAATCAGGACCATTTGCTTTGTATTCCTTGATAGCATTTAGAAGCTTTGCGATACCTCTCTCTGATAGTTGATGTCCTCCATTATTGTTATGTCCAATCAACAGCATTCATCATATATTTCAACAATCAATACAGTAGAGAGGAAACTCATTAAATTAACATAATCAATTATTGTAAAAGACTGTACACTTTACCAGTCAACGTGATATTAGGCTGCTAGAAGGAATAAACTGTTAAAAGTTATTTTGCAAAAAAAAAAAAAAAAACAGGTTCGAAAAGCGCAAAATACCAAATACGGAAAGTTTCGGGCTAAAAACCCTTCTTCATCAGATAACAAATACAATGAAACATAAATAAATCGTCTTAAAATCAAGACAGACGGCAAAGATGTTTTTGTTCACAAGTTATATGACCTTGAAACGTTAAGACTATGTAATTCGATGGTAAAAGCAGATTCACGTGGCACACTTTGTTACTGCTATAATAATCATTTGTTATCAATCCTCGTTTTACACTAGATATTTAAAAGAATCAATCACATTTGTATGTAACATCATTTGTTGTTTATTTTAAGGGTTTCACGGCGCTTGCGACATAATTAGGTCATATCAGCGCCAGTAAAAAGAGGAAATTGGGATATTCAACAAATTGTAGAATTACAATAAAAGCACCAAATAAAAAGTAAGACAAGGTGGAATGATACATATAGGGAACTGATGTAGATTCCAAGAACTTGCTAGCATTGTGCATAGTTTGAGATCATCCGAAAGTCTCATCCAGAAACAAGCACGGGATCCCACTACGAGGAACACACTCAAATGCTTACAGTATTCATTCAAAACAACAAATATAACAAAACATAACAGAGTGATGATTTACAAGGAAGAAATATAATCTACAAAACTGTAATTATACATTTGACTGTCTCCCTCCCAGCAAAGGACTCGACGTGAAAGGACAAATCTCATTCCAACACAAAGACAAAAAGCAAGTTGGAAAACAGATAGGGGTAGAGAAGACAGTTCTCGTAAGTGACTCTCTGTCAACTATTGGAGGTCAAGAACTTCACCCAGGACACAATTTATAGTGTGAGACAGACACAGTTGCCAAGAACATAAAGGAGCGTAGCAAACATTTTCCGAATCATAATTTCGAGTGGGTGTCCACAACATACCATCAGATTTGGAACTCGCTACCTATTGGTGAAGAGTTGGATTAGACTGAGCTGTTCAGTCTCAGACAAGTAAATTCATCCACTGGCAGAGTAAAAAAACATATTACGCCGATATGATGACACAATTGGGCCCCGAGACACTGGCTTGATTTGGGTGAGGCAATGTCTGACATCCATTTAAAAGGAGGGCTCTAATAATTGTGGAAACTATGCAATGATTATTGGCATTTTGAAGCCAAGTAAACCGGCAAAGGAGGCGGACAGCTGCAGACCCATATAATTCCTCAGCTACTTTTACAAACTTTTGGAACGAATGTTATTGAACTAGTGAGACCACCCGAGCAGGCATGCTGCAGAAACGGAAGATAAAAATCGGAACAACTTATTACCCTTACTTCGCTTATTAGACAGATTTCTAATGGGGTCTGTCTAAATACCTTGAGGTGGCGGACAACACAATCTGGGTCCAGGGGCTAAAACAGAAAATTGCAAAGATCATAATATGCAGGAAGACTTTGACGTTGCTCTCATTTAAAATAAAGGAAAGCCAATTCCACATCGCCAGAAGACGTCATGAGCTAAGACAAATAAAAAGCTATTATGTTCTTCAGGGTGTCTTGGTGTCCTGTTGTTAAACATTTACATTAGCGACATACCGAACACTTCCTCCCTGCCTGAGGATGGGATACGCGGACAACTAGGTCCTCGATCATCATAGCAACACAGGAAACAGTCTCAAACATGAGTGTGACAAAACTCCGTGTCAATACACAAAGCGTCAGGAAACCCGGCAACAAAATCCAAGGAATGTAACGAGATTATGGCAATAGTTAAACACCCCCCCCCCCCCCACACACACACACGGCGATTACTTTATAAAATAGAGAGGGAATTTGGGTAACCCCTCTCAACCATAATGTGGTGCCCCTGGTATGAGCCGAATTAAGTCTCGGCATGAACCTTGACTGAGGAAGTCAACTTCGAAAAAATCCGATCTCTCGGGCGGCGGGGGACGCCGTTTCCTCTGAAGTGGAAGAGAAGCTGTCGGGCTTTTATATAGGGTAAGGTGGGGGAATTCCACACCCGGGGTAATTTTATCTAATTCTTCGCTGAAAGTATGAAAAAAATAACAATTTGAAACTATTCAAAGTTTTAACTACCTTTGATTTTTATTTCCTGTTTGAACACAAGAAGTAGCCACTTTTACAACTGTTGAATTCTGAAAATTCTGCAAGTGTTTACAAGCCCGTTAAAGGTAAATGCAACACTCATGGTTTTAAAATATGGCAAAATATGTTAATTTTTTCCAATTTGAAGCACAGGTAGAAATGTTTAATCATTCATCGGATTGGTAACATTTTCCCCAAAACCTGTTCTAGGTACCTTATGTAAGATGCTGGGCCTATTTTAGATTAATAAAGGTCAGGGAAACTCCACACCCTACAGGTTTCAAATTTCTCATGTCTCTTTTTGTAAACATCTTTAATCAGTATCCTATGTTTTTATTTTACTAATAGAGGCCCCAACTATCATGTCAAGTAAATAGTTATATCCTTATCCATGTTTTTTTGTGTTTTGTGGCAATTCTACAACAAGCGGGTGTGGAATTGCCACAACATAGTTTACAATTGTTTTTCTTAGAAAAGCACATCATTCAAAAGTATTGGAAGTGTGTTTAGCCTATTAATACTGTTTGAATAATAATGTATGCCCATGCTTTAGATAGAGCTGGATCTAGAAGGGATATCTCTTCATGTTTTTCTCCTTTTTTTCTATAGAGATTGGCTAATCATGGTGGTGAACTACAATAAAGACGGTGTCGTCTGATCATTCAGATATGGTAACAGGTCGATCTCGCTACATCTGGAGGGATGGGCTAAAATGAGCTGCCAAATTATACAACCTAAACTGGGGAACAGCCCGTGACCAGACAAAAAACGATACAGCAGAATGGGAGAAGATATTTATTGCTTAACTCAAAACTCGGGATCGATCTCCGTCCCTTTGATTGTGAAGCGAGTGCTCTACCAACTGAGCTATCAGGACCCTCGCCTTGGCCTATTGGTCATGTCATAGTCCACAAAGATTGTTGTGTTCATTTCAGACGTTAATCATTGTTCCTGATTGTTTCAATTTCGTTTTTGCATGTTTGTCGTGATGGGCGTGGAATTACCCCAAAGGATGTGTATGCGAATAAAGAGAAAATTTGGAATTTATGACGTGTTGTTCCTTATTTTAATGTTAATTGTATAGAATCCAATTGTGAATGGCTGTGGAATATTTGTATTGTTTGCGTGATCACCTCTTCAATGGAAACTTTATGACAATAAACTAAAAAAGTTGGATGTGGAATTCTCCCACCTTACCCTACGTGAAAGGAAACACTGGTTAGCAGCCAATATATTGTGGTTCACAACCTGCCTTACGACAGCCAGCTTTCATCAGTGGGGTCTTCCGGCTTCGCCCACGATCAATCGTGGCGTTAACGTTCCGGAAACCACAGAGCATCTAGATGAACTCAGCTGCCCGGTAGGTTGGCGTCGGTTCTTGTTCACAAGTAGGGTAGATAATTCACAGACTAGATAGATTGTCTTAACATTGCCTTGGGAAACGATCAAAGGCTTTTGACAGGCGTAGAGTACCGAACCAGTCGTGTCCCGCAAAGTTTTTATTTTCTGCTTTCCTCTGAAACCATTCTACTTGTCCGTTTCCTTGTTATTATTAACACAAGTTTCTTCTAGCACCATTCTAATCGTCTGTTTTATTGTTTTTATTAACACAAGTGCTTATTCCATTGACTTTACTGAATTGAAATTGCCCTATTCCCTTGATATCGGAGCTTAATAAAAAATCTCATCGTCTCTGTGTTACATATAATTTGTGTCGAGAAGAGAGCTCAAAGCTTAACAGCCAGCTCATCAATTTTTCGTGGTGTTTGTTGGTCATGTTCTGACCACAAAAATTGTGAATGACTCAGGATAGACACAAGGATGCCTACCACTCGGGTCCGGGTCCGACTCTCATCACTACAAAGTTGTTATTCTCTCTGGAAGATATACGGAGTACCGATTCGTCTATGAGCCGCATCCAAAATACCTAGGGGTGACGCAGGGCCGCAGTCTTACCTATCGTGTCCATCTCGAATGAGTTGCCCGGAAGATAGAGAAACGCAAAAGTCTTCTGAGGAAGCTGGCGGGATCAACTTGGGGTGCTCCTGAGGACGTCCACCTTGGCACTATGCTATTCCGCCGCGGAGTATTGCGTTCCAGTGTGGGGTAGAAGCAGGAACGTTGAGAACGTAGATGTTAAGCTTCGCAAGTCGATGCACATAGTGTCAGGAACGCTGGCAACAACGCCTAGAGAACGGGGCCCGATAATGGCAGCAATCCAGCCCCCCATGTCCGGAGGGAGACGATTACAAAGAACTGGCTTAATAAGATTAAAGAGAGAAGGAATGGGGATACCGCTCTCAAGCGCATAATGGATGGTGCCCCCGTCTCGAGCCGAAATAAGTCCCGGCAACCCTTGTACGTAGATTCCCTGACTACGGATAATTCATATATGAGATGGAAATCGAGGGGACGGGGACATAAACTCCTCGAAACTAGGTGAGAAGTTGTCAGGCTTCCCCACCACTAAGAGGGTGGTAACGAATCGGCTTCGGTCGAGAACCTGTCTAACGGCAAAATCGCTTCATCAGTAGGGACTTTCCACCTGTCCAACATGTACCCGATGTTGGAACGAACCAGAAAACGCAGAGCATCCAGTTGAACGGTGTGTTGTGACGAAGCTTCCGGACGGAATTGCGACGTTGCACGAGTGCGGTAACGAATTTGCAGATTTGGTCGATCGTCATAACATGGTAGTGCGAGCACTATTGGAAGCTGCGTCTATGATCGCTTTCGAAAAAAAACAAAGCTTACCTAGTGATTATGTAAGGCGTTGTTACACCTTTTTGGCAGGCAGCGCTGATATTCATAATTTTATGCCTGAAAATGTGAGAGAGAAAGTACACCACTAACTCGATACAAATGACCGACAGATCACAAGACGATTATCGTATATGAAAGCAACGCGATCTCCAGCCTAAAATTTATCGAGACATGATCCTGAAATTATATACTAGTAGGGGGAATTGTGCTATGCTAAAACCGTGCAAATTCAGGTTGAAAGCATGAAAATTTGCATACAGGTTTCCAAGACCCATAAAAAACCATCTGCTATAGAAACGCTCTGGCAATCAATCATAACGTAAGCCTTAGATTTCCCTTATTACAGCTACACTAAACAAGGGAAATAAATGAGTAAATACATATATTTTCTTCATATATATTGTAGTAAGGGGAATTAGGCTAAAACCGTGCACATTCGGATTGAAAGCATGAAAATTGGCATACAAGTAGATAAGACCCATATAAATGAAACCTGCTATAGAACCACTCTCTCAATTTATCATAACAGTGCGTTTTTAACACTTTTATTTTTCCCTATATAGCACTACTAATCCATGTAAAATAACCACGAGAATACAATTTGCGTTCAATAATTAAATACATTGTTGACCATTTACAGTGGCTAACAAATCGCTTCGGTTGGGAACAGTACAGACACAATGGACGTTTCGGGTATAAACCCTTCGTCAGCAAAGGGAACGTTGAAAACATAAAACAAAATGTAGTAAGAATTGTTGCGTGGGTGGTTGAAGCATGGTGGTTGAAGCAAGAATGAGACATTAGCGTGGTGTTTGTCATCTAGTTGACAAACTAAAAACGTTCCCTATCAGTCCCTGTGAGAAGTTCTTTTTGCTTTTGTAATTGAATCAAAAACATGCAAACGCATTCCTTTTTTAGTCATACGAAATATTCTTCCACCCTCTCTCTCTCTCTCTCTCTCTCTCTCTCTCTCTCTCTCTCTCTCTCTCTCTCTCTCTCTCTCTCTCTCTCTCTCTTTATCCCTCTCTCTCTCTCTACTCTCTTTCTTTCTTTTAAAGACCCATCAACAATCACTTATGAATTATGATAATTTCATATGGAATACATAAGTAATGCTACAGTTTCTAGCAGTCTATCGCAAAGTACTTTCCGCCAGATATAACAGACCCAGCTACCCGATCACTGCTGGGTGGACTGGGAGGTCAGGAAAATAAATTCGACTTCACCCGGGATCGACCTCGGTCCCTTTGGGTGTGAAGCGAGTGCTCACCAACTATCATCAAGTCTACCAAAAATAGGCTATATAAAACACACACAAAAAATGATTATGGCAGTATTTTAAAAAGAAAAAATAATTAGGGAGAGGGGGAAAGGAGCAATGTCTGTGTCCACACCGGTTGCTCACATTTAATCTAGCTGCGTTCTGCGAACATGTCTGTCTGTCCGTCTTTTTTATGTGTAGTTGATTATACTTGCTAAATCAGATCGACAAAAATCTCTTATTATAGAATTTTGCATGATAGAGGTCCCTCAAAACTAGCAAAATTCACTAAGATTGACAACTAAACATTTTAGATAGTTCGTGAATCGAACGTTTAGTAAAAGGAAAACATCCAGTTTTGACGCTAAAAATAATCTTGATGGTTTAAACAATAGGATTGAACGAATTTTTTGTCGTCCATTTCAAAATTTTCCAATCTTAAAAAGCTTGTATCTCAATTAATACTGATCTCTCAGAGTGGTTATACAGCATAAATCATAGGATTTTTCATATTCTAAAACATAGTTAATTTTCAACCTTTAACCCTAATTTGCACAATTCAATGGGTCCAGCGCCTGCGACAATAATAAAAGAAGAGCGTGGAGGCTATTTGGTCACATCTTACGTCGAGAAGATAACATCCCAGCCCAAACTGCAATGACAGAATAGAAAGACCACCAACATCAATAGTAACTACCCTGAACCAGGATCTCTCTACATATAAGAAATCTCTGGATTCAGATGAGGCCGAAGTAATCTCTGAAGAACTAAGATATTCTGCAATGTCCTCCATACTAAAGTCACAACAAGATCTTGACAGCCTTAAAGCTCTGGCCCAGGACCGTGACAAATGGAAACAATTAACAACATGGATGGAGAGAGCAGCTATACTTATCGACCATGACTGAATCACACAAATCTCAGCAAGCGTCATTCGGACTGCTAGGCTTACTACTACTACTATTACTACTACTACTACTACTACTACTACTACTACTACTACTACTACTACTACTACTACTACTACTACTAATGGGCTTTTGGAGATAATTCCCCCTACTATACAGCTTTTCATATACATCAACCACGGGATGAGTATCAAACGTTTAAATATATTTTCCTTTATTTCAGTCTTCTTGTAAAATCGATGATGTAAAAAAAAAACAAACATTACTGTACAACACTGCCTTGGGCATGGTGTATGATTATTAATTATAATAAAATGTATTGTCAATAAAAATCTCTTTTTATATTTTAAAAAAATGTTCTAAATAAATGATAGGATAACATCTTTTCTTCCTAAAATGCAATTTTTTACTCCTCATGATTTCATGATTTTTGTCTCCAAAGGTCATGTTGTATATTAACTATCAAACATTTTCCTTAATGTTTGCATTAACTCTTTCAGCAACTACAAGTAAAGAATTTACAAGAATGCACGAATGAGACAAAAACCTTCAATCCAATTACTTTATGCGGAAAAAGAGATCCCCCTCAAGTCAGACCGTTTTCATATTATATTTTATGTTATACATGTATTATAATTTATATTATAATTTATAAGCATCTGATCCATATTTTTTTCAGAATATTCAGCAGGAACTTAAAGGATTTTAATAATAATTACCCTCTAGTGAGTTTTATGCAATCGTCTATAGAACATCACGTTTCATTAAATTGATTCTAGTGCAATGATATATGACATGCATGCAATTGTCACAATTGAGTGATAAATTTTACATTTTGCCTTGAGGCATCGAATGTGAAGAAATCACTTACGCAATTTGAAGTGTCAATTTAAACAGTTTCGATTCAGAAAATTAGCTGTGTGGTTCTCATATGGATGTAGACACCCGTTAAATATCTTCGTATCTAAAATAATGCACATTACTTTTTATTATATTTTGAGATGTCAAAGACATGTCAAATCAATATAATTTGTTCTTTTTAACTAGTTAACCATTATCAAACATATAAAACGCATGAAGAAAGAAAATCTGAAATTAACACTCACCCGCTATTATTTTAACCTACGTCAATTCAACTGTGACATACACATACACACACACACACACACCAACAAACATACACATACTCTCTCTCTCTCTCTCTCACACACACACACACACACACACAATTTATATATCTATACACAAAATATACATTAATCCAAATCTTTAAACCAACTTTTTCCTACTATTTTTTATAGTTTTATGCGAATTTTTCCTACGAATGTGACGAATTAACATTGCCATATGTCAATATTCTCAAATCATTAAAAAAAGAATCCAGAAATGACATCATAGAATTATATATTCTTAATCAAGTTTTCCAAGATATAAATATGGGTTTTTGAAACTATAATCATCAATCAGAGCGGGCATAGAAAGCTTTATTGAAGCTAAGACACTACAACATACCTAGAAAGATCTTGTACATTCAATACTTTATGTTTCGATTTATGATTAAAGACTGCATTGGAGACAAATTCTAACGAGTCCTTAAAAGAGAATATAATGCTCAATATTTTGTCTTTTCCTGCATAATCTGAAATTTAAAACCTAAAATCTATTTAATTAATGATCCTCCAATTATTCGACATGTGCTTTTGACAAATTCAACTATCCGTCTCAAATAGTTAAAGCAGATCTTGAAAAAAAGTGTTCAAACAGACTGGGCCCACCGGTAAATTATATTTCATATCTGTATTTACATTCACCCGATTTTGTTTCCTTTTCACAAGAATGAGACAATGTTAGTTATGCTATCTACCCAAGACTCGTCACTCTTAAACAGGAGTGCAACAGGACATAGTAACATTACACCACGAATTTCTTCTAACTACACATCCTTAGAGGAAACCGGTGTCATGAGTGACCAAATTCGAATTATTATGGAATTAACAATTGCGTTAATTATATTGCCTCTGAATGTCCTTGGCATCATCACAAACACTATCAATATCAGGGTATTTGTTGAACAAGGTGTTCGGAATGACAGTACAAATATAGGATTTGTTTGTTTATCCATCTTTGACATGTGTGGTTGTGTTACGAACATCCCTTACTCGCTCTGTTTTGTTCTTAAATACACGCATAGTTTTCAAAATCAGTCCAAATGCATCGCATACTCAATTATACCCGGATATGTGCATTTGATAATGCAAAATATAAGCACTTGGGTAACGGTTTATATATCTTTGGTAAGAAGTGTGTCCGTTCTTTTTCCACTTAAAGTGAAGTTGATATTTACCCCAAAGTTTACAATCATTGTCATCATATCCACATTCGTCACCTTTGTATCCACCCACTGTATGTATTATTCTAGTTTCAGACTTGTAGAGGAATATCATCTGGAGTACCAGAGTTATAGAACCTATCTAAAACAAACTGATTTCATACGGTCATTTTTTCACTATTATCAAATAGTTATTCATAAACTACTCCCGGTTGTGGCTGTTATCATTGTAACTATAAACACAGTACTCCTGACACATAAACTTATTGAGGTTAAAAAGTGGAGACTAAAAAATTCGAGTAATCTAGATAGAGATAAGACAGAAGGCAATGTATCCAAGAATTCATTGGCGACTAAAGATGTCGAGATGATCAAATTCATCAACACCACATCAAGTATATTCATTGTGTGTGTTTTAATGAGTTTAATACCTAGCATTTCTGTCATTTCACTCCCTGGGGTAAACGCTTCTGGGGTCAACTCCAACCTGTTTTATATCGTATATCCATTAAGGTTTTTATTTGATGCCATAAATGGATCGATTAATTTCTTTTTTTATCTTCGTGTTTCTAGTCGGTATAAAGAAGCTTATGCCACGTCTTTTAAATCGTGCTCATATCAGGTTTTCAAAACCAGAAGACCAGTATTGTGAAAATAACAAATGCATATATAATTCACCATGAGGTGGTTAAAACTATATAGACAGAAAACTATAAATGGTAAAGTGTTTTTTAATATTATTTATTTGTGTCTACTCATGGAATAAATATTCCAATAACCCAAATTTAGCTATTAATAGTTTAATGCTTCATGAACATGAATTATAATAATAATTAATAATAATATCGAGGGCTAGAATATATATTAGTAAACTACATGTCTTTAAAAAAGTAGAATAGTATTGTCAATTACACGCCTCGTTTTGAAATTAAGGGGCGGTTTGGGTCTAATTATTAGGAAAATCCTTCGAAAAATTGATTTTGAGATTTTGGTGGAAATTGATATTTTATTATCCTAGAAATAATATAATTGAAGTCCAAATTCTTAAAGTAGACTATAAAGGCATGAAAAACACAGTCGAAAATGGTACAGATAGTAAGAAAAGTTTGAAAAACGGGAAGCTAGTTTGCTATTTTCTCAAAATGTCATATTTCTATGAGTATGGGATACTGTGTCAAACGTTTCTCTGAATCTATTCAATGAAATTGTCTGAAAATTTCCACAGTTATCACAGAGATAATGTATTGTGTCACCATAGAGAGTTTTTTTTTGATAAGATATGTGAATTTTGAATTATAATCCTAATTCTGAATTTTTAACATCAATTTTGTCGTAACATTTAGATTCTCAACTTTGTAATGTTCTAATAAAAATTCCATAAGCTAAAGCCGTAAAATCTCTCTATGGTGACACACTATAGTACAATGTTGACAAGAGGGAAGAATATGGAGGTCATTCCTTCATTAGTTTTTGTGGAACGTTTGCCACAAGATTGTTATATTTTTTGACGTCAGACCCCCAAATTAGGTCGCAAAATGGGTATCAACACAGATAATTAAAATATTTCACCATAAATGTTGTTTTTTCAACCTATAATGATGATATAGAATGATTAAAACCGCCCAATATTGGTAATTAATTTTTTTTTTGAAAAGACCCAAACCGCCCCTTAATGTCAAACAAATTTTGGATCCATTGGCATCGGGATTAGGAAGGCTCGTATGAAGGTCACTTTCTGAATGCCCAAGTAAAGAGCGCAAAAAAAAAAAAAAAGAAAACAACTTCAAAAACCCTCTGGCAATTTTTTTATTTATTAAAGAAAGTTACCTTAACATCCATTGGGTTCTAACACGGATTAACTTAATAGCCATCATCCCTTGGATGGCTTTGCGGCTTTGTGGTCTTGTGGTATGACACTCGCTTTCGGATCGGAAGGTCCTAGGTTCGAGCCTCGCTCGGCGCATAGTTGAATCCTTGGAAAAGACTCTTTACTCACATTCTCTCATCGTACTCAGGTGTAAAATGAGTATCTGGCCCTTAACGTTGTCTCTGTCGGGAAAAAAATCGTTATATCGCCATACAGGCGTCATGTCTTGTTCTTTATGTTACGTGTTGCTGTTGGTCAGGGACCCTTTGTAAAGCGCTTTGAGCATGTTTAGTGGATATTGCGCTGTATAAAAGCTCAACTTTTTAAGCTCAACTTTCGATTGCATTTTTCAATCCACATGTAATTCGCTACGTCACAATAGTGACTAAAATTCATTAAGCCCAAAGGGGATCGCATGCATAGTTTCTTTCCAAAGATATGGGTGAATTCAGCATCTTTTTCTCTTAGAAATGATATTTCCAATCCGTATTTGAATTTTATTGACCAAGTCTTAGGTGTCCTAACATGGACCATATCTTAGATGTCGTCCTAACAACGACAAATTGTTAGGTGTCCTAACATCGACCAAGTCTAAGGAGTTTTAACATCGACTGAGTCTTATGTGTCCTAACATCGACCAAGTCTAAGGAGTCTTAACATCAACCAAGTCTTAGATGTCCTAAGATCGACCGAGTCTTAGCTGTCCTAATATTGACCAAGTCTTAGGTGTCCTAATATCGACTAAGTGTTAGGTGTCCTAACATCAACCAATTCTTGGGTATCCTAACACAGACCAAGTCTTAAGTGTCCTAACATCTACCAATTCTTAGGTGTCCTAACATCGACCAAGTCTTAGTTGGCCTAACATCGACCAAATGTTAGGTGTCCTAATATAGACCAAGTCTTAAGTGTCCTGACATAGAACAAGTCTTAGGTGTCCTAATATTCTTTGCTTCTACAGACAGCTTGTTATAAAATAGGATATTATTCTTTGCTATGTTTATTTGTTTGTTTTTAGGGATTCTTACGACACTGTTAGGTCATTTCAGGCCAGTAAAAAGGAAGATAACAGAGGAAGTTGTAGATATGAAGTAGAACGCACTGAATAAAATGGAAGACAAAGGGGGTTGGTTTAAATAGGGAACTGAAGATTCCATGATCAATCCACCGATGTGTCTGACATTACCTAAAAGTCCAATCCAGGCACAAGGGATGCCGCCATGGATATACTCAAATGTTTATGAAGTGTAATATATAATATGCAGTACTCCAAACTGATAATGACAATAGAACATAATAGTAACAGAGAGATGATTTACATGGGAAAACATATCATATATCGAAAATAGGTACTATATATTTGACTGTCTCCCTCCCAGCTAAGTATTCCCGTCAGTGCCAGGAAATAACCGAGTAATCTCAATCCAGAACAAAAACAGGGAGCAACATGGAAAGGGAATACAGATGTAGGGGACAGAAGACACAGCATGTGACCTACTTCCCACCACGGGAGGTCAGAGGATCCCACTCAGGTGCCCACTAAAAACAATACATATAAGACACTTTCAATAAGATTTTTTAAAATATATTTATTATTTATTGGTAAAAAAATAAATAATATGCAAATTTAAGAGAGAGCTTATCCGTAGTTTTATCATGCTAAATGCGTTTCACTGTGGTTCAATTTTCCCACAGAAACTCATAAAGAACAGAAATCTCATATCATGAAGTACAAGTCGTCGGTTAGGCGTCCCTTTGATAATTGCCTACTTACAAAATCTGTCACTGCGTGCAGTGAAGTACTCAATCCCACCTGATTCAAGCAGAATGTTTTTAAAGTGCCTTGCCCAAGGGTAAAAGGCCAGAGTCGGAGTTTTGCAATCATTGTCATCATCAGGTCATAAATCGTGCTCAACATTGATTGACTTTATTACAATCAAGACACTGTACTGCTCTGGCCATCAAAGCCACTAAAATTTCCATAAGAGATCTTAACGCAGCTCATAACTGCAAATGATTTTAAGAAAGCAATCGTTATATGTAAAGGATTGTATAAGAATTATATTATAAAAACATGGATATTAAATCAATGTATGTGATCCATCGTCTCAAAGTGGCATTATATCGGGATGAGCTAGCTGCTGGAAATAAAAATTTTAGCTAGTGATATGAAACTCGGGGTTCATTTATATTCTCCATGGTAATGGATAAATGCAATTTCTTACGTTGCAAAAGACCCAAAGTTCGTATTTCTTGCCACTTTAAGTCTAAATTCATTTTTTCAGGGTCTTATTCATCCAAACATAATACCATTTTAAGACCGGTGAGTCACACATGAAAGCATATTCAAAGGTAAAAGTAAAAGTCAATATTGCACTTTTCATATTTAAAAAGAGGGTTAATTTTTATTAAAAGGATGTTGACAAATGATCACAGTTATTGCTGAATAACATTATAAAGGAATAAATGTAGGATATACATGGTAATCTATTAGCAGAAATATCACATCAACCTCAAAAGGATGCCACATGGAAGTTTTTTTTTCGTTTTTCTTCTTCATTTTTTTATGGAACCAACCGTCTCAAGACGGTATCATGTCCGGTAAGCCTGGTGCTTGTACCTGCTGTATATTTTATTGTATATATTTTATTAGGTTTCAAATTATCTTCGTATTTTCATAATTTAGTTCATGATAATGTCAAAATCTTTGTTAATATAACGATGGATGATGTTTAACATTATGATAATTTCCAGTAAGGATTTTAAAAAATATATCTTATCTTAAAATTGAATTTTGAATTCATCTTACAAAGTTTGAGCAAAAATCAAAGGCCTCTCTGAGAAGGGGGAGTTTCGTTCTTAAAAGATTAAAAAGCGACAACTCAATTTTCCAATTTCTAGTCATTTCAGCCTAAGATGAAAATACCAGATTGACGCATTGGGTCACATATCTGGAATAAATACTACAAAACAGATGAATATGAAAAGGTTTCGGATGGGAATACTATTGTTCCCTTCCGAAGCCTTTCCCCTATCCCCTTTTTGTTAGTATATTTACAACCCCAGGCTACAAGGTAGACCCTCGCTCTCTATATCTGATATAACAACAAATTAAAAAATTATGATCCTAATAGCCCCACTATCAGTCAGACTCAGCAATAATATGTCAAAAAAACACAGCATAAATAACCGGTAAAATTCAATGTATCCTACTTCAGTTGTCTTACACCAAAACCTGTTTGTCCACAGATTCATTCATCTATAGTGGTAGAATGTCTGAGTTTTTCCAGGAAATGTCATCATGAGAAGGTACTATGTTGCACTGTATTACTAAAAAGGACAGTGCGATTTGTAAGGATACAGGTTTAATCAGAGATCATGTTATCATACAGAGGTGATGAAAAGACAAAGTTATCGATTCATTTATATGAATAATGACAAAATATTTGTATATACACAACCATCAAAATATTTCAAATACGAGATCCTAGGCTGTCCCTGTGGGTATTTCTTTATAGCTGAGGGAGGAGGGGGCTGGTAAATTATTGCTGAATGTGGCACTTATCTACTCTTTTCTCAAACATATTAATCTGTCAAGAAATGCGTTAAAAAGATCATGATTATTTCTTTAATGATTAAAAAAGCCAGTTTCCTGTATATTTGTAAAGCATTATTCAACATAAATAACAGCTATTTCACAATTTTTTAAATTGTTTTAGCATAAACAAAACAACTTGGATTTTCCATGTATCGCAAAATGTAAAATTTTAGCGATTTTTTTTCAAACTTTTCTCTTTTTGTAAGCAATACTTGAAATTTTCAATACAGAATTTTATGAAATCTTTTAAAATAAACTGCAGCTCTACAGGGACAGGCTAGATAACGGCTACAGGACGGGACATAAATATTATAAAGTTCATTGCGAAAATATTTGATATGCATTTATACGATTGATTATGATTATGAATGTGAGAAATAACAACATAAATATTGTTGGGTTTTTTTTTCCATATAAAACATAATGAGTGAAAAGGAAAAGGAAATCAGTAATCTTTTGCTTATTCCTTTGTAACTGCAGTTAGTTATTTATAATTATTGAATTGCCTACCTTATGCCATAAAAGTGAACAGAGAAAACCTAATCCTGGCATAGAGGAAAAAAAATACCGTTATGACGACCAACACACATGTAATTTTTAATGAAGCGAAGAACGGAAAATAAAATTTTTGACAAAAAAATAAAAGTATGCTCTGTATTACTATATATAAATATATAGCCACGACAAAAGATATGTGTAGTCTTTATAGGTTGCTCCAATGGAGGCCACATGCGGAATCGGTTAATAGGAAAGCCAATTAATTGGAATGATCTCTGCATTTAGGTGCTGTTCCGATTAAGCGGCTTGCATTCTATAATATTTCAAATTGTTCTGAGTCTATCAATACTTCTAGTTAAGCCTGAAATAAAATAGAATTAATGCAATGAATAATAAGCACATTTATATAGAAGATTTCCAATGTCTCAGTACATTATGCACTTAACACTTTATTTATTTTGCAGAAAATCATACAGACTCACATTATCATTTCAAATGATACAAGTTGCCTCTTAGGTGCCATCTTTATACCCACCCACTAACACCATCAGTTATTGACTATAGCCAGGTACTAGGTCAAGTTGAACAGAGAATTATTTATGAAAACAAATGACTTAAAAATTATAAATTGAATTAAAAATATTTCCTTTTTTTCATAATGAGATTATGCCCACTTTAGAAAATGACGGTGTGAATCTAAATCATCAATCACTTCTTATAGCTTTCCTTGCATTTTCATAGACATTTGTTTTTCCCTTTATTTTTTCTAAAAATGTGTCATATTGTTTTTTTCCAAGCAAGTTCGACATCACATATCCCATAAATAAGTCACAATCGCCATAAATCCTCACACCGAGAGGTTGTCCTTTAGCGTCTTTTTCTTGGCAAAGGTCATCTTTTTCAGTTGGTTGCCTAGTAAAGAGAGAAATGAATAGTACAATACATTCAAATAGTTTAATCATCCTTAATTTATTTAGGGCTTAACCGTAGCCTTTGTAAAGTCATTGACACTGGCAAAAAAAAAATTTCATCAAAAGATAAGGGAACAACCATATAAATAAAGTTAACAGTGAGTTGTATACAATAGTACAACATGGTCTGAACAAGTGTGTATGAAAGGTGCCAGACAAAGCAAGAAAGAAAAATACAAGAAAAAAACTATCCCAAAAAATCAGTCTGCTTCGAGGTAGACTGATTTTTTGGGATGGTTTCTTTCTTGCATTTTTCCTTCTTGCTTATTCTGGCACCTTTTGTACACAGTTGTTCAGATATTTATCTACACCGGTGCCTGCTCCCTAGTTTCTTAATCTGATATTTACAAACAATGGGATCATTTATTTCTGTGAGCAATATAACGACAACTCACATTTCACTTTCTTTCGGTGATCATTGTGTTGTGATGTAATTTCTAAGGAAGTGTCTGGCTATAAGTAAATAAAGGCTACGATTTAATAGATTTGTGTGGTCCCTTTAACCTATAAAGCCCATGGAGCCTGAGTTTATTCCACTTTATGTA
This sequence comes from Berghia stephanieae, assembly GCF_034508935.2. Lineage (NCBI taxonomy): Eukaryota > Metazoa > Mollusca > Gastropoda > Nudibranchia > Aeolidiidae > Berghia > Berghia stephanieae. The sequence goes on from NC_088360.1 coordinate 44,859,719, forward strand.
GTATTAAATGGACATATGCGTCTGATATGTAAATACTAAACTGCTTGAAGATGTGGACTATGCTACAAAGATGGATGCAATCACTTAAAAAGAGAATAAAACTGGGAGCAAGGAACTCAAACATTTCCTCATCCAACAACAACAACAACAAAAGACCAATAGAAGTGGAAGAACTGCAAAAAAAATGAAATGACTTGAAGACATTAAGTGTTGTATTACTGTTTTAAATTGTATTTTAAAATTATTAATTTTATTTTTTGCTTTAGATTTGTTTGGTTATAGCGGGTTTTGGGAGTTTCAATAGCAATCCAGTAAAACAATCGCCTCGTAACCAAAGGGATCACAGTAATAATACCGAGTGTAGTTGAGATTTTTTTTTCTGACTTCCATATCCACCCAGCAATAATTTGGCTAGCTGGGTCTGTTAGATATGATGGAAAGTAATTTGCGATAGACTGGCATCCTATCTGAGGGGTAACAAACAAATGCTACTGTTCATTTAACTCTACAGAAACCAGAATTAAACTCTGGCTCCAACGGTCTTACTTTTACTCCTCTGAAGGACTACTATCTATCTACTATCTATGGAAGGTACCATTCCAGTCTCTGTTATTCAAGTGTTATGTGTCCAGGTACTGCAATGTAGGCATTAAAAATAATGCGCTTATAGAGCTGGGTTTTTTTAAAACCTCAAAGCAATCAGTTCATCAACAGAAATTAAGATTATTCGAATAGTCTTACCTGTTGCAAATAACAACCCTTTGTGGGATTCTGGTATATTCTACCAATTCATTGGCCGGTGTGACAGTCAAAGTTGATCCAAGGCATATCATCAAGTCACAAGCATCTGCCATTTCAAAAGCTTTATCCAGTATACTCTCCTCTAAGTTGTCGCCAAAATTGATTATGGTATCCATCAGGAATCCTTTACATTTCTATGTGACACAAAAAAACAACAAAAAAAACAAAACAATAGACAATGATAAAAAAAAAAAAAGATTTAAAAATTTGCCAATTTAATCTCAAATCTATCAGAAAAAGTGCAAAGTAAACAAGCAATCAGTCCTTCAGAGACATAAGAGCTGGATTTTGTCCCGGCTTGTGTAGCATTAAACAGAGAGTAACAAATTTTACTACCTTTGAGAAAAACGTTAATTCAGCTAATATTTTTTTAAAAGTCACAAAAAACTGCAGGTCATAATGACAAACTAATGTGCGCAACACACTATTGAACAGATTAACTGTAAAACAATAATTTTTTCCTTCAATTTTGCAAAACAATGAAAATTATCATATTTATATCTTTGAGAAAGACACTCAATCTACTGAGATCTAGCCATGCTTATAAATCATAGCTCTTGACTATAACTTGAAATATAATCTTTTAAAAATTACAGTCTTTTATCATGTCAAAATACATGAATAATCAGATCTTGATGCCACAAGATTGCAGATTTGTTAATCACACACTCTATTTTATATGCTACAATTAAACCAAAAAGTTTGTGTTTTTCCCTATCTTTTAGAAACGAATTGCTTATCTGTCCAAAAAGTTATTAACTTACCAGATTGGAATTTATTTCAAATTTTAAAAGTTAATAGTCATACCAACTTACTTTCTCATCACATTTCCGTCCTGTTCGATGACTAAGTCCACATGTATCACATTTCTTCAAAAACTTGGGCTTGACAATATCAGTTTTTCCTAAGTCTGACAACTGCTCCAAGTACATATCTCCAACATCATCACATACATAGTATGATCTCTCATAACGCTTTTCACACTTTTCACATTTTTCTACAAAAACGTTACCATGGAGTTCAGAAATTTTTTTTGCCGGCACACCTGTAAAATGAAAATAGAATAAAATAGCATGTAAATAACAATAGAAATCAGAACATTTATCAAATTATAGTTGAAATTTTCATGTATATCTTTTTGGTTATTCATTTATTTATTTCTATCACATTATGGTATAAATTTGCTAAAACATCCTCAAACAAACAATTTGCATTTACTTAAGTACTGTTTTCATTTGCACATAACATTTGTTTGCTATAAAACCATCCCTTTTCCAAAAAAAAATAAAAAATAAAAATATCTTTCAAGTATTGCCATATGTAATTTAAAATAAACACTTTAAAATTCCAGACTATTTCAATTTTAGTCTAAAATTTTCCTCATTTTCAGATATAGATATGAATTTGATACCGTGTATGTAAATACAATTGAATGTGCAAACCTGATAGAAGATGAAGTCCATCACAGTTTTGGCTAATTAAATATTTTACATGCCCAAGGTTTATCAGTTCTGAAATGGACTCGTGCGTAATTGTTGGTCTTAGTTCTTCATAATTAATATCAACGTCTTCATTCTCTTCAATGTCATTTTCATCTTCACTTGTGGAGCCCTTGTCATCAATACTTGACCTTGAGCTGTCTCCTGAAATGTATGTTAAGAATTAAGAAATAGAAAGAATGAAATAGTAATATGGTTTTGAAGATTACCATTAAATCGGTTAGTTACTTAATAAGTAAATTTTCAGGGTAAATGTTGGTACAGATAGACTTACGGTCAACACCTTAATCCCAAACACGAAGGACTGAACTTGATCCTGTGAAAGGTTTTGAAGATTACCATTAAATCGGTTAGTTACTTAATAAGTAAATTTTCAGGGTAAATGTTGGTACAGATAGACTTACGGTCAACACCTTAATCCCAAACACGAAGGACTGAACTTGATCCTGTGAAAGGTTTTGAAGATTACCATTGAATCGGTTAGTTACTTAATAAGTAAATTTCCAGGGTAAATGTTGGTATAGATAGACTTACGGTCAACACCTTAATCCCAAACACGAAGGACTGAACTTGATCCTGTGAAAGGTAAGATTTTTTTTCATTTGCGATCAGTTCAACAAGCAGTAAAAAGCGCTAGATCTCTTTAGATTTGGGTGTCTGGATAGCTCAGTCATAAGAGCACTCACTTTGTATGCAGAGGAACTATTATCAATCATGGATGCAGTCAAGCGGGGAGTGGAAGTACATGACTATGGCTGTCTGTTTCCAACCATCTACAGTGACCGTTTTAGCCGAAGTAGGCTATCTTGAAAATAGCAACTTCTTGAAATGACAGAGCCAGCCATTCGCTAGCTCCATGACCGTTGACCTACTAGTTAATGCTTGTGCAATGCTAATTTTAAGGTAAGCTAGGTTTTTGTTTTGCCAACTGAAAACTTCCACATCAACTGGCTTGGAGGGGACTGGATGTCATTGGCTAGCCAATCAAGCGATTTCATTAGCTACGACTATGGGATTTCATTGGTCAGAAAGTAAATGTCTTCATTGGACTAGAAATTTTGCCTTGAGTGTCGAGGTGAAGGTGGTGATTACCATATCGATGTCGCTATACAGGGAAAAATATGGGACTTGAATTCCATGTCACTATAGAGAGGATGTCACTAACAGATGTCATTATAAGTGGGCTGCACAGTACTTTTTTTGTTGTTGTAGATCTGGCTTGTAAATACAGTGTGGAACTAAACAGGTCACTCTACCTGTTGTCCTTCAACCAGGAAAATTATCGGAACAGAACCAAATGTTTGTTACAGACTTTGGATAAAATTTTTTTACCATTTAAAAACTCATTTTATATAGATATGTTTCTGTCATTATAACACTACCATAATAATTACAAAATAGAAATGTATTGTAAGTACATCACATACCACCACCTCTTTATGGGTTACAAAATAAAAAAAAAAGAAAGGGAAAATGGGGGTGGGGAAGTAAACATATTACCGAGTCGCATAATCTTTTCAGGAGTTCCTTCGAAAAGACTGTCAATATCAATGGCTTCCCTGTCTTGTTCAGTCCATTTTCCACCTTTTCCTCTAAAATCCCCAAGTCCAGCAGATGTTGAAATACCAGCACCTTTTGAAAATTGAAACATGAGACTTCCACTAGAGTTCAAATAATAATCATTTTTATCAATATTAATGATTACTTTTCTTGTTTAAAATTTACATTTTTGACTTTTGATAAACATGACGTAATAGTTAAAAAGTTATAATTAAAATATCAAAATGGAGAAAATTTGCATTGACGTATCCAAGGCTGTGAGCATCATTCATCAAAGATTACTTATTCATTACTGAGTTTGTTAGAAGACTTGAAATCATTCTCTTCCTGCTAAATATGGATGATAATCCAAGACTAAAATAAGCATTTCCTTTATTCATCCTCAGTAGATAAGTTTTCATGGTTCATGGGATCTTTCTAAAGGAAGAACAGTCTTTCAAACGCAGTGCAATGCTGCAAAATGACCAGCAGTGGTCAAGGTTCTTGGTCAAGAAAAAAATAAGATGCTGACAGATGGGCTCGAATCTGGGTCCTCCAGGTGTAAATTCAATGCTTTATCCGCTTGACCATCTTGTGCTCTAAGTTCTATATAGAAAAAACATTTTTCAGCTCTGGAAGTAAACCACGATGGTTGTGTTTTAGTTCAATTTTATGCCCTCTACACACCTAACGTTCTACTGGCCAGTATACTGTTAATGGTATACTGGACGATAGAACATTAGGTGTCTATGGGAGTCGGCCATCATAAATACCATGTCGGCAAGGGACAGCAAATTATTTGACATGTTAAATATTTTTTGGGCTTGCCACAGGAAGGCGGGTTTCCATTGATCTTTTTAAGCCTGAAAGCAAACTTTTAAACCCATCAATATCAAAAATATTGCTCTGATCTAAAAAATAAATACCTATTTCAACTCAGCAGGTCCAAATTAACAAAGTCTATGCATACACATCTTGATTTAATGCTTATTAACAAAAATACTTTTAAAACGTATTTATTTCATTAATTTACTGTGTAGTTTTGCCCGGTTGTTCTCTTCTTTTTCCTTTCTGAAGACAGGACAACATAAATAGCTAAAAGATCATTGTCATCCATGTTTACCAACATTTACACACAAGCGAGAACATTTTGCAGTTTACCTGAATGGTGTGGATGAACAGTATACATGTCATTTATAAATGACTTTTATACAGGTAGGTGTGTATCGGGCATTATTTATCATGTGACTCCTTAAAAGATCCACTTTTCCACAATCACCTTTGCCTTAAAACTCCTTTATCCTTTCTGAAAATGAATTGCATTGCTGTTGTTTTTCCTTTATATTAAAACGTTAAGACACACCATGTAAAGAAAATTGGAGCAAAATCAAAACCCTTCCTGGTAAGTGCCAAACAACACCCAGTAAAATCCATACAAAGCTGATACAGCAACATGTTAATTTTATCTAAATTTTTCTTATATCTCGTTACCTGTGAAAAACACGCAATGCTTGGAACTTTTAATCATTTTTGCAACTTTTATAGCCCTCCTCTCTATGTCCTCTTCAGAATCAAATCTTTCGACAGTTTTATTCGCTTCTTTTATCATCACCTGTAGAGACAATAAACTATTCATTATGTATGTGTTGTGTGTGTTTGTCACTCAATACAAGTCAAAATGAGAATAATCTAAGAGTCAAATTTTTCATATTAATCATGAAGAACTATTAAATCAAGATCGGAAAATACTAAATCACCAGCTCTCTTATATCTTATCTCATTCCTTATTTGCAATTTAAATTTCTGCACATTCTCTTTTTCCTTATCCATATCACTATTGGAACTCTCAGGACCAAGTCTATCATCTCGCTTCTCCACACTCAATCTCTCATATTCCAACACAAAAACATTCCGACACACACACATATTCTCTCTCTCTCTCTCTCTCTCTCTCTCTCTCTCTCTCTCTCTCTCTCTCTCTCTCTCTCTCTCTCTCTCTCTCTCTCTCTCTCTCTCTCTCTCCATCTCTCTGTTTTTATCAGTGTTACTCATCATTAGCTTGACACTTGTTACATTATCAGACACAAATACACTTATCCACTGAAGTCACATTGATTATATGTGCCATTGTGAGGTTGAGCGTTGCGACTGATTTCTTTAATCACCTAACATTTGGAGATTAGATGCTTACTACAATGTAATGGATAATCAGTAAAAGTCGAGTCTTTCCGAGTCAAGCAGCCCAAGGAGTATATTCAAATTTCTGGAAGCATAATAGAAGTTTTTCTTGAGTTTGTTCCGCCTTGTGTAGGACACTAGTCTATCTTTACTTTATTCTGAATCATCATTGGGTGACAGAAGGGCTAGAACAAAATCTTGCCCAGAATTGAACACAGTCCACTTCCTTATGAATCAAGTGCTCTATCAATTAAGTAATGAGGTTATTTGGAGTCGTAATGTGACATATAACACGATTCTTCCCCTTCAGTCACACCACATAACCTTATGCTTCCTCTTCTGTATCATCATTTTATGGGGAGCATTCTTATTAATCTAAGAATTGAATATTATTAACATAAATCACTAAACCAAAATCTCATAAAGCCAAACCATTACCTTCTCACTTTGAATCATAGTGTATTCATCACAGGCTTTGGTAGATTTCACAGTTGGTTTCCTTTTTCTGTTGTTAGATGAAGAACTTCTTTTTCTTGCAAGAGTGAGCAAAGAAGCCCAACATTCTGAATGAAATATTGCCTCACCATTTTTCCTCCAAGAAACAAGTAAAGATTCTTTGTGTTTGCTGAAACCCGAACTAGGAATGACTGATTTTATTTCAACTCTGGCTGACTGTGAACTGATCGAGGGCAGAGCACAATATTTGAAGCAGCATTGGGTAGTCATTTTGCTGTATAGAAAGAAGTTAATAATGAGCAGTGACGTGACTAATGTAATCTGGACTTGGGCTAATCAAACACTTAAAAAATAACAAATTAGTCTTCAGCAATGCTAAGAGGAGTAATCATTTTCTCTATAAGGTTTTACCCTGGATAAAAAAGAAAAGCACCCTAAACCCTCCTATGTAAAAGACACAAACACACTACACAGAAAACAACACCAGACCATCACACATATCAGATACAGTAATTGTAAAAATGGGAAAGGCTTATTAATCATTAAGCTTCAGAGATCAGCGGGAAAGTGGAGTATCATTAGCAATGTTGACCTTAACTATTAAACTATAATTGCCATGTTGTTCCTCCATCCGCCTTCTGCATCACCTAATTTACCCTGACAATAGGACGCATATTATGTGCCATGACATTAGCCCACCAATCCCTATCCTCCTCTCAGGCCGTTTCTTAGAATCTGCAAAAACCTTCTCATTGTAATAGCTATATAGATTTTATGACGAGTATGTTGAACGCAAGGGAATTGATAAAATAGGTGGTAGTCGTTAAACAGAATTAATAGAGCAATATTTTAATTTTAGTATTTAAAAAAATAAAGGTACTTATAAGAGGTATCCATATTTATGGGCATAATTATAAGAGATAAATTTATGAATAAAAAATGGGCATTGGTAAAGGAGCGAGGTCCTTGCCGCTATCTTGCTTTTTTTTAGACAGACACTGAGTTGCCACCTTGGCTGTTTTTGATAAATAATCATATAAAGCAGTTCTTGAGTCTGAATTGCAATTGCTCATTTTTTGTTATTTTCAGAATAGGATTACATTTGAATTTTATTGATGCTATGCGTTTAAGTTGAGTTTAAACACTCAATGTCCGCCAGCCAAAGTTAACATACATAAAAATGTGTCTAACGTTAACGTGTATAGTCTGATTGATATAATTTAGTTAAAACTAATCACTAACAGGCTGTCTAAAAAAAAAAAAATAACAAAGAGATGTCATCTTTGTACCTTCCATAATAGTTCAGTTCTTGAATTTATCTTTAAACTTTATTGTGAATAATATTCGTATATAAATAAATAATATTGCATCTGTTTGGCTTTGCACTTGCTAGTTGACTATTGGAGAGACACGGAAAGTGTAATGGCCTTTTTCCAGCAGCATAATGTTTTGCGAGATTGGGTTTAAGGTGTTTGTTTTTTTAACTAATCACTAAAAAGGAATGTTTAAATATGATATATGACTTTTTTTTAAAGTTTGCTATAATTTGATTGCTAGAATCAAGGTAACATAAAAAAAAAAACTACAAAAAACCCCCCAAAAAACAGTTGACTAATTTTTAGCTTTGGAACACTTTAAATCATCTGGCCACAGTCTCTGTGTAAAAAAAGCAAGATGGTGGCCGGGACCTCACTCCTTTACCAATGCCAATAAATGTTTCCTCACAAAACGAGGTTATTATAGAGCTATAGTATAGTTAGCCGGATCGTACTTAGAGCTTATAAATAAGAGGTTAATGTTTTTGTTGTTTGTTTCATTTATTTATTTATATTTTTTTTTTGGGGGGGGGGGGGGGGGGGTTTTTTTGTATGCGAGGTGATCTGGGGGAAATGGGGCGAAAGGACTTGGAGTCTTGAGTATGAGTAGGAGTGAGTTCGTCGCAGAGGGCCGGTGGCCCGTTGATGGTCTCCACCAACTTGTGGAGGTCGAAAGGCTGGTTTCAATGGGAAATCGGTGCTGTATTTTAGATCCTGCAGGAAACTGTCAATTTGGCTTTTAAAGCTGTTTATGCTAGGCGCTGTAACTACTTTTTCAGGCAGGCTATTCCATGTCTAAACAATTCGCTGACTAAATAATTTTTTTCGGATGTTTAAACGGCAATTTTGTTTGGCAAGTTTATAACAGTTTATCTTGTTACAATGATTATATTTTTGGGAGGCCTTCCGAAAGCTCCTACATCCCCAGTATTCTTGTTTTTTTTATAATGTTCTAGAGGGATTTGGGAAAGGGGGGGGGGGGACTTAAAAAAAAAAGTCTCCCCTCTACTAGAACATTATAAAAAAAAGTTTTCCCCCTCCCAAACCCCCTACTAGAACAAGAATACTAGGGATGTGGGAGCTTTCGGAAGGCCTCCCAAATTTTTATTTGTTATTAATCTCACATTCATTCACACATCTTTGCTTATCGTGATGTCAGTGGTGCTCATTTTATTATTTAATTCAGATTCAAAGAAAGGCATTGAAACAGCGGTGTGATCACGTGAAGTGAAGTGAAGTAACAGCTTTTCAAAATGTTCAATGTTTGTTGCAATTTGCAGTGTTTAATAGCAAAACCAATTACCTGAAATGTTCAAGTTGAGATTCACAATTGAATCAGAACGAACACTTTATTTTTGTTGACAAAACTAGAGTGTGCGAGTTTTATACTCTCCCAGGCTGAGAGCTTTCTATTTTTAGCAATGAGTAATGAGTCACGCTCTATATATAGGCTCTTGAACAGTGAGCACATTCATTAGTCTTTAAAATGTTAAAGGGTTTTTAATAGGAATCTGGGTAGACGTCTATAGTGTGTAAATGGTTCATATCTAATCGCAAATCACTTTTAAAATCCGATTTCAGGAATGTTGGTACATCTTAGATAAATGAGCTATTGAATTTCATACTGGAAAATTATGCGAAAACGGTAATCAACGAAGAAAGAAAATAACCACTCTCACAATAAATTTTAAAAGTTATTTCCCTTTACTTCATAGTCATGGCAACATTGAAGTAAACGACGAGGCATCCTTGTTGATGTTTGCTGCTCATCTCCGTAAACTGTGTGTGATCGACACTTTTCTTTTGAGAGCAACTATCCTTCTTTATTTGTATTCTCCTTGAAATTCGTGACCTGGAGGGTCATCGGGTGTAGCATTTATGAACTTGTAGAGAAACAATCCTTATCAGCACTATGCCATTTTTGCATGAACCCAAGTCAAGGGAGCCTTTGTGGAAAGAGTGGGACTATTTGGCTCAGAAGAAGGGAGTCCGTCACACCGTTTACTCTGTAAATGGAAATGAATATACAGGAGAATGGCTTGATAACAAGAAAGACGGTATGTTTTATCATGTCCAACAGTAAATTGTATTGTTCTAACTCAACAGACAAAGCTGAAATTGATATTTAGGTGAACTGATACTGATATCGTGTAAGGCACTGTGGGGAAGATTTTATGTCACTGATTACTGTGATAGGTTTATGTTGTTGTTGTAAGTGTTTTGTTATGATATGACTGTCGTGTCTCGATCAAGATGTTGTGAGTAATCTTCATGTTGTGTTTGTTCACTTTCTCCCGCGTACACGTGACGTCATCGTGTCTATCCTATACTATAAAAGCTCGCGACACCTTTCATTCTTTTCTCTTCGACAACAAGCCTAATTCTAGATCTATACTATTTTGCCTTTCGTTGAATCTTATCACAGATCCGATCCGCCATTCTTTAATTGGTATGTTTTAGAGTTATTTTGTACCGGGACGATTCCCGATGTGCTTTTAGAGCATTTTTAACCGCCCATATATGTCCTCTACATATACGGAGAACGCCCACTTCGGTGGAGAATTTTGCTGAATTTTTCCTTTATTTTACACATCGTGAACGAGATTGGGAAATCCGTTCACGACAGCACATCGTGTAAAGCTGAAACATGTAACAGTTTTATTATATATATATTAAAATATATATAATAATAATAATAATAATAATAATAATAATAATAATAATAAATGGCATTTATATAGCGCTTTACCCGTTGTCACAGGCTCTAAGCGCTTTACAGTGATATATATATATATATATATATATATATATATATATATATATATATATATATATATATATATATATATATATATATATAATATATATATATATATATATAATATATATATATATATATATATATATATATATATATATATATATATATATATATATCGCAAAGTAATAGATCAAATTAATAAACGTATGATAAGCGCTATAGGGACTAGAGCCTACCTATAAATTTTAGTATCACAGCTGTTTTGTAAGAAGTTGATCTCTTGGTATTTGGAAAACACACACACACACACACACACACACACACACACAAAACAAATTTAAAAAAAAAAACAACAAAAAAGCAAACAATAAACAAACAAACAAAAAAGCAAATGATGCTTTATCTCTCTTTGGAAGCCACTGGGTCAAAAGGCCCACGTATGGTAGTAATCATTTATTATATATAAAATTGTCAACTAATTTATCATTTTTGTCGAGGGTCAATCCTCTATTTGTAAACCAAAATGTTCCTGCCACGTTCTATAATTCACGTCAAAATGCAGTATGTTGAAAATAAATAGCATCGCCGTAACCAAATTAAGAACCGTTTTAAACTAAAAGTAAATTACGGATATGAGGTTTTCTAATTAAATGTTTAGATGTTGGTCAAGTTTTCCATAAAAAAGTATAAACTATTTATTTGATGAAAGGACTAAATGTTTTGAAAACTAACACAATTTTAAAACTTGAAATAAAAAAAATGACATACTTTTGAAACTTAAAAAATGATTCTTACAGGCAAAGGTACACAAAAATGGAAAGACACTGGAAAGGTTTATGACGGTGATTGGAAAAAGGGGAAACGAAGTGGATTTGGAACATTGACTCATTCCGACGGAAAAGGAGGATTCACAAAGGAGTATTCTGGCGGATGGAAAAATGACTTGAGACATGTGAGTCATATCAAATTTTCTGTGTGATCTATCAACTAAATTCAGTATTACGTCAGAATGAACTAGGTGAAGAAAATTGAGTTGAAAGTAAAAATGACAAGACTTTTTAAAATAAAGTCATTTATCTTCATTTAAGCCAAGCGTGAAACTCCATTTTGATCCTCAATTTTAACCCAAAATAATGTGATGTGACGATTTGTCACATATTGAAAATGATGTAGTGTGTTTATTGATTAGGTTGAAAATATCTTTTGTGGATTCAAATGGTAAATTGAAATGGATGTTTGTAAAAGTGTTGATATGTTGCGCTATTAAATGTCTTGCATTAACTCTAGCCTTGTGACTATTTACCAAAAATAAGCCAAATTAAAAAATGAATTGAGTTGTACGGGTGTTTTATTTTTGATTTAGCAAAAGACTTTGCAATCTTTTGAAAATCTTATGTTTAACACAAGTAAATAAAACATAATTGTGTAATTGATTTCTCTGTTTTATCTTACTAAAGGGATATGGAACAGAGTTTTATTCCGAAACCGAATTCTATGAGGGTGAATGGTACGCAGGAAAGAGGTCTGGCTGGGGTCGTATGTACTATCAAGATGGGACGATATACGAAGGAGAGTGGTATGATGATCAAAGATGTGGTCAGGGCATGATGAGACTTAGTAAGTTTACTTATAAGCCAGCTTTGATTGATGAACCATATTTTTCAAAATTATTTTCTTATTAATATTATTATTTCTTCTTCTTCTTCTTCTTCTTCTTCTTCTTCTTCTTCTTCTTCTTCTTCTTCTTCTTCTTCTTCTTCTTCTTCTTCTTCTTCTTCTTCTTCTTCTTCTTTTTCTTCTTCTTCATCCTCCTCCTCCTCCTCCACATCCTCCTCCTCCTCCTCCTCCTCCTCCTCCTCCTCCTCCACCCCCTTATCCTTTTTCTCCTCCTTTTCGTCTTCCTCTTCTTTTCATGTAATCTCATTTCTTAATAGGATGACCGAGAACTAACATTGTTCATTGTTGTGAGACAAAAAGGAAATATTTTAAATCCTAATGACACTATGGCGTAAACCTTACAAATCTATTAAGGCTGGTTATTATTATTATAGTCCGTTTCAAAATTCATGATCACACTCATTGGCTCGTATCTTTGAAATTCGCTGAGAAATTTCGTTTTAATTTATCACAATGGCTTAGATTGCACTAGACCTAACTAATGTTTTCCTCATTGGACAAAAACTACAGATTGAGAAGTTAACTTATTGACGGTCTAAAAAATGACCAAGGATGCTCTTGCATCATAAAATAGTAGATTTACTGCACGAATGTTAATCACAGAATTTACCGATGGCATTGAGAAATATTAATAAAGAATAAATGTGAAATTTAGCGCGTCGTACAGATTAAGTTCGCAATCCACCCTCTTTCCTTTTTACTAGAAATCAGAGATGAGAATTGTGTATGTCGGTTGGTTTTGTGTGGAAGTTGATGTGGTGGGGTCAGGAATTCTACTCTGTGTTATGTTGTGTGAGTTGCTATAAAATTATAATGTTATTGGTGGCAAACATGGAAATGCCGCAAAACATCAAAGGAATTTGCGATTACGTGACAACCATTAAAGATGCATTATTTATATTTAGGATTCATTGGGTCTAGTAAAATCAAAGACTGTATGCATATTTGTGACAATACACAACAGGGTTAAGAGAAACAGATCGAAATGTGTGATGTTGTATTTGAAATGGATTTTAACAATTTAGCACAACGCAGAAAGCATGGAACAGAAAAAAGAGTATTATTTTATCTCAATGAAATTCATTTTCACGATAAAGCACAAGTAAGAATTTTTTTTCAAGTACATCGGTTTAAATCCTTGGAACTTTGATCGATGCCATAAAAAAATATGAGCAAATCCATTGACTTTGTAACGTTGCTTTGTGAAATAAAAGGGTCTTAAACAATCAGCATAGAGATGATAATGATACTAGTTGTAGTTGTGATTATGCAGATGACAAACGATGAGGATGATGATGATGATGATGATGATGATGATGATGATGATGATGATGATGATTATGACGACGATGATGACGTGATGATTGTATTTGGTATCTTATCATTAAGTTACATTTTTATCATCAGCCAATGAAAATCGATATGAGGGATCCTGGAAGGACGACAAGAAAAACGGAGCTGGCAAATTTTACTATTTGGACTCTGGTCAAGTTTTCGAGGGGGTGTGGAAAGATGATGTGCCCAAGTGTGGGACAATGAGAGATTTTGGACGCGACAACGCCCCTGAACCAACTCAATACCCTATACCAGAGGTAAGAACCAGTCGTGTGCTTTTATCGAAAAATAATCGATACTTTTTTTTTCTAATCCCAATTTTTCTGTATTCTTTTTTTAAAAGTATAAGTCAATACATGGTGTAAAAGACTCCTTTTTTGTGACAATTTTATAATGCTAAAATTTATGTAGCAGATGAAGAGTTAAAATTTCTTCTTTGAATTATGGATATATAATTATGTAGAGGGTAGTTTGAAAAAGATGTCAGTCACAATTAGAAAAGCATGGTTACCTGAATATATTTATAGAAAAATAAACAAGATTTTACGAATATTCCACTCAATATCCTTTTTGATTCTCTAATTACAAATTTTTAGGTTGAACTTAGTGTGCGAAATATTAAATATCTGCCATAAGTGAGAGCGGAGCTTTTGAACCGAAAAAAAACAAACCCGCAACTTAGCCAAAACTAAGATCGAAAACTAAACATCGAATAAAAAAGGTTCAGGTTTTTGCTTTAGTGATAATAATAAATTTAAGATGGTGTCATGTGTTACAATAAAGATACAGTAAGAAACCTAAATATAATTTAAATCCAGACTTATTTAGAATACGAAACTGACAAAAGAGAATGACATTACGGGTGCCATAACCATTAGTAATTAAAAAAAAAAATATATACATAATTTTACTCATTTTTTGGCTGTTATTTGTAAGGGATGTTTTGAGCTTATAAACATCCCTATAATGCATTGCGTATTGTTGCCGTGTATTCTTTATCTAAGGGATAACATGAACCCAAAACAAAATGTGAATATTTCGTCGTTTATTGATTCTGAAGACCAATGTTTATTCTTTTTTTATTTGCTGGATGTTGGAGGCAAGGTTGTATGTATTTCAATGTTAATTGGCATTTTTTTTCAAATGTATGTTTTTGTTGTTTAAAAAAAATAAATCTAATAATAGGTTCAAATTTTAGGCGATAGATAATTATTACCATTTATCTGATTATACAGTAAATACTTTTTATTTCAGGTCAAATTGGCAAATGCTGAAGGGGTTGTAGCCGAGGCCGAGGACCATTTTCTACAAGATCAGGAGGGCTAGTCATAATAAATCTAATCTGAAAAATGAACCTTAATTCTACCATATGGACATTATTGACATTAAACACATAAGGCAGGCGAAAGGAAATTTTGGAGGATGTTGTGCTGTCTCCAGTTTGTTCATTCTAATAAATTTTGCAAAATGAAATATCCATCTAACAAGATTTGCGATTGTGTTTTCCTCTATGAACTATCAAACTATTTTTATAACCGAGGTGTCGTATTTGCCATGCTTTTCGCCAAAGATTAGAAATTACTCCTGTAATAACAACACATTCTTGTCATTCGTGCTTTTTTCAGGCCATGAAACGTTTCTGCACATTCAGAGAGAGAGAGAGAGAGAGAGAGAGAGAGAGAGAGAGAGAGAGAGAGAGAGAGAGAGAGAGAGAGAGAGAGAGAGAAGTGGGCACATTATGTAAATAAAGTGAAAAAATGTAATAATAAATGCTCTTTTCTTTATATAAAAGTATGTCTTGTCATAAATTCTTCTTTGTACCTTGTATAAAATGTTTTAGAACGGATAGAAAAATCGTAAACGATATTTTATCAAGCGTCTTGAATTTACTCGGCTATATAAGGTATCAAGCGATTTCTCAGTTCCTCTCATCTGTCATAGTTTTAGTTACATTCTGAACCGGACGTTGTCCACTATAGATTCGAGTTCGTCTTAGTAGAAGGAGAGAGAGAGAGAAAATTAATGTCCCTCACTCGCGCCCCCTCCCACCACTCACCACACACACACACACACACCACACACACACACACACACACACGAACACACACACACACACACACACACACACACAGGAAAAACAGAAAGAAACAATCTTCTTCACGTTGAGATTTACCGTGTGGCCTTCAATTTGCCGCCCAGGCGTGTGATCTTTACAACATCGAGGTTACCTGGCTATGAGTATAAACAATGCTTACATTCCTCACAAAGCGTAATCGACGTCTGTGATGATGTGAAACCTTATCTCATCATATTTCTGAATCAAGCATTGAATGAATGTCTTATAAAGATAAAGATAAAGACAATACCTCTGAGAAAAGGCTGCATCTTCATTATGAGCGCGTTTCACGAACGTGTGATAGAGAACATTTGGAAAGGCAGTTGTGGGTAAGATAGAAGAGCTTTGATTTTTACATTATATTATAGTGAAAGTAATGTAGTCTGTCCCTGGCAATTCTTACCTGATGGGCGAGGAAACTGAACTTAATTCCCAAATCTGAGATGATTATCGTGTAAAAAAATATGCACATTAAGTGTTTTTTGTACCACCAAAAATAGGACTTGAACAATGTAATTTTTAAAATAAAAAAGAATTGCGCTGTTATATAGCGCAATATCCACTGCACGTGCTCAAAGCGCTTTACAAGTGGTCCCTGGCCAACAGCAACACTTACCATGTAGGACGGGACATGACGCCTGTAATGCGATATAACAATTTATTTTGGACAGAGACAACGCTGTTAACGGTCAGGTATTCATTTTACACATGAGTACGGTGAGAGAATGTGAGTAAATAGCTTTTTCCAAGGACTCAACTATGCGCCGAGCGAGGCTCGAACCCAGGACCTTCCGATCCGAAAGCGAGTGTCATACCACAAGACACATAGCCGCAATTTTTACAGAAGAGACGTAAATATAATCCCCAATCTCATACAATGCAGATTTTTCTAAATCACTATAAGAGCACTTCAAATACAGTACCGAATAATATTATTTGTATTGTAAGGTCTCATAGTTAATCCCATTTAGGTGCAAATGGGCCAAAATGACGATCTGTAAACATTAAAATTAATTTCTACCAATCTCATAGGAACGATTGGGGAAGAATTGGATTTTTAAGGTTAGAAAATGGCCCAAAATACTGCGTAAAAACCATTTTGAATAAAATAAATAAACAGTTAAAAAGATATCGAAATGAGCCAGATAAAAAGATGTCGGAATGAGCCAGGTAAAAAGATGTCGGAATGAGCCGGGTAAAAAGATGTCGGAATGAGCCGGGTAAAAAGATGTCGGAATGAGCCAGGTAAAAAGATGTCGTAATGAGCCAGGTAAAAAGATGTCGGAATGAGCCAGGTAAAAAGATGTCGGAATGAGCCAGGTAATAAGATGAATTCAAGATCAAAGCATGAGACTGTTGAAATGTATTTATTCATTTAAAAAACACACCAAAAAAAATCAATAAAGGCATACATACAGACATGCAGGCATACATACATACATTCATACATATATACATACATACATACATACATACATACATACATACATACATACATACATACATACATTCATACATACACACATACATACATACACATACATACATACATACATACATACATACATACATACATACATACATACATACATACATACATACATACATACATACATACATACATACAACATACATACATACATACATACATACATACATACATACATACATACATACATACATACATACATACATACATACATACATAC
>NC_088360.1:44879605-44884605 GCF_034508935.2 Berghia stephanieae
CATTTAAAGTACCGCTCTCAATTCTATGCTTGCGAAAAATATTTCCTTCCCATTCCTCGTGCAGTTTATCAACTTCCTACTCGATAACCAACCATCTGTTCCAGTCTCGTTTCGATCATCACCAGCATCATGTCGACAGACGCGCGAAAGAAGGCAACGTAGACAAGAGGAATAGTGTAAAGTTTATACGTACGTGCCCCTGAGTTCGTTTGGTAACCCGCCACAGGTTGTGAAACCAAAGTAGTGCGATGTAGGTACAAATCTTGAACTTGTTATGCCTGTGGTTAATTTCTGTGTTTTTGTAATCAGCTGTTTATTGTTTCCATTCATACTACATCATCGGAACAATGAGGACGTAAACTGTAAACAAAGGCTTATACAGACGTGCAGTTTATTCATTTGTATACTTCGAATTTAAAGGATAATTATTGCGCGCGAATTCTTTCATTACCGAGTAAGCAAAACTTGCATAACAATTATTTTCTCTTGTAATGTCAGATTTTGAAAGGGAAAAAAATGAATAGATAAAATAAATATCAACAAGAAAAACAATTCAACCTCAATAATTTTTCAATAACTTTCAATAACAATATCATTTAAACCAGGGGTTAAAATGTATGCAATTTAAAAGTAAAAAACAAATAATCAAATTGAGAATAAGTAAGCGAAAAATTACATCAACATTTTTGTGAATATGTAAGTATGAAATCAACATTTAAAATAGCAAACTTTGTAAATTACAGTTGAGTGTTATTTGTTTAGAAGCAGAGTTAATTTATATGTTATTATAACAAATATTAATAGAGTCGTTTATATATATCGAGTTTTTATTTTATTTTTATAGAGACAGGAGGTTCACTTATGAATGAAACAATGCTACCGGTTGTAATTCATCTACTTACATTTAATGTGAGATGAAATCGTTTGCATGGCAACTGGTGTTCTATGGAAAATGTGGGGTCAGTATTTTGTTTTGATGGCACTTCACTCTTTTGGATTATGCATTGGGGATTTTCTATCTCACAGAGAATACCTTCAAAAGAGAACAGGTCAGTATGCATATTAATCATCCTTCTGAGTAGCGAAAATTTTGACTCGTATCAACAGTAAATTATTGCCAGGCAGTTTAAGATAAACAAGCCGCATTTCTTCAATTATACAAATTCTTGTTTATTTTTCAATATCTGAAATCAAAATATCGAGTTGGACTTTTTATCATGTTTCAAAGCGGTTTATCTGACACGAATTGGCAAGAACGTTGTCAGTCATCTTTTCTCCTAATACTTCCCGCATTCCTGACACTGCGTCTCAAAGCTATATTATGTCGGGATGACCCGGGTACTGCAAATTGGTTTTATAGTCACAAATATGAAAATTGGAGTCAAATTCTATTCGTTATAGTGGAGGATGTATTTTTCTACATTGAAAAAAATAATAAAGTTCGAATTTCCTTTCATTTCAATTCTAAATTCACGGAGACGGAGAATGGACAAAAATGTAGCCTTCATTTTTATCCGAGCAATATTCAGACTTTTAAAATAGCATCAAAGAATATCAGGCTTGGGGGAGGAGGGGGGGGGGGGTCATTGTTTTTCATTGTTCTTTCGGATACAGACTTTGACAGTAATACTTAGTTTAAGTGAAGAAGAGGAAGAAGGGAAAAAAAAGAAGAAGAAGAAGAAGAAGGATGAGGAGGAGGAGGAAGAGGAGGAGGAGGAGGAGGAGAAGAAGAGGAAGAAGAAGAAAGAAGAAGAAGAAGAAAAGAAGAAGAAGAAGAAGAAGAAGAAGAAGAAAAGAGAAGAAGAAGAAGAAGAAGAAGAAGAGAAGAAAGAAGAAGAAGAAGAAGAAGAAGAAAGAAGAAGAAGAAGAAGAAGAAGAAGAAGAAGAAGAAGAAGAAGAAGAAGAAGGAAGAGGAGGAGGAGGAGGAGGAGGAGGAGGAGGAGGAGGAGGAGGAGGAGAAGAAGAAGAAGAAGAAAAAGAAGAAGAAGAAGGAGGATGATGATGATGATGAGGAGGAGGTGGTGGTGGTGGTGGTGGAGGAGGAGTATGAGGAGGAGTATGAGGAGGAGGAGGAGTGGAGACCTGATTTTGACACGATGCAAGATAAATCAAAGGTAAGAATACAATTTTGTCTGGCAATCAAAATGTTTGCGGTTTGATCCCCGACCAGACACGACTTAATATTTTTAAAGATTGAGTTTCTCCAGATTGTTTTTCTCGAGCCCATTGTACTCGTAACCTCTTTAACACCTGTCTTTGCTCACATCATTATTTTATATTATTGTGAATGAGCGTTTGAAAGTGATGTACTGCGGTTTTAAAGCTATTTTCATTTATTTATTACTACTAAAACAACCATCACTTTTACGACGACGAATGCAACAACAAAAAATACTACTACTACTACTACTACTACTACTACTACTACTACTACTACTACTACTACTACTACTACTACTACTACTACTACTATTACTAGTAGTAGTAGTAGTAGTAGTAGTTAGTAGTAGTAGTTAGTAGTAGTAGTAGTAGTAGTAGTAGTAGTAGTAGTAGTTAGTAGTAGTAGTTATAGAGTAGTAAGTATATAGTAGTAGTAGTAGTAGTAGTAGTATAGTAGTAGTAGTAGTAGTAGTAGTAGTAGTAGTATAGTAGTAGTGAGTAGTAGTAGTAGTAGTAGTAGTAGTAGTAGTAGTAGTTAGTAGTAGTAGTAGTAGTAGTCAGTATGTAGTTAGTAGTAGTAGTAGTAGTAGTAAGTAGTAGTAGTAGTAGTAGTAGTAGTAGTAGTTAGTAGTAGTAGTAGTTAGTAGTAGTAGTAGTAGTAGTAGTAGTAGTAGTAGTAGTAGTAGTAGTAGTAGTAGTAGTAGTAGTAGTAGTAGTAGTAGTAGTAGTAGTAGTAGTATAATTTAGTATTATGTAGTGTACAACTATGTTAATATCTTATTAATCTTCATTTTCTTTTTCCTATATTCTCCATCCACTTTTCCTCCTCCTCCTCCTCCTCCTCCTCCTCCTCCTCCTCCTCCTCCTCCTCCTTCTCCTCCTTCTCTTTTTCCCCTCTCCCCATACTTACTTTATTGCCATAACCATAAGTGGCGAAGAAAGGTTAGTGGGTCAAATAGAAATACCCCGGAGCCGAATTCTTCTATCTAAATCTAATTATCTAATCTTGATGTCAGGACGATACCAAATTTATGTACGCTGTCAAAATGATTAATGTTTTATCAAAAGAAAAACCATATTGAGAAAACGAATCAACTAATCTTAGCGTAAACGTTATTCATTATCTTTATTGCCACAGCTCCAATCCCTGGTTGTATGCAGGTTGGCAAACTATTAATTGATAATTATATTATTCCAACCAATCGTTGGACAAGATTTTATCTATATTCTTTTGTAAAACATTGTTTTTACCAATTAGTTTAAGTCATATCATCATGTGTTGTCGTATATTATATTTTGATAAATAATTCAATCATACATCCTATC
This sequence comes from Berghia stephanieae, assembly GCF_034508935.2. Lineage (NCBI taxonomy): Eukaryota > Metazoa > Mollusca > Gastropoda > Nudibranchia > Aeolidiidae > Berghia > Berghia stephanieae. Next base: position 44,883,092 of record NC_088360.1, read on the forward strand.
TGCAATTCTATTCCACAGATGAACTTTTATCTCAACTCAAGCAATATGAGACCATCGTACCTCAGCTAGTTACCCATCAAGGTCATTTTCTCAGCTACCATGTCACACATTCCAGCGTTTTACGCCACAGAAACATATTACACTCTCGATCAAAAAGACGTGCAGGGAGTCAAAATCAGTGGAAAAACACCGGATTATATTTCGACGAGCATAACCATGTTGGTAGGAATTCCATTTTCTATAAACTTTCAGCATATGGAAGAGATTTTCATTTTAATTTATCGATTAACAATCAATTACTTTCCAAAGAGTTTGCGGTGGAATATATACGTGATTCTGGAACGACTATACTTTCAAAGGATATCTGGGATTGTCATTATGTAGGCAAGACACTTGGGTCTGATGTATATAACACTGCAATCAGTAATTGTAACGGTTTGGTAAGTTAGATACTGAGATACTTAAAACGAAAGTGGATGCTTTCATACTTACACATTCTATTTATTTCCCCGCCAAGAGATTTCCAACTCCCCCGACGTGACTTTTTTTCATTTTGGTTGAATCTTTTTTAATACAATTTTATAGTTGTCGATTTTTATGAACCAAACCTCAAATACAAGTTGTTGTTGGTTGTTTTTTTTGTTGTTGTTGTTTTTTTTTTTTTTTTTTTTTTTTTTTTTTTTTTTTTTTTAATTTATTTGTATTTATTTAGGGGGTGGGGGTGGGTTCTTTTCTTTTTGCTCTGAAGCTCTGAAACAATTTTAAAAGCGGTGAGTGGAAATATGAAGCGATGAGCTATTATGTGTTTGAGATTAATTAACAAAGACAATAATGTTGGCGTTTCGACCAGCCCTTTCTAATAGCGTGGATGAGCGCTGAATCATTCCACAACTTTGATGATAATCGTGAGAAAATAAAGAAATTAGAAAGTGATGCCCCAAAGATGTCACATTACTTGTCTTTGTTGATTGAAATGAAGTTAACTATCGCTTCAAAATCGTATTTATTCTAAACATTAGCCATTTTTATGAAAGTTTTGTATCAACGTTGACAATGCATATGCAATGCTTGACTGACCTGTATTATATTAATGAAAATAGATTGTTTTATCTTCACGAGTGCTTTTTCTTCTTAAATATTGCAGTCTAAATTTCTAAATCATCTCCCTCCCCGCCCTCCCCGCCCTCCCCCCACTTTTTGGGACCATCGGATATCGTGCTATCTCTGTTTACCTCATATGTTTTTTGTTTTTTTTTGGTCTCCAATACGATACTCTAATAATTAATAATTGAGCTTTATATAGCGCATTATCCACTACAATGGGTCCCTGGTCAACAGCAACATTTAACATGTAGGACGGGACATGCCGCCTGTTAGGCTTTATTACACTTTTTCGGACAAAGACAACGCTGTTAACGGCCAGGTACTCATTTTACACCTGAGTAAGGTGAGTACTCTAAATTAGAAATTAGTTTTGGTGTAATGAGTCAGAAAAACTGAGAGGTCAGATTCAG
>NC_088360.1:44889605-44909605 GCF_034508935.2 Berghia stephanieae
GGTCAGTTTTAGAGCACTTATCTCACTGATAAAAGGACATAATATCCAGGTTCCGGTTCTGGTTGCAGTCAATGTTTTCACTGACCACAGGGCTTCCAGAATACCACTTTCTAAGTAGAAAGTGGCTACGGGGAATTATGGCCATCTGGCAGCCCTGACCAGCAATAATTGGATAGTGGAGAGCGCTTTGGATAGTTCCATCCATGGAGTAGCTACCAATTGTTCCTGTCAGTTTGGCGTAATGGAAACCAGGATAAAGACCTCCAATGATTTTATTACTCTGTAGGACAACATTCTACTTCGTTTTCTACCCTTCTGAACATTTCTGTTATTGCAACCAAACCATTGCATAGATGTTGCATCGTTTTACTAGATTCTAAGGGATCTTGCAGGTGGCAGAAAAGAATAGGATGTTCTCTGTCTGTTTACAAATAGCCAGGGTTTGTTTATTCATAATATAGACATGGTAGGAATTGTTTGTCTGTTATGTCTGTCTTACGACCCCACAGGTCGCCTTTATAATAATATACAATATATAACAGTCGTATGGATGGTAGAAAGGTTTTTTGATAAAAAAAATATTTAAGAAATAAAAATAAAAGACCCATTGGAGCCATAAGGCCGATAGAACCGGAGTTTTCCCGGTTTCTGAAGCGGAAATATCAATAACAAAATTGCTTGCTTCCCAGTTGATAGGTGACTGATCTATAGCAAAGTAATGACTGCAATGTTAACAAACCTAACTATCTAATCATCGCTGGGTGGACAGAGAGTCAGAGACACATTTCAACTGCACCAGGGAACGTTACCAATCCTTTTGTTGATGAGTTTTCTACCAACTGAGCTTTTGGACCCCCTTATTTAGCACTGGGGTTTATCTATCATACATGATACAAACACATGTCATGTGATACAGGCACTGACTCCCTCCTATTGCTTTTTACACTTGTTGTTTTTGTTGTTGTTGTTGTTGTTGTTCTTCTTCTTCTTCTTCTTCTTCTTCTTCTTCTTCTTCTTCTTCTTCTTATTATTATTATTATTATTATTATTATTATTATTATTATTATTATTATTATTATTATTATTATTATTATTATTATTATTATTATCATTATTATTATCATTATTATTATTTTCATTATTATTATTATTATTATTATTATTATTATTATTATTATTATTATTATTATTATCATTATTATTATTATTATTATTATTATTATTATTATTATTATTATTATTATTATTATTATTATTATTATTATTTTATTATTATTATTATTATTATTCAACTTCTTCTTCTTCTTCTTCTTCTTCTTTTTCTTCTTCTTCTTCTTCTTCTTCTTCTTCTTCTTCTTCTTCTTCTTCTTCTTCTTCTTCTTCTTCTTCTACTAATACTACTACTACTTCATCATCATCATCATCATCATCATCATCATCATCATACCGAATGACTGTCGATGTTGCGTATCCAAAAGAAAATAGACTCCTGAACAACAACGGCTTATATTTCCGTAAAAAAATAGTGTAATTTATCTAATTGGTGGACAGAGGGTCCGTAAGTATCTCGACTTCACCTAGGATCGATCTCGGTCACTTTGCGTGTGAAGCGAGTGATCTACCAACTGAGCCATCGAGATCCCCATCCATTCTGTGCATAAAAAAGAAAGAAGGAATTGATGGGAGCGTTTGTTTCTTTATATTTGTTAAAGTCCAAAAGACGTATATTATTTGACTATAATATGTGTCGTGTAAATGAATAGTGATCTGCTTATTGAGTTCGTATGAATTATGAGATGGTGTTTGTGTGTTTGTATATATATATATATATATATATATATATATATATATATATATATATATATATATATATATATATATGTATGTATGTGTGTGTGTGTGTGTGTGTTTGTGTATATTTACATGGATTTGTTTATTTCTATAAACAAGGATGAATGTTTGCATTATGTGCCTCACCTCATGACAGTCTGATTATGTACTCAAAGGGTGGTGCACCCATGCTGGAATTCTTACAGTTGTATCATTATATCATAGCTAATAGGTCACCGATGACTCACACAAATTGCAGAAAGAATATAATATGTATAATATAATTTTCTACCCATAATTTGAATGTGGAAAGATTCAGTAAGAAGTAAGTCATTATTAATAATGTACGTTTATTATTAAGTTTGATTTGTGCGGCTATGTCCTAGTGGTATGATGCCCGCCTTCTGAACGGAAGGTCCAGGGTTCGAGATCTCTGAGCGGCGCATAGTTGAGTTCTTGGAAAAGGCTCTTTACTCACATTCTCTCACCATATTCAGGTGTAAAATGAGTACCTGGTTGTTAACAGCGTTGTCCCTGACGAAAGAGATTGTAATATTGCCTAACCGGCGTCATGTCTCGTCCTATGTTAAGATGGGGACGCCTTGAAAAGCGCTTTGAGCACGTTTGGTGGATATTGTGCTCATAAATGCTCTAGTTTTTTATTGGTGTTGATCAACGTGTTCTTATTTGCAGGTCTGATAATTCTGTTTATAGGCTCATTGTTGGAAAGGAAACAATCTCAACCAACGCAAAATATTGTCCATCACAAGAGTGTTATATCAAGCCCATTAAGGAGGGTAGGGGGGGGGGGGGGGGAGCGACACTAAAAATGATGAATTTTGACCCAGTTTGCTAAAATTAGATTTTTGTGGGATGTTGTCATGTGACCATTTGTCTGCATAATAAATTGCATGAAAACTTCATCTTCAGTTTTTTTCTACTCAAAATAACGTATTTTGTGACCCATAGTATGGTTAAATCCTGCCCATTTTTAGTTTCAGTGGACTGTTTTCATGAAAGAATATCAAATAGTCTTTATAACTAAGTAAAGGCAAAAACATATCAATGAAAAGTAAAAACTCTCCTCTATCTTCAACAACCAATCACTTTGTTCTTAATTATGTCATGTGGTCACAATCCAATCTGAGAGCGAGAGGAGAGCTTTTCCCTAAACTCGTTTACTTTGACTTTTAAATGCGTTTTTCTCAAAACTGCAAGTTTTCAACCAATCTTCTTCAAACTTTCAACAAATGAGTGTCATACAAATACCCAGGTCCTCTAGGAGCCGGAATTTTGAAAAACAAAATTGATTTATGAGTAATTTGAAATTATGTAACTTTTTTCAAGGGGAATAATCGAGTAATAACTTTGAACTTAATTTTTAAAGTTTCTAATTAAAAAATTAAAAATCGGGCTTCTAGAGCCTCTTTATTTTCCTTTTTTCTACCCCTGGCCAAAATATTATGGCAATGGGTTGATAAACAAAAAGGCCTTGGACTTTTAAAGATTTGTTGTTTATTTTCCAATATGGCGTCGTTTCCATAGCAACGGGCAACTTTTTTTCGAAAAAAATTATATGCAATCATCTTTCCCAAACATATACAGTATGACTGTGCATAGAAGTTTAAGATATTTCATCAAATAAAAAAAATGACCGTTTAGTGTGTACTTCATAAAATGTATCTAGACGTCTATACTCAACATTTGGCCTTTGTTGTTTTCATTTTTTCATTCTTCTTTCTTTATTGTTGTTTTTGTTGTAAAAAACATGTTACATTATTGATAAAATACGGATCTGGCAAAGGCTCACAATTTCTTAAGGGGGTCGATTTGGTAGATTTCTCATAAAACGCACATCACTGACTCATTTATAACCGGTCAGATTCGGGTTTTGATTTTTTTAAAAACAATTCTGGTAATTTTTGTGACCGCTTTGTTAAAAGAGCATTCATTAAGTATAACAAGATATGAATTGAGTAGAAAAGTGCCAGAAGACAAAGGAGTACTTGACAATTCTATTATCCAAATGTTTAATCAAGTAATCGTTTATTTAACGCAATTAAGGACGTTATAAACTTCAGCTCCATGGGCTTTGTGGTTCTAAAGTACAACGGTAGACTGAGAAGTCTTCACGTCGCTCTTGTATATTTCAAAACTATAATAGATACAAAATTGAAAAAGGTTTCAAAACAAAGCTCAGTTTATGTCCTTTCCGTTTATGATTTTAATTTTCAGCATAGTCATCGTTCCCATCCATACAGATCCGCTAACAATGCGCCGTTATTCGCGTCGAAGGGGAATTTATGTGGCAAACTTCGACACTATCGTGTCAACTCCGCCTGCACCCCACTATCCTCCTTGAGGCGGCTTTTAAGTCTTAAGAAAAGGAAAATGTCACTTGGGGCTAAATCAGAACTGTAATTAAAAAAAAAAAAAAGAAAAAAAAAAGGGGGGGGGGGTGTTTTACGACTTCAAAAAATATATCCACCTTTCAATGTGATCATGTGTTAATGTGAGCATTCTCGGTATCCAACGGGCACAGGATGTTTTGACCAATAATATATCCATCTCTTCCCTATGAAATTCTAAGCCTTTGCGAAATGTCATTTTGTTTTATCTGACGATTTGTTTGGTTAAATTTGCTTCGCAAATGCAGTTTGTGGACAACCACTGCGAGCCTGCTCATTAAGTCTCTCTTTACCGATCATTGGCAGTTAAATAAAATTTAGTGACCTAACAGAAGAATAAATTAAGCACTTTTTGATGATATCGGATATATTCAATAGGCTTCAAGACTTTTCAGTCCAGCCTAGTTTTACTCTCACAATCAAATTGTTTAACAGTGGTCGAACTTAGAATCTGCTTTTGCAATAAATTCACTTCTTAATTTGAAATAGATTAGTTATCATCCCGTCCACATTGCTCCCTGATGTCATCTCAAATTTCTTGAAATGTGAGGCGTTGCTCGCCTATATGTATAGATTTGGATCGGTTTACTGGTTTTAGATCTTGTAATTTCTCTGTAAAACCCGATATGACAATCCAAAGTCTTACAACAGAACTGCTTATTAATTGTGTTTCTCTCTCGTGATAACAATGAGATCGTTGCCTTTGGCTTTAAACGATGATACCACGAACCTATTTACTGGTTTTCGAACCTAATAGGTCTGGCAGACGGCTACTTTGTTCTTTTTGTGTGTAGTGTGTGGAATTCTCTACATCTTTCCCAGGTTTAAAAGGTCCTAGATTTTTCTTGATGTTTTTTTTTCTACCATGCCCAGCTCTTTGAGCAAAGCATATTGCAGAATAGACCATTCGTTCCGAAGCAGATAAAAATCAACTTTGATCAAATTTCTGTCTAATTCTTGAAAGAATTGTGTATTTTAAGTTTTACAATAATCGAATTAAAAGGCTATTAGTAACATGTAGAAGTCATGTGTTTTGTTCATCGCTAAAAAAAAAAAAACATACACAGACATGTCTATTCTCACGTGCATAACTCAAAACTGGACTCAAATAAATAAATAAGATCTTAGCACAAAATCTTCATTTTTCTTCTAGCACGGGGTGTTTTCTACAGAAACGGATGACTTCTTTCTAGAACCACTGTGGAACCACACTAACACGATAGGGGAACAGGGACATCCCCATGTTGTCTATAGGAGGTCATCATTGAAATTGGGGGACATTACACAGCATTGCGGTGTTACCGGTAAGGATACTGTAAACCAACAATGTGCGTGTGTGTGTGCGCGCGCGTTTGTGTGTTTGTATTTGTATGTAGGAATAATTGTCAAGAGATAAACTTACTACTTTGACTTTTGTATTTAAATAAGTACATTGAAAAGATCATAGAAGCCACAGGATGCCAAAGAAATAATTCACTCAGAAGGTCTTCTTGACTCTTGATGAGTTTATTCCTCAATTACTTGATTTATTGAAATCATTCAGACCATTAAAAAATGAATTTAAAAGATATTTATTTGGAGTTTGATAGAAACGTAAGAGATTTGAACATAAACAATACTGTCCAATCATTTTCAATAATTTTACGCTCATGATTGTTTTTGATTAAATTAAAGCAAAACAATGTTTCATTTTGCCACGTAATTATCTTTTTTCCTATCACAGACTATAGACAGAGAAAGTATGCAAAGCTGTACCGGAAGAGGCCTGGGTCCTACAACTCGGTCCTCAAACAGGATCATCAATATCCATTTTGGACATGGAGACCAAAGGGAAGAAGGCAGACAAAATTACATTTAAAAAGAAAATCGTACGTTGAAACATAATAATACCCAAAGCTCATAGACTGTTCTGGTCTGGGTGAGGGTTGGATGTAAATTACTTGTAATAAATCTATAATCGGTAGATTAGTGTAGATTAGTGTAATGAGTTTTAATCAAAATTTCCTAGCTGAAGTTAGAAGAATTTATTTGCAAGCTTTTGGTTAAATAAAGATGATATCTTGATAAGCGGATCGACTTCCTTTTATCCTCTTTGTTTCTCAAAGTAGATAGCTATTATGTTTATGTTTATGTTAAAATGAAGCCTTGACATATATTTTTTTAAACAGATCAAAAAGAAGAAGAAGATGGAGAAGATCTGTGAGTGAAGCCAGACATGTTGAAACCTTTGTTGTAATTGACAAAAAAATGATGGATTTCCACGTCAAAGGCAGTATCAAAGGAGGAACTGAGTTACTTTCCACATATGTTCTCACCGTCATGAATATTGTAAGTGGAAATTATGAGTTTCCTAATTTTAAGATTAAATTTACCAAATTTCCCTCTTATTTGTTTAGAGTTAGACGTGTAAGGCTAAGGTTTTTCCTTGAGCAAGATATTTAACTCAAATTGAGAAAAGTGAGTGGAGCAGGCACTTATGTTGGTAACAACAAGATATGAAGTGAATAGAAAAGTGCCAGAAGACAATAGAGAATAAAAATTTTTCGCGGCGGTGGTGGGTTTGAACCTGCGACCTTATTGGTACGACAACTCCGCCTGGCAGGTGAGAGGTGGCTCTACCGTGTGAGCTATCCACGAACACCAAAATATTCGTTTCAAACTCAAAGTCATTACTAGATCCCTCTCTCACCCACTTCTTGAGACCGCCGATTCGTTCGTACACCACCATCGCGAATAATTTTTATTCTCTATTGTCTTCTGGCACTTTTCTATTCACTTCATATCTTGTTGTTACCAACATAAGTGCCTGCTCCACTCACTTTTCTGAATTAAAAATTCACCCCATACACCGGAGCATACTCAATGTCTCAATCGTTTCTATGTTATATGTTTGTGTTGAGAATATTGGCTTAAGCTTAACTGCTGGTCAAAATTATTCGCGATGGTGGTGTACGAACGAATCGGCGGTCTCAAGAAGTGGGTGAGAGAGGGATCTAGTAATGACTTTGAGTTTGAAACGAATATTTTGGTGTTCGTGGATAGCTCACACGGTAGAGCCACACTCTCACCTGCCAGGCGGAGTTGTCGTACCAATAAGGTCGCAGGTTCAAACCCCACCACCGCGCGAAAAAATTTTTATTCTCTATTGTCTTCTGGCACTTTTCTATTCACTTCATATCTTGTTGTTACCAACATAAGTGCCTGCTCCACTCACTTTTCTGAATTAAAAATTCACCCCATACACCGGAGCATACTCAATGTCTCAATCGTTTCTATGTTATATGTTTGTGTTGAGAATATTGGCTTAAGCTTAACTGCTGGTCAAAATTATTCGCGATGGTGGTGTACGAACGAATCGGCGGTCTCAAGAAGTGGGTGAGAGAGGGATCTAGTAATGACTTTGAGTTTGAAACGAATATTTTGGTGTTCGTGGATAGCTCACACGGTAGAGCCACGCTCTCACCTGCCAGGCGGAGTTGTCGTACCAATAAGGTCGCAGGTTCAAACCCCACCACCGCCGCGAAAAATTTTTTATTCTCTATTGTCTTCTGCCACTTTTCTATTCACTTCATATCTTGTTGTTACCAACATAAGTGCCTGCTCCACTCACTTTTCTGAATTAAAAATTCACCCCATACACCGGAGCATACTCAATGTCTCAATCGTTTCTATGTTATATGTTTGTGTTGAGAATATTGGCTTAAGCTTAACTGCTGGTCAAAATTATTCGCGATGGTGGTGTACGAACGAATCGGCGGTCTCAAGAAGTGGGTGAGAGAGGGATCTAGTAATGACTTTGAGTTTGAAACGAATATTTTGGTGTTCGTGGATAGCTCACACGGTAGAGCCACACTCTCACCTGCCAGGCGGAGTTGTCGTACCAATAAGGTCGCAGGTTCAAACCCCACCACCGCCGCGAAAAATTTTTATTCTCTATTGTCTTCTGGCACTTTTCTATTCACTTCATATCTTGTTGTTACCAACATAAGTGCCTGCTCCACTCACTTTTCTGAATTAAAAATTCACCCCATACACCGGAGCATACTCAATGTCTCAATCGTTTCTATGTTATATGTTTGTGTTGAGAATATTGGCTTAAGCTTAACTGCTGGTCAAAATTATTCGCGATGGTGGTGTACGAACGAATCGGCGGTCTCAAGAAGTGGGTGAGAGAGGGATCTAGTAATGACTTTGAGTTTGAAACGAATATTTTGGTGTTCGTGGATAGCTCACACGGTAGAGCCACACTCTCACCTGCCAGGCGGAGTTGTCGTACCAATAAGGTCGCAGGTTCAAACCCCACCACCGCCGCGAAAAATTTTTATTCTCTATTGTCTTCTGGCACTTTTCTATTCACTTCATATCTTGTTGTTAACTCAAATTGCTCACTCTGTGGCGCTGCACCGACACTGATGCCTGGGTTTCATTTCATTTTTTTTTTTTTTTTTTTTTGGTTCTCGGAGTAACCCTTAAAGAAATGATATTCCCTGAGAATGAATAAAGGGAACTTTTATTCATACAATGCAGAGTAAGAACAAAATCTGCGATGCTGGGTAGTGAAGTCGAATTCCCGCTAAGGATTGTATCAGCTTTGACATCCTAACTGGCGTATCTAACTCTAAAAATAATTTTGACAATAAAACTCATCCTTTAAATATTGATCGATTAAAATAACCCTCCTCTTTTCAAAAATCTTTCAAACCTTTAAAAGTCCCAGGTTTAAGAGTTGTTATTTTGTTTTAAAAATAAGAGTTGTTTTAATCAATCGATATTTGGAGGCCAAGTTTTCTGGCCAAAATTTTTATTAGAGGTATTTCAGCTAATTTCTTGAAGCTTATGCCTCTTATTATATTTATTTAAGTTAGTTGTGCGGCTATGTGGTCTAGTGGTATGACACTCACTTTCGGATCGGAAGGTCATGGGTTTGAGCCTCGCTCGGCGCATAGTTGAGTCTTTACTCTCATTCTCTCACCGTACTCGGGTGTAAAATGATTATCTGACCGTTAACAGCGTTGTCTCTGCCCGAAAAAGAATGTAATATCGCCTAACAGGCGTCTTGTCCCGTCCTAAATGTTAAATGTTGCTGTTGACCAGGGGCCCCCTGTAAACCACTTTGGGCACTTTTAGTGGATATTGCTCTATATCAAAGCTCAAGTAATCAAGTAATGCTGTGAAGCCACCCATAACCTGCGTTATAGTCTTTGCGTTGGGCATTTCTATTTTTAAAAGGAAATATTTTTATATCTTGTGATTTCCAGAATCATGGAAAGGGAGCGTTCATTGTAGGAAGACAACGGTAGGATAGTCGCACTTATTCATTAAATAAATAAATAAATAAATAAATAAAATAAAATAAAATAAAATTCCCTTTATTCATCCCCATGGGGAAATTTTACTTTAGGGTCTATTCCAAGGGAAGACTGGAATAACCCAGGCGTGAGCCGCAGTGCAGCACCGCAAAGTGAGCTAGGGCGAGGTGACTTGCTCAAGGCCACACAGCGCAGCGGCGGGTGATCGAACTCTGTACCTTTCAGGTACAAAGCAAAGACCGTACCGCTGAAGATTCAGAAATTGGTTTCTGGACCATATAGGACTGATCCTAAAAGTCTCGTAAGGACCTTTTTGAATTTCTAATTTACTAAAATACACCGGATCAGAATGCGGTGGGTGTCGCTATTATTTTGCACAATATTGTCTAAGTTTAGATAATTAAGGGCCTTTAATAAAATGCTTCAAATGATAAATTGGCAAATAATTCGATAACCACCGCCACCCATTATCGTTAATATCATCACCACCACCACTAGCATCACCATCATCATCATTATCATCGTCATCATAATTATCATCATCATCATCATCATCATCATCATCATCACCATCATTATCATCATTATTATCATCATTTTCAGTCATCACCATTATCATCATCTCCATCGACTCACGAATGTGTTAGATTATCTTTTCTTTATTTGAGGTCAGGTTGCGAAGTTATTCCATAATCCATCTATCGGTAACCAAGTCAACATTATCGTTACAAGACTCGCCGTTTTAGGCGAGGAAAAGGTAGGTAATTATTTACTGATCTTAAAACTAAATAGGTACACTGTTCTACCTAAAACTAAACACATATATCTATAAGAACTTTGTTGGACTTAGTAACATTTTCCGCCTTGTAGCAATGTCAAGAGACACTTACATGGGCCTTAACCGGATAGATGACAGTAGTAGCAAACTCAGGTCTGGAAAACCTGGGTAAGGGACTTCACATACATTACTCCATTCAACTATGGCGTGAATCAGTACCAGTTCATGATAGTTCTACTTTATACTGACAACAAAACTTTTTGGTTAGGAATATTTACTTCAATTATTGATGTATTGATATGGCCCTCAACATGTAAAAAATGTCAAACTCAAGACTTCAACTTCAATATTATTGGAATCAATAAGATATTATTTATAAAACCATTCCTCCTGAATAAGTACAGTTTAATTCTGAACTACAAAGGTAAATTCATGTATACTCGCATAATTACAAAGACAAAAATCCCTTCAAAAATCGTGTTTAACATCATTCAGTCGAGTGTGTGTTTGTGTGTGTGTGAGTAATATATTTGTATACAGTGTGTGTATGGATGTGCGTGTGTGTGTGTGAGAGAGAGAGTGTGTGTGTAATTGGATGCGTGTGAGCTTTTGTTCGTATGTCCGAATCTGCAGTGTGTAATGTTTTTTTACTGATGGTCAATGTGAAGCACTTCGAAGCTTCGGCATAAGCGCCATATTTCTCCTCTTCTTTTGCCATTTTCTTGAAATGCGCCCGTTCGGGATCCGGCACTTTTTTTCTGGCCATCACACAAATACTTATTGTTAGAATCTCTTGTCATATTTACAACATCAAAAGTATCGTCTAGTCAAAATATTTTATTCCATTTACTGTGGCATTAAATGAATAGAATTAATTGCTTGACACACAGTGGATATGCCACCGATTCATCTATTCTCATCTCAGTGAACATAGTTAGTGAGGGGAAGGGAGTTATGAACAAAAATCAATATAATATAACAACTCCGAAAAATAACAAAATATCAAACACGGAACAAGGAGGGTTGTGGGTCCAAAACATTCCGTGATTGACTTTTTTTGGGGTTTTTTTCCGAAGCTGTTATATTCATTTTGTTCATTATTTTTTACAATCTACAGCTTATAGCAGCTAAGTATCACTTTTACTTGGAAAGGGAGTTGAAATATTCAACTTAAACCATAGCTCTCCATTTGTTAGTTGGACACTCTATCAACCAAACTCATTGGCCCACGTTATCAGGGAGTTAACAAAATTGTATTTGATAAAGCGAGGTTATCTTAAACGATTTAGAATTCATATTAAGGCGATGGAGCCGGTAGCACTTTTAAAGTGTTATGGCTTAGATTCAAAAAAGCTTTTCGCTTCGCCTTGATGAGAAACAAATTATTTTAATCTGATAATTTCAATGATATCATTCGCTCCAAAACAGGGCAAAAATCTACCTCACATCAACCACCATGCCGACAAGAGTCTAGACAATTTCTGCAAATGGCAGCATGAACTCAATAAGAGAACCAACTCATCATTCAGTCACGATAATGCCATTCTCATTACTAGGTAAGAAATATATTACCCTTGTAAAGCTTGGTTGGATTAAATAGTATGCAGGAATGAGATAGGGAAGAGAGAGAGAAGGAGAGAAAGAGAATAAACTCCTGACCGAAAGTAAGGATGATGTAGAAGTGAATAAGTAGATATACGAACATACAGTCATACAAATATAGATAGAAAGATAGATAGATGGATAGAAAGATAAATAGATGGATAGATAGATAGATCGATAGATAGATAGATCGATAGATAGATAGATAGATAGATAGATAGATAGATAGATAGATAGATGGATAGATAGATTGACGGATAGATAGATGTTATGTATGTATGTAGGTAGGTAGGTAAATACATAGATAGATTATAAAATATTGAATTAGATAGGTGTGTACATTATGATAACGAGAAAAAAATATAGAAATAGTAGCTTCTCCACTTTAATTCCTATTGCATGGGGATATAAGTTGTTTGCCTTTTCATTCGTTGACATTTTTGTGGTGTCAATTTAACCACCGATAGGCTTTCTTTGTGAGTACATTTGATTCGCGTTTTGTTGCTTTAAACGGGGTGTTAGATTGTTCATAAAATTGTCTTTTCCGTTATGCTATTTTCATAAAATTTCTACAAACGATCCTTTGTTTTTTGGGGTTTTTTTTTTTAATCGGACGATAATTGGAATTTGACCACTTAATGTTAACGCTCAGACCAACTGATAATTTAAGATAAACTTTTAATCTGTGTGGTTGATCATAAGTTTAAGCTTCCATAACTCCATATCACAATACCTGTTTAATAAATTTATTATGTTTTAGATAGCGGTAGGAATTTGGCGTAGATATTTTTAAGATTCGTTTATCATTAAAGAAGTTTACGTTGGATTCCAACTCAAGCGAGAGATTTACCAGGAAAGATGAGTGTTGTTTGAAGAAGAAATCGTGGAGGCAAAAATAAGCTTCATTAATCTTCATTAACCTAGAAGAGCAGATTAAAAGGAGGAAATAATATGTCAAATTGAAAGGGAAAGTATGGGGTTGCAAAATAATAAATTAGTCCAGGTGAGAAATAATGATATCGCACAGCGATGCATGGAATGTATTAATTTCAGATCACCTATCGTCTATTTGTTGAGTATACATCAGACATGTCATGCAGATACAGATGCATAAGAATAGATAGCACCCGTGACACATGGAAAATATCTTTTTTTTTTCAACCCAAAGATTACAATACTTTAAAAAGCAAACAGGCAAAACCGATATAAATCTACAGTATTCATTTTATAGGTGTGGGAAATTGTATTAAACCACAGATCATTTCTTGTTGTGTGGTTTATTGCTTTAAAGTTATGTGTTGTCTCTCGCGTAACGTCACAATTCTTTTCGAGATTTTAAGCAAACAAATATTTTGTCACTCGCTGTGATTATTTTGTACTTTATTTTGTATTTGGCCACGTCGGTAAAATTGCAATTCATTTACCAAAACCAGTTTGGATATAAAGAAAAGAAAAAGAACTCCTATTGTATGTAATTGTACTGCTGGATTCTTTTGGGCGTTATCGAATTTAAAAAATATGATGCCACAAAAACATTTTTCTGGGGTTCAATTTAGTTAAATAAAAATAAAAATGGCCGTTCAGCTTTTCTATCCTAGCATACATAGGCAAAGCATTTAATTCCTACCCTGACAAGTTCACTGTCTAACGTATGTATGAAATACCTGCTTAAATGAACACCCAAGTGAATTTATTTATAGAATTTATATGGGACTATTAAAATCAAGGGGATGGAAAAAACTTTCAAAACTTAAAACGTTTGTCGCTAGAATGATAAGAGTACAGATAGGTATTTGGCTATCAGGTTAAATGAGAACTTCGTTCGTAAAGAATGGGTGGATTTTATAATTTGAATGTATAAACATTATGTGCTGTTTTATTGGTAAAAATTTATTTGATTTTCCTCTCCACAGGTACGATATATGCACGTATAAAAACAAGCCTTGTGGTACATTAGGTAGGTAAAGCTTTAGACAAAACAAAATGGTTTATTTCCGCATACCAAGAATGCTATATATTTTTACAAGTGGAAGAAAACTGTTCAATGACAATAATTAGTTAAGGCTAAAATGCCAACACCCACCAGGCAGATAGGGATATAACACCATAATGCATTTTCCTTCTCCCTGATACTTGAGCAATTCTTTATTTACTTTTTTTGACATGGCTTTTAAAGATAATTATCGACCTATATTTTCACATTTTATCCCAATTAGATCTTGATGGACAGGAATGAGTCGTTAAATGTATATATAGTTCTAGAATCCAATGGTTGCAATCTGCCGTAATCTATAAACAAGAAAACGTATTTACAGGTTTGGCCGGATAACTTGTCCTTTAAAAGTCGATCGATTCAAATGACATTCATTTGTCAAAAACTCTCAAACCTGGGATTTCGTTAATACCTATCAAATTATTCATTGCAAAAGATGGTAGTATCCTACCATAAAGGCTTCAAGGATGAGGACATATCTATAGCGGTTTTTGATATTCCATTGCATTCCAGGCTTGGCCCCTGTATCAGGAATGTGTGAGGGTGATCGGAGCTGTAGCATAAACCAAGATATCGGATTGGCATCTGCATTTACCATCGCCCATGAGATTGGTCATAAGTGAGAATTGTTACAATTTCTGCTGCTTTTATTATCTTTATTTTGTTTTGTTCCGTGTGTGTACGTGTGTGTGTGTGTGTGTGTGTGTGTGTGTGTGTGTGTGCGTGTGTGTGTTTGTGTGTGTGTGTTTGTTAATTGATTATTTTCTTTTTCTTTTCTTTTTTCTTTTTTTGTTTTTTGTTTTTTGCATTGCTGATGTTTCTTCTTTGTGTGGGTTTTCTTTTCGTTTTGACTTAAAAGTCTATTGTTTCAATTGCCGACTTGGTGAGTGGTGAGTGTTATCAGATTGTTTTATTAATGCTTTCATTTTGTTTATCATAAAAGCCGTCCCACGTTGGTTATTCATGGCAGAATGTGGGTATGACGAAATTAGGTTTTTTAATGCCAATTTCAGTTTTCATAAAGCATATCGTTGCTAATGTTATGACGTTTAAACTAGAAGTAACCAATCAAAAGTAACTGCCATTTCCATCTGGCATTTTACAAAGCCAGCGTGTAAAAAAATTATTATTCTTCATTGAAAAGTGGGACATTCCTAAGAAAAATCTTTTTATTAAAGCGAAGGGGGGGGGGGGTAGATTACTTCTTTTTCTTGTCGGATTTGAAAAAAAAAACGTTCCACAAGATCCAATTGCAATCTGTAATCAATTGTAGATGGATTAATTTGATCTCGGGATTGTTTTGATTTTATGCGAAAGACAGTAAATTTTATTCATTTTGTCCATTCCTTTGTTGATGAAGACGGGCTCGGTATCAAAAACGTCAATTTAAATGCAGTCTGACTTTAATTGAATTGTTTACCCTTACATTTTTGCTTCATCCTTTTAAGTGTCAGACATTATTATTCTATTCGTTTTTGAAGTCGATCTAAACCCTAAAAAAAATCAAAAGATAGGAATAAATTAATAAAAATAGTATTGATAGATATTAGCATGATCTTAATTCAGAGGAGTTCCACGGGTTTAAATGCTTAATTCGCTACACAAGGTTTCATTGATTCCTTCAAATGGACTTATAAAACGATATAATCACTGTCTCATGTCATACGGTGAAGTCGCCATTTAGGTGTCTGTTTTGTATTAGCACTCTTACATTATCCGTGACCTGTAGCTAGGTATTCCTTCACACCTGAGTAAAGGGGAGTAATTTGTGTGAAGTTTATTACCCAATACACAATATAGGTACCAAAGTTTTGCTATCACTGTTACTCATTCAGACACTGACGACGCTTATAATTGCTTAACTTTGAGGTCAGACGTTACCGTTAAGCTACAGGATCACAGACTAGATAATGGATATATATATATATATTATATATATATATATTATATATATATATATATATATATATATATATATTATTATATAGCTGTCATATATATATAGCTGTCATTTAGGTGTCTGTTTTGTATTAGCACTCTTACATTATCCGTGACCTGTAGCCAGGTATTCCTTCACACCTGAGTCAATGGGAGTAATCTATGTGAAGTTTATTACCCAATTCACAATATAGGTATCAAAATTTTGCTATCATTGTCACTCATTCGGACACTGACGACGCTTATAATTGCTTAACTATGAGATCAGACGTTACCGTTAAGCTACAGGATCTAGATAATAGATATATAATATATCCAATGTAGTACGTTGATTTTTCTTCGTTCTGATAATGCTTGAAAAATACGAGACCGTCTGTACACCATAAAGTTACCTTTACGTAATTATTCTTGTTGTCACATCTGTTTTGTATTATTTGTTTGTTTGTTTTCTCAAACATTTAAAACAGTTTTGGAATGCATCACGATGGAGCTGGAAACCAATGCGGGCTACCGGGAAGAGAGCCCGCTCGACTTATGGCTGCAAGGCTGACTAAAGAGACGTCACCATTCAGCTGGTCTAGTTGCTCTCGGGATTACCTCACGGACTTTCTGGAGTAGGACTTCCATGTTGCTTGTAAATATAATGATAACAAGGCTATGGGCTATTATTGGGGTAGGACGTCTTTTAAAAAAAAGTCATGTCTCAAATCCATATCAATAGGTCACATGTAACTGGGAGTTAAAGATAACAATTGCTTGTTACCGCCTGAAAAGGACGCGTTATTTAGTAATTATTTGTATAACAGGAATGTAATAGCCCTTTCACTTTGGAAAAAAATGAGCTTTTATACAGAGCAACTTCGCTAAATGTGCTCAAATTTATAAGATTGCCAAGCGTTGTAATGTTTTGGTTTTCTTTAGACAGGGACAACGCTGTTCCCGGATGTTACTCATTATACAACTGAGTAAGGTGGGAGTATGTGAGTAAAGAGAAGGTTTTTTAAGGGAGGGATTAAAATTTGGGCCGCCAACACTTAGACTTAAAGCAGTGAACTACAGGTCAAATGCTAAGTGTAATGCCACATGACCAAAAATCCACACAAATTTAAAAACACATCGACGTAATCTACCGCTGTATTTTTCTCCTTTGTAAAGCATACATACTTAATCTTGAATTAACCCCCAAATGATTGTCATCTAGTTCAGCAAGACATAGTACAGTTTTGAATTGGTCGGATTTTTAAGATTCAAGATTCAAAGTTTATTTTATGCAGTTTGCCAATACAGAATACAAATCAAAGTACAATTACTAATGATAAAAACTAACATGGTCAGATTATTGTAAATAAACAAGAATTAAATAAATTACTTACTTTTCTGAATGATGATGATGATGAAGACGATGGTGATAATGATGAAGATGATGATGATGATGATGATGATGATGATGATGGTGGTGGTGGTGACGACGACGGCGATGATGATGATGATGATGATGATGATGATGATGATGATGATGGTGGTGACGACGACGGCGATGATGATGATGATGGTGATGATGATGATGATGATGATGATGATGATGATGATGATGATGATGATGATGATGATGATGATGATGATGATGATCGGAATAAAAAACAATTCAAGTTTGTTTGTTTTTTCTCATGCTCTTATCTGTTTTGAAGTTTATTTAAGAAAAAGATGCAATAGTTTGTTTCCCATTTCAGGAACTTTTCATTTTTTTAAACATTGAAGTTTTACACAAATACAATACTGTTTTGAAAATGTATGTAACCTTTATGAAATTGCTCCTTTATTTATTTATTTTTCTTTCAAATAAAAGTATTTCTATTCTATTGATAATTGAAAAGTCATCTTCAACTCAGACTCCTTTCCGCACCATCAATATCCAGCGAGGATTAAACTTAAGATGCTTTGTTTTTTTTTTACAACACACTTTTCATTGATTTGTTTGAAGTTAATCTCCATGTAAGCAATATATAGGTCTACAGATCTTCAGGTCATATTTTTGCAAAAGGCCCCATGAGCCCATCACTGCAAATTTCACAAATCCGTCATCAATCAAACTAACATTGAATATGTATGTCGGCTATTTGAATCCTATAAGATGCTCTGTTGAATGTTTCTTTGTCTTCTAGAACGAATCTATGATTTCAAAGTTTTTAAATAGAGAGATACTTCTACCAAACACAGACCAATAACACATGATGATGTCATTTCAGTTCCGGTAAAGGTTTCTGCTTGGACAACATACCAGTCAAACGTGAGATATACCCGCGTGACCTGCCGGCCGAGACTTACGATATAGACGCCCAGTGCAGATTGCAATTCGGGTCAAAATCAAAGGCCTGCAAAATGAAGGTTGGAGGCCACAAAATAGTCGTTAGTAGTTTGAAATATTAGACGTGCAGCATGCTCCCTAACCATGTATGTTTAAGGTCATTAGTCAGATTACTACCAGTATCGTAGACTTCCTAATCATGTATGTTTGAAGCCATTAGCCAGATTACTACCAGTATCGTAGACTTCCTAATCATGTATGCTTGAAGCCATTAGCCCAGATTACTACCAGTATCGTAGACTTCCTAACCATGCATGTTTGAAGCCATTAGCCCAGATTACTACCAGTATCGTAGACTTCCTAACCATGTATGTTAGAAGTCATTAACCAGATTACTACCAGTATCGTAGACTTCCTATCATGTATGTTTGAGGACATTAGCCCAGATTACTACCAGTATCGTAGACTTCCTAACCATGTATGTTTGAAGTCATTAGCCAGATTACTACCAGTATCGTAGACTTCCTAACCATGTATGTTTGAAGTCATTAGCCAGATTACTACCAGTATCGTAGACTTCCTAATCATGTGTGTTTGAAGCCATTAGCCAGATTACTACCAGTATCGTGGATTATTATAACGCCAGGTAAAAAAATAAGTGCACAAGTCAATGTCGACATCCCCTTTCAAATATATTTAACTGTGCCTTCTTCTTGGCATTCTTATTTCAAAGAATAATTTGTTGTTTTCCGAACCACTCTGATTGTTTTAAGCATCAATTTCATATAATAAGCGTCAAAATCATCGCAGTAGAATTTAGACTAATGCAAGTGTTAACCAATTGGACAATTCACAAATAGTGAAGATAGATCGTAATGACACAACGTGACTATTATTTTTTAAAACATTTTAAAGCGCAATCCACATTTACATTTCTCTTTCAGGGTATATTGAGTGTTCAAACCAAAGTGATAAATATCTATTACAGTATCGATTTTGTGCCACAATCCATTGTCTACATTATAGGCAATCCCAGCTTGAATAGTGTTGTGTTATTTGTTTGACCCATGTTTCTTATATTATTTTTAATATTTAATTTCTGCTTTTCTCTGTCACCACTTGAATCTTAGCCGCGCTTTTACCGGCTAATGCATATTTACTATAATTATATTGCCCCATTTAACGCAAAAGCGCATCCTGAAAAAAAAAATATATTACTTGATAAACAGTGATGACAGAAACAACAATCTTAACGTTAATGACTGCAATTTAGGACCGCTCGAAATACCAAATTTGCAAACACTGTTTCATAAAAGCAGATATCACGGGGGATGTAATCGCGCTTTGTATGGTGTCTGATAAAAATATGTATGTGAAAATAAATGAAAATTGTTGTCCGCGAATGTCTCATAATAAGATGTCTTTTCACAAACGGAACATTAAAACTTCAAATGTTATCAGTATCTAAAGTCCGCTTTTTGTATCATTCCATGCACCAATAAACCCATGCATCCAAACTAAACCATTTGTGCTTTGGCACAATTACTAAGCCAAGTTAATTGTTTTTCCAACTTCATATTCTCACATATCGTATCGTATCATATCGTTTAAGATGCTCTTTGTAACTCATGCATCAATAGCCATTTTTCATACGTATATATAGCTAACATCCATTGTTAATTTGATAATGTTGGTACATATTGCTGTTTTGAATTATCAAATATCTGACACACATATGATTGTGCCAGGTGGTCACCAAAAGAAAAATGCGACCCTTTGTGTCGGCTTGTATTTCTAAGCCTCTTCATTAGATTTCTTTCAAATTCAATAAACAAAT
>NC_088360.1:44914605-44922105 GCF_034508935.2 Berghia stephanieae
TTGATTGCAAAGCAGTTAACGTCATGATAATCTCAGTCTTCCCCTGTGATAATCCAAAAAGAATTATTTCTGGAAGGATAAGTTTTTTTTCTTTTTATCTTACATTATTTCTTTTTTTTTCCCTTAAAATTCCTCGAATCTCTTTGTGCTCTTACGGTCTAGTCAATGAAAAACAACTAAACCAATTGATTTATCCAGAGCAGGCAAAACCTTGCTCCTTGGTTTGCATGGCGGAAGGATACAACTTTTACACAGAGAGGTCAGCAAAAGTCTTGGATGGGACACGTTGCTACCCTGATAAACTGCATGTCTGTATCAATGGAGAATGTAAGGTGAGTCATGTAGCTGTTGTCTTTACTATGGTGTTACTTAAATGGTTGTTAAGAAAGACTTAAGTCATTGCTTTTTGTCTAGCAATTCATCACTATTTTAAGACACTGATTGCTATTTCATGTCTTTACTTTCTCATGACTAGTATAGAATATATATAAACCAAGCCTTATGTCTAATTTTATCCGACCTACCAAGCTAGATATGAATTATAACTTGTTATTCTAAACACGTAAAGATAATATGTGCAGAACTTCAATTCACCATTATCTACGAGCATCACAAGGCTACTTTGATTCTCACAGCAAGCTAAACAGAACCAAAACCCCATACACATAATTGATCTCCGTTTACTCTCCCTTTGTCCGTCACTGGCATTGAGCTCGATCCCATGGGGCAATATGTGTGAAGCTCTTTCCAAAGATGTCAGATGACTATGCATGAGCCATCGTCACTCTGGTCATGCTGGTCATGCTCTGAACAAAATGACTTTTTTTTTACTCGAGCTTTTTTATTGCGCATTATCCACTAAACGTGCTTAACGCACTTTACAAAGGGTCCCTGACAAACAGCAACACGCAACGTGCAGAACGAGACATGATGCTTTATTGTCAATATTACCATTTTTTTCAGACAGAGACAACGTTGTTAACGGTCAGGTACTCCTTTTACACATGAGTACGATAAGAGAATGTGAGTAGAGAGCCTTTTTCAAGGACTCAACAATGCTCGAACCCAGGACCTTCTGATCCGAAAGCGAGCGCCATACCACAAGATCGCATAGGCGCACTTTTGGAAGCTAAGAAAGGGGGGGGGGGGGGAACAAAACTTCAAAGGACTTTGATTTCTCTGTCACTGACAAAATGGTTTATAATTATTCATTCCGTGTCAATTTCATTCTTAATTCAGCATGTAGGTTGTGATGGTCACCTACATTCCAACTTCAAAGAAGATAACTGCCGAGTGTGTGGTGGTGACAACTCTACATGTAAAACCATTTCCGGTTTAGTTGATAAACCATTGCCAACGGGAGGTAATGTCATTGATTTATATTCCTTTTTGTATTAAAATGTGATATAATTATGACATGGCGAAACTGATGACAATGGTGTAGATGGTAACCGTGATATTAATACTTATGATGATGATGATGATGATGATGATGATGATGATGATGATGATGATGATAATAATGATGATGATGATGATGATGATGATGATGATGATGATGATGATGATGACGACGACGCTGATGATGATAATGGTTATGATTATGAGGTGGAAGAGGCATAGATGAAAGAGGAAGAGGAAAGAATGCAAGTTGTCAATTATGGTTCAATTGCTAAATAGTCTAGTATTTCCAATCAAAGGGACTGGTATCGACCATCAGTGCATTCGGTATTTTTCCCCCCATCTAACAATGATTGGGTAACTGATTCTGTTGATATCTTGCGGATCGTCCTTTTGGTAGACTGGCGCCATATTGAGGGTAATGAGCAATTGCTACTCTTATTTTAACGCTAAAAACGAAATGAATTCCATTATCATAGGCTCTGTGGTTTTAAAGGACCGCCTTTTTTTTAAAAATGGCAATGCTCTTCTTCAAAATAATCAAAAATAATATATTTTTATTTCAAAATAGTCTCTGTTTACCTTGCAGCTTATCAAGAAATTGTGAAGATCCCCCAAGGGGCAATGAGGGTGAATGTGTCTGAGGCAGTACGCTCCAAGAACTATTTAGGTAAGATGATAAGCTCATTTCTTTTTTTAATGAATACAAAGATTAGAATAAATAAAGATACCGTGTGTTCAAAGCTTTAAATAACAATAATTAATGTTACAAATTGAAACGATCTCTCTTTCTCGTCTTAAAGCTTTAAAAGACACCAAAGGCAAGTACTTCATCAACGGAAAATGGACGATTGACTGGCCTCGGAAATTCCCGATTGCAGGGACTGTTTTTCATTACAAACTCACCGACGACGAACCAGAATCACTACAAGCGTTGGGGCCCACAACTCAAGATCTGGTCATCATGGTAAAGATATTTATGTATTGGTTTCATAGAATTCGTCCTTTTCCTCTGAACCTCTTCTTCTCCTGCTTTCTCTACCCCCCTCGACCCCCCCCCCCCTCCACCCACCATCTTTTCATTCTCTTCTCCACAGTTTGACTAGATGTAAGAAACACGAAGTCATAAATTAAAGTTTTTATTCAAGATATCAGTACAGATAACGAAAAATATCTAAAAAGTAAAAATGTCTCTTCTTATTAAGAAGTTACAACTATTAAAGTTTTTGTTGCAATACATTTGTCCCTCAATGGAGCGCCTGTCCTACATCACACAACAGTCCATACTCTCATCTGAATTCCCCCTCTCTCTCTCTCTCTCTCTCTCTTTCTCTCTCTCTCTCTCACTCCTCTCTCTCTCTCTCTCTCTCTCTCTCTCTCTCTCTCTCTCTCTCTCTCTCTCTCTCTCTCTCTCTCTCTTCCTTTCTTTCTTTCTTTGTCTTGCTCCCTCGCCTCTGTTCTTTTTACTCTTTCTGTATTATCTTCAATTCATTAGTAATTGATTTTCCCTATCTGGTTAATGACTGGCAGATACTTCTTCAAGAAAAAAACCTAGGCATCCAGTTCGAGTACACCTTGCCTGTCAACAAAACGGGTGAAAAACATGACATATCATTATATGTTTGGTCTCATTCACCATGGTCGGCCTGCTCCAAGTCTTGCTCCAAAGGTAACCTTGTTGTCATCTTGTTAGCAATATTAGTGATCTTCGCCGACATGATTATGATCGTGTTCGCCAATAGCTTATATCTTAAACCATGTAAGCAATAATAACAGATTGATTGTTACACGTAAAATGGATATATATATATATATAAAGAAACTTTTAAAAACCATACTCAATGTGGTTCATCATCATCATCATCATCATCATCATCATCATCATAGCAGCACCAGCAGCAGCAGCAGTCGCATCGTTATCATCATCATCATCATCATCATCATCATCATTCATCATTATCATCATCATCATCATCATCATTTTCATTATCATCCTCATCATCATCATCATCATCATCATCATCATCATCATCATCATCATCAGCAGCAGCAGCAGCAGCAGCAGCAGCACCACCACCACCATCACCATTCGTCACCATCATCAAACCAAGTGCAACAGCATCAGTATCAAAATCACTCCCTTCATCTATATTTTCATCATCACTTTCATAACTATGGCCGCCGCCTACTTCTGCCATCTTTTTCCTTATGATTGTCACCTACATCAATAGCACAACCACGATTACCACCACTATCACCTTTCTCAGGTACCAGCGTGTCTAAAGCATTGTGTGTTTTCAAATCCGATGGTCGAGTCGTTGAAGACAAGTTCTGCGACAGGCAACCCAAGCCAAGCAACCACATGAAAAGATGCAATGAGCAACCCTGTCCTCCAAAGTAAGCTAATAATATTGGTTGATTCCCTAGAATACTATTGGTGCTACAAAGATGTTGGCCAAATATTATACGAAACTGATGTTGGTAGACCAATGTTTTCTCTTCAAGAGCTTATCTTTTAAAAATATCATTATAACTATTAGTTTGTAGATATCATTTATGTACATGTTGACATAATATTACAATGGATTCACCATTACAAAATAATAATAATTATAACAATAATAATAATAATAATAATGATATAATATAATAATAATAATAATAATATAATAATAATAATAATAATAATAATAATAATATAATAATAATAATAATAATAATATGATGATAATAATAATAATAATAATAATAACAATAATAATAATAATAATAGAATATATTATTGTTGTTGTTATTATATCACCATATATATTATACATTGTTATTATATTACTATTATTATTATATTATTATTATTATTATTATTATTATTATTATTATTATTACTATTATATTATCATTATTATATTATCATTATTATTATTATTATTATTATTATTATTATTATTATTATTATTATTATTATATTTGTTATTATTATTATTATTATTATTGTTATAATTATCATCATCATATATAATTATATCATCATATTTTTAGGTGATGTTTTAAACGAATTATGGTCAATGCGCTTAATATTCATTCATGAACAAAACATTTTAATACAGATTTTATATTAACATTTCATTATGATATATTCGATTTCCTTATTAGTAAACAACTTTATGTAACAAATAAGAATTAAACTTTTTGTTTCGTTACTTCACTTTGTCTATGCTTTTTACAAGACGTCTAACTGAGAAAAAAACAAACTTATCGGGTCACAAGTATTCGAAGTGGCTTCAAGTACGCCAATTTCAATAAAAGGGTGATAGAATGAACTGATTCTGATTTATGCTCTATCCCAAAAATTCATTACAAAGTTTAGACTTCTGAGCCACAATTTTCCTTTTCTATTTTATAACACAGATGGTCAGTGGGTCAGTGGTCTGACTGTAGTCGATCATGTGGCGAGGGACATCGTACTAGGCTTGTAGTCTGTCGACAGATTCTTGAAGATGGAGACCAGTTGGTGCTTGATGGGTCCGAATGCAAGACGGAGAAACCAGAGTCAGAAAGAGCATGTCGGATGGTAGCTTGTCCTCCTGAATGGCACACATTTGAATGGTCAGGGGTAAGAGTCGTGTGTGTATGTGTGTGTGTGTGTGTGTGTGTTTGTTTGTTTTGTTTTGTTTGTTTCATTGTTTGTTTATTTTTAACTTCTTAAACTTTTAGATCTATCATTTATGCTCATTGTATGGAAAAGAAGGAAATTCTCCTAAGAGATAATATTTTCTGTGTTTGTCTTACTCAATTCATATTTATTTTCTTTGATATGCTGTACAGTGTAGCCCATCCTGTGGTCCTGGAGAAAAGACCCGTCGTGTGTTTTGTATGTCGAGTGATGGTAATTCTTATCTTGACGAGGGGAGCTGTAGACTGGAGGATAAACCAAGCATCAGGAAGAAATGTATGAATAGGAAATGCCCTCCCCCACAATGGAGGAAAGGAGAATGGTCTCGGGTGAGGATAGATATAATTGAGTTGATTGTTGAGGGTGATAATATAAATTTAGAAAAGTGTGTAAAGTAATCACTTATGTTAATAATAACAAGAAATAAAAAGAGTAGAGAATTATCAGGAGAGAATAACCTTGATGGCAATCAAACCCAGTACCCGAGTAGCACGACAACTTCCGCCCACTGTCTAGTTGTGAGAGCGACACTTTGCAGTTAACGCCATCTACCACTCCATTCCAGACGAGGTTGCTCCCCAATAATGTCATGGCTTCGACTCTCATTACCACTTACTTTTATTTTCTGTTTTCCTTTGGTACTCCACAAATGTCTTCATTACTTGTTGATGGGGAGAAGACGCGAGTTGGATTGATTATAATCTTGGTCAACTTCTTTCCTGTAGAACTGGGGAATCAATTATTCGGGCAGAGAGCTGAGTCAGTTTTATCTGATAATTCGATTAATCTCAATGTGTTGGTCAAAAAATATACCAATAAATAAAATAAAAAAGGTCAACTGAATGAGTCACAACATAAGATTTGTTCGTTGGGTGGAGGTTGTCGGGGCAAGTGATGAGTTTCATTGGACAGTAATTTGTGGAAATGATTTGATGATAGTGATAATACTGTCGTACTCAGAAAAAAAAAAAAACCAAAAACGTTTTTAAAATGTTGGCAAAGAAACTCGTCTATCAAATCTATTGATCAAAATTACTCTCATCTTGTAAAACAGAACAACTCTCAGAAAATGGACTTCATCGAAGAGTAGGACAGAATAATTATGAGGCATGAATGAGATTGAGGAGGCAATTATGAGATTGTTCTGGTGGTGCTAAACATCACTTGTTTCCTCACCATTTATTTTCCTGATTTGAATAATCTACGCCCAGCATCTTAATGATGCAGTTATATTGCTGGAAACAGTTTAGAGCGTAAGACAAAGCAAAGTCTCCGTTTCCTAAAGCTTGCATGATGCGACTTATGTACCTTTACCATAGTGACTTTCAAACGCTTATGCAATATCTAATATGATCTTTACTATTATAACAGTGTTCTGCAACCTGTGGTAAAGGGATACAAGAGCGAAGCGTCCAATGTCAGTCATTTAATGGAAAACCATGTAATCCAGCCTTCAGACCAAAGACACAACAGTCATGCATTAGTTCATGTAAAGTGCAGAGGCCTGTGGAAGAAAGTATGCACTATTATCTTCTCGTTCTGCTTTTCCTTTTCTTCTTCTTCTTCTTCTTCTTCTTCTTCTTCTTCTTCTTCTTCTTCTTCTTCTTCTTCTTCTCCTCCTTCTTATTTCCCTTACCCTCGCATTCCTTCTGTTCTTCATACTCTCTGTGAATCATTATCAGTACTTACTTCTCAACCCCCCCCCCCCCTTTTTTTTTTTTTACACCCTCCTTTTTCTCTTCCCAGCTCTACTCCCATCTCATTTCCTCCTCTTTCTCCTCTTCCTCCTCCTCCTCCTCCTCCTCATCATCATCATCATCATCATCATCATCGTCATCATTATCATCCTTTATCATCATTATCAGGATAAACAGCACCCAAACGCAGTTAACATCTTAAATAGATATTCTTATTCGTCATTAATTAACACGATATTGCGTCTTTTCTCCACAGACTGCGAGGACAAATTTCAAGTTGCGTATTGTCCACTTGTTTTGAAGTTTGGTTACTGTGAAAGGACTTATTTCCAAACCATGTGCTGTGAGACCTGTTCCAGAGGACGGACCGCCCTCAGAAGGCGGGCATTGCGTCGTGGATGATGGTGGTGATGGTGAAGAGAAGGAGAAGGAAGCTGTGGAGAAGGAGAGGATGAAGAAGTAGGAGTAGTTGGAAAGCAGAAATAGGCGTGCCTTTATGATGTTATAGTCGTGTTAATGATGGTGGTAATTTTTATGGTTGTAATAACGTTGGTAAAGATTAATGCGATGATGAAGATGAGGACGATTTTGATGTTGGTTGTGTTTGTGATGATGATGATGTTGATGATGATGATGATGATGATGATGATGATCATGATGATCATGATGGTGATCATGATGATGATGATGATGATGATGATGATTAACCTATTTGGTCCATTTTGTAAA
>NC_088360.1:44927105-44954605 GCF_034508935.2 Berghia stephanieae
CAATAAAGTCTTTCCCTGATTATAAAGACTTATTAATCTAAAATCATTATATATTTTTTCATTTGGTTTTCACAATCTTATAAGGAAAAGTCATACATTTATGCCCATTCTTCGTCGAGTCATACATTTATGCCCATTTTCGTTGACCTTCATTACAGCACCAAAATTGGCAAAGTGAACATGAATATAAAATATATCATTTATCTCTTTTTCTATTTCGGAAACACAAATGTACGACAAAATGATCTTTTTATAATGTGGTTGCATGAAACGAAATCGCTAAAAGTAGCTCAACAACGTTTCATAGCCCAGATCTGCAAACCATTATAAGACAAAAAAAAACGATATATATATATATATATATATATATATATATATATATATATATATATATAATATATATATATATATATATATATAATTTTTTTAAAAATTATGCCCTTCCGCCACGACATCATAAGATATCGTCGCCTAGGCATTCCACGAAGGAATATAGATAATTCATCAAACAAGATGTCTGATGTCAACAGGAATCACCCATGTTGTCCGAGTGAGCAAATTGGAGGTTAATAATCTTTCTCAAGGAAAAACCTAAAGTACCTGGAGCGGGGCTCGAACCCGGGACCTTCCGGGTCACAGTGTAATGCCTTAACCACTCGGCCACTCCCCCCCCCCCATATATATATAATAAAAAGGGTTCATGGTGATGGTCACTTTGATCAATTGATATTTAAATTAAATGTTTTCTTGATGAAATGAAAATAATGTAGTTTCTCGGTGTTATGCAGAATCAACTACTTTTTATTTGAGAAAATTGAATTGTCTTACTCTGCAAAAATCTGAATATTCGCATGGGAGGGGGCTGGGGGGGGGGGGAGCAATATGCCATATACTCACTTTTTGGCATCTAGTTCACCTCCACATAATACCAGATTCAAACGTGAAGAGGGAGGGGGCGTGCTGGAGTGGTCGAACAAATCATATCATTGCTTAAAATCTTTTGACAGTGTCCAGCTTCGGGCACTTTACTGTGTCTTTATTTATTTATTTTTCTTTGATAAGATACGGACACCTTAATATGTACAAAGTTATATGCACATAAGATTTGCAGATCTAATAGGTCATCGGAATTTTATGGATGTTCTAACATTGTTTGTAAAGGAGTTTGTTTCTTCTGTTAGTTTGAGACTACGTTTTTCTATAAAAACATCGAGGCCGTAATAATTTGGGTTGTCAGACCTGCAAGTCGACACAAGCACATGAAGGTTTATCACATTATTTAAGTCTACACTGCTTTTGTAGCATCAGAAAACAAGCCACATAATCCTTGGACAACAAGCATTATTAGATCAACTTCAATAATATGTCGGAGTGACATCATACAAGAATGAGACATTAAAATTCAGCCATTGTTAACTTTTAATTTCAACCTGACAGATCTAATCAATAATAATGGATATCCCTCCCCCTCAACCCCACCCCTCAACCCCTTATCCACCAGCCACCCTCCAGGTCGTCCGGTGTTTGTACAAATTTCGATCTTTTCATTGCGTGTTTTCTCTTTTAGTAATAGTATTATTAGTTAAATATTTATCTAACGTGGATGTAATCATTGGTAAGTTCCGTTCGACAATAGGATAAATACAGCATGCATATACTTGGGGCTATGAATATATATGCAGTGTACTAAACTGCTGATATCTTAAGATAGAATGAAATCAAACCCGCAGGCATTTCAGGCAGGTGTCATAATACTACGTGTAGGCCCTCTATCAAGTCCATGATCTATACCTCAATATGTCCGCAGATTAGATATATATCAGTCCATGATCTATACCTCAATATGTCCGCAGATATAAATATCAAGGCCATGATCTATACCTCAATATGTTCACAGACAGGGCAGCATGGCTCAGCGGTACGGTCTTTGCTTCGTTCCTTGTAGTAATAACATGGCGGGGAGGGTGTTTAAAGGCACTATTACTTACTTACTTACTTAATCCTCTTCGGGCCTTGAGGCACATAGGGCATCCACCAGACATCTCCATTTTTTGCGATCGGCTGCTTTTGCGGTGGCTGTATTCCAGGACAGGCCTGCTTCCTTTAATTCTTTCTCCATCGTCCTTCGCCAGGTTTCTTTGGGTCTTCCCCGCTTTCTCTTCCCATCTGCTGTCCAGTACAAGGCTGTCTTGGGAAGTGACCCTTTTCTATTCTGGCCACATGACCCAGCCAACGCCATCTTCTTCTTTTTATTTGGCTATCAATGCTAGTGCAGTCAGCTTTCTTTAATAGATCCACTGTTCTTATTTTTGTAGGCCAAAATAAATTAAAAATTCTTTTTAAACACTTGTAATAGTGCCTTTACAAAAAAAAAAAAAAAGGCACTATTACATATGAATAATTAATGTTCGCAGCAAAAATCAATAAGAAACTGGCCATTTTTTATTACGCAATCCTTTGGAATAAGCACCAAGACATGTTTCGTTGTTGTCTTTCCTTGTCCCTAATTTAGCATTAAAATTGCCCGTGATTATGATGCTGTCATTTACATGGTCTCGGATTATCATTTCAATTTCACTGTATAATCTATCTCTTACTGTTTAATCTTTTTTGGATGTCCCCGAAGTAGGATGGTGGGTGTTGATTAAAAAAATAAAATAAAAATAAAATAAAATTCCCTTTATTCATCCCCAAGGGGAAATTTGTCTTTAGGGTATATTCCAAGGGAAGACTGGAATAACCCAGGCGTCAGCCGCAGAGCAGCGCCGCAAAGTGAGCTAGGGCTAGGTGACTTGCGCAAGGCCACACAATGCAGGGGCGGTGGTTGAACGCGGTACCTTTCGGGTAGGAAGCAAAGACCGTACCACTGAGCCACGCTGTCCCTTATAAGTGTAGGCTTGTTGTTTAGAAAGCATGGAATGGTTTTAAAGCTCAAAACAGACAGTCTTTCGTTTATAGACAAATATGAATTTAAATAAGGTGTTAGACGGTTTGATATTATAAAACCGAGCCCTCCCTGGATATTTTCAGGTTCAAATGTTATGAGAGGGCAACCTCGTATTATTTCATCATTTGCCTTGTCTTTGGTCTCTTGTATGCTTACTACGTCTAATTTGTATGTAAATAAGTACTCAATCAGGTTGTTTTTCTAATTTCTAAATTTTGAGGAGATACCGCGAACATTGAATGATGCGATGTTCATTTCTAATTCATAATTGCGTCATCAATAGCCATAAATAATAATGTGAAATTAAATGTAAGCTTCAATTTAATTACAAAAACAGATCAAATGAACGTTTCGGGTTTCCCCTTTATCAACAAAAGAGGATGAATGAAACACCACAGATAGATGAGATGATGTGGTAGTGGCATCAATAGTCGAAAACTATTTCCTTAGACAAGAGACTTAAATAGATGTTACTTCCTTTTAATTTTCCTTATCGATAATAGGTTGTTGAAGGGGCCCCGATAAAATGGTCATAAATTTACAAAATTTCACATAGTACCTTGTCAATCCGTTATTGAATTTACATATAAAACATATTAATTAATAAACAAATAAATCAGTAAATAAGCAGAATCCATGGCATATTCACACGGTTCTACTTGTAGATAGTTTCATCGGCATGAAGTCGACCGAACTCCAATCACGGAACTTCATAGATTATATATAACAAATAACAATATAAATTACGGTGAGATGGTCGAGTGGATAAAGCACTGCAATAACGTCCGGATACCAGCCCTTCCTTCTTTTGACAAAACGCATCATTCCTTAAGAAACGCGACCTCTATCGGTCACTTTGCGGAACTACATGAGACGGACGCTTGGGTTATATCCGTTTCTGCATTCAATGGGCCTTTAAGACAAATTTCCATATTGGAATGAACAAAGGAAATATTTTTATATTATTTGTCATCAAATTTGTGTATTAGCTACAGACATTTTTTTAAAAAATCTATTTTCAAAAATGTATATATACAAATTCTGGAATTTGGAATTCTCCATGCTTTACTTGTTAAATGATTACTCAATGTTTCAGTTAAGTCTAGTTCGTGTCCAAGGTCTAGCATTAAATAAGGCAGAAAGTACTCTACGGATAACAAACGTTACATATAATACATAGCACGTAAAAGTTCCTAACACTAAACTGGCAAGGGATATCAGATCTGGCTCCATTTTCTGTTTCCTAAAGACGTGACCAAGTGAACAAAGTGTCCGACAGATCAAATAGTAGGGGGAATTAGGCTAAAACCGTGCAAATTCTGGTTGAAAGCATGAAAATTTGCATACAGGTTGTTAAGACCCATAGAACAAACATCTGATATAGAACCACTCTGGCAATCAATCATAACGGGTCGGTTTAAGTCCTTAGATTTTACCTATTACAGCTATATTAAACAAGGGAAATAGCTGCTAAAAATATATATTTTCTTCATATTCATTGTATTAGGGAAAATTAGGCTAAAACCGTGCACATTGGGGTTGAAATCCTGAAAATTGGCATATAGGTAGCTATGACCTGTATAAATAACACCTGATATAGAACCACTCTGGAAATTTATCAGAACAGTGCGTTTTTAGCACTTTTATTTTTTCCTATATATCAATACTTATTCGAGGAAATAACCATGACAATACAATGTGCGTTCTAAAACTTTAAATACACGGGTAACCATTTTCGGGAGCTAACTGATGGTTATTTCGTGTTGTAACTAGTATATAGTAGATAAAAGCGGGGGGGGGGGGGGGGGGGGGGGGGGGAGAGAGAGAGAGAGAGAGAGAGAGAGAGAGAGAGAGAGAGAGAGAGAGAGAATTTTACTCATTACTGTACTAACCTAACTAGTAGATAAAATAGGGAGAGGGGGAGAGGGGGGGAGAGGGAGAGAGCGGGAGAGGCGGAGAGAGAGAGAGAGGAAGAGAGAGAGAGAGTGAGAGAGAGAGAATTTTACCTCATTACTGTACTGACCTAACACCCCCCCTCCCCCCCCCCCCCCCCCCCCCACACACACACACACCCCCGCATCTACACAAGTCCGTGCAAGGCAAACCGGAACTTAAACAATTGCATCGGGTGTCGATACATTCTCTCTTACATGAACATTTGATGAGTTTTTGGGACACTTTTGACAATTCTGGAAATAAGCTCAACAGTGGTTCGTGTCGATCGTCACATTTGTTGCAGGAATCTCTTCTATAAAAGATATAATGTAAGCAAAAGCTCGACTTCTTTCAAGAACTGTGACATCATGATTATCAGCAGTGACATCTTTTAAAGCTGGTTTTTATAAGTATCGTGCATGACAAATTTTATGGTATAGGGCGGTAGTGTGCCTCCTGAGCGACTAAATCTCCTCCGGCAATAAATGACAACATATCAGAATCTTTTATAGATAACGCTATTTCACGAATATTTTCTTCCATATCTGTTGTCATTACAGAATAGAGTACTCCCGATTCCATGTTTTTACAAAAAAGCACGTTTGTTTATTAGAGCCAATCTCTAATTTTGAACGTTGTCTCATTATTCTCGTGGGTTGCGAAATATATTCATTCGGTGACTCCTCCAAGTCAAATGACGAAGTTTAGAATTCTTGTAGGGCAATTCTTTTAGATTTCTTCAATTCTAATCGCCTAATTTTGTTGGCATTAAATTTTACACGACAATACTTATGCCCCTTAGCATCATTTTGTATTAAGCTTTCGATAATCTCATTTCTTTATGATGAATTTAAAAAATAGATACATCCAACTTGTTTTCATCACAAACCAAAGAATTGAATTGTGTTAAATCTTCAAAAAGAGTTTCATAGCCTTGCCCTTTGTCATACCTCCTCGACTTAGAGGGACATTATAAACGGTCTGTGTTATCGTTGGCATATCAAACACTTGTCCCAGTCTCTGGGAGCATTTCTTTTTGCTATTGTATGTGTATCTGAAATCATGCAAACGCATTCCTTTATTAGACATATGCAATATTCTTTCATAACTCTCTCTCTCTCTCTCTCTCTCTCTCTCTCTCTCTCTCTCTCTCTCTTTCTTTCGTTCTTTCTGTTAAAGACCTATCATCAGAGGCAAAATGTGTGCAGTGCCTTACATAAGGACACAACAGTACAAATAGAACATTCTCCCATTGTCCCTTTGAGGTAAATAACGTAAAGTAAATAACTTGCCACAATACAGCATCATAGTGGTTGAAATGATAATAATGATGATAATTATAGCAATGAAAGTGGTATGCTGACTCTTTACTGTCATCAAGGAAATAGGTTTTAACTCACGTAAAATGATTATAGCATTTTTTTTTGGGAAAGAAAAGAAAACGGGAGGAGGGGAAGAAGGAGCACTGTCCTTTGTCAACACCGGTATCGGCATGTATTGAGCTGTGTTCTGCTAGTCTGTTTTGTCTACCCCTCTGCTCGTCTGTCCGACCGTTTTAGAGCAATTGATTATACTTATTAAATCAGATGCAGAAAAAATCTCATATTATAGAATATTGCTCGCTAGACGTCATTTAAAACAAGTGAAATTGAATAATATTTAAGATTAAATAATTTGTATGGTTTGTGAATCGAAAGTAAAGGGAAAGGAAAACATCCGCTTCGACGCTAAATATAGTCACCAATGGGAATCCAAAGGATGACGTAAAACAACCTTTGGTCGGCTTGCCTCGAATGTTTACACAATAAAAATGAAAGAAATTTTTGTCGTCCATTTCAAAATTTTCTAATCCTAAAAATCTTGTGTCTCAACTAATACTGATCTCTCAGAGTGGTTCTATATCATAAATTATAGGGTTTTTTCATATTCTACAACAATAGAAGGAAGTGGACATGGAAAAGTCCTGGAGATGGAGTGAGAAACCAAATAGATTACATACTCATCAGCAAACGTTTCCGAAACTCGGTTTTGTATGCCAAATCTATGCCGGGGGCTGACTGTAACAGCGATCATATACCTGTGCTATGCCCCATACGAGTTAAATTGAAAATCTGCAAAAGAGCAAAGGCTAAACCTAAATACCAACTAGACATTCTCCGGGAGGAACAGAAGATACAAGAAAAATTTGAACTATCAGTAAGAAACAAGTTTGAAGTGCTTGGAGAACTAACAGATATAGAAGAGAAATTAGACAGTTTAAAGACAGTGTTGCTGCATCATTAGAAGAAAATGTTCCAACCACACTTAAGTTGCAGA
Organism: Berghia stephanieae; assembly: GCF_034508935.2. Taxonomy (NCBI): domain Eukaryota; kingdom Metazoa; phylum Mollusca; class Gastropoda; order Nudibranchia; family Aeolidiidae; genus Berghia; species Berghia stephanieae. The sequence goes on from NC_088360.1 coordinate 44,934,304, forward strand.
AGAAGAAATGGATTACTCCAGAGATATTAGAATTAATGAATGAGAGAAGAAAGGCCAAAAATCAGGAAGAAAAATACAAGACTCTGAACAGGCAGATAAAAAGAAAATGCAACGAAGCTAAAGAAGACTGGATAAATGAACAATGTCACTATATAATGTCCTGCAAAGAAAAAAATGGCAAATTCTTCCATCAGAAAATCAAAGAAGTGACAAACAAAACTAAATCAGGTGCTAAAAGTGGATGCATCAAAGACAAGCGTGGAAACACCATCATGGACAAAGACTGCATTCTAAACAGATGGTCAGAATATATTGAAGAACTTTTTTTTGATAATCGAGGAGAAATGCCTATGATAAAAGAACTGGAAGGGCCTTCTATAATGAAAGATGAAGTTAGGAACGTCATGAAAAGCATGAAAAATGGAAAAGCTGCAGGACCTGATGCCATAACAATTGAAGCCTTGACTGGCCTGGGTGAATGGGGGATTGAATTCATCACAAACCTTCTAAATCAAGTGTATGACACAGGAAAAATGCCAACTGATATGAAACGATCCATTTTTATAGCACTACCAAAAAAGCCAGGGGCAGTTGATTGTGAACAACACAGAACTATTAGCCTAATGAGCCACCTCACAAAAATTCTTTTGAAGATAATTTTACTAAGAATAAGAAATAAAATACGACCTGAAATTGGGGAGATGCAATTTGGTTTTGTTGAGGACAAGGGTACCAGAAATGGAATATTCACATTATCAATGCTGATGGAAAGATGTATTGAAGTAAATAAAGATCTGTATATGTGTTTCATCGACTATTCAAAAGCCTTTGATAAAGTACAACACGAAAAACTATTCAAAATTCTATCATCCTTGGACATTGATGGTAAAGATTTAAGAATATTACGGAATTTGTACTGGGAACAAGAAGCAGCAATGCGTGTTGACAATGAACTAAGCAGTTTTACACCTATTAGAAGAAGAGTTAGGCAGGGGTGTGTTTTGTCTCCAGATTTATTCAACCTCTATAGTGAAATGATATTAAGAGATATCGAACATAAGAAGGGGGTGTGTATTGGAGGAAAGAATGTAACAAATCTGAGGTATGCAGATGATACGGTTCTACTGGCAGAATCTGAACATGAACTACAAGAATTACTGGATGTTGTAGTCAGGAGTAGTGAAAATATGGGACTGGAACTGAATATATCTAAAACAGAATGTATGACGGTATCTAAAAATAATAACCCACCAGCCTGTGTAATAACAAGCAGAGGACAAACAATACAACAAGTTGAATGTTTCAAATATTTAGGCTTCAATGTAACATCCAATGGAAAATCAGATTGTGAAATAAAGAAAAGAATAGGTATGGCGAAGAATGCATTCAACCAGCTGCATACAATTATGAAAAACAGGAATATTAGCATGAAAACAAAAATCAAGGTCCTGGATTGCTATGTACTGTCTGTGCTGCTATATGGTTGTGAGAGCTGGACCATAAACAAGACCATGGTTAAAAGACTGGAGGCAGTGGAAATGTGGTTTTACAGAAGAATGATGAGGGTGTCATGGATGGAAAGGAAAAGAAATGAAGAAATTTTAGAAATGGCAAACAGAAAAAGATCACTGATAACAAAAATCATCAAACGCCAAATGGAATTTTTAGGACACATTATCCGCCACCCTGGTTTGGAAATACTCGCCTTGACTGGAAAGATAAATGGAAAAAGAATAAGAGGAAGACAAAGAATAACGTATTTGAAAGGGATAAGAACTTGGACAGATGAAGCTGAGAAAGGTGGCGCTGCTTTAATAGAATTGGCAAGAGATAGATCAGCTTGGCGGAAGATGACCTCCGACGTCTGCTTCAGATATGGAACTACATGAGATGAGACAACATTTTCATGCTTTCAACCCTGTTTGCACAATTCAAGGGTTTTTTGGACCTAATTCCCCTACTCAAAGCAACGCCACTTCGAATTCGGTTGTGTAGGTTTTAATTTCATTGGATAACGTTGTTAACCTTGATGATCGGCAGACTTGCGACATATTATTGTCAATATCAAATTAAATGTTGGATGCATGAGGGGTTCCAATAACTCAGTGGGTAGAGCACTCATCTCATCTCTCTCTCTCTCTCTCTCTCTCTCTCTCTCTCTCTCTCTATCTATCTATCTATCTATCTATCTATCTATCTATCTATCTCTCTATATATATATATATATATATATATATATATATATATATATATATATATATATAATATATATTTATATATATATTATAATATATATATATATATATATATATATATATATCTCCACACACACACACACACACACACACACATTTTCTTCCTCAACATAAGCAATTAAGTAAACAAATAATAACATTCCCTTAATTCATCATGAAGTGGAGTTTTGTCTTAGGGTCTGTATAATAAGGGAAGACTGAAATACCCCAGTGCCAACCGCAGCTCAGCGCCGCAAATTGAGCTTTGGAGAGGTAGCTTGTTGAAGCCCACATGACGCGGTGAATATAAAAACTAGTATCTTTCTGGTTAAGACCATACCACTGAGCCTCAAAGCAGTGTCATTTTAAGACAAAGAAATGTAGGAAGATAGACCATACCCAGACACAACAAGAAGAATCTCCCTGCTACAATGTGAGGTCAAAAGACCTAAAGGCATGGAGGAGGAGATACCATTCATGTAAATAAGACTAGAAAAAATGATCAATTAAACATCTGCTTAATCTCAAACTTTAACCGGCTATTGAAGAATTAAATCTAGGTTTTGGCAACCCAATCATGTTGTGCCTTTTATTCTATTTTAATAAGTAAAAGTTAATTTTGTTGAATAAGCTGTTGCAGTTGCCGTAGCAAAATACTTTTGTTTTGTTTTGGTCGATTGATAAGTGCGTATAAAAAGGGAAACAGTAGAGTATCAAATAAATATATAAGAGTACGAGAGAGAGAGAGAGAGAGAGAGAGAGAGGTGGGGGGGGGGAGAAAAATGGATAAAATATCATAGAAAGAGCAGGAGAGACAGGGTGAGAGAGAGAGACAGGGAGAGAGAGAGACAGGGAGAGAGAGAGGAGAGAGAAGAGAGCGATAGAGAGAGAGAGAGAGAGAGAGAGAGAGAGAGAGAGAGAAAGAGATAGAGTGAGAGAAAGAAAAAAAGAAACTGAGAGAGAAAGAGAAAGAGTGAGAGCGATAAAGAAAGAAAGAGGAAAAGAGAAAGAGAGAGAGAGAGAGAGAGAGAGAGAGAAAGAAAGAAAAAAAGAAACAGAAAGAGAGAGAGAGAGAGAGAGAGAGAGAGAGAGAGAGAGAGAAAGAAAGACAGAGAGAGAGACACACAGAGAGAAAGAAAGACAAAGAGAAAGATTGAGAGCGATAAAGAAAGAAAGAGAGAGAGAGAGAGAGAGAGAGAGAGAGAGAGAGAGGTACAGAGAGATTAATAAAATCTGGTTGGAAATCCTGATTCGTTTGGGGTCAGTGTTATTCCATGTTTTCATGGTATTAGATTTATCTAACGCATATTTGTTTCTATTCTGGTTGAGTTCTGACAATAAAAATGCCTTGTGACATCATTAGACAAATAAATAAGAACTTTGTCAGCCTTTGTTATTCATAGCGTTCCATAATGATACAATTTAAGTGCCTATCAAAAGTCCTCCCGTGGCGTAATAATCACCTCTTTTAACTCTAAAAAAATACTGTAGACTTTAATTCATAATCAACAATTACTGCAACAACACAGTTTGTGGTGACTCTCGTTTGTGAGAGAAAACGTTTTCTGTACTAAAAGCAAAGGCTACGAGGCCAAATCTAATTACAATTTTGACGATCAACTGGAAACTTTAAAAAAATTCTGTCTTCTTTAGTATCGATTTAGATACGTTGGGCACCTGAACAGTTCACTTTTGTGATTCTTATGAGTAGTGAATACAACTCAAATAATATGTGTGCCAAGTGTTATAGACCGTCTTTATTTAGTAACTCACTCCTGTAACGATACGACTCACTCCTGTAACGGTGTACTCACTCCTGTAACGACCTACAAAAATGCTATTTATGTCTATTTGGACAGTCCCATCTTGTTTTTACAATTTGCTCAATTTTTGTCTTTACTAATCTCTCTCAAATAGCCTCTAATGTATATTAAGAATTATCTCTTTAAAAAATTATGAGAAATTATAATATTTAATTTGCCAAAATTTTCAGGATTTTACAACAAATCTCTCTCAAAACTAAAAAAAAATAGTCACTTATCCGTCATTAAACCATTTGTAGAGAATGATTATGTGCTGAAGAAGGCCATAGGAGAAATCTGTCTGCATCATAATTTTAAAATGCGAACTATGCAGCTTTGAATTAGCGTTACAGGAGTGAGTCAATGTAATGGGATTCGAACTTTAACCTGCCAGCATATGCTTTTTATGTTTTTTTATGTTTTTAAGGGTTTTACGGCGCTTGCAGCACATTTAGGTTATATCAACGCCAGTACAAAGGAAGAAAATGGGATAGTAAAAAGTTCTAAAATTACAATTAAAGCACTCAAGAGAAAGTAAGACTGGGAACTGGGAACAAATAGGGATCAGATGTATATTCCAAGAGCATACCACCAATGTCCTTAGTTTGAGATCACCTATAAGTCTTATCCGGACACAAGCACAAAAATCCAACAAAGAGGAACCCACTCAAAACTTACATTATACATTTGAAATAACACATACAATAATACATAACAGAGAGATGATTTACAAGGAAAAATATATCGTCTCCCAAACAATAACTATGCATTTGACTGTTTCCCTCCCAACCAGGACTCCGACTAGGGCCAGGAAAAAAAACAAGTAATTTCATTCCAAGACAAAGATAGAAAGCATGTTGGAAAACAGATATAAGAGGATAGAAGACACAGTATATACCTGCCTGCCCGCTATGGGAGGTCATGATCCCCACCCTGTGCCAGCATATGAAGCAAGGAGAAGATTAAGCTCCATTATTATAGGAAATGATTGAGGAATAATCAACTTAAGTGGTCACAAGATTTGATCCAATTTGATTGAAACTCCGAGAAAAAAAAAATTCCCCCTCCTCATTGGACAAAAATTTGAAAAACGCCCATATGTAGATTCCAAGAGCACAACATCAATGTACTTAGTCTAAGATCACTTAAGTCTCACCCAGACACAAGCTCAAGCCCTCATGAAGAGGAATACACCCAAATGTTTACATTATACATTTAAAATAACAAATATAACAATACATTATATATCTCAATATAAAAACTATACATTTGACTGTTTCCCTCACAGCCAAGCACTACAGCCAGGGCCAAGGCAAAATTTAGTTCCAGACAAAGACAGAAAGCATGTTGGAAAACAGTTATAAGAGGATAGAAGAACAGTTATAAGAGGATAGAAGACACAGTATGTACCCCCCTGCCCACTATGGGAGGTAGGAACCCCACCAAGGAAAGCAAATTGGAAAACAGATATAAGGGGATAGAAGACACAGTAAGTGCCACCCTGACCGCTATGTTTTGTTTTTTTGTTTTTAAGGGTTTTACGGCGCTTGCAACACATTTAGGTTATATCAGCGTCAGTAAAAAGGAAGAAAATGGGATAGTAAAAAGTTCCAGAATTACAATTAAAGCACCCAAGAAAAAGTAAGACATAGGGGAACTGAGAACAAATAGGGATCAGATGTAGATTCCAAGAGCATACCACCAATGTACTTAGTTTGAGATCACCTATAAGTCTCATCCGGACACAAGCACAACATCCAACAAAGAGGAATACACTCAAATGCTTACATTATACATTCAATATAACAAATATAACAATACATAACAGAGAGATGATTTACAAGGGAAAAAATGTCATCTCCCAAAACAATAACTACGCATTTGATTGTTTCCCTCCCAGCTAGGACTCCGGCCAGGACCAGGACAAAACCAAGTAATCTCATTCCAAAAAAGGCAGAAAGCATATTGGAAAACAGATATAAGGGGATAGAAGACACAGTATGTACCCCTCTGCCCACTATGGGAGGTCAGGAACCCCACCCAGCCATTTCAAGACAAAGAAATGTAGGGAGATAGACCATACCAAGACACAGCAAGAAGGATCTCCCTGCCACATTGTGAGGTCAAAAGACCATTTCCCTCCGAGAAAATATGAGGTCAAATTAAAAGCTTATGATGGTTTTCTACTACACATTTTATTAAAAATTCATTAATATATAAAACAATAAAAACTGTAAATTGTCAGAAGGTCGTCGTCGTCGTCATCATCATCATCAAAATTAAAAACACATGTCGTTAAAACAACGTAACGGTGATGATTCAATACTTAAAATCAAATGTGTTCTCAAATAACCTGCAGCTTAAAAATACTTCAGAATATTAACGTTTGTGGTATTATATTGCATTTAAGATTATCTCAGCGCCATCAAACACGAAGGCATTTTAGGGTTTAAAAAAACAACGTTACAGATGAGCAGGTCGGATCACCTAAATTGTCATGGGCTCATTGTTTTCTAGGAAACATTCTCAAACCAACGCAAAGTATTGTCCATCACAACAATTAGGTTATCAGACCAACGAATATGCGCACTAGTAATACATAATGGTTATGCAATGTCTAAAGTGCATATTAAATTTTACATGTACAACTCTGATAAAACTAATTATGCCAATGTTTAAAACTTAAAAGTCAAAATATATCATAAAATATACAGGGAGTAGTTACATACCTACAGCAGTTATCTACGGGCGAGGGCACTTATGTTGATAACAAGGAATGAAGTGTGAGTAGAAAAGTGCCGAAAGGAAAAGTGTCGAAAGGAAAATAAATCTCTTGTCTTCTGGCACTTTTCTACTCATTTCATTCCTTGTTCATATATACAAGAGCAATCAACAGGAGAGAGGGTGAGGGGCAGATATACAAAGGCAATCTACAGTGAAGGGGCATATGTACAGAGGGAGAATATGTTGAAAAGAACGATGTCCAGGGGAGGACATATTTACATGTGTACAAAGATATCCTCATGGGAGTACATATTTACGTATATAAAAGAGTTATCCTGGGGGGGAGGACACAATTACGTGCATTAAAATGACTATCCTGAGGGGAGGACACATTTAGGTGTATTAAAAGGATAATCCTCAGGAGAGGACACATTTAGATGTATTAAAAGGACAATCCTCAGGGGAGTACACATTTAGATGTATTAAAAGGACAATCCTCAGGGGAGGACACATTTAGATGTATTAAAAGGAATATCCTCAGGAGAGGACATATTTAGGTGTATTAAAAAAAACATCCTCAAGGGAAGGACATATATAGGTGTATTAAAATGACTATCCTCAGGGGAGGACATATTTAGGTGCATTAAAAATACTATCCTCAGCGGAAGAACATATCTATGTGTATTAAAAAGACTATCCTCAGGGTTGGGATATATTTAGGTGTATTAAAAGGACTATCCTCCGGAGAGGACATACTTTCGTGTACTAAAAGGACTATCCTCCGGAGAGGACATATTTTGGTGTACTAAAAGGACTATCCTCAGGGGAGGACATATTTAGGTGTATTAAAGACTATCCTCAGGGGAGGACATATTGGATGTATTTAAAGGACCATCCTCAGGGGAGGACATATTTAGGTGTTTTTAAAGGACTATGCTCAAGGTAAGGACACAATATAATATATCGTATATACAAAAGAGCTTTCCTCCAGGGAGGACATAGTTTCGTATATACAAAGGAATTTCTTCAGAGAAGGACATATTTACATATATACAAATGACTGTCCTCAGAGAAGGACATCCTATAGAAAAGACTATTTACATATAAACAAATAACTTTCCTCAGAAAAGGACATATATACAACTGACTGCCCTCGGAGAAGGACGTATATACAAAAGACTGTCCTCAGATAAATATATACACGGGACTATTTACAAGGGAGAACATATATACATATATACAGGGGATTATTTACAAGGTGGGACATATATACATAATTACAGGGGACTATTTACAAGGGGGGGCATATATACATATATACAGGGGGTTATTTACAAGGGAGGACATATATACATATTTACACGGGACTATTTACAAGGGAGAACATATATACATATATACAGGGGATTATTTACAAGGGGGGGCATATATACATATATGCATATTTACAGGGGACTATTGACAAGGGGGACATATATACATATATACATGGGACTATTTACAAGGGGGGACATATATACATATATAAAGGGGGTTATTTACAAGGAAGAACATATATACATATTTACAGGGGACTATTTACAAGGGGGGGGCATATATACATATATACAGTGGCCTAATTACAAGGGACGATATATATACACGGAACTATTTACAAGGGAGAACATATATACATATATACAGGGGATTATTTACAAGGGGGGACATATATACATATATACAGGGGGTTATTTACAAGGGAGGACATATATACATATATACAGGGGGTTATTTACAAGGGAGGACATATATACATATACATAGGACTATTTACAAGGGAGAACATATATACATATATACAGGGAATTGATTACAAGGGGGACATATATACATATAAACAGGGGCCTATTTACAAGGGGTACATATATACATATATACATATTTACAGGGGACTATTTACAAGGGGGGCATATATACATATATACAGGGGGCTATTTACAAGGGAGAACATATATACATATTTACAGGGGACTATTTACAAGGGAGGCACATATATACATATATACAGGGGGTTATTTACAAGGTAGGACATATATACATATATACATATTTACAGGGGACTATTTACAAGGGGACATATATGCACATATACATATTTACAAGGGGGAAATATATACATATATACAGGGGGTTATTTACAAGGGAGAGCATATATACATATATACAGGGGATTATTTACAAGGGAGGACATATATACATATATACACGGGTCTATTTACAAGGGAGAACATATATACAGCGGATTATTTACAAGAGGGGGGGGGCATATATACATATATACATATTTACAGGTGACTATTTACAAGGGGGACATATATACATATATACAGGGGCCTATTTACAAGGGGGGGGGAAATATATACATTTATACATATTTACAAGGGACTATTTACAAGGGGGCATATATACATATATACAGGGGGTTATTTACAAGGGAGGACATACATACATATATACACGGGACTATTTACAAGGGAGAACATATATACATATATACAGGGGATTATTTACAAGGGGGACATATATACATATATACATATTTACAGGGGACTATTTACAAGGGGGGACATATATACATATATACAGGGGGTTATTTACAAGGGAGGACATATATACACTATTTACAAGGGGGGGGGAATATATACATACATACAGGGGGTTATTTACAAGGAAGGACATATATACATGGGATTATTTACAAGGCGGGACATATATACATATATACAGGGGAGTATTTACAAGGGAGGACATATATACATATATACACGGGACTATTTACAAGGGAGAAAGTATATACATATATACAGGGGATTATTTACAAGGGGGACATATATACATATATACATATTTACAGGGGACTATTTACAAGGGGGGACATATATACATATATACACGGGACTATCTACAAGGGGGACATATATACATATTTACAGGGGACTATTTACAAGGGGGGACATATATACATATATACAGGGGGTTATTTACAAGGGAGGACATATATACATATATACACGGGATTATTTACACGGGTGGCATATATACATATATACAGGGGGTTATTTACAAGGGAGGACATATATACATATATACACGGGACTTTTTACAAGGGAGAACATATATACATACATACAGGGGGTTATTTACAAGGGGGACATATATACATATATACAGGGGGTTATTTACAAGGGAGGATATATATACATATATACACGGGATTATTTACACGGGTGACATATATACATATTTACAGGGGACTATTTACAAGGGGGGACATATATATATATACAGGGGGTTATTTACAAGGGGGACATATATACATATTTACAGGAGACTATTTATGTTTGTTTTTTTTTTTTGTTTGTTGCTTTAGGTCTCTTCCAACACAATTGAGGTTATATGAGAGACCGCTGAAACAAAAAAACAAGCAATCTAACAAAAATAGTACAAATGTCAATCAAAAGCATAACCTAAAGATATAAGCTAAATTATAAATAACCAAGAACAAACAGGCAGAGGATTTACAGGAAAAAAAATATCCCCTGTCAAAAATACAATCACAAACCAAAGAAGCAGGATAGGCTAGTAAAGAGAAGAAGAAACGACATCACTATCGGATCGTACACCCGGAGACTATTTACATGGAGGGACATATATACATATATACATATTTACAGGGGACTATTTACATGGAGGGACATATATACATATTTACAAGAACTATTTACAAGGGGGGACATATTTACATATATACAGGGACTATTTACAAAGGTGGACCTATTTACATATATACAGATGGATCACCATTTAGTTATACAAATCCGGGCGGGCTGGCCAGAACGCCCGCGTACGGCTCGTCTTTCAAGATTCAGCAGGCCATTATCAAGCACCCCCACCGCGACAAGGCGTTGATCCCTTAGGGGTGGACATGAGAGATTCTACAAGTCTCGCGTACATTAGAAATCATACAGCTAATAGTACTGTTGCTTAACCTACGACTCTGTTTCGGGAGCAACTTCCTTGTGTACCCTTTTGTCGACTTTTACGAAGCATTGCTAAAGATTAAACCGACATCAAAATATTTATCTGTGGTTTAAAAACATTTTATTGGTACTGTGACAATTTAACTTCATCGAAATGGGAGAAAGCTAGTATTTCTACTGTTCTCTCTATGATTATATGCATTTCTTTCTTATTTACAAGGGGGGACATATATACATATTTACAGGGGACATTTACAAGGCGGACATATATACATATATACATATTTACAGGGGACTATTTACAAGGGGGACATATATACATATTTACAAGGACTATTTAAAAGGGGGACATATTTACATATATACAGGGACTATTTACACGGGGGGACCTATTTACATATATACAGATGGATCACCATTTAGTTATACAAATCCGGGCGGGCTGGCCAGGACGCCCGCGTACCGGCTCGTCTGTCAAGATTCAGCAGGCCATTTATCAAGCACCCCCACCGCGACAAGGCGGTGATCCCTTAGGGGTGGACATGAGACATTCTACAAGTCTCGCGTACATTAGAAATCAAACAATTAATAGTACTGTTGCTTAACCTACGACTCTGTTTCGGGAGCAACTACCTCGTGTACCCTTTTGTCGACTTTTACGAAGCATTGCTAAAGATTAAACCGACATCAAAATATTTATCTGCGGTATAAAAACATTTTATTGGTACTGTGACAATTTAACTTCATCGAAATGGGAGAAAGCTAGTATTTCTACTGTTCTCTCTATGGTTATATGTATTTTTCTACATAGGGAAAACATTTCAGGAAAAATCATCAATTTAAAAATTGATATTTAAAATCTGTCACTCCTCTTTTGGATCAGCACGTTGGCACTATACACCTTCCCAGATGAGGTCGCCAGTGCCCACACAGTGGAAAACAATTTGCATATAAATGAAACATTCTTGTGATGTATGTGTATTGTTCAAAATTATATAGAATTGTGCTTATTTTTAAAAAATAAACGGGGCCAAAATAATGGTCTGAAGTGCGTAGAGGAGGAAAAACGGATATTGTGATAATTGGCGAGTTCGCTTGCATTATTATGAAATTTTAATCAATTCTTAACCAATGACTTCCAGTGATGAAATTAAAGCTGAATTCATATAAGTTCACTGAATAATAATTCCAGTACTGATTGTTAGAAATATTTTTGTAACTTTAGTTCGTGCTCTGAAATTCCGTACAATTCAAAACGAAACATTTAAAGAGTTTTACGGCTCTTGCGACACTATCGTGTCTTGTTGTATTCTTGGAAACTATCAAAATTTGAGATACATTTGGGGGTTCTATAGATTTTCCAATTCCCTTCTAATTTTAGTAACAATGTCCTATGTACAACAACTCCATTAACTATTTTTATAAACTTGCGATCAAAAGAAAGTAGCCTATACACATTTAAAATCGTCGTTACTTTTTTATCCGTTGGAGTAGGCTACTGATTTTTCACTGAGATTTTTACCATTTGCCTTTCTGTGTACCGAGAGTTGTTTTTGTTTTTGACTTGAAATTCGCTCACCACGTCGCGACGTGCTAAAATGACCTTTAAGCCCCTTAATCTGGACAGGAAGTGTGTAGATTAATTTTTTTGCCATCCGTGTCTTCTTGAAACATTTTCAAGGCAGGAAAACAATGCAAAATACCATCCATTAATCTACGCGATGTCACGACTTAGTTAAGAACAATTTGCACGTGCCATTGGTCATCTTCAAGCTGGACAGTATGTGACCAATGTCGCAAGATTGCTTAATATCACAAGGAGAACTATATATTCGTTAGTGGATCGATTTGAAATAACACAAACAATAGGGACTAACGAATATACAGTTCTCCTTGTGATATTAAGCAATCTTGTGACATTGGTCACAGACTGTCCAGCTTGAAGATGACCAATGGCACGTGCAAATTGTTCTTAACTAAGTCGTAACATCGCGTAGATTAATGGATGGTATTTTGCATTGTGTTTTCCTGCCTTGAAAATGTTTCAATAAGACACGGAAGGCAAAAAAAAAAAAAATTAATCTACACACTTCCTGTCCAGAGTAAGGGGCTAAAAGGTCATTTTAGCACGTGCGCGACGTGGTCAGCGAATTTCAGGTCAAATACAAAAACATCAATTATCGGTACACATAAAGGCTAATGGTAAATAACTCAGTGGAAAATCATTAACCTAAGCCAACGGATGAAAAAGTAACGACAATTTTAAATGTGTATATTTTCTTTTGATCGCAAGTATATATAAGCAAAGGATGATTACTTATTTGAATATATACAGCTTTATAGCATATAACCAAAGTATTTCCTTTTGTTTTGGTCTTTTTTTGTGCTATAGATTTCCTAATGCCCTTTGAGTTTTAATTTAAGTAACTTTGTACCGCGGATGATAACTCAAGCGATTTTGGATTTTGTTTTAACTGAGAAATAAAGTTATACTCTGAGAACTTTCATTTTATCTTTTCTTTAGGTATTGTTTTCTTAAAAGGTTTAGTCGACGTGTACATATATACAGGTCTGATATCCGGACAATCTTAAAGGCCAAGTTTAACGACGTTATAATAGACAATAGTTAGCGCCATTTTTTTAGATTTCCCAATGAGCCCAAAAGGAATTGGATTATCAGACCTGCAAATAAGTGCACGTCTGTTTAAGTGATACTTTGTCAAAAATTAGATGTAAAAAAACAACAACTGCTCTTTAAGATCAAATTGGGATTTATCATTGTTCGCAGGTATTATATTTAAAACCTAATAAATATCTGCAAGTTATTAAATTTTTAATACTTTGGAGATTCTGGATTATGAAATGATTATACTTTCAACTTGTTTGACCGCTGGATGACATCCAGAAGCTCAACCGAACTGTTATCCTGTCCAACGACTTTTCCTATGATTGTTGTACCACTACCGTTCTCTGGCAAGTCTTTGGGGACCGTGTCCCCATCATCGTCAGCGTAAAGATTTTCTATATACTGTGCCCATCGATTTAAAATCGCAACGATGCTCATGATTATAATTTAATATGTTAATTTGCAATTGGCTTCTGTGATAAAACTTTTTCTTCTAGTTAATTTTGCAATCGAGTCGTGAAAGGGCTTTGTGTTAGAGTGTTTGTGATATTCTATTTTCTTTCATTGTCATCAATGAAGCCTCCCTTTGTTTTCTCTGCACTCATTGTCTGGGCATTAATAATCCACAGTTTTTCTTTAATGTGCTTCTTTCGACCATTTTATCAAGTAATTCATTTGTCATCCATTTTTGCTCCATTTCCCATGGTCTTACAGGAAAGATGCTTTCATGGGCTCCGTGATACACTTTGGTATATCATTCCAGTGCTTGTAAATATTTTCTGTTTATGTCAGGTCTTCCAGTTTTTGTTTCAAGGCGTGTTTGTATTTTTCCAACACTGTTGGAACATTCTGTCTTTTTAAATAAATTTGTTGTATTGGCTCTGGTACAGAAGTTTTAACCATTTTCAGATTTAATCTAAGACCACACTTTATAGGTCGATGCGCTGTTGCAAGCTGTGCCAGGAATGGCCTTTGCTGTTTTAATATAGTTCTTACATCGTTTTGGTATTAATAGGTAGTCAATTTGATTTTTGTAGCAACTTCCAGGACCTATCCATGTCCATTTTCTTCTGGCGTTTTGTTTTAACTATGTATTTGCAATGGAGTAGCCTTCCTCATTGTCTGCACCAGTCTGTCAGTAGTTTTCATTCCATTTTCCTAAACCATGAGGTCCAACGATATTCTCTACTCTTTCCTCGCCAACTTTGGCTTAAAATCTCCCATGATTAAAATTATTTCACGGTTATAGGGAATGAGATTAGCGGAAGAGTAGCGTCCCTTGATTGGACGTCACCTTACAGAGAGAACGTCAAAATGGTTCTGGGCATGCGTCTCTCTCGTGTCTCATGCCGCTTTCACCGGAAGCGAGGACGAGAGACGCATGCACACAACCAACATGACGTTCTCTATCTAATAACTTTTCTGCCGGTGACGTCCAATCAAGGGACGCTACTCTTCCGCTAATCTCATTCCCTATTGCATTGCTTTATTCACTTCTGTTTCTTCATAGAATATATTTACATCGCTCTTCATGAGGGAGGCAGAGAATAGATTGTTATGGAGACATATGACAGGCAACGTGCACACAAGCGCAAGTCACAGATAAGTTTGTACGTCCCACCGTAATTTGTTGCCCACGGTTATCTATTTGTATTAACTACTTGCTCTACTTTTTAATTTTTAATAGAGATATGGTATTTGGTGTTTTCTTAAGTCTATGATTAGTTCTTTAGTCTTACATGTGGTTATTGTTGCACCAGGAAACAAACTTATTTCTTCCTTTTGATTTATGTCGTCATTATTAGTAATTAAGCCTTGTAGAGAACAATCTGCAAATTTCAAAAGGGGTATATTTAGATCTGAGCTTTTACAGTTGTTCGTATTAAGTATAAAAATCATGAGAGAATACACAGCCGACCCGGGGAGCACCAGTATTTAGAGTTATATTATTGGAGAAATCTTTGTACGGTGGGGGTGGGCGATGACTAACGTGAATACGAATATTTTTGTGTGCGGTCCCGGCCCAATTTCCTCTCAAGTTCAACGTCTTTATACTGTCATACACTACCTGTGCTGAAGTTGGAGACGTTTTCTTTCCATCTACTATTCACTGTTTCCATTGCAAAAATGTCATGGCCTCAGTAACGTATCCTCGTTCGCGTACTAAATGTTGGTGACAAACCTCGAAGCCGCCCTTTGAACTTGTTCGATTTTCTTGATATGGCCTTGATAAGGATCCCACACTATGCATGCTTATTCCAATACGGGTCTGACAAAAGCATTGTATGCTTGTTCTAAAACCTTTGGGGGAACTGGTAGAGGTTCAACGCCAGGAAGCCAAGGGCGAGATTGGCTTTTGTCACAATATTATCGATATGTTGGTCCCATGTCAGTGATTTGTTTAGTAGTAGTAGTAGTAGTAGTAGTAGTAGTAGTAGTAGTAGTAGTAGTAGTAGTAGTAGTAGTAGTAGTAGTAGTAGTAGTAGTAGTAGTAGTAGTAGTAGTAGTAGTAGTAGTAGTAGTAGTAGTAGTAATAGTAATAGTAATAGTAGTAGTCGTAGGAGTAGGAGTAGGAGTAGTAGTAGTAGTAGTCGTAGTAGTAGTCGTAGTAGTAGTCGTAGTAGTAGTCGTAGTCGTAGTAGTAGTCGTAGTAGTAGTAGTAGTAGTAGTAGTAGTAGTAGTAGTAGTAGTAGTAGTAGTAATAGTAGTAATAGTAGTAATAGTAGTAATAGTAGTATAGTAGTAGTAGTAGTAATAGTAGTAGTAGTAGTAGTAGTAGTAGTAGTAGTAGTAGTAGTAGTAGTAGTAGTAGTAGTAGTAGTAGTAGTAGTAGTAGTAGTAGTAGTAGTAGTAGTAGTAGTAGTAGTAGTAATAGTAGCGTATGGCTAAACCTCCAAATTAATTTCGTCAGCTCAGCTTCTAAAGTCTACCTCCGCCCTAAGGACTATTTCATAGCACAACTTCATGTTTAGTTACTGGACAGTGGAGGACGATGTGATCGCAGGTCTCTGGAGCTGCCCGACATTTCTGACAAGACATCACTGTTCCCATCTGCACATATTTGATGAAGTTCTTCCATGTCCTGTTAAGAGTCGATTTGAGGAAACCCAGTATTCCTTGGCGTTGTGGAATGCAGGCATTCTTTTAATGGGATTTTTTATGATGTTTCCTCCTCTTGTTGTTTCCTTGTTCCACATATCTCTCTAGTTCTAATCCACACTGAAGTCTGTCATTTTTGTTAGGTGGAAAAGTCTTCTCCATTTGAGTCTTGTTGTTGAAGGTGCTCCCTTTATAATTACTTTTATAGGAGTGTTATCTGTGGCTTTATCAATTTTTGTATGCATCCTTTGATTAGCGTCTTGTCGTCTAAGACGTGGTGGTGCAAGGCCACTCAGTGTTGGGAGCCACTGAGTTGGAGTTAACTTGAGACATCCTGTTATTATTGTTTAGGTGGATTCCCAAGTGTTTTAATAACTGACCACGTATTTCGTAGTCACAATCAGTTTGCCGGGTATTTTGTTTATTATTGATATTACAAAGCATTATTAGGGTGAAATTTCATCTGCCGGGTTTTTGCCCTTGACAAAAGTGAGTCAAGATCATTCTGTAATATTTCTGAGTCATTTTGGGTTTCAATGACTTGAAATAAGACGCTCATCGACAAACAGGTTGAGTTTGGTAAGAGTTGATTTGTCTTACTAAGTCGCAAATGAATGTTATAAAGCAGAGTGGTCCAAGGACAGTTCCTTGAAGTAGCCCCGATAAAACGTTGCATCCCACTTCTATGTCCAGCCAGGACTACTTCCTGAGTTATTCCTGAGCCTTCAAGCCAACGAAGTAGCTTTTGTTACTTTTCTTCTGAGTCGTTTTCTACATCAGTGGTCGTTTCGGGGAACTTTGGGTCGATGTTCCATGGTGACCCGGTTTTCTGAGTCCTCTTTGAGGCACATTATCACTACCTTCGAAAAGTAAAAAACTAATGTATTTGTTCTGCTGTCTAATGCCTTTTAATTTCTTCCATGGTGTTTATAAGCTGGCTTTCACAAGACCTATGTTTTCGAAATCCATGTTGGTGATCGATTAGCTATTGTCTTTTATAGTGCTCCATTATTGAATAAAACAATCCGTTCCGAGTATTTACATGTGTTCCAAGACAAATACTTTCACGGTTTGTACAACGTCACAAAAGAACTACACGGATGGTTCAAAAGAAAACCTGTTTTTATACAAAGACGGCCTGCTGTAAAAACCAGGTTGACAGATCAAGTAGCTGTGTGACATAGATTTATGCCATAATTATACTCCAACACCGTTACTAAGACTGACCGATGGTTCCTTTAATGTCTCTCGAGAAAGATCATCCTTTTAATAAATTAGTTTCGTTAAGAGGCCTATAAAATGTGTTCCAAAATTCTGAAATGCTCAGGCCATTTCTGATAGTCTTTTTAGGCTACATCTTTAAAATGAGCTATTAATTTACTTGGACATAATATGAATCATTTTTTACTTGGAATGCGCTCAATTTTGATGCTTGATTTGATTTATTTTGAATCATTTATTTTCAATTCAATGTAAATCAATTACCGGACAGGATAACAGGATTTAATCGTATAAAATGTGTTTATTATTCTAGCGTATGCATGATATGGTATATGCGAGTCTAATTTATTGTGTAAGCTTGTGAGTATATATGTATGTGACAGAGAGAGAGAGAGAGAGAGAGAGAGAGAGAGAGAGAGAGAGAGAGCATGTGCGATGATTGTGTGTGTAATGGTGTGTGTGTGTGTGTGTGTATGTTTAAATGTGGTAGAGTATGTGATAATCTAACACATCAAGGAAGAGAGAAATTGATTATTTAGTGAATTTTTCGAATGAATGCTGACATTTTAAAGCACCTATGTGGA
This sequence comes from Berghia stephanieae, assembly GCF_034508935.2. NCBI lineage: Eukaryota > Metazoa > Mollusca > Gastropoda > Nudibranchia > Aeolidiidae > Berghia > Berghia stephanieae. The sequence goes on from NC_088360.1 coordinate 44,952,613, forward strand.
AATTCAATGCTATATCAAATTATTCAATGACTGAAATTTCATCGCCCTCAATTGGATCACCACTTGTGGTGAGGGTGCAGGGACAAGAAGCCTACTGGTCGACCGTCAATAGACCATTCTGGTAGACGAGCAGTATAAGGGCGCCTTTGACGGCTTGCCAGAGTATGCATGAACTAAATGGCGATCCAACCATTATCATCATTTTATCATCATCGTCATTATCATCGTGACTATTATCATCATTAACATAATCATCACATTATCACATCATTATTATCATTATAGTTATTATCATAATTGTCATCATCATCAATGTCATCATCATCATTGTCATCATCATCATCATTATCATCGTCATTATCATCATCGTCATTATCATCATCGTCATTATCATCATCATTATTGCAATTTCTATTTTCCTAGAAAGGTCCTGGGTTCGAGCCTCGCTTGAGTCATTGGAAAAGACACTTTACTCACATGCTCTCACCGTACCCAGGTGTAAAATGAGTACATGGCCGTCAACAGCGTTGTGTGTCGGGAAATTGTATTTTGCCTAACAGGCGTCATGTCTCGTTCTACGTGTTACGTGTTGCTGTTGGTCAGGGACCCTTTGTAAAGCGCTATAAGCACATTTAGAGGATATTGCACTATATAAAAAGCTCAGCTCTCTAGAAAATGTCCTTCAAGATAGTGACGTCAAATGAGCTGGCATATTTTAATTGGGAGAAAAATTTAGAATACACAACATCACCCGACCACACTTCTGTGATGTTCATCACCATCCAGGGAGGAGTTAGATATTTCTGGGAAATATGGCTTTAGTTTCTTCAAGACAAATCTCAATTTCTGTCTGATGGATGTAGAAAAGATGTGATCTGCAATGGAAGAAAAAGAGAATTGTGAATAGCGAGTCGTGTCATTTGGGCAAATCTATTTTAGTTGTTTTAATAGAAGAGAAATCGTAAGATAACCTTAAATGAAGTGGTTCATAATATGCGGATTGTTGAAATATTGATTTATTTTTCCAAACAACGACATTGAAGTAATCTCAGCACACAGAAGGTGGTCTTAGCGGTCCGACTTGACCACAGCTCTGAAACGACTAATGATTGCAAGAATAAGATATTTAGAGAGGGGAAAATCCATTCAGTGACTATGGAATATAGAGAGGGTAGGAAATGTAAAGTAAAATTTTGCAAATAAAACAACATAAAAAGGTAACCAACTATTTCAAATATTTCTTTTATTTTAAAAATATTTGATATTACCCATTCTTCTTCAATGGGGTCTTGATAGCTCGTTTGTTGCACACGCGAAGGGATTGGGTTCGATTTTTTCTGACCAACTGTCCATCCAGCAGTAATTGAGGAGCTGGGTTTGTTAGATCGATCGGAAAGTACTTTGCGATAGACTATCCAAAAGGTAGCAACCAATTACAATAGAAACAGGGAAAAAACACAGGCTCCATGGCCGTATGGCTCTAAATGCTTCTTTTGGCATGGTCAAATTATCTAGAAGTTGTCTGCCCTTGCAAATGTCAAAGAAAAAGGAGAAGGGGGCTATTCAAAATAAACAAAATATCTCCCAGGATCTATCTGCCTGAGTCTAGTCTCAGATCACCGAAAAACGATCTACAAAGACATAAGCACAATGACCGAGTCCCCTAGAGACATTCGATTTACCACAAAACAAAATCGAAGCAAATGTGATAAGGGGATGGTGAACTATGAAAAAGACGGGAGAAAGATACAGGGTAACCATAAAGTCTTTTCTCTAAATAACATCTTTATCACATAAATGTAACAGTCAATTTACTTAACATGGACCTTGACTACATACATGCTTTACATTTTGCTTACCATTATCGTTTTCTCACAGCGCCTTATTATAGTTACCGACAAGCATATGAAGAAGGAAGAAGAAGACGAAAGAAGAAGAAAGAAGAAGAAGAAAGAAGAAGAAGAAAGAAGAAGAAAGAAGAAGAAAGAAGAAG
>NC_088360.1:44959605-44984605 GCF_034508935.2 Berghia stephanieae
ATTCCAACGTGTTAGATATTGGGGGCTTCTGCCAACAACAGTTTTTTATTCTTTTTAATTATATATATATACCAAAATAAGGACCAAAATAAGCCATAAATTCTTTCGTTCGTCACAAGAACAAGAACGAAAACGAATGTTTGGTGGAACATATGGTAAAGGACTTAGACCCAGTAATCCATATGAGACGGATATTGCTCTGGGCATGGCAATTTCGACATTTTACAACTGAAAGAGCGGCCTTGTCCGTCTTGTTTACAATTATAGTCTCATAATTGGATGTAGGTACCAGTATAGATAGTGAATTACTACATTAATACATTTGATTTATATAAGTTAGGTATGTATAATATGAAATGGAACTATAAATAATGTAAATTATACTATTTTCCGCAAGTTCCTAGCATGGCTTCGCTTTGTTATTATATTATATATATATATATATATATATATATATATATATATATATATATATATATATATATATATTATCACACTATATCAATATAAAGGATGGGATTGCTAGGAATTTGTGGAAAGACTCCCGTAAACTACCATCATTGTACTACAGAAGACAAAGAGGAGACATGATACAAGTATATAAGATAATAAACGAGAAAGATAGAGTAGATAGAGAGCAAATACTACCAGAGAGCACATTTAATAGAACGAGAGGACATAGCGACAAATTAAAAAAAAGACAGGCCAGATTAAATGTAAGAAAATGCTCCTTTGGACTCAAGAGTGACAGATAACTGGAACAGCCTTCCAGAAGATGTAATTAAAGCGAGGACAGTGAATGAGTTCAAAGACAAGTTAGACAAACACTGGCATTACAAGCGTTACCAGCTCCGCCCCAACCATGCAGGTGCGCGTAGATATATCAGAGATAGTGCAGAACGGGTATTACAGGCATAGCCTTCAACCCGAAGAAGAGGTATCAAGGTATCAAGGTGTCAACGTAAAATACATTTATTTTAAGTGGTGAAACGAAGTTTGGCGTAGGGAAAGTAATTGACTACCCACTCAGCAATTGGATTTTGAACTTAGAGATAATTACACCACTTGAAACAATAAAAATTAACATTTATTGGGCATTGGGCAAACTCAATAATTATTAAAATGTCTAGTAATATATATAATAATCAATAATGATTAAGAGTAGAGTGAATCTAGGGAATAGCTGTCCTGAACGTTGCCAATATATAGCCGTATCACCGATAGACAACTGCAATTTTAATGAATGACGGCAATCTCTTGAATTGATTTTTCGGGATCCCAGTACAAAAAGATTATTCGCTCAAAGTTTATTTATATATATATATATATATATATATATATATATATAATATATATATATATATATTGATATGTCTCAACTGGCCTTATTCCGAAGCAAGGGCAGGACATACAGATACCAGTTGTGAACGTGGATAGATGATAAAAGTGTTGATCAATTTAGAATTCAACAATCATACTTTCCCCCTAAAAACGAATGTCCACTCACAGTTATACATTAACATTATCTCATTCCACGTATAAAAACTATGTAAGATCCGAACAGTATGCAGATTTTGTAATACGGTAGATCAGTTTTGAATTTATCGGCTCTCATAATTCTGTGTAAAAACTAATTTCAAACCTTTTCAGATCTTTAAATCAAATCCACATGCCGTTATCTCGATAATTCGCCAGTATTTGAAAAATGAATGTTAATCTCTTACCTCCAAACGATATCATACGTTCCTGAAAGATTCCGTTCTCTTCTTTGGTCGATATGAAAATAGTAGAAAATCTAGAGAGCAAGCAGTGGTGGTCATCGGTGTGAGACAAGTCAACCGTCAGTGAATTTGAAATCACGATTTTAGTTAGGTTGGCTCATGTGTAGTCGTGAGTTGTTGTTTCAAAAACGTAAAGAAAAGGTACACTCAGTAAAAGTCAATGATTTCGCAGCTCTAAAGGTACGACTCTACATATATAACATACAAACAAAGCTAATTATAATAAAATGGCCTCGACGCTTTGAAACACATGTGTGACGAAAATCAAAATTATTTGAACTCTATTGATGCTGTGCGGTTGGCCAAAAAGCTCACAACATTTCACACACCGGAAATAACGTTTCAACATACAAAACTGTCTGTAACCTTAAAGTTTATAGTCCGATTGATAGAATTTAGTGAGAACCACTCATAAAAATGGCTGGCGAAAAATAATAACAAAGAACTGAGACATCATTTTGGGACATCAGTATTTCAAACAGTTCAATCCATGTTTATGAGTAATTCTCACTAAACTGTATTAACCAGACTAATCTACGTTCATGGTTACAGAAAGGTTGTGTGTTGATCCATTATATATAATTTCCGGATGGCACTGTTGTGAATTTCTAAGCCAAGCTTGCACTATCTTTTGATTACGCGTTTTTGAATGTATTTTAAAGCCAGTATCGATGCTGTGCGCTTGGCAAAGAAACTCACAATATTGCCATCCGGAAATATAACGGACCACCACACAAACTTTAAACTTGAGCTTTTATATAGAGCAATATCCACTAAACGTGCTCAAAGCGCTTTACAAGGAGTCCCTGGCCAACAGCAACACTTAACAAGACGGACGGTACATAGCGACTGTTAGGCGATATTACATTTTTTCGGACAAAGACAACACTTAACGGCCAGCACTCATTTTACACCTGAGTACGGTGAGAGAATGTGAGTGAGGACGATTTTCCAAGGACTCAACTATGTGCCTATCGAGGCTCGAACCCAGGACCTTCCGATTCGAAAGCAAGTGTCATACCTCAAGACCATATACCCGGACTATGTGTCATCTTGAACGTTTATAATCTGGTTAATACAGTTTAGTGAGAATTACTCATAATTATGGATGGCAAAAACCAATAACAATGACCTGAGTGATGTTAGCTCCGTTCGATCTATAGAGCAATACCTATTTGAGACAAAAGCCTCAAATTTAAGTTCTGGAAAAGACAAAATACAACGATCCATTTTCAATTCAGTTATTTGATATTATCGTACGTCGACACGTTGTTTAGATAAAATGATTTAGTGACTTAAAAGTAATAACGACAACGACGACGACGATGATGATGATGATGATGATGATGATGATGATGATGATAATGATAATATTAATAATAATAATAATAATAATAATAATAATAATAATAATAATAATAATAATAATAATAATAATAATAATAATAATAAATAAAATAATAATAATAATAATAATAAATAATAATAATAATAATAATAATAATAAAATAATAATAATAATGATAATAATAATAAAATAATAATAATAATAATTAATAATAATAATAATAATAATAATAATAATAATAATAATGATAATGATGATGATGATAATAATAATAATGATAATAATATATAGATAACGATGATGATAATGATGATGATGATGATGATGACGATGATGATGATGATGATGATGATGATGATGATGGTGATGATGATGATGATGATGACGATGTTGATGATGACATCATGATGAGGATGATGATGGTGATGATGATGATGATGATGATGATGATGATGATGATGATGATAATGATGATGATGATGATGATGATGATGATGATGATGATGATGATGATGATGATGATGTAGATGGTAATGATAATAATAATAATAATAATAATAATAATAATAATAATAATAATAATAATAATAATAATAATAATAATAATAATAATAATAATAATAATAATAATAATATGGCGCATTTTCAAAATAATATAATGCTGAATACGATTGAAACTTGAGCATTTATATAGGGCAATAGCCACTAAATGTGCTGAAAGCGCTTTACCTAGCCAAAAGCAACACTTTACGTGTAGGATGAGACCCGCCTATTAGACGATATTACCAGTGTTCCCGACAGAAAAATCTCTCACAATGGTGAGACCATAGAACATTCGGTCCGAAAGCGAGTGGCATATCACTTGGTCACATTGCCGCACAGTGAATTGCATGCAATCAGTATTGATGGTATACATTTAGGCAAATAATCTCCATTTCTGCCCGCCAAATCAATTGTATTAGCACACAAAACTATGTATAAACTTTAACGTTTGTAGTCTGCAAGAGGAACTTTAGTGAGAACTCATCGCCCAACTGATGGTCTAAAAAGAACAGCAAAGAGCCAAGTGATATCAATTTCATTCAAATATTTGCGCAACTGTCTGACAATGATACGGATGGCGCTTAATACGTGGGACAGCAACATAAAATGATTTGTGTTTTAAAACTGCTTGGAGACAATGTTGTCATTTGATTTTTTTATTTAGCATTATTTTTTTTTTGTTTTGTTTTGTTTTGTTTTGTTAATCGGACATTTAATGATGTGAAAGGGTATTTTTTCACGGCAAATCGTGTAAATTGTAACTTTGAACTGAGTTCACGGGAATCCTTGGTTTGGAGATGATAATAAATCATATTAGTAATGTGTTTGATTTGTTGGCGAGATGAACGATTTTCATGTTTCCAAATTTGAAAAATGGAAAGGACCTAAATTATTTTTCCACGTGCTAGAGATGGTCAAATTGCGAAACCTGCTCAAAATGACCTAAATAGCAAAACGTGTTCTGAGTTTAGAAATATCCAACATCGCAAAAGGTCATTTTGTTCAGCTTGACCAATGGATACGTTTACAACGTTCATAAACTTGAAGCGGTGTGTTTCAAATAAAAATCCAATCGTTAGACAGTAGCAAATCATGTGATCAATGACCCAATTGGAAGAAAACCTGAATATACGAGCTCTGATTATGCTTTAATTGTGTACACAGCTAGGACTTCATAGATGTCACTGGCATGTAACACAAAATGCGAGCACATCATATTTGTACATAAGTCTTTAGTACCTACAACAATAAGTGGTATAGATAGTATGCGCTTGGCTAAGAAGCTCATAACATTGTCATCCGGAAGTATAACGGACCAACACACAAAACTGTGTGTATCCATGACCGTTTATAGTCTGGTCAATACAGTTTAGTGAGCATTACTCATAAACGCGGATGCAATAAACAACAACAAAGACCTGAATGACGTCAACTAAGAACTATCTAGAGTGAAGTCTCCACATTTGGTCGTGAAATCGCTCTGGTGTAGCCTAACTTTTACATAGAAGCAACGATTGTTTCGGCCATATAAACTAGGAGATCTACCTTTAACTAATCATATGTTGATGCAAGCAGTAAATTACTTTAAGGTCACACAACAGGCATTGGAAGTTATTTTGACAAAGGTTCTCATATCGTACACGTTTTACAAGGGTTCTTCAAGTCGTACACTTGGGTCGCCTCATATCGTAGACTAAGCCAATTTCGTGTTCATGGCCCAACAGCAATCTTGTTATTATAAAAATAGCAATGATAGTATAGTAATTTACTTAAACTAGTAAAAATCCCGCAATTTCGGGGGAAAGAACTATTTTCATTCGATATTGTACCCACCATCATTTAATGAGGGCAGATTGGTAAACAACGTTGTCTGTGTAACTTGGTACATCCTCTGTTGATTTTTCGTGTGGCCCAACATGAAGTGTAAGCCACTATAGCCTCTGACCCGTGACACAGCAACATACAGTTGTCCGTGTGTGAAAACAGGTTGTGGTAAGAAAATCAACTGCGAAAATAAACCTGAAGTAGCAGACGTGAGCAGAGCTGAAAGGCGATCATGGGATCGAGAACTTACCTTACAGTATTACAGTACTCTGGTGATCATGTTTGGTGGCGTTTTTATGCACATCCACTGGAGGTGTACAAAAATGCACCGTTTTTATGCACCTCCGTTGGCGGTGCTGGTTGATTAATAAAAATGTTGCTGCTTGAAGCTCGAAGGAAAAAATAACGATAAGTGTTGAATTTTAAGCCTCAATTTAATAAACGAAGACATCCTGTGGACGTTTCTGATTTCCCCTTTATCAACAAAACACGACGAATAAGACACTTAGGACGAATGAGAGTTGTGTAGTGTGAATGGCGTAGATAAGTTAAATAGACAAAAACGATGATGGGACAGGAAGTTTTTGAAAAATATCAACAACAACAACAACAAAGAAGAAGAAGAAACAAAACCCAATAAAATGACAAAGACGCGGTAAACGAATACAGTGATGATAATGATAAAATATTATAAAATGATAACAATCGACGTTTACATATAAATGCACGTCGATAACACATTGAATGGTACCGATGTTGTTTTTTTTTTAATATAATAATAATAATAATATAATAAATAATAATATAATAATAATAATAATAATAATAATAATAATAATAATAATAATAATAATAATAATAATAATAATAATAATAATAATAATAATAATAATAATAATAATAATAATAATAATAATAATGATAATAAAAATATAATAATAATAATAATATATTAATATAATGTTTTAAATATATGTCCAGTAACTATAACAACAAAAATGATGTCTTTCTCAATAAAGTAAACTTTTTTTTAAATGTCCACAATGGGATTGAACTCAGTACTTTCAAGGTTAGGATCTGACAGCTTATCCACTGCGCTACGGAGCCAGCTGACTGCTCATAACTTTTAATAAGGTCTTTCTAAAACCTTATTTTACCTTCAATGCAACTTCTATTTTCTGGTTTTAAATTTCGATTTTGTAGATTATTATTATTATTATTATTTATTAATTTATTACCAAAGAAGTTAAACCTGAGTATTGTCCACCCGAAACCATCACAGTGAAAGCATCAAATGGGCAATAATAATACTTGATGTCATAAATAGATGAAAACTGTTGAAAACTTAGTGTAGATCTGAAATCCGTAAAGTAATTAAGTGAATACATTATTTCGAATGCAACGATTTGCGTAAAAACGCCAAACTGACAACTTTTTACAGTGTCGAAATTGATTGTTTTTGAGAGTGTTAGTGTCGTCGGTACATATTTGATGATATCTGTTTGACTCAACGAACTTTCAAACTGACTTTAAATTATAATAGGAAATCACAGATGACTTCCTGCTGATGATTTATAATTATACCGACATCCCTTATTTATTATTTTTTGTATTTATTTTCAATTCCATTGTATTTTTTTTCCAACAACAGTCTACACGTTTTTATATTTCACTTTCTAAACTGCATTACACAGTTCCTCCCCGCCTCCCCTCTTTTCACCTAATTAATTGCGCACCTTTTAGAAATATCTAGTATTCTATTTTTATTCGTGCTTCCTTACTAAGGAACATACTATTTCTCTTATGTTTTGTTTATTCATCTTAACTACGCCACTCTCACATTATCTCATTCATCTGTGGTGTTTCATTCATCCTGTTTTGTTGATAAAGGGGAAACCCGAAACGTTCATTTGATCTGTTTTTGTAATTAGATTGAAGCTCACATTCAATTTCACATTACTATTTATTTCTTCGACCTTTGAGCAGCAACATTTACAGTGAATACATTATTGCGAATGCAACGATTTGCGTAAAAACGCCAAACTGACAACTTTTTACATTGTCGAAATTGGTTGATTTTGAGAGTGTTAGTGTCGTCGGTACGTATTTTATGATATCTGTTTGACTCAACGAACTTTCAAACTGACTTTAAATTATAAAAGGAAATCAAGTTATCTGTTTATCTATCTGTAAAAAATATATTTCTAATTTTCAAATCGTTCAGAGAGGTGTGCGCCGTATATTTTTTTTATTGACTCAAATAAGCACAATGTTCTCCACAAAGCTATATTTTTTAAAGAAAGGATATTAGAAAATGATTGGTTTATTCAGATATACAATTTATTCAAGAGACGAATTTTATTGACGTTTCTGGTTTTTTTCTTAAATATCATGATCAATTTCCCTTTTACCGTTGTTTCTTTTCACCAACTTTTTAAAGCTGTCAAGATCTCATCTTTTATTTTGAGTCATACATAGATGGAGTTGATGGTAGTTATAATTTACTCCAGAAACGAACATTATAGCCTTTTCGGGTTTACCCTTTATCAATCGTGATAGACACTTTACATCGTTTTTGTTTGTTTTGTTTTTGTTTTTTTTTTAATTTCCCGAATATCAAGATATCACACTTTATGATATTAAGTTATGCTGTGAGGTACATGCTAGCAGGTAATAGTTTTTCTAATGTTGGATGATTGGACTGTTCTCTATCTTTTTAAATATTCTATTTTGATGTGCCTAAACCCCATTCAAACCAGCCATTTGCTTCCCTCAAACAAATTTGGAGGGCAACGGGATTATATTCCAGCACTAAAATAAATATCTTTAAAAGTAATATCTTGAGCGTTTTGCTCTATGGTTCAAAATGTTGGAAGATCACAGAGAGTATCATCCAGAAACTTGAAGTATTCCAAAACAAATGCGACGAATCTTCAAGATATTCTGGCCAAACACAAGCTCAAATGAGGACTTGAATGCGAGAGCTGGAGTCAGTGGATAGTCCCATTAAAAGGAGAAAATGGCAATGGTTGGGGAATGTCTGTCGCAGACTGATGAAACACTGACTAGGAAGGCTCTAAGATAGACATTGTACATGCGAGTTTCTTGGAGTTGAACAATATTTCTAGGTCGTGTAAGGTCAGAAAAAGTGTAGAGCGGACACCTACATCAATAATAATGAGATATAAAGGAAGTAGAGAAGTGCCAGATGAAAACAGAGAATTAAAAAAAGAACGGTGTCAGTGAGCCAAACACGAAGCCCAACTGGTAGGGCACCACCCTTCGCTTCACTGACATAGAAAGGTAAAATGAGATTGAAAAGCAGGCACCCTGTAACGCATATTTTTATTCGTGCGGGGGAGAGCACACATATCATCCACGGAGACGCACCACTAATAAAAAACGCATGTGACAAGTGGGATATATTATTCGAATATCAGTTTAATCAATTTATAGATCGATGTAAATTCCCCTGGGTTTGTTGAAGCAGACACTCAAGAATTCCATCTTTAAAAATAGCAAGCTTTTAATGAGATTGCATCGAGTTGAGAACCACACAGTGGATTTGAAGAAACAGTTGTTGATGTCATCCATCAATTCTTCGATTCCATCCATAAAAGGAATTGAATGTTAATTTCTCTTCAACCATCCCATCTAACTCAGATAGTAGGCCATCCTCCGCGATTGTGAAAAATGAGAAGAAAAAATACATAAAATAAAATTTATTGTCCTTTTATTCTGAGACAGATTTTGAACACGTAAGCAAAACATGACACTACATACCACTCAAGCATTGTAATGGCAATATGTAATCAAACTTTCCCCGTTTTCCTTCCCTAGCCTCTCTCTCTCTCTCTCTCTCTCTCTCTCTCTCTCTCTCTCTCTCTCTCTCTCTCTCACTCACACACACACACACACACACACACACAACACAACACACTCAGAGTGAACAGTATTGATCCCGTCTGCAGTCTAGCATGGTGATTGAGTAGATGGAACTATTAGATCTGGCCGAAAGTGATAGCGCACTACCCTAAATTGCTTGTGTTCGTTTGACGCTCATCATCATATCGTGTCGCGCCAGTGGTGGATCCATTGGATGGCTTCAGGGGTGCAACCTCTCAGGTCCATATCACTGATATGGTGTCCAAGTTCGCTCTCGTGAAGGATGTGGTCCATGTTTTGAGCCGTGTGTCCACATTGACATCGGCAGTCTGAAGAAAGTCCCCATTTTTGTAAGGTTGTTTTGGTCTTCCCCACTTTAGACCTTGCCCGGTTCAGTGTCAACCAATCTTTCCTGGGGAGATTTACTCCGCTTGGCAGTTCTTCTTTGGGTTCCTGAATGGCATCATTTGGGCAGCAGTCCCATTCTTTCCATGTATGCACTCTGTATATGGTTGCATGGTCTGGGTGGATGCCTTCAGTTGTCAGGAAGCTTTTCCTAGATTTCAGTCTCCTTGGCACGATGTTATGCTCATAAAGAGGATGTCTGGTGTCGCTTTCTTGTTTGTATTTCTGGACTTTGGTCTGTGCGTCTCTGTGGATGTGTGGTGGTGCTATCCCCGCTAGTCTATAGATGGCTGGTATGGGGGTAGGTCTCAGTGTCCTAGTAATAATGCGACAAGCATTGTTTAGTTCATGGTCTATCTTATTGGCGTGGCTTGACCTAGCCCAGACTGGTGAGCAATACTCGGCCGAGGAGTAACAAAGTGCCAGGGCCGTTATCCTTAGGGTTTTCGGGTCTGTTCCCCATCTTGTGTTTGCAAGTTTCCCAAGCAGGCTGTTCCTGGTGGCCACCTTCCCCTTAATCTTCTTTGCATGTTGAGCAAACGATAGTGTGCGGTCCAAGGTAACTCCAAGGTAGACAGGGAAGTCGTTGTTTTCAAGTGCTGCACCATTCCATGTTACAATTAATTTCCTGTTTGCTTGGTGGTTATTCAGGTGGAATGCACAAACCTGTGTTTTGCTCGGGTTTGCATTTAATGAGTTTTCCTCATAATAGGTCGTGAGCGTGTTCAGGGCAGCTGACAATATGTCTTCAATTTCTTTGAAATTTCTTGATTGTGTGGCAAGGCACAGGTCATCGGCGTATATGAACCTCCTATAAAAACTGAAACAAACTCTGCTTCTACAGGCCTTATAACTATTACTAAGGATTACATTTTTATTCTTTCTTTAGCTGAGTGAATATCGATATTCACATTTGACTCCACTCACTTCTATGAGTTTCGAGGCCACATAGAATATCAATCTACCCTCCCTCCCCTCTCTTTAACAAAATTATCTATATCTTCTCTTATGTATAATACTGCTAGAATCACATCTAACGAGTCTGTAACGTGATGCAATTCAATACCATACATTGGTCGTTAAATCGTTAAACAGCAGCTACCGACAACTCATGCCTACGTCCATGGTCAAGAGCTCTCGTGTTCCTGAAATATTTATTTAGTCTGATTATAATCAATAGCAATTATGGTCATGCAACACTGGACAATGAATGGGAACCTAAAACCCCTTCAAGGAATATATGGTTTACTATGGTTTAAATGGACTATTTGCGTTGTTTTCACTCACAACGCGGAAGAGGACCAAATAGCGGTGATTATGATGATGATGATGATGATGATGATGATGATGATGATGATGATGATGATGATGATGATGATGATGTAGATGCTGCTGCTAATTAATAATAATAATAATAATAATAATAATAATAATAATAATAATAATAATAATAATAATAATAATAATAATAATAATAATAATAATAATAATAATAATGACGATAACGATGATAATGATGATGATGATGATGATGATGATGATGATGTTATTGATGATGATGATGATGATGATGATGATGATGATGATGATGATGATGATGATGATTATGATGATGATTAATAATAATGATAATAATAATAATAATAATAATAATAATAATAATAATAATAATAATAATAGTGAACACCTTTGTAGATGTTGCGCTATAAAAAGGCTGTGTTTTTTAAAATGTATCAATACAATAAAGTCTTAACCTGGGACCTCTTTGAAGACACGGGGTTAAGAGATTCAAGCGAATCGATTATCAATACAATTTAGCAATCTACAAAGTGACAAATTTCTGGCCGATATAGAAAAGTGTGTAGGTTATTGTCAATATATCTACTGCTAGGATGTAGGGTGGACGATTCATACATCACCACTGATCATCGATGGAGTATGACGCTATTATTCTTTCTTTAGCTGAGTGAATATCGATATTCACATTTGACTCCACTCACTTCTATGAGTTTCGAGGCCACATAGAATACCAATCTACCCTCCCTCCCCTCTCTTTAACAAAATTATCTATATCTTCTCTTATGTATAATACTGCTAGAATCACATCTAACGAGTCTGTAACGTGATACAATTCAATACCATACATTGGTCGTTAAATCGTTAAACAGCAGCTACCGACAACTCATGCCTACGTCCATGGTCAAGAGCTCTCGTGTTCCTGAAATATTTATTTAGTCTGATTATAATCAATAGCAATTATGGTCTTGCAACACTGGACAATGAATGGGAACTTAAACCCCCTTCAAGGAATGTATAATTTACTATGGTTTACATTGACTATTTAAGTTTTCTCTCACAAATGGCGGTGATGATTATGATGATGATGATGATGATGATGATGATGATGATGATGATGATGATGATGATGATGATGATGATAATCAATAATAATAATAATAATAATAATAATAATAATAATAATAATAATAATAATAATAATAATAATAATAATAACATTATGATATTGATGATGATGATGATGATGATGATGATGATGATGATGATGATGTAGTAGATGCTGATGATAATTAATAATAATGATAATAATAATAACAATAATATTAATAATAATAATAATAATAATAATAATAATAATAATAATAATAATAATAATAATAATAATAACCATAATAACAATCATGATGATGATGATGATGGTGATGATGATAATGATGATGATGCTGATAATGATGTGATGACGATAATATAATAATATAAATAATAATAATAATAATAATAGATAATAATAATAATGATAATAATAATAATGATAATAATAATAATATAATAATAATAATAATAATAATAATAATAATAATAATAATAATAATAATAATAGTGAGCATGTAGATGTAAAAAGGCTATATTTTTTAATGTATCAATAAATTAAAGTCTTAACCTGGGACCACTTTGAAGAAACGGGGTCAAGAAATTTAAGCGAATCGATTATCAACACAATTTAACAATCTACAAAGTGACGAATTTTTGGCCGATATAGAAAAATGTGTAGGTTATTGTCAATATACTGCTGCTAGGATGTAGGGTGGACGATTCATACATCACCACTGAACATCGACGTCATGGAGTATGACGCTGGGCATAGCCAGCGAAGAATGCTATGTATCTGGGTCATTAAATTGGTATGTAAATAATGTTTTGCCCTGAGGGAAACTCACTGGTATAGATAAGAAGCT
This sequence comes from Berghia stephanieae, assembly GCF_034508935.2. NCBI lineage: Eukaryota > Metazoa > Mollusca > Gastropoda > Nudibranchia > Aeolidiidae > Berghia > Berghia stephanieae. Next base: position 44,972,646 of record NC_088360.1, read on the forward strand.
CATAACATTGCCATCCGGAAGTATAACGGACCAACACACAAAACTGTGTGTATCCATGAACGTTTATAGTAAGGTTAATACAGTTCAGTGAGCATTACTCATAAACGCGGATGGCAAAAAAAAACAATAACAAAGACCTGAGTGACGTCATCTTCGAACTATCTATAGATCATCGTAAGCGTTTCTATCTTTAGATCCGAAGACTGTATTCAAACCCAAAAAGTTACACTCTCACCAGGATCTTATTTATCAAACCACAGGCAGGCACTTCCTGCTTTGATCCACTCATAATGATAAGATCGGATGAATATGAATTTTAAAGTGAGTTATAAGTTTGTATAATTGCCATAGTTAGCTGAGTTCGATTAAATGGGCCTATGTAGCTCTGTCGCAAACGGATCTGTAAAGCATTCATAAAGAATTTCTTTTTTTCTGACCATCAGTGTTCGGATAGCTGGGTTTAAGTAGCAGAATTATTTTGTGACATACTATTGTCCTATCCAAAGGATAGAAAGCAATTGTCAAATTCACCTTCGTGTTAGATAAACTACTCGAATAGACTTTTTGATTAGTCCCTCAGAGATGTAGAGCCCATACAGCCAGAATGTTTAACCCAGTTTCCGAAGCGCATTACATCTCTCATTTGTTTTTAGTGTTGTATTCATTGTGTTTTTGATGACTTAGCGAGTTTGAGAGTTGTTTTTTTTCCAAAATGATGGTCATTTAAATCGATCGATATTTGAAGGACAAGTATTCTGGCCAAATTTTAAAATATTATGGGTTTTTCCAGGGGATGGCAGCATTGTCATTTCTTCGAGCTTCAAGCAGCAACATTTTCATCATGAAGTGCATTACGAGAAATAAAGTGAGTAGAGACATGCCAGAAGACATTAGAAAATAAAAACTTTTGGGAGGTGGGGGGATGAACCAACGCCTTCGTTGGAGCTCACAAAGGCCACGATTGAACCCACGACCCGATTGTTACGGCACCTCCCCATCGCCGCAAAAGTTTGTATTCTCTATTCTCCTCTGGCGCTTGCTTCTCTACTCATTTTATTTCTATCAACACAAGTGCCTAGTTACTGCTCTACTCACTTTTCTGAGGTGCATTACGCAAGGTAACAATCAATTGTAGGCTAAAATTTGAGGAGAAAGTTATTTCATTTCATATTACATTTACCCCCAGAGTTGAATTAGACCTTACTACCCAGTCAATGCAGGATGGACTGCGGATGGGTTTGAAATAATCTATCATATCTCTAATTAATGCTAGAATTGTTCACTTGTCAATCCGATAATTCAAATGGGCCCAGACAGTTGTTTGCCATGACATTTCAATAAATTGAATGCTTAAATTATCAATATTTATCTCGACTGGTTAAACAAGATTTCCAAATTGATCAGAGAGATAAAATAATAATGGATTCTCTACAAACATATGGTCTCTGTATCTTGTCATGCCCCCCCCCCCCCTACCCCAATATCCACAGTGTAAAATGAATGAGCTTCTATCTCTTTCATCTTGAGCAGTGACACAATACCACGGGCCCCGTTTAACCCATCTTATTTCAACCCCTTCCCTTATATCATAAAGATGAAATGGAAGTCTTACAGAAAAGGCCAACATGTAAACACATTATGTAAATTAGCATTCTTACGTCTGAAGGTAAGCTCTTCTTTCAGCCTCTCAGTGTTTTGCATACAAAATGTAGTCATTTGAGGAAAAAATAAGTATGCACCTCTACGACACCTCTGTAATGCTCGTTGCTGTCTCGTTTATCTAAATATAGAATGCCGAGTCTTGAAAAACAAACCAGTTTGTGCCGACGTGTGCTTATTAGCAGGTCTGATAAACCAAATTGTAATGGTATTATTGTAATTGAAATACTCTCAAACCAACGCAAAATAGTTTCCACGACAACGGTCTAGAAACGAGCCCATAATTGCGTCCTGTTATCAGACTTACAAATAATATGTTCTCGTCGGTTTGCGCGCATTGTTACGACTTCAGCCCTGATAATTCTTCCCGACGTGGATGTTGATCCAACTTCAATCTGTTTCCTATTTGAACAAATTCTCCGTTCTCTTACCTTTTGGTAGGAGCTTTAATTGTATATCTAGAACTTTTTACTATCCCATTTTCTTCCATTTTACTGGCGCTGATATGACCAATTGCAAGCGCCGTAAAACCTTTAAAAACAAACAAACTTCATAAGAGCAAATTGCTGGGATATGCAACTTGACTATTAAAACAGGATTAAGATTTCGTTACAACAGCGCACAGATTTAGACATGAAATCAACATGAATAGAAGAGTGTATGCTTTGGTCAATCGTTGATGAATTTCTTATGAAATTTTTATTCCATACGTCGATGACATCTTGAATTACGAATAATTGTATGGAGAAAGATACACAATATCAGCATAGAAATGATGATATGAAGCAACGAAAATTAAAGGAATTAGAAAAGACTAGGAAGATTCACGTATGAATGAGACCTAGATTGTGATAATTTGTTTATAAATAAACGCACCTTCACCACCCCCCCCCCCCCCCCCCCATCACCCCTCCAAGCCCCACCCCCTCTTTTTTTAAAATGATAAAATAGGTTTACTATAGTCGTCTTGATCGACGCAGTTAACGCGGACGAACAACGCAGCGGGACACATCGCGCACTGAATGGCATGTCGCGCTCTGCTTCAATGGGGTCCTCCATAATGTCAATGAAACTCGCTTAGTTGTCTGTCCAAAGGAGTGATATATAGCATAGGTTTAATGGATTTGTCGGATTTCCTTCACTGTTCTAGCATTTTTCTCTTCACCTTTGAACGCCTGAATGAAGACCAAAATAAAGGGACTTATGCTCAATTAGATCGTTGTTTAAAAATAATAAACATTGGATAGAGGTGCTTTAAATATTGGATTCATTCATCCCATGCTGTGTAATTAGAATGTTATTTCTGTTGGAGATTTTTGTTTTGGTCCTGATAATAATATAGTCCATTTAAGTGAGATTCCTGTGTCAATAGAGGTAAGTTCGGTGTTGGATATGTTTGTTGCGTATACATTCGTCGTAATGTTATTGTAAACAAAGGCTTGAGAAAAGTGTTTTTCTCATACCTATAGACTTAAAGTGGATTATGATATGACATTAGGTACCTACTGATTTGTTGTGACCTGCAGAACCCTTGCAAACAACCCCAGCAATCACAATAGCAACATTCTTAGTAGCTAATTATTTTAATACCGCGTGGGGTTTGCAATTCTACTATAAGGCTTTTCTCTTGGTTTTTTTTTTTCGTGGTGGTCCTCGTCCTCCTTTATCATATTTTATCCTACGTCTCTTCCCACTCTTCTTCTTCTTCTTTTTCTTCTTCTTCTTCTTCTTCTTCTTCTTCTTCTTCTTCTTCTTCTTCTTCTTCTTCTTCTTCTTCTTCTTCCTCCTCCTCCTCTTCCTACAACAACAACAACAACTACTACTACTACTACTACTACTACTACTACTACTACTACTACTACTACTACTACTACTACTACTTCTACTACTCTTATTCCTCCTCTTTCCCTCTTTCATTTCTTCTTCTTCTTCTTCTTCTTCTTCTTCTTCTTCTTCTTCTTCTTCTTCTTCTTCTTCTTCTTCTTCTTCTTCTTCTTCTTCTTCTTCTTCTTCTTCTTCTTCTTCTTCTTCTTCTTCTTCTACAATTCACAGATTGAATACCTTCATACCTTTAATACCTTCCATGCCGTCATACCCTCATACCTTGAATGTAATTACCTCGATAAAATTGTTCAATCCTGTGAATGGATCGGTCTATCCAACACATCTTTCAATCATTCATTTGTAAACCCACATCATTCCGTCGTTCGCTCATCGCCCCAAAACAGTTATCGATCTCAGTGACATACAGCTCTCACAGGCCGTGACTTCATTGGCTGGTATCGGCCATAAGTGATTGCTTTTTTGTTTTGTTATATTTTCATTTCTGCCTCATCTTTTTTTTATGTTAAGAAATGGCCCCAGTGCCTGAGATCGATGTAAAGCTATTCAAACGATTAATATAAGTTCACATATACCTGAAAAGTCAGTTCTTAAAAGAGAGAACATTATAATAATTGACAGAAAAGTATAAAGACCAGTGTCTTTTACGACCTGTTATAAATGAATGCATTTATGTTAAACATAATAATATCATTATTATCTGTTGCATTTTATATGTAACCACATATGCGCGCATTTCACGTATTAACAAGTAGACCCATGTAGATACGTCGGTTACCGCCGTGCAAGATAGAAAAAACAACAAAAACAAACAAACAAAAAACAAAAAAAAACAAGACAAACCAAAACAAAACAAAAACTACTCCTTGCATATCTTGTCGTTTAAGGGGCGGTGTGGGTCTTTTCTAAAAAAACATTAATTACCTATAATGGGCGGGTTTAATCATTCTGTATCGTCATTATAGGTTTAAAAACATTTTGGTGAAAAATATAAATTATCTGTGTTGATACTCGTTTTGCGACCTAATGTCGGGCTCTGGCATAAAATTATATAACAATCTTGTGGCAAATGGTCTACTAAAACTAATGAAGGTATGACCTCCATTTTCTTCCTTCGTATCAACAAATTATGTCACCATAGAGATATTTTACAGCTTTTGCTTATGGGATTTTTATTAGAACATTACTAGGTTGAGAACCAATATGTTATAACAAATTGATGTTAAAAATTTATAATTTGGATTATAATTTAAGATACACATACCTTATCAAAAAAAAAGCTCTCTATTGTGACATAATACATTTTCTCTGTGATGACTGTGGAAATTTTCAGACAATTTCATTGAATAGATTCTGAGAAACGTTTGACACAGTATCCCATACCCTTAGAAAAATGACATATTGAGAAAATAGCAAAATAGCTTTCCGTTTTTCACACTTTTCTTACTGCATCCTACCCTTTTCGACTGATTTTTTCGTGATTTTATAGTCTATTTTAAGAAGTTGGACTTTAATAATATTATTTCTAAGATGAAAAAATATCATTTTCCACTAAAATCTCAAAATCCATTTTTTAAAGGATGTTCCTAATAATTAGACCCAAACCGTCTCTTAAACCTGATGAGAGCGAGATTTTAGTACTGATGGTGTGTGCAGTGATTGCTACCATAGAACGTTGAGTCCTTCATAGCCATTAGACTCATGTATCCAGAGTTTATCCCAGTTTCTATAGCGTGAAACAGACAACACAATTGCTTGCTACCCTGTGGAAAGGATGCTAGTCTATCACAAACTACTATCTCCAGATCTAACAATCCGAGCTAACTAGTTATTAAGTCAGCAAAAAATCTCGACTTGGCTCGGGATCGACCTCGGTCCCTTTGCGTGTGAAGCAAGTGCTCTACCAACTGAGCTATCGGGATCCCAAACAGAGGTTAAATCCGTATAATTTCTCTGATGCCAGTAATGAATTCGGGGAGACTCATCGTGACTTCATTGAGTATCGCAATTCAATGTTCCGATTCAGAAACTAAAGACTGTCCGTATATACGAGGCAAAGGTCGAAAGTTAAACTCTTGAAGTGTTGGGTGTTTCCCAGATTTTAAACGGGATTTCAAAACCTAAAAAAACTAAACCCTCAAAGTAAATTAATACATTGCAGTGAAGGGGTTTTCAAGTTGTGACAACTTAAAGGAGAGCTTATGTAGTTGAACTAAAACTTCAAAATACAGTTTGTTTGTTTTTTAAAGAAATGGATAAAATGTCAGTGGCAAGCTGTCACCCAACTGATAAGAACAAACTACACATCGTTGGCGTTGTGTGTAGCTAATGCCATATCTGTCAATTTTTTACTCCGTGTTGCACATTATTGATGTTCTTAGATTTTTCCAATAATACAATGAAGCCGTGTGTATACTATTACTAACCATACTGTTAGTTATAGTCGAATGGATATTTTTATCGTGAGCAATGACAATGGCCTCTTTGTGTGTCACAAACAATAACAGTCGCTGGAGTGTAACCGATATAGAAGCTCAGATGGGTATGATTTTTTCTTACCTTGATTTCTATCCTTATTTCTTTCACTAATGTTTTGCATTGTCATGTATATGTCTGCCAGCTGCGAAATACTGGCAGGCAAATCTCTCAATCGATAATCTTGTAACTCAGTGATTGAATCACCAGCAATATGATACACGTTGCTTTGTGTACATGACGTTTCAATATCTGACACAAGTATACAAATAAATAAGGTGATCATATTACACCAGTGCTTGATTTGTTTCGTTTTGCCGGCATATCTAAATAGCTATATTTTTCCCTTAAATCATATGAAAATTAGTTATTTTTATCTAGATTTTTTTAATATTTGCTTTGTCTGGCCCTGTATTCTTCACATCTTTTCAAGCGTTTATCTATTGAATTAGTGCCTACTCCCACAATACTTTCATATTATTGTGCCATTGAAGAGTTTCATAGGATCACTAACTCGATCCGTCTCGAAACTAAAAATATAGTATATCCTGCTGCAACCAGCTATTTGATCTTATTCTATGAATGTAACTACACCACTATGTGTACCCTGATTGAAGGATAAAACCGATCAAAGTAGCCCATTTTACATGAGGTCACTTTGTAAACTTAGGTGGCATTAGACTTTGAACACATTAGATATAATGATATAATAGATTACGGTTGACATCACTCATTTTTGGGTGGACTTTTTTTCAGCAGGAAAGGCGATCAGTTGTCACCACATATAGAACGAATGAAGGTGACGTCACTTAAATGTTGGATTTATACCGCCAGTTTTGTGATTAGTTCTCACCAAATTTTCTAAGCCATACTATTAACGTTATTGGTTATACACAGTTTTGTGTTTTAACATGATTGATCTTTCATGCACAATTAACTGGTGAGTATTTTACTTAAGCGCATACCGTCAAATAGATACCACGCAATTTTGAATTGGTATAAGGGTTTTATCATCATCTTACCAGCCGCAGTAGGTCAGCTTTTTATAAAATCCGTAACTATTGATAAAATGGCCCAACTGGAAACGTATGTACGTTGAGGGTCTTTAAAATTAATTTATTTAGCAGTGATAAGATGATAACAATACCGGAGCTATTCTGCCGTTCTCTAAAGTAACACTTATTTAAGATTCAGGCCAGCAAACTCGCCTTTCAAATATATATTTTTTCAAAAAACAGCAGTTTTGATGGTATGCCTTTAAGTAAAATAAGTATCAAATCTACCCGCCGAATCAATCGTGCCAACACACAAAACTATGTATAATCTTAAAGATTTATTGTCTCATAGAGGGGATTTAGAGAGAACTGGCGGTCCAAAAACAGTGGCGCCAACTTCGTTCACTCTAAACCAATGTTTAAAAGACATCATTCGTTCATTCACTGTTTTTTAAAATGGCACCACGCTATTCTACGGGGAATGTTTTCAGTCTCGCATTGTAAACAGATGTAAATAGATCCTCTAAACAGTGTTGTTGCATTGTATTGTTTGCTTGGGACAATTCTTGTAGACAAAGCAGTACGTGTTGTTTGCAAGGACGTCAAGTTGAACAAGACACCACATTCATGTCAGAAAATAACTCGCTGGTTACAATGTTTGAGAGCAATGTAGCCCGTGTTTTTGTACAAGATAAACGAAAGCAGATTCGTTGACGTAATGAATTTTTATCTAAAACATTTTAAATAAGGACAGCATAGCAATAATACAGTTAAGTTTCAATAAGCTTGACCACTGAAATCTGAGTGTCTCGTCGGTTGGAACAGATACGTCATTCTTTGATTTCATTCATCGTGCTTTGTTGACAAAGGGGAGACCAGAAACATCCCCATTATTTGTCTTCATTAATTGAAGCTAACATTCCATTTGACTATTGTTATTTATAAATAAATGGATAAATTAAGGGAAAAGTTAAATCTCGTAAATGAAATAATTGATATTGCTTTTTTTATGTAAAGGCAAATGACACTTACGAATAACGCAGGGAAATGAAACTAAAATTTGTTAAAAACTAAAGAGAACAATATGCGTTTAATTTCACTCCTTATATCGATCAGTCTTTTCAGATGTGTCTTTATCATCAATACTTGTTACTGGAGAGACCGTGCTTATCACTGCTTAGAACATTCTCCCCCCTATCAATTTGTAATAACAATCGTGACAGCCGATCTTCACCCCGAGAGCTCCATTAACAGATAAGGCAACAAGAACATTATCCACACTGTCTGTCGGACAGTCTGACGTTAGTGGCTTGTTTTATGTCTTCTAACCGTCCAACGTTTTGCATATTTGCCATGTTACGACAGAAGTCAAATAAGAATGCGAAATTATCAAATGTAAAATCCAGTGATTTATTTCTATGACTTTAACTGATTAACAATTAATTGTGAGGTTAGCGCAAATGGAAGGTAAATAGCTTGGAGGTTGTGGTGGATATAATCAGTGGCGTGATATGCTTACAGTATAAAGCGGTGCCCGAATTAGAAGAAGAAAATGACTTACACATTCTACATTTGTAAATACAAAAGAAAGAGAAAAAAAATTAAGAAAAGACTTAGTTAACTATTACTTGTAAAGTAAATTTGCATGGTGATCACTGTTGGTGATGTTTCTATCCTTGCAAATATAATTTAAATATTTTGTTTGTAGAAACCACGGACGGCAACTATATCAGTTTTGTGAATTGAGCAAACCATCAAATAATTCAACCGCTCCTGATTCATTTCGCAAATACATTTTCTCTCATACATTTATTCAGTCAAAAACTAGGGGTGTTTTAACACGGGTAGAGGAGCCCTTTTTTTAAAACTTGACGTAATGAACACTTCAAAATCGGAAGGAAATGTATCGTGCATTTTTTGTTGTTCTACCAAATATAATCCAGACGTTCAATTTAAAAAAGGAGAGAAAAATCCTCAAAATGGCCATCATAATGGGCCAAAGGAGTCCCACATGTTTACACAAGTTCAACTATATTGATTGGAGTTTGAACACAGAAGGAAATGACTTAAGTTGACACATGCAGACATTGAAAACGTTTTAACTTTACGCCACTGATTTTGATATTACATAATCTAATTTTCATAGGCCATGACATTGTACGGTAAACCATTTGAAATATGAAATTAATAACCTTAAAAGTTTTTAGATAGCACAAATAATCAAATGCTTATTCGGTGTTGTTGTTTGATTTTTTTTTCAAATTGGAAAAATTATTTTTGTTGGTCGTGCACATATTTGCATGTCGGATACGAGAACTCAGTTACGGGCTTGTTTTAACAGAGTTGGGCAATATTTTGCCTTCGTTTGAGAGTCATTACAACAATATACTAATAAGTAAGTACACGTCGGTTGTGGGTGTATGGAATAGACATGCAAATCATCAGTACCATATAACAGAAATTTCTAGAGAGAGGAATCTCTAAGCTTGGATATGAATTATAAAAGCCAGAACCTATTACCGATGGTCGACAACAATTTGGCTATAGGTGGACAAGTTTTGTGGGGAAAATGATTTGTTTTGATGTAATATAATATAAATAATATAATAATAATAATAATAATAATAATAATAATAATAATAATAATAATAATAATAATAATAATAATAATAATAATAATAAATAATAATAATAATAATATAATAATAATAATAATAATAATAATAATAATAATAATAATAATAATAATAATAATAATAATAGTAATAATAATAATAATAATATTAATAATAATAATAATAATAGTAATAATGATAATAGGATAATGATAAATAAAAATAATAAAATCACTACATTCAATAATCACGATAAAGAGAGATAAACTGATAGTAATTGCCTTTAAGGGAGCCAAGATTATCTCTGCACCGGGTGAGTAAGAGGCTTTGAAAATTCAGTCACTGGGGTTCTTCAAAATTTGACTTTATTGTTTTTCCTGGTAGTCTTGTATCATTATACAGCTCGTTTATATATTCTGACCATCGATTGAGAATTTAATAATATTATTTCATTTGTTTGTTCGCTTGCAAGACAAGTTTTCTTATTGTTGCTTATCTATTATCAAGTTAAGAGCTGTCAAATTGTTATATTTATGCCTTTGAAATTGTTTTTACGGGATTTTGTGGATTTCATGTCAGATTGCAACCATTAAGACACATCGTTCTATTTTAATACTGACTTCATGGAAACACAAAATCCATTGTTGGCTTTATTCAACAACCAGAGCAGTCATTGTCTAATGCTTTTTATCCTTAAAACAAATCAAGAAATCTGGTACACTTTTATGAACTCGGTTTTAATAAAGGCAAGTCAGCTTTTACATCTATTCGACTCCTGATGAAGTCACTAACATGGTGCCTCGGTCACGTGTTTGTAGTCAACACCTGATTAATTTTGTACACCCATCTATTTATCTACGTATAAACACGTTATGTTCATTAATTTCTGTCTAATGCATTCATATTCGTATTCGTAGCCCGTCTATGCAAAAAAAGACGTGCATGTGTCAATAAATATATAAATGTATTTACTTATTATGTATCATACAGGTATGAAGGTGTTTGTGTGTATGTGTGTGTGTGTGTGTGTGTGTTTGTGTATGCGTGTATGCTTGTGTGTGTGTTTGTATATTCACGAATTAGAAAAATAATACTGATTAACACAAACAAGCGTTAAAACAAGTGTAGTTCTTGTAAGATAACAAGAGACTGTTTCTCAAGTGTATCTGCTTGTTATTCTCCCACTGTTATCAATACATATCTGTAGTTGTTGACTGTATCTGCCACTTTAAATCCATATTATATCAGGCAAAAACATGTCATTTCATACGATTTTATTCATGCTTAATAGAAAATCTTATCTGAGCTACTTCTCATGGGCATCTCTCTACTTGTCTGATACATTGGTAGTTTTGATTTTGCACAATCAATCAATCAATCAATCACTCGATCAATTTTTCAAGCAAGAATCAACTGATCGATCAACCAATTAACCAGATGATATAAATTTTTATTTCCGTTGGCTGATGAAAATCAAAATGTATTAATCGTAACCCAAAAGGTGCTTACAATAAAATGAACGTTCTTGAAAAAAGTCTTCGAAACATTAATTTTCACTTCTTCCTAGACGTTTAGTTTTGAATTATCAAAAGCTTTGCAATGTACCTTTAATCCCTCAAAGTAAATAAATCTCTTTTGTTTCATAACATTTTGGAATCAACGGTACCATACGGCACAGAACCTTGCTTTAATTCATTTGTCTCATTCTATTTTTACTCAATCAACTAGTTAACTGCCGTACAATGAAAAAAATGTTGTTGTTTTTTTAATTTGGCCAGAAAACTCTTCCTTCAAACATCGTTTGATTTAATTGACACTCATCTTGGCAAAAACTCTCGAACTTCGCGGAGTCCCAGGTTTGAGAGTTTTTTGCCAATATGAGGGGTCGATTGAAGAACTCGATATTTCAAGGACGAGTTTTCTGGCCAAATTTTAAATACGAGTTTTTCCAGTGTACGGCAGTTAACTTGTTAAAAACACGTCAATCTTTCCTTGCAAATTTCTACATATTATTTAAAGAAACCGGAGAACACTCAAACTCTTTGTATTTCGCTTGTCAACAGGCCCCTTACTATACCATTCTCTTTGGTTTTATCAGATAATCTAATCCCCTACCAGCGATGTTAAGTTTTAATCCAACTTGGTACAATTTCTTACCGACTTACTACAAGGCTGAAAATATAACAATAACAATGCTTTGTTGGTGAAAACGATTAGACGAGTGGTTGTTGTAACATAAATAATGAGAGAAATATGCTTTGAAAGAAAGTGAATCCCGCTGCTAAAGAGTTAATCTGTAAATAAGTACAACTCTATATGTACTGCGATCAATATCAAATAATAAACGTACCTACCGTGACACGATCGTAAAAAA
>NC_088360.1:44989605-45032105 GCF_034508935.2 Berghia stephanieae
TGGGTTGTTTTTTTTTTCATATAAGATTATATTTGTGATTTTGATTGGATGTCGAATGTTTAGTACTTTTCTCACTCGCGGCAGAATGTATCCAATTTATCTTCCCTTGCTTTTGTTGGTGCACATGTGCCCTTTTGGTCTTTTTTACTAAAAGGATCGAACATAAAACGAGGTTTTACTATTGTCATGTGTCAACTTTGAAAATAGTTTTTTAACCTAAATTATTTTATTATTCCCGCCTGATAAGCCATATTTTGCAAAACACTTTTTGATATAAAGCATATAAAAATTTTACTGAGTTCAAACCGTTTCAAACTCGTAGGTAAAGAAGTTAAATTCCGCTTAAGTTCAAGTCTTTTACACGATGGGCAACGATTATAATATGTATTGTGGTTGAACTTATAACTTTTCGCGCAACCAACAACAACAGAACAATAGATAAGACGTATCTAGAACAAAGAATGAAGAACGTGAATCGGAGATTATCAACACAATTAATTTAAACACAACAAAGTGAAATTCAATCCATAAACGTTGAGAACTGTGTCGGGTTGTTCACGTTCAAGGTTGTAGAGCTTGTAACTCGAGTCTTCAAGTTCAATTAGCTGTTGACAGTCAGCCTATTACAACAATTTGTTTATGTGGAAATCAAATCCAGTGTGCTTGGCAACAGAGTCCGTAAATGCTGGGTTTAACTTTCGTTTTATTCTATTGAAAAATTGCTGCTGATCATATTTTTAATGTTAGATAGTTGGGTTTTTGTTTTCTTCCCAATATTACTATCAATATATAGAAAATAAAACAAAAGTACCCGGCCTTCATCGATGAAGTTAATCTCATATTGTGTAACGTAAAACAGATAATAGGAATCGATTTCAAGATCTTATTACTTACCGAAAGGACGAGTTTAATATTTCTCTGTCGTCTACCAGGCTTTTAAAGTAATGTATTTATGTTTTTATTGTTTGTTTGTTGTTTTCATTTGTTTTGTTTTATCTTTTGGTTTGTTTGTTTGGTTTTTGTTTTTGTTTTTTTGTTGTTTTTTTGTTTGTTTGTTGTTTTTTTTTGTTTGCTATTTTTTTTTTGCTGTTGGCTGAAGAAGGGTTTTGAGACCGAAACTGCCATATTTGATATTTGTTTTGTTTTTATTTTTTTAAGCTGTTATATTCATTTTTGTCTATTACCTTTTACATACCTCAGCTTCTAGCAGCTTAGTACCATATACTTATAGGAATTGCTTTTTACCCTTTGGGAAAATGCTTGCTTAAAGCGAAGTGCTCTCAGTCGAAAAACGAACTTTTATATAGCTCAATATCCACTGAACGTGCTCAAAGTGCTTTAAAAGGGGTCCCTGACGAACAGCTACATGTAACTTATAGATCGAGACATGTCACCTGTTAGGGGATATTACATTTTTTTCCGACAGAGGCAACGCTGTTAATGGCCAGGTACTCATTTTACATCTCAGTACGGTAAGAGAATGTGAGGAAAGAGTCGTTTCCAGGGACTCAGCTATGCGCCAAGCGAGGCTCGAACCCAGGACCTTCTTATCCTAAATCGAGTGTCATACCACAAGACCACATAGCCGCACCTAGTTATCTAATTATAGTTTAGTAAATAGAACAAAAATAAGAGAGAAAAACATCTTTGACCTGAAGTGAATAAAAATGTTAGCTTTGGGTACTGAGCATTGCCCTCAATTTATTAAATGAGGTATGTGGTTATCATTACTATTATTATTATTATTATTATTATTATTATTATTATTATTAGTAGTAGTAGTAGTAGTAGTAGTAGTAGTAGTAGTAGTAGTAGTAGTAGTAGTATAGTAGTAGTAGTAGTAGTAGTAGTAGTAGTAGTAGTAGTAGTAGTTGTAGTAGTAGTAGTAGTAGTAGTAGTAGTAGTAGTAGTAGTAGTAGTAGTAGTAGTAGTATTAACATCATCATCATCCTCACCATCATTATTTCAAGAGATACCCCATTACTAAATTGGGTAGAGACGACGTGCACTTAGTTGAAGGTTTGATAACCCAATTTATTATGGGCTCATTGTTGTAATGGAGGTTTTAAAAAATGACGCAAAATATTGTCCATTACAACAGTGCTAAACTAGGCCCATAATTGCGTTTGGATGTCAGACCTTTTTATGTACATGTCCGGTAGATAGTAGCTGACTTCACGATGCCCAAATGCTACGCTGTACAAGCCGCCGAACACCTATTTAATTTGTGTTTCGATTAAATTTTTACTTTGTCGCCGTCAAAATTAGGAACGAACCTTTCCACCTTCCCATATTGTGTTTCTATGATATTTGTAAACAAAAATATATTAAAATATAGAATGTCTTTTCAATGATAACTATTATCTATATCCACACATATCTTATAAACGACATATAACTACTTTAAACTTATAAAGATTTTACTATATCCTGTAAAATATCCTTTAAACCGTCTTTGTTTTGAAACTACGTGACCCTAGCTCCAACAATGATTATCATTATCGTTGTCGTAATTATCATCATCATCATCATCATCATCATCATCATCATCATCATCATCATCATCATCATCATCATCGTCATCATCGACGTCATCATCATATTATCATAATAAAATAATAATAATAATAATAATAATAATAATAATAATAATAATAATAATAATAATAATAATAATATAATAATAATAATAATAATAATAATAATAATAATCATTATCATCATCATCATCATATTATCATAATCATCATCATTTATATCATTCGAATTGTGTAATTTCTTTATAATCCAATGATTCAAAATCCTAACTGAAAGGGTTGCAAAACGTGCTTAGTATGATATAGTGAATTATTTAAGATCATAAAACTGACTTTGCTTTTTTTTCTTTTCTTTTATTTATTTATTTTTTTTTTTTTTTTTTGTTTTGGTTTTTTTTTTTTTTTTTTTTTGAGTCATGTTAATTTAGTTTGATTGTGTTCTAGTTGAAGTTAAATTTAATAATTTGTTCAAAACTGACACATTCAATACGCTTTTCAAATCTCTAGTCGGCAAAATAAAAGTTCTTGATGTCTCTTTATATTTTTCGTCTTCTGGAGAAAATACAATTTGAATTTGAAGGGCTCTTCACAAGACACGAATGTATCGAATTTGTGAAGGATTTTAATAACTGGTAACAACGCACATACTTAAATCGTATACATTTCCATTTCAATAACCCACAACGTCAAAATGTGATTAAGATATACTGTTTACTTCTTCATTGTCTGTGTTATAAGAAGATATCTACATCTGTAGTACGTTGACAAAACATGTTTTTTTTCATCAATTTGACCAGAAATCTGTAAATTCAAATATTAATCAATTTACACAGCACCCAGATTGATAAATAGTTTAAAACCTGAACTTTTCATTTATTAATCTTAAAATATTTTTGAAGTCTCATGTTTGTAAAATTCAGGGTCAATTTAATCGATCGACATTGAAAAAAAAAACGTTTTTTGACCAAAATGAAAGAACCTGTTTTTTCAGTGTACAACAGAAATGTGAAGTGTCTCTTTCGTAAGTTGTGAATTGTGAATGATTTTACAATGAATCCTTTAAACGTAATAAATTGATAGACTAGACCGCAGCTGCTGATTTTGTTTTTATATTTTGGACTATTCTAAATGACATTGACAATTTATATGAAATGGAAGAACCTTTCACCGAATATATGAAGCCTAGGGCAGTGTGAATGTTAAGAATATTCATATTTAGATATTAATAATGGCCATTCAAAGCATTGACCTAATCTACGATTTGAATTCTACACTACAAACCTTATATTTTCAATATCAATAAATTCAATGACAGCTTTCAAATCACAACAAAAATTGAGATCTTAAGTATCGCATTGTATGTGTTTAAATTTGTTTAATACAGTTGAGTGAGTTCTTTTCAAAGAATGCTGATAAATACGATTGATGATGACAACCATCACACTAGGAATATCTTAAAAGAATAATAATAAATAATATGCATATATTTTATCTTTATGCAGTGAAATTCGAAAGTCTCAACACTGGAATCTTGAATTCAATGATAATAATACATGATTAACTCAAACAGTTTCCTTAATATGTTTATTTCTAAATATATATGAACTTAATTAAATCAAACTAAAATTGTGTTTTTCCTCTCGATTCTCAACTCGGTATTTTGCAGGCATTCTTAATTACAACGGAGAGCAGCATTCTTGTATGTTTTAACGCCAACCCCCTACCGATGCAAACATATTAACATCACCATTAGTTTCCTTTCTTTCACTTCTGAAAATCGGAAACCTTGGGGTTTTAAAATAGACATAATAACTACACATCTATGCGTTTAATTGAATAACTCATTAAAATTCAAATCAAGGGAATGTTTTCAATACGGTTTAAATGTATCTATTGCTTATTCAATGTGCTTTGATTTTTCTAGAAATGAATGTTTATTCAAACAGTCAAAACATGACAAATTATTCAATTAGCTGGTCAGTTGAATGATTAATTCTTTTTTTTTTTTTTTTTTTGCTTATTTATTTTTGTAAATTTTGTAAACGCAGAGAGAGAGAGAGAGAGAGAGAGAGAGAGAGAGAGAGAGAGAGAGAGAGGGGGGGGGGTGAGTAAGGGGGGAGGGAGGGGGTGAGAACGAGAGAATCACACAGATCTTGATGATCAGACCGATTATAAATAAGCTGGATCACTGCCAAAATGGCTTCTATTTGATTAAGATGGAATGACACATAAGTTGAATAGGGCGTAATAATCGCATTCGTATCAACTGTAGGCTCTGAAAAAAAAACGTTTTTAAAATTTTGGCAAGAAAACTCGTCCTTTAAATTACATCGATCGACTAAAATGACCATCATCCTGTCAAAAACTCTCATGATTGTCCCTCTTTTTCAACAACACACCCACAATTGAGCATCTTCCAACGGGACTCTTCGATCATCGCAAAGACCTTTATAGTATAGATCAAAAGTGTCACTAGTGACTGAGAAGTGTCATGCCTCGTCTTATCGAAAAACAAATGGCCGATCGGGATAAAGTCTGGAACGAGTTTTTCTCCTTCTTCTCCCTCTTTTCCCTTTCTCCTGACAATGTTACATAACTTCCAATGTGAAGCAGAAATCGCATTCGATCTATTTCTAAAGATGAAAAGACTCCTGACTTGAATCTAATAGACATTTTTTCAATGATGTCCAATGTGGTTTATAAGGTTCGTGCATTTTACACAAAAAAAAAAAAGAAATAAAAAATTATGCCCCTCCGCCACGACATCATAAGATATCGTCGCCTAGGCATTCCACGAAGGAATATAGATAATTCATCAAACAACATGTTTGATTTCAACAGGAATCACCCATGTTTTGTCCAAGTGAGCAAATTGGGGGTTAATAATCTTGCCAAAGGAAAAAAAAAGTGCCTGAAGCGGGGCTCGAACCCGGGATCTTCCGGTTCACAGTGCAATGCCTTAACCGCTCGGCCACCCCCACCCCCCCCCCCCCCCCCCCCCCCGCCCCTCCCCGCACACACACACACTCGGCCACTGTTTTACACAGAAGCAGAGTTATAAGAATCAATTCAAAATGCATGGGATCGAATCATCAAGACAATCAATTGGATTATGGGGGGAAAAAGGCTACGCACAGGCATAAAGAAAATTGGGACTATAGGCCGATGACATAAATGTTTGAGAATTACGTCACAAATCATCAATGTAGCAACTATTATTATGCCGTATGTTCATTAAAACCATAGTGGAATCAATATTTTCAACATATTATTACCCTGAAAAAGTTGGTACCTACATAAATTTCAATAAATGAGTTGTGATTGTGGTATAGTTTAAGACTTGTATTTTGTATGTCCTGGTGGTTACAGGCTTAATTCTGAATTTTCCGGGGCTTTTTTCTCGCACCTGATAGACTGTGTAGTTAAGAACATGAGACTCGCCGTAAAAAGGTTAAAATGGAAAATATGAAGACAGTGTGACATGCTCTGCTACGGATCGGCTCAACTTTCCTTTTTTTTTTCCTTTGTGATATATTCACATCTAAAGAATAATATATGACTTTTGTTTTGATTGGAAACCTGCAGTCTATCTTTTAGTTGTTGGTTGTTTTGACATTTACTTCTTCCTGGCACAAAATTCACGATGTGTAACTTGAACGTCAATATCGTAAGGTGGGCTATTGCCAATTAAAATTCCTATCATATAGAAAGCCGATAATAAAAATGTCCTATGACATTTCATGCCACAAGTTTTAGTTAAATGTTGTTGTTTTTGTTACCGTCGTCATTGTCGTCATTGTCCTTGTCGTTGTTTTTTTTAAATTTGTTATTATTATTATTATTATATTATTATTATTATTATTATTATTATTATTATTATTATTATTATTATTATATTATTATTATTATTATTATTATTATTATTATTAATTATTATTATTATTATTATTATTATTATTATCATCATCATCATTATCATCACGATTACCGCCATTGTGATCATCATTGAATTTTTAGTTGTCATCACAATCATAACAATTATCATTGTCGTCATCAAGTCTTTGTCATACCATGGATACAATTAACCATTTTATCGTTCCTTTCATCTCCGGCCAGATTTCCCACATTCTCCGGCATGCACTTGAGACATGGATGACTGCCCAAACATTATTAATTTGTTCGTCAGATGAAACGAATTCACCAATCCGTAACATTGTACACAACTCTTGAATCGAATCACAAACAAGGCAAATACCAACAAATAATATAATGATCGAGTTAAAAAAAAACAAGCGTGGATCGCAATCAGAAAATTGGGATCACTTTCCCATATCTATTTTGTTCACTGTTAGATTGTGTTATGGAGAATAGTTTGAGCAATACGAGGCAATGAATAAATTTTAACAAAGGATATTGACAATTAATTTGTCCTATAATTTTAGTATACCGATTTGACAATGTTAACAAGCATTACTATTAGGATTATAACGAAACCTCGATGAAATATGGAGAGTCAAATAACGATCAATCACAATGCTGTAAATAATGGATTGTCCTGTTTATTTTTTCATTTAGAGCCGGTGTGCGAAATATTGAAGACTTCCAAAAATGGATTTTTCTCTTACTAAGATGGATTCGGGATCTTCTTTGACATCATTTCCTTATATATTTATTCACCGGTACGAAGATGGATGATAGAACAAATTTGAATCTAATGATATACATTGTGTTCTTTAAATATAAATATATATATAAAAGAAACATGTTTACCTATCATGAAACTAGCTGAATAGCACAATGCACATTTTTCTATATCGATAACATCTGAAAAATCATCTGAACGTTAGCTATGCCGCCCATGATCAACAAGGCCACAATAATGAGCTCAGGTAGTATCATGGCTCTTTACGTGGAGACAATTTTGCAGATATACATCACTCTATCCTACAGCAACGGCAACATGGCAAAAAATACTGAAGCCATTATATCTCTGTGCTCAATAGGCCTTGCATTTCTAGCTACCTCAACAGTCTCCTACATTTCGGCTGAATCGTCAGCGCCTTTTGAGGACGGGAACGGGGATAATAATTTCAAATCCAGAGTTTTGTTCAGATTTCTTCACATCTTTCAGTTTGGGTTGTTGTGGTGGATATATAAAATCATCACGTATTACGACGGAAGTGACGCAATACTTCTAACAAATCTTCGACTAGCCCATGTTCCTATTCAATCCTTGCCGTATATAATCATCTATTCGTCTACATTTCTCATCAAAGGAAAACTCAGCGCCATTCAGTCATTGTCACTTTTCGTATCTATATTTTCAACGGCATCAGCTGTCACGTGTTACAATTTACGACTCAAACTCTATACAGATAAATCAGAGGAAGAAGAAACGGGTAGCTTTAAAAATTCGGGTAAATTCAAATCAACGTGTGCAGTTTTGGCAACCTTTATTGGGACATTGTTGGTTCTGGCTTCAAGGATGGCTTCCATTACTCTGATGACAGCGCAAATACATTTATGGGTTTTGGTACCTTTGTCGGTGCATTTTATTCTTATTCTTGTGGTTTTCATTTTGTTTTCATCTAGAACTAGTAAATGTACATCAAAGATATTTACAATAACTACGCATTCGCTATATTGTTTTGGAATGTCTTTACTCAATACATTCGACTTAGTTTACGATAATATTTCACATGTCATGTGTAAATATGTAGCTTTCTATTCATTACTTCTTATAGAAAATATCATTTTCATATCATTCTGGCTGTTAGAATTTGATTTTAATTACGCCTCTAAGCTAGTCATAGTGCTTGGTATTTTGTCAGCATTCATTTTTGGATTAATTATCAAATTTGCAGGATGTACGTTTTCTATTTCTCAATCCAAAACATCTAAGATCGAGGAGAATTCGTCCCATGGAACAACAGGTATGCCATCTATAACCACAACTATTACTTCAGCCACCCTAAACTTGGGAAACTCACCGCCAATGAATAAAGACGATGACCTCATAAGTATTGTACAAGCATCGCTAGCTCATCGATTCTATCTCACCGAGCAGATTAATAACAATGTTGATCAATCCTCCTCGATAAACCAACATATACAACTCGACGTATCTGGTCTATCAAGACCACTAGAAAGAAGATCGACTGGTCGTAAACATAAGCATAAGTATCCTAAAGATAAAGCGAAAACGTTGACCAAATCTCGAGAAAGAGAAAGGATAACGTCAACCAATGATATCGTCAGATCACCTCATAGTGTTCAAATATTAGAGAATACCCCATCAGCAATAAACGCGCATCAAATCAAGCCAGAGCGGTCTAAAATACCAAGTAATAACAGTATTTCAATAGACCAGAATGATAGCTTTCAACACAGCTCTGTACTAAGTGTATCCGATCCAGAGACCCTTCTATCTGACATGATGTATGATGAAGTTGGAGGTGACGTGTGCTGTCACATGCCAGATGAAGCTTTACATAAAAACATTTTTAAAAATAAGAAACGGATCAAAGGCGTTCATTCTAATCGACAAGACTTATCTAAATTACAGGGTTCTCATGAATTCAACCACCCGGAAAGAATTCGCACAATTCATAATCTCAATCACCAGTCTTTTCTCCCTCACCACAAAAGCTCTAGTGTAAGCAAAAGCCAACCCTCTACATTTATTAACACGATCCCGTCTAACAAATTACTCAACGAGAATGGAAAGCTTGACAGGCTTCATTTAAAGGAAAATCAATATGGAGATTACACAAATAAAAATAACGATAGCTCGGATAACGCTGTAAGTTCTGCCAAAACATATCCTCGGAATTCAAAATTTGACAGAGAAATGAATAATATACTGTCATCAATAGCAGCCACTGACGGTCAAAATCAAAATACCCACACCCTTAATCAATCAACGTTGCATTATAGGTTTTCTGACAGTGAGGCTGTGGTTAAGAATAATATTAAACCCGGAAGATTCCATTCTTCGAATAACAAGGACAAGAGGATTTATAAAAATATCATAACATACACCGAGCCAGATGATATGACCATGAATAGCACGATTACCTCTAATGCCAACACCAACACTGACTCGCGTCATAATGTTAAGAAATCAGATAGCAATGTGAAGATTATGTCCTCCAACAAACCGACAGAAACTAAAGGTGATAAGATTCATAGAGAGGATTATGGCAAGAACTCCAAAGGTCCAGTGCCTCCACGTATCATAGCCTCTAACGCCATCCAGCTTTGTGAGTCTGGTAGCTCCTCCTTCACAACCACGGTAACCCATGGCAACATATCACAATCAGGCTCTTCTTCCTCTACCACTTCCATGACAACGGATGACTGTTGGCAAGATGACCGAGGACAGTCGTCTGACGCCAAATCCGATAGGTAGTAAATATATAGAATAAGTACATTTAATTAAATTCATCTGAAATTCTCAACATCTACATTATCTATCTATGTCCAAAGAATAATTAACAAACTCCCTCTCATCTCTCTTTCTCTATGGCCCCAGTTTGTGTTTGTATCATGTGTGTTCCTCCTGTCATAAGTTTCAACATTAATTCTCGATAACTTGTCCTTCTACATGCGAGTCAATTCAAGTTGTCTTATTCTAACCAGTTTCATATGTGTAGTTGAAAAATAATTGATGTTGCTGATTTTCAATGCAAAGATTCTAGATAGCTGAGATCTACTGCCAATCTAATATAGCGACATTGCGGCTTTGTCTTGTAAGCTCAGGTCTCAGGATGGAGTCCAGCTATGGGCAGCGAAAAGCTGATGCCTTTGAGAAGCCGCTTTACTCAATCTGTCACCGTTGTCTCAGTAAAAAAAAAAATGTAATCGTAATAGCGCCTTACAGGTGTCATGCCGTGTATCCTTCGGTCATGCCCCGTCTATTACAACACGCTTTATTAATAGCAACTATCGCGTTTATGCTACAAAGTAAAAATGAACCTGACTGTCGTTTAAATTCCAAAACGATAAATTGATTACTGTTAAATCAATTAATATTCTTGATCACTAAGGAGTTGTAGAGGGAAAGAATGAAAAGAAGTAAAATACTGTTCTTTCTGGATTTGTTTGACAATGTGCGTGCAAGGTCTACTTGTTTGTTTCTTTGTATGTCTCTGTATCTGTCTCTCCCTCCCTCTCTCTCCCTCTCTCTCTCTCTCTCTCTCTCTCTCTCTCTCTCTCCTCTCTCTCTAAATATCTATATATATATATATATATATATATATATATATATATATTATGTATGTATTATCTCTCTCTCTCTCTCTTTCTCTCTCTCTCTCTCTCTGTGTGTGTGTGTGTGTGTGTGTGTGTGTGTGTGTGTGTGTGTGGGTGGGTGGGTGTGCGTGTGTGTGTGTGTGTGTTTGTACATGTACTAGTTCGAAATAATTTTATGTCGGACAAGAAAATCATACAATTTGTTGTCTATCCCCCGTTCTCCCTCTCTCTCTCTCTCTCTCTCTCTCTCTCTCTCTCTCTCTCTCTATATATATATATATATATATATATATATATATATATATATATAATATATATATATATATATATAAATGATTAGACTGCTGCAAGTCAGTCATCCATATCAATTTTCCTGTTGCATTTATCCTTTTTAATCGCATTTAAATAGACCGATATTTTCTTAAATGTAAACATGCCCATCTAACGATATACCCACACACATCGTAATGCTGAAGGTGCGGAGAACCTAAGTTCACTGTCGTGATGCACATCACAAATTAATAGAGCAGTAAAATTGGCTGCCCCAAACGTAAACAATAACAAGTTGCTGGTGATTTTCGTTAGGGACCGGAAAAATTTACGCACAATATAGGTCTCCCAATTTTGTAGTTTGAGTTGTAGGCAATACACTTTCAGTATTGAAAATATGTTTACATAAAATCTAACAGTTGCAGAAATAATAATATAAGGCTAAATTATTCTGAAAATCAGGCTCCGAATAATTTTCGTTTTGTTCACACCAGCGCAATAATTTGCTCTGGTCTAAAAATAGATAGACTGTAACTTTTGATAAATTTTACCTTTTGTTCCATAAAATATCCATATCTAGACATTATTTGATGCATGATCGAGTATTTATGAATATGTGTTTCTTTTGCCACCTAACAGCCAAATTTTAAAGGTTATTTTTTTCTATAATTTACAATGGAACGTGAGCTGTCAAGACAGGAACATGTGGTTTGCCATGTGCTTCTCGACCTTTGTTTACGTTTGGGGCACCTAATTATACTGCTCTATAAGCACTCTTTCTGTAGTGCAAACACTCTATACACATTATACGCCACCATTCATAGCTGAATTCTTTCCATACGTTGGCGAAATGCGTGATGTATTTAAAGTGCCTTATCCGTGGCTGCAACGCTGGAATCGCCTTTTATAGCCTCTACGGTTGTTATTCGGTCCTTGACCATAATCACAATCGCCTGACTTTCTTACAAGATGAGGAAATTCCCGATATGGACATAGGAACTGCTATTGTTCCTGCAAGAATCTTATTATCAGGGACTGCTCTTTCGCTATTCTACAATTTGTAAATTTAACTTACAGGCAGACGTCTATGTTGATTTACCAATGATGTTCTTTATTTTCTTTCTTTCTTTTAGGCTTTCACAGTTCCTCATGCAGAGCGATACGGATAGAATACCACCTTCAGAAAACATTCTAAGATGGTTGTCTACAACAGAGGCCTCTGATAATATAGAACATGTTTGACTTGCCATAAATTGCGTCTCTTTACCGAACACCGAATTTTAAATTTGATGGTCCTTTACGACAAGACAGTGCTTTATTTACAGGCTAATGGTTGCCATGACAATGCTGCCCAAAACTGACCCCCCCCCCCCCCCCCAAAAAAAAAAAAAAAGTTTATTTTTGCATTCTGGTTAGCCGTAAAACCTTGACTCTAAACGTTGACCAATTAAGATTATCAAAAGCTTTTCAAAAAAAAAATGTTCATCATGTGACCTCTTTCTCATTGGTCCATCCAGATTGATTGAAAGTAGAAGTGAAAGTTGGTTTTGTATGTTTGTCTGTAATTTGAGTGAATATAAACTCTCGAGAAGCATGCTCTTGTTGAAAAGTCACTGGGCTGATATATATATATATATATATATATATATATATATATATATATATATATATATATATATATATATATATATATATATATATATATATATATAAAACTCCAGAGAACGCAGAGTTGTGCGGCTAGAATAGTCATGAGAAAGTCTCATATCAATCAAAAAGAGATATTAGTTTATTCTATTTAAGGCTGAAAATAGGACTTACTTATAATTGCTTGCTTTATCTCACGCCATTTTACTAAGCTCAAAGAACTGGGTCAGCAATAAACCGACGATGGTGGAATCTGGATTCGATGTTCGTTGTTTGGTGTTGCTCCACTTGATTTAATAATAATAATAATAATAATAATAATAATAATAATAATAATAATAATAATAATAATAATAAATAATAATAATAATAATAATAATAATAATAATAATAATAATAATAATACTTTATTGCATCCCAAAAAGGATTTTTTTTTGTACAGACGTGTTATAATTTACACAATAAGATAAAAATACAATGGAAATAGGATGAGCTGCGCTTTATAATATGAATAATTTCAACACTGTAAAATAGTTAAAACTGTCACTATTGAGGAGGTCACTGACAGGGTCCCATTGAAAAAGGTCCTAGAAGAAGCCCCAACAACCTCAAGACTGAAATCAAGGAAACCTTTTAAAACTTCAGGACAGCATTTCAACGTGAAAGAGGAATGGATGTCGATGTGGAACCAAGACAGCCCCAGGGGAGGCGACATCATACCCGACCCAACAGAAAGAACACCTGGCTTTCTCTGCAATAGCCGAAAATGCTGGGTCACCTCCAACCGCATTTTGACAGGACATGGCAGAACCGCAGCTAATACTAATATGCATAGATGGAATCTGAGAGAATCAGATGCATGCCGTCATTGCCAAGGAGGCCCTGAGACAATGGACCACATCGTCATCCACTGCCCAGTGACAAGCCTATCAGGAGGCTACGAGACAGCCTATAAGGCAGGAAAAGAATTTGAAGAATGGATTAAAAGATTCAAAATAGAGGTGTAGCCATTCGATACTACTGCTGTGACTATAAATTGAAAATTGAAAAGATTGCAAAACAAATAAATTAATAAATTAATATTTACATTTTTTGAAAGTAAAAATGCAAAATAATTATATAAAATGATTATTGCTTGTTGTTATAAAGCCTAATACTGGACGGCAGAAAAGATTTTCGGTGTCTCTCTGTTTTCGTTGAAATAGAGAAAGGGCGATCACTCCTTCCTGACATAATAACTGATGGTCTAATTGGATGATACTGGTCATTTAATATTTTAGTTATTTTATTTATACAAAATTTCTCGTATAAAAGATCTACATCGTCAACATCATTTATATAGCGTTTAATGGATTTTTTAATATTTGAATTTATTTTGTTCCTTTCCACTTAATTGCCTCCCCAAGCTGTTATACAAAATGACAAAACACTTTCGATTACTGCTCTATAAAATAATGTGCAGAGGGTTTTATCTATTCTAAACTGAGAGAGTTTTGATAAAAATATGTACGTCTGCACATCTTATGCCTAATTATTTTCAAGTGTTCATCCCACTTGAGCCTGTCATCAATCGTTACACCAAGGTATTTGTAGTGAGGAACTCGCTGGACGAATTGGTCCTTTAATTTTAACGGTTCTATCGGTTCCTTCACTCTTCTAAAGTCAATCACTAGCTCCTTTGTCTTGCTTATGTTAAGCTCTAGGTGGTGGGCATCACACCAAGACACAAATCTATCAATTTCTTGCCTATAAGCCACTTCGTTGCCATTTGTTATGAGGCATTGAAGAGCGGTGTCATCTGCAAACTTTATTAAAGGTACACTCAGGTTTTGACTTCTACAGTCATTCGTGTATATTGTGAATAATACAGGGGACAATATACAACCTTAAGGAGCACCAGTATTTGTAGTTATACAGGAAGATATGTTTTGTCCTAATTGAACATATTTGTAGGGCAACATGATCTCAGTGCTATTTAATTTGACTATAAAAAGTGGAGTCGACGATCTTAATTTTCTTCTTTAGGAAGAGAGACAATTTATCTCAACTCACTTGTTGAGATTCAAATTACTTATTACATCCCCTTACGCGGGTTGTATGCCCTCAACAGTTGTAAGTCTAGATTTACGCATTTTTCAGGAGAGCGTAAAAAAAAATCACCAATATTTCAATTTTCTACATTTTTTTATCTACAAAACTCAACAATGTTATGTTAAAGACAATACTTCACTTGACCATATAAATTACCTTGGTTTGCATGCCGCAGAAATGACGAAGTCTCTCCATTTTTTTCTTTTTTTTTTTTTTACAACAGTTGAGTATTCCGATTACAGGGCATATTTCCGTGGACTACAACAGTCGATTCAGGTTTACCTTTCATTTTTAAAAGAAGACAATTTCACTTAACGGCTGAGGAGAGAGAGAGAGAGAGAGAGAGAGAGAGAGAGAGAGAGAGAGAGAGAGAGAGAGAGAGAGAGAGAGAGAGAGAGAGAGAGGAATAATAATAAATGGCATATTACATTCGAAATTACGAAAATCAGAAAACTATTTTTTATTTTGTATGAAATCCATTATAAATTTTACGGTGTTCAAGAACGAAACCTTTTGATCATCTACCTCTTCCCGACTCAAAATTTATAAAAATATTATTTTAAAAAATAATAACACAGACTCTTTTATCCATTTCAACAGTGCAAGGTTTATTTAAAGTTAGATATGATATCGGCACTATTTCACAAGATCTGCAATTTTGTAAAATCTTCACAAATTAACTGGCGAAAGTAGCCGAGGCATTACGGCCGATTGACTGAAAAGCGAACGGCCGTGAAAGTCTATGGTTCAGCCAGATGTAGCCTACCTTCCGGACCAAACCATCGCGCGACATCACATAATATGGTTCCATACAGCCTATTTGAGTCTCACCCACAATCTGTATCTGAGAGCCATTTTATATATTTAATATAAATTGATTGAACTGATTGGGAAGTGCATAAAACTTTAACAAAAACTCACGACCCCCCCCCCCCCCCCCCCCCCCCCCCCCCCCCCCCCCCCCCCACACACACACCTGTTTAATCTTAATCTTTAAAACCACTCATTAAATTTACACACTATTTAAAAATAAACATTTAATAGCACAGTGAGGACCCCATGATAAAAAATTAAATAGATTATTCGGTAGGACGAAAACATTTGACATCTCCCCCCCCCCCCCCCCCCCCCCCCCCCTGCACTTTACAATTAAAAGCCTTTTATCTTTCTCACAGTTTCCAAATAAGACGAAACAGCTTAGAAGAGGCTGTCATAGTTTGACACCTGTCAAAAATCAAAGATGCGACATGGGGTCGAGTAGGAAAAGTTGGTTGTTGATTTTTTAATCTCACCCCCCCCCCCCCCCCCCCCCTCCCCTTCCATCTGCCCCTCCCATTCTTTAAGGGGAGGGGCGACACCTGAAATATCGATTTTTGGGTCAAAATATAAAATTTCAGTTTTTTATGTATTATCAAAGAACAATCATTTTTTCACATATTTCCAGCACTGAGATGGTGATTTGGATAATATAAAGTTTGTAAATCGTCTTTCATAACCATGGAAGTCGACATGAAAATACCAAACTTTTCAATTTTTTGTGAGAATTCAACAGAAAATAATAGGACTGAAAAGCATTATAATACATATCGATGTTGTAAATTTTGATATCGATAGTTTAGTCTACTCTTTGCCCGTCTATTTGACACGGTTTCAGTCTCATAAATATCAGAATATGGGCAGGGGAGGAGTTTAGAAACTGTTAGTCGCGAACAAAGATTGTGTGTCAAACAGCTGATAAGAGGTCAAGTTGTCAGGTAAATACAACGTGATCACGAATGGTGCGATCTGATTGGCTGACCTTGTACTAGACCTCTGACTCCGCGCCAGGGATTGGATGTTGAGACAGGGTGAAAGTTCGCCTCTCTTACTATTATATTTTACTACGATTTGTTTACCTTTCGATTGATCAGTTGTTTTATCAAATTTTGACACGTATTCACGTTAATTATCTCTAAATATTTCCAATTTTTACTGGATTATTATAAATATACCTAAAGTGACAAAAAAATCCAAACGTTGGCAACAGTTATTTGCTACAAAAGCCAAGAAAGCAAGAAAGTTATGATGGCTCGTGGTTGACCCGTGACTACAAATCTTTGATTGGAATTTGGTGTGTGATAGTAGTATTATGATAAAGCGATTCCAAGCAATGCCACAGCGGAAAGAAATGAAATGGGCTATCCTTGCTGGTCTTTACCACGGTTATTACACCAATGACTTCCCTCAACATAGGTATTGTCCTCCTGAACCGGACTCCAGATGCTTTTATAAAAAAAATATATTGCTGCCCATGTGTATCCTGTTGACACAAGCAGCGTGTAAATACACCTTTGAATTTTGATTTAATTCATGAGCACTTGAAGCCTGTATATGCTTTGTTGAAGTGTTGTGAGATGAAGACAACACAAAATCCAAACGAAAGGTTTCATAATTCTGTTTGGTCAAGATGCCATAAAACATACTTCCATTCCCTAAAAAAAGTTGAGTTTGGTGCAGAGTATAATTTTGGTCCAATAGAAATAACATCCCTGAAAGTGTCTTTGGGCATCGGTGGACTGGGAGAACACTCCCAGATGTTGAGTCAGCAAGCAGAGTCAAAAAGACTTGACCAGAGCATAAGGGTTGCTCAACACAAAGAGAAAAAAAAGACGCAAAATGAAAGCTCAGACCCGTGAAAAAGCCCAGAGGGAGGCAGAAAAAGAACACGGGGGACCCTCAAACGGTGCTGATATGTTTTGAGCTGGTTGTACCGTTTTGTCTTATTATTTTCATTCATTGTTATCTTTGATCTCGTTTTTCTCAAAATGACATTTTTTAACACTATTTTTTATCTTATTTTGTCATTTATCAACCAATTGGTTTAAAACTTTGCATGTCTAGAGCTATAGTGATTATCTAAAATCATACAGAAGGAATTTTAAATATCTTTATTATTTTTTTGAAAAATTGACATTTTTATGTCAAAAAACATGATTTTTATCATACCGAAAAAATATAATTTTTAAAAATTTGTAAATAAAAATCTATTTAAAATATTTCAAAAATGCTCTGTATTTTTTTAAATAATATACAAATATACAACCATGCCAAATTTCAAGAAAATTCCATGGAAACTTATTGAGAAAGTAACTTTTTAAAATAGCACCCAGAGAAGAGTAAAATCCAAGATGGCGGCCGTCACCATGGCAACCGGACACGCCCACCGAAATAAATCACATGGTTCGAATCCATTGGTCATAGGCAATGTCCCAATATAAAAAGATATTGGATATAATCATTATTCTTGAAAATAGTTTCAGGTGTCGCCCCTCCCCTTAATCCTTTCCTCCCACTTTTCTATTCTTTCCCCCTCTCTCTCAAAAAATAAAGTCAAAAAAAAATATAAACAAAACAAAAAAAGTCTTGTGTGGCAAAAGCGGATAGGGATCCCTTGTTTTGTTACCTTTCCAGCAATGAGCAAGTATCGACGTGTACATATTATGCAGGTCTGACATCCGAATGCCATATGGGTCGAGTTTAATATTGTTGTAATTGGCAATATTTTGTGTCATTAAAGAAAAACCCATTACAACAATGAGTCAATAGTGAATTAGATTATCAGATCTGCAAATACGTGCACGTCGGCAGGTATCTAGAGACCTGAAGTTTGTTCAGAACTCGAAACATATTGCAAGGAAAGGGCGAGAGTCAATAATATGACTAGGCTAGACTTTTGCCAGTTGACACTGTTGAAAGTCACGCACTACGACAAATGGGATTTATTTTAATTAATTAATGTTTTGCTTCTGTTGACATTCCAACCTACTACTGTGGGGTTCTGCTTTTTTTCTTTCCTTCTTTTCTTTTTTAATAAAAAAAACATAATAATTAATTTTTTGGGGGTGGGGAGTTAAATACACACGTTCTATATATCTGGTCAACATCGTTGGCACATGTTGGCACTGAGCCTCCGCTCAGTGAATTGTCTTTTACCTCACTTGCCAAATGCTTTTGGAGGATGAAAGCATTTTAACATTGGAACGTTGGCAAACAAAGACACAAAAAATTCACAACAAATGTAAGATCATACGCTGGCACCTTGATAACAACAGATCATAGGCTAGTTAAAACAAACTTTGTTATCGAATGGCACAAATAATCAAGAAAACCCAGCACAACAAGTCATAAACCAAAAATAAATATTACAAATATTGTCAACAACTCACGATGTTCTAAACAATACCAGCAACAACTTAATATTGAACTAGACAATCTAACAAACAAACAACACGCCAAACAAAGCATGTTCACGTGTACGAAGTGCAATAATAAATACTGCAATTCAAAGCTCCGGCAGAGCTACAACCAAACGACAAGGCCGTACGTATGACACCATCATAGCTCAATTATCTAACCAACAAAAAGATATGCGAATAAGAATACAAAACTCAAAAACGGAAAGAGAAAGACAGAAACTAAAATATGAACGAAACAAAATATTACACCGCATAAGACGTAGATTAATCGAAATTACAAATGAAGAGTTGGACAAAAAAGATGATAATAATATAGTAAATGAAACAACGCTCAAGCAATGTACAAAGCTCTGAGACTAATAAATCAAAGACCATTTGAAAATCCAAAGATAGAGGACGACTCGGGTAAATTAATTATTAACCCCAATGGCATTTCGAATGTTCTTTTTGAACAAGTTCAAGACAACAAAACTCCACACGTCAGCTTATTTGAGGGAGATCTCCGACCACTATTTAAACCTTTTACACCAAGAGAAGTGAGAAATGCTTTTAAACGTCTAAATAACAACAGAGCACCGGGAGAAGATGAAGTATGCTCTGAACTTCTAAAATTTGGACCACCCTTATTAGATAAACACATAGCGGACATTTTCAATCTGACGTTCGAACACCACCAGAACCTGGATATTAATAAAGAGGAGCTGATATCAATACAAAAGCCAGGAAAACCAAAAGGCCCTCCAAAGAATTAGAGACCAATTACTCTGCTTAACACGATTAGAAAATGGCTCTCCTTGATCACACTGAATAGAATTTCTGTCACATAGTCAAAGCGGATTCAGGACGGAGAGAAGTACTGTAGTTGTAATTTGGACCCACAACTGGCTTGCTGCCAAAACCCTGTCAGAAAAAAAAAATAGAAATAGTTATAACTGGAATAGATATGTCTGCCGCCTTCTATACTATCAATCGCCAATCCTTGTAAAATATTATGAAAGGAATAGTTATGGAAGATGAAGTTAGATTAATCCGATTCCTTATAAATGAAACCTGGATAACGACCAAAATAATCGGTGCCCCAGAGAATAAATCATTCCTTGGCAACATCGGTACATCACAAGGAGACCTTCTAAGCCCTGTTTTATTTATCATTTACCTAGAAAATGTTTTAAAAGATGTGCGTTAATCTGTACCTTCGGCCCAATTACATTTTGAAAACGAATTACCCATGGAAATTGACTTTATTGGCCTCAAACAAGTCAGTGTAAATGACATCCAAAGAGCTTTACAAAATCACCAACTGTACGTTAATAATGGCAAAACAGATGAAACATTACTGTCAAGGAAGAAAGATGAATGGAGAGCCACGAAAAAAGTAGGATCATTATCGGAGACAAGGAATATGTAGAAAGAAGAAAAAGTTTATCGACGGCTGCTCTAAATAAACTATTACAGACATATATGGATTAGAAAAGATAAAATAAAAATAAACACTAAAATCAAATTATACACAATCCTGTTTAAGTTCGTGCTTAAATACAACTGCGGAACATGGGCACTGACTGGAACCGGAGTGCAAAGATTAGACAGATTCCATAGAAAACAACTGAAAAGAGTCCTGAATATACGATACCCCACAAAAATAAGCAATAAACCCCTGTATTAAATATGTAATAGGCAAGATGGCGGCTTTTTGGGCATATACTCAGAAGAGATGATATACCAGCTAATAAAGCCATGAATACTTTTTTCACCCCATCTGGACACAAGAAATATCAAGGTAGACCACCCACGTCAAGTCACACTGTCCTCAATAGAGGCCTAAAACGCCTTCAAAATAACAAAGAATTAAAATCAAAGGAAGACCTTATGAAATTAGCATCCACAGCAACAGACCGTGATTTGTGGAAGGAAATTACACAGATGATTAGAAAGGTAGCCGAGGCGTCCCGATCGAATGATTAGGAAGCGAATGGCCTCAATATCTAATACCTACACACGTTCTAGATTGTAGCTGTTGCCCATAAGACGACAATTAATAAAAATTATCCACCTATTATTATGAAAAGTGTGTTCCCTCAAGGAGTATCAGAATTATCAAAGCTTGAGCATGAAGCAGACATGAGTGAAGGGAACATCAACTTTGTAAGTGAGAATTGATGAGTGGAGCTGTCTACATAGTGACTGACAAATTGCGAAGAGAATCATAGACTATAGATGAAAAACAGCTTTTAAGAATTCTGGAATTATGCGAGTGAAACATCCAAAGTTCAAGACCGCAAAGCTACTACGTGTTAGCATTGAAATAAATATTTACCTTCTCTTAAAACAATATATGCAGATTACAAACTCAAACACTGAAATTGAAACCGTACCATTGTATTATTTGGTCTCGGTTCATTGCTGCTTATTAGGAACGTACGCCCAAAATAGATCTCCCGTCTTTGTTATTTAAATTGTAGATAAAACACTTTCAGTTAAAACAAACATGTATAAATAAAATTGTAATGTAGTTAAATTCAACTTATATGTCTAAATTATTCTGAAAGTCAGGTTACAAATAGCTCTTGTTTAGTTCACACAGGCGCATTAATTTTTGAATCATTAACTTTTTCGTGGTCTAAAATAGATCTACAGTTATTTTAAAAATATATTTCACCATTTGTTTAATAAAATATCAATATATAGACATTATCTGATACACGATAGAGTATTTATGAGTATGTGTTTATTTTGCCACCTAACAACCACATTTTAATGGATACTTTTTTTTCTATAATTTGCTATGGAAGGTGAGCGGTCAAAGGCAGGTGAACGTGTTTTACCACATGCTACCAGACTTTTGTTTTGAAGACGTTATCTAAATGGTTACCGTCTGCTTTCGTCTGATCTCTCTTGTTATTTGTTTTGCACACGTCACATGGTGTTTCCCAGTTTTAAATAGGAATAATAATAACAATAATGATAATAATAATAATAATAATAATAATAATAATAATAATAATAATAATAATAATAATAATAATAATAATAAATAACAATGACGATGATGATGATAATGCTAATAATAATAATAATATAGTATATCCCAGAAGGTAATTATGTCACTACATGTCCAAAGACGACCAAGAGCAATTATGTCAATATATTGCATCTCATCACTTGACAACAATATGCATCATTTTTCAAACGTTGAGTTAAAATTGGAAGTAGAAGTCTTGATGTCACACCTTCCTCTCTTCCAGTTATAACTCACTGGAAGTGTGAAACCAGTCCTCCAGATGACAAACAATGAACAGATTGAATCATACGGTGGATGACTATTTTAGTCGCAGGATGTACATGCAGATTCTTATAATTGCATGGCGTAAAAGAGCGAGGATGAATGATCTTTCAAACTATCAGTTGCACAAGGCATGTATCCAGCCATCCGTAGGACTGGTTTCACACTTCCAGGGAGATTAGAACCAGTATTTTGACATCACATTATTGTTGCTTATTGTAAGTGATGCTCAGGATCTGTGGGCTGTGTGCTTCGGGTGATAAGCATGTACTGAGGTGCCTTCTGTTCACGTTCATGGGTTAATACCAGTCAAAAATAAAAACACTGAAAAGTTTATTCGACTAGTTTAACAAAGTATTCTATAAATGACGTACGTATATCCAATCGTTGGAAAGCAACAAATCGTGTGATTGATGACCTGGTTGGACGAAAACATGAATATAGATCGCTCCCATACCATTGATGATGTGCAATTGTACAAAGTGTGTGGGTGTAAATTAGATTTTCTCTTTTCTTTTCCACTTATTTTATTTTATGACTGGTGGGAATATTAAGATTATGGTCTGCACTTACAACCCACAAGAAAAATTGAGACAAGCAGGACTAGGACGGCTATGTGGTCTTGTGGTGTGACACTCGCTTTTGGATTGGAAGGTCCTGAGTTCAAGCCTCGCTCTGCACATAGTGGAGTCCTTGGAGAAGTCTCTTTACTTACATTCTCTCACCATACCTAGGTGTAAAATGATTACCTGGCCGTTAACGTCTTGCTGTCAGAAAAAATTGTAATATGCGATATTACCATTTTTTTTCTGACAGACATTAACGGTCATGTCTCGTTCTACATGTTACGTGTTACTGTTGGTCACTGACCCTTTGTAAAGAGCTTTGAGCATGTTTCGAAGATATTGCGCTATGTAAGAGCTGATTTATTTTTTTTTTTAATTTCAGTTAAAACAGGGAACATTAGTAGATTCTGAGAGCAATCTATCCACGTGTCAAACTTGAAATCACCCTAAGTCTCACCAACACATCGACCAGCTGGATAGAACGTACCAACACACAAAACTGTGTTTTATGTTTTTATGTTTTTAAGGGTTTTACGGCGCTTGCAACACATTAAGGTCATATCAGCGCCAGTAAAAATGAAGAAAATGGCATAGTGAAAAGATTTAGAATTACAATTAAAGCACCCAAGAAAAGGTAAGACAAAGGGGAATTGGTTCAAGTAGGAAACAGATGCAGATTCCAAGAGCACACTTTCAAAATACTTAGTTTGAGATCACCTAAATGTCTCATTCAGACATAAGCACAGGTCCCCACTAAGAGGAATACACTCCTTTTTACTGGAACTGATATGACCTAAATGTGTTGCAAGCGCTGTAAAACTCTTAAAAACAAACAAACAAACAAACACTTTTAGGTCATTTCAGCAACAGGAAAAAGGAGATGGGATAGTAAAAGAAAAATCTACATTTTTACAATTAAAGCATGTGAGAAAAGGAATAGCGAAGAGAACTGGTTCACATGTGGATTCCAAGAGCAAACTATTAATTTATTTTGTTTGAGACGACATAAAAGTCTCATCTAGACACAAGTCCAGGATCCTACCACTCGGAATACACTAATATACTTACAAAACATGATATTCAAAACAAAAAATTACTACTGTATATGACAAAGAGATGATTAATAAGGAAAAAACATCATTTCCCAAAATTAATACTACACCTTTCATTGTTTCCCTCTCAGCCATGGGACTCCATGGGACAAAATAGTGATCTCATTTCAAGACAAAGACGAAAACAGAAGATGATAGAAGACACAGCAAGTGACCTCCTGCCCACTATGGGAGGTCAGAGGACCCCCCCCCCCCCCCCCCCCCCCCCCCAGTTGGTAAGGCTAGGTCAAAACCAAATGATCTGAATGGAACAAGAACACAGAAAAAGCTTCATAGACAGAGCAAATGATTACATAGAAAGCAGACACAGCAAAGATAGATCAATGTAGAGTATCCCGCTCAAGAAGCCAATGTTCCCCCGCCCTAATGATAATTCTACTTACACAATCCAAACGATTATGCCATAGCCTGCTATACAGACGCATAAAATGGTGTGTACATTGTATAAATATTATTCAAATTATTTTTTTATATTGTCATGACAAACTTGAATAGTGCATCTCCTTTAGTACGGTCTTCTATGTTTTTGTTTTTGAGTGTTTTAAGGCACTTGCGACACCTTAAAGTTATTCAAGTGCCAGTCAAAAGGAAGAAAATGGGAGTGTCAAAAAGTTAAAGACTTACAATTAAAAGTACATATGCAGATTCTGAGAGCACACTGTCAGTGTACTTAGTTTGAGATCATCTAAGTTTCATCCTGATCCGATCCCACTGCTTATAGATCATTGAATACATCATATTCAAAACAAAAAATATAACAGTGCATAACAGAGAAAATATTTATATGAAAAAAAAATATATATTATCATCTCCCAAAACTATAACTACACTTTTGACTGTTTTCCTCCCAGCCGAGGAATAGGTTAAATCCAAGAAATCTCATTCCATGGCAAAGACAGAAAGCAAATTGGAAAACAGATATATAGGGGATAGGAGGCACAGCAAGTGACATCCATGTCCACTATGGGAGGGCAAAAGACCCCACCAAATGGTGTTCTAAGCATGGGCATCCATTTCAAATAAAGCAATTTTCTGAATTTTGTAAAATGTTTTTAAAACAAATGGTTCATTTCATTAAAAAAAAAAAATACAATAATTATACAAATACTTGGCCTCGCTTTTTAATGTTTTTCAGTGTTTCAACCTTCCTTTTTCAACTGCAGTTTCTTAAAATACTATTTGACACGGTTTAAAGACCGGGTAAAACCCGTAAAACTCCAATGTTCAAATACCTTTCAGCCTTTTACCATGAAAGAGGTATTCTAAAAAGTAAAAGCACACTTTTAACAGCAAAATGATAAAATGAGAATTGTGAAGTAAAAAAAAAAACAAAAAAACTTTATTTATAATAATCTTTGAGGAAGGATAAAATGCCACAAATACAAAATGAACACACACAGAAATCTTAGCACACAGGTGAAAAATAAAAATTATACATATCACCTACTTTGTGCTGTGCCTTCAACTATTTTCAATGAATCAACAGATTGGAAATACTGAGAATAATATGAGATAATATCAAATAAAGATAAGGGACATCATTTCCATTTACAAATTACTCTAGTTCTTTTCTAAAAACTCTTTCAAAGCCACTGTTGCTTTATATCTGTGCGATATCTTGTTCTTTACATCTTTGTCCAATTCTGCATAGGTCTGCTTATATCCGTCTGGCTGAAATACTGGATCCCACCCAAAATCAGTTGGTCCTCGTGGTTCAACAATGGATCCATTGCACTTGCCACTAAAACAATGAATTGGAGCTCCCTCACCAGAGCTATAGGCAAAGACACACTGTGCATATGCTGTCTTGTCTTCAAACCCATGTAGAAGTCTATAAAGACCTACGGAAATTGAAAAATTCATTAATTCATTTATCTGTTCTAGCATTTAGCTATAAAAGCTTTTATTATTAATTTCGAAAAAAAAGTGGAAAAGAACAGGAGAGAAAGGAGACCATTTCACAGGCAAATTTATGGTTAAAAAATAATAAAGGCTCTAGAGACAAAAAAATATAAGCTTGCATAAGATCAACTATCGGTAGTAACACAGTGGTAGCATTCACACGTGCTCCATTGACTACTCAAAGTTTTAAAAAATAAAATAAAGCAAACTCTGCAATAATAAATTCCATCTTAAACATCTTGTTCTCATATGCCTGCATAAATCATTCAACAAAAGTCAAATTTCTGCAATACAGTTACAATAAAGAATAACAGATGACCTACAACACTTGTTTAATGGAATTATTTTTACAGTCCAAGCCGTTATTGGGACAGCCACTTTAATGGGACGATTCCTTGGTAAGGGAATCTTTTTTATATAAAAAATCATACCATTTCCAACTCCCAGTCACTTTATTGCCGCGACCCGCCGCTTAATGGGGATGACATTTGACAACGACAGTCCCCACTCAAGAGCTCTTTCATTGTCTTTACTCTTTTAAAATGATGGTTCATTAAATGCAAATTAGTCGTACCATTCATCACAGAGGTGTAAGCAATTAAATTTACCTGTATCCCATATCCCCTGTTACTGTTAGTGACTATCGACTGCCATCGTCACATTCATGGTCATTGGCCACAATGCTAGGTTCGCATGCAAACTGACCATGACCATTGGTGCGATGGATTATGAGTGATGGCTTTGTTTTTTCAAGGCTGTCATCACCAAATGGTTTGTTTGTTCAATGAGACAAATGGGTAGACAATGCATTCTTGATTCGCTGCTGACTTGTGTAACAGTTCTGAGTCTGAGTGGTTAAGGCATTGCAATGTGACCCTGATGGTATGCTCCAGTCACTTTCTTTTTTTTCCTTGGCAAGATTTTTAACCCCCAATTTGCTCACTTTGGACAACATTGGTGGTTACTGTTGACATCAGACATCTTGTTTGATGGATATTTATATTCCTTCAAGGAATGCCTAGGCAATAGCATCTCATTATGACGCGCAGATGGGTGCAATTTTTTTTTTTTAATCTGGGGGAGTTTATGCTGTGGTTAATTGGAAAAAAATGATTTCAGGAAGTGATTAGATTACAACTTTTTATAGCAATGACTATGAAAAATGTTTTTTTCTCTTTTTGAGGAAAATTTTTGTCTGAAATCAAAGCCCTATCTCCACTGAGTAAAAATGTTTTTGAATTTTGAAATTCCATTCATAAATAAACAAGTTATGCAGTTTCAAAGGTGTCATTTATTTGGATGACCCAGAGAGGAAAAAAATGCGAAAATATGGGACGCTTTTTCGGCATTTTTTTCGACCTTTGGTTGTATCTTGCGTAATAAGTGGATTAAAAGATTGAAATTTGGCAATTTTATGGCAAATTTGATAGAGAATATGATGAAAACATTAGAAGAGTTCTAACGTATATATAAACACACACACACACACAAACACAGAGAGAGAGAGAGAGAGAGAGAGAGAGAGAGAGAGAGAGAGAGAGAGAGAGAGAGAAAGAGAGAGAGATTGCGTACGTAAACAAAAGAAGTATAGAAGGAAAAGAGAAATTGAACAAGGGGACAAAGGTTACTGATAGAACGTGACTTGAACACAATAATTAAACAATAATTAAGTAGATCATATTGCAATCGAAAGTT
Source organism: Berghia stephanieae (assembly GCF_034508935.2). NCBI lineage: Eukaryota > Metazoa > Mollusca > Gastropoda > Nudibranchia > Aeolidiidae > Berghia > Berghia stephanieae. The sequence continues at coordinate 45,017,197 of NC_088360.1, forward strand.
TTTAACATTATAATTTCTTAAATTCTTGTAAATTAAACAGTCAAATTATCAGCTGTTTATTGAACCCAAACGCAATGGCAGACGATAAACACCCCTCTGCCAGTGAGACTGCGCAGACATTTTAACTAGTCATGAACTTTAAAACGAGGTCAACCAATCAGAAAACGCTTTGCCACGACTCACTCAGCCGCTGTTTGGTGCCAAATCGTTTTGAACTTGTGATTCGTGCTGTAGGGGGGCAAAATGGCTTTGTCTTTTACGAATGAAGAGCAAATTAGGATGGTGTTTTGAAAAATACGGGAAAAGTACTTGTCATATTCATATGAAATTTTACAACCAAAAAGAAGAAATGTACATATATTACCTTGTCAGCGACAAAACCTACACGCCCGGTAGTTTCAGAAATATTTTACTCCAAAGATTAAAAATCTATTTTTAACGGTCTTCTGGTAATCGTACGAGTTTTGTTGCTTGACATAATCTAAAATGACCTTTTGTCTAACTGTGTGCCAACTTTCAGTCATATTCATCGATAAACAGCGTCGTAATTAATTTTTTTTAATAGCATATACCAAATGGCTTCGTCCCATATTTTGTCGCGAATTTGGGCACTTAGTGAGCGAAAAAGAGGCCCAAAGATTTGTGCGGGATAGTCATTGCTACTTTTTATCAACTAGTTGTAAAGCACTTTGAATATGTTTTGTGGATATTGAGCTATATTAAAAGCCCAAATTTGGGTTGTTATTTTTTTAGTTCATCGTGCTATAATTTGTTATGTTTCTAGTGGCGAGGAAAATAAACAGCTAAACACCAGTGATATCAATTACAGTGGAACCTCCCGATTACGACACCTCTGAATAGCGACAACCTCCTGATAACGACATTGGCCCGTGGTCCCAATTTTTTTTCTATTTAAGATCAGTTAAAAAAAACCTCCAAATAACGACGCACTTTTTTATAAAACCTCCGAATAACGACATCATTTTAGCGATCTGATACTAAAAATACCGAGTATGAGTACTCAAAGTTTATAAAAACGATTGACCAATGATAACGCAGCTTTTGAAACCAATGAGAACGCAGCTTTTTTTGACGAATCTTGGCTGATATGCATTAATAAAAACCAAGGTATAAATGTAAGTGTAAGCAAGTAACCACAAAATCTTGGAAAATGTGATATTATGTGGTGATAGAAGTAGTAGTAGTAGTAGTAGTAGTAGTAGTAGTAGTAGTAGTAGTAGTAGTAGTAGTAGTAGTAGTAGTAGTAGTAGAAGTAGTAGTAGTAGTAGTAGTAGTAGTAGTAGTAGTAGTAGTAGTAGTAGTAGTAGTAGTAGTAGTAGTAGTGGTAGAAGTAGTAGTGGTAATAATAATAATAATAATAATAATAATAATAATAATAATAATAATAATAATAATAATAATAATAATAATAATAATAATAATAATAATAATTTAAAAAATACTAATAATAATACTATTAATAATAAATAATAATAATAATAATAATAATAATAATAATAATAATAATAATAATAATAATAATAATAATAATAATAATAATAATAATAATAATAATAATAATAATAATAATAATAATAATAATAATAATAATAATAATAATATAATAATAATAATAATAATAATAATAATAATAATAATAGTATAGTAGTAGTAGAAGTAGTAGTAGCAGTAGTAGTAGTAGTAGTAGTAGTAGTAGTAGTAGTAGTAGTAGTAGTAGTAGTAGTAGTAGTAGTAGTAGTAGTAGTAGTAGTAGTAGTAGTATAGTAGTAGTAGTAGTAGTTAGTTGTAGTAGTAGTAGTAGTAGTAGTAGTAGTAGTAGTAGTAGTAGTAGTAGTAGTAGTAGTAGTAGTAGTAGTAGTAGTAGTAGTAGTAGCAGTAGTAGTAGTAGTAGTAGTTGTGTTTGTGTGGGAGGAGGAGGAGGGATTTTATCTAACTCGCAGCGTCCGAATTACCTGTTTTTGTTTGTTTTAAAGGGTTTTACAGCGCTTGTGACACATCTATGTCATATCAGCGCCAGTAAAAAGGAAGAAAATTGGATAGTAGAAAACATTCTAGATTTACAATTAAAATGACATAAGAAAAAGTAAGACAAAGGGGAATGGTTTAAATAGGGAACAGGTGTAGATTCCAGGAGCACACTATCAGTGTACTCAGTTCAGATCACCTAAAAGTCTCATCCAGACACACGCACAAGAACCCTCTAAGAGGAATACACTACAATGTTTTGTTTGTTTTGTCAATGTTAATAAAAACTGGTCCCGCGAGCCTTACCACGCCCACTTTGTCCGCCATCTTGGAAACCTCTAAATAACGACATCTCCGGATAACGAGATAAAAACTCGGTCCCGTGGCATGTCGTTATCGGGAGGTTCCACCGTAATAACAAAAACAAAACAAATTAATTACCATTTGTTCCCATTTTCTTCAAAAACCATTTAATATATGGACCTGGCATCCCCCCAAGAGCATTATAGCACAAGCTGGTATCCTCCACTATCACTGGCCCTTTCACACTCTGCACAGCCATAGCACATTTTGCTCTGGCAACTTCCTCTGGCTCCCCTTGGTATTCTGGTAGATCAACATCCTGGATTTCAATCTGTGGTTTTGGAAATGATAACCAATATATATTTTTATGAGGAAAACAAAAGAAGATGATAAGAAAGAAATATGTATGAGAGTAGAGTCGTGCTATTTGTGTAAACAGAAAATAAACAAACATCTGAGTTGAGTGGGAGTCAAATCTGAGATTTAGTTTGCATATCATGATCCACTTGGATGAGAGAGAGAGAGAGAGAGAGAGAGAGAGAGAGAGAGAGAGAGAGAGAGAGAGAGAGAGAGAGAGAGAGAGAGAGAGAGAGAGAGAGATGAAGAGAGAGAGAGAGAGAAACCCACTTCAAAAGAAATCTCTGACACCCCCCCCCCCCCCCCCCCCTAAGTAGATATAAGAGCGGAAATGCAAGACGGACACTGAGTTTGAACACCCAATTTTTGGAGTGGTGGATAGCAGCCATGTGAATGATGCTGTTCCAGATGGATCTTTTTCAATGTAATATTTTTTAGTCATTTCGTTATCATTAGTACAGTTGCCTGATTCACCCACTCTTATCAATTTATATTTAACCCAACACTATAGTTTACTTCATGTTTGTTAATGCTTCTATATGTTTACATGTTTGTGTTATTGTGTTATTCTTGAAAAAAAAAAAGAGCGCTATAACTTACGGAAGAGGCTAGGGAGACCATGGTTAAGTCAGTAACTTCAATTTTGAAGATTTCACAGATCAGAGTATTTTTCTTTCATTGGAGATGTGAGACTATTTCAGGACATCAATGTTCATAGTATAAAAACAAGTTCAAGTGAGCATCCATTCTTGAGTGGGGAACCATAAACTTGGATGGCTTGCTCTTATTTTGTTGAATATCACCAAGGGATAATTTGACTTATCGTTTAGACCTTTGCAAAATATTGTCACTTTGTCATGCTTTCTTTGCTGCTGTAACAGTTCAAGATCAGTTTCTTGTTTTTTTTCTTTTTCTTTGTTGTTTTGATTTATAAAGTTTACTGCTATATTTGCAACACTTTAATTTCATTTCTCTCTTTTTGTCGTATAAGTTTACGGCCATTACTTAATTGCATGTATATATATGGGCTGAAACACTCCACAAATTATTAATTTCAGAAATTTACTTCCAATTTTTCATCATTCAGATCATCCACTTTTCCACTCAAAATGAACATAATAGCAGTCAGAAAATGGTACCCTAAAAGCCCAAAGAAGGGCTGCCAGCTCCCCTCCAGTCCCCAACCAAGATTATCTCGGGACGTTTTGATTTTATTTTTTTCAATATATATGTTGTTTTTTTTTAATCTATAAAAAAAAAACAAGGCAATATCAACGTTTGCAGCATGATATAAACCTACAGAGGACAAGTTTTTTTTAAAAAGTGATGTAGTTTTTGGAACACTCTCCTCCAGAATAGTAGAAGTGCTCACTCATTATCAGCTTTCACATCAAAAAATTGAAAACTCACCTTTTTATCTCAGGATTTCAATTTTGAAAATGAAGTTTTTCCTGCCATGTATGTAAAATGTAATGTCTATTGCTATGTAAGTAATTTAAATTGCTATGGTTTATCTTTCATTGTATTTCTTTATTTTCCTTAAGAATGCAAAGCACCTTGAGCATGATGAAATCCGGGTAAGGCGGTATTCAAATGCCATATATTATTATTTATTATCATTATTATGATCAAAGTTGTTATAATTATGGAAATTGTATTAAACTAAATAAAATATTTGAAGATTTTTTTTAATGTGTTCAGGAATAAAAATTAAAGCTCCCGTTTTCATTGTACCCAGACATGTCTGTCAATGAGAGTGAGAGAATATTTTCACCCCTAAGAATGTGTTTAGTCAGAAAATATGCTGCTATGTTCTTATATTTTTTAAAATCACAGCAGCAAAGCTCTCATGAAGCTGTGTTCATCTGATGAGATACACAAGATGAATGGTTGGGCAAAATGTTGCCTGTTTGAATTGCGCAATGCAAAAAAAAAAAAAATTATTAAAAAATACTGCAATCTCCCTGGCTAAATTGACATATCTGACTGAAGTAGACATCAATCGTGGCCTCCCAAGACATGTCCATAATTTAATTGTATGCATAATAAATTTTTGTGAGGTTTGGCTGTTAGCTGTTCTGACCCCCTTAAACAATTATTTTTTGCAATATTTCTACAAGACAATAATAAAAAACAAACCTTGTGAGGGAAATCTGTTCCAAATATTTGAATAAATTCTTTCAGTTTGTTCTTGTTGCCAGTGCACAGTACAATTGGCCGAGACATATTGCTTTCTATTTCTGAGTCTAAGGAGAAAAAAATTGTAGAGAATTATAGCTCAAACTTACTCCACAATAGACAAAGACAAGTAAAGAAACCTACATGCATTCCATGATACTTATGAGATTTTCCAACATTCCATTATTTTTATTATTTTATAATAATAATAATATATATAGAGTGCCAATCTCCACCAAATGTGTTCAATTATTGATACTTCCATAAAAAAGTGGTCCCTGATGAGCAGATTAACTTTACTGATCTTTTGACTAGGAACCAGTTTTCACATTTAATTTTTTGTAAATTATTTTTACTTCTTTCCGAGTCAGAGAGAATTTTCTTTTTTTAAGTTTTCACAAACATATAATTAGGAGGCAGGTAACTACCGATTCCGAGTTATATTTTTGCGATGATTGACAGGTGTAAAAACTATGACACATGGGATCTTTCGAAATATACGATCATCCGACATAAAGGGAAAGTTGCTTTTTAATGACTTAATATAATATTAGACAATAAAATGTCCGTTTTGCAATGTTTTTCAGGGGTAGTAACTATTTAAGGAATTTGCTAATTTAATTGTTTCATGGGTTTCCCCTTAAATGGAGTTGTTGAATAAATGCCGTCTTCGTAACCATTTTTAAAATGTTTTTTTTTAAATTGTTTTTTTTGGTGTATTTTAAAAATATTTTTGGGGGTTTTCGTTTTTCATTAAAAATTGTTGAAAGAGTTGAGTTCGGGATGCCGTGTTTTTTTTACATATCTCCGTCTTGATCAACTTTTTTTTTCATTGACTTCACATAGTATTTTGATTTTAAACTCAAATGTGTAAGCACAGTGCTTTCTTTTAGTAAAATGTAAAGCTAAAATAAGATCTAAGTTCTTGTGCGATAATTGATAGTGAATGATGCGAGCTACTCAGAGGTGAAGTGAAATGGAAATGAAAAGGAGTGTCAATGCTAAGCTGTCTACTACACCCCTCTTTTGTTGAAAAGCCATTAGGTTCAAAGGCCCAATTACATAGAACCTCCCCCCCCCCCCCTCACACACACATTTAAACAAAGTGGAAATGAAATGGCATTTCAATTCAATGGTAAGTTGTCTACCCCCCCCCTTATCGTCGTGTTGAAAATCCAGTCAGTTCCAAAGCATCAACACACGAGCGAGAACATCTCGCTTGCGTGATTCTACACCCCAACTCCCCCTCTTTCCTCATTTTTTGACTTCCTTTTCCAGTCTGTGCGACTGTGGTGTTGGCCAAGTCCAAGTGCAGTGATTGAAGTGTTTGCCTCCCCCCAACCCACCCATCACCCTCATCTTATACTTACGCTCTGTTTAATATCGCTGGGCATTATTACGTGTGGCCTCCTTCCCAAATTTTTGAAGAAAAATAGAGAGAGAAAAGGGGAAGGTGCTCTCAAGTTGTTTCGGTTTAAAGAAAGTCCTGCTTAGAAGTACAGTAGAATTACTTTAAACCGAAATTTTGGGGACCTTCTAAACCATTTCGGTTTAAAGACATTTTGGTTTAAAGCAAGTTCCCATTTTGCAATGTTTTTCAATGGTAGTAGCTTTTTAAGGAATTTGCTCATTTAATGGTATCATGGGTTTCCCGTTAAATGGAGTTGTTGAATAAATGCCGTCTTCGTAACCATTATTTATTTTATTTTTTTGGTGTGTTTTAAAAATATTTTTGGGGGTTTTCGTTTTCAATTCAAAATTGTTGAAAGAGTTGGGTTCGGGATGCCGTGTTTTTTACATATCTCTGTCTTGATCAACTTTTTTTTCATCGACTTCACATAGTATTTTGATTTTAAACTCAAACGTGTAAGCACAGTGCTTTCTTTTAGACATCTTTTAGTAAAATGCAAAGCTAAAATAAGATCGAAAGTTCTTGTGCGATAATTGATAATGAATGACGCGCAGCTTCTCAGAGGTGGAGTGAAATGGAAATGAAAAGGAGTGTCAATGCTAACCTGTCCACTACACATCTCTCTTTTGTTGAAAAGCCATTAGGTTCAAAGGCCTAATTTCATAGAACCCCCCCCCCCCTCACACACACACACTTAAACAAAGTGGAAATGAAATGGCATGTCAATTGTAAGTTGTCTACCCCCCCCCCCTTCCTTATTCTCGTGTTTAAAATCCAGTCAGTTCCAAAGCATCAACACACGAGCGAGAACATCTCGCTTGCGTGATTCTACACCCCAACTCCTCCTCTTTCCTCATTTTTCGCCTGCCAGTCACCCGCTGTCTTCCTTTTTCAGTCTGTGCGATTGTGGTGTTGGCCGAGCCCAAGTGCAGTGTTTGCCTCCCCCCCCCCCCCCCCCCACCTCACCCATCACCCTCATCTTATACGTACGCTCTGTTTAATATCGCCGGCATTGTTACGTGTGGCCACCTTCCCCAATTTTTGAAGAAAAATTGAGAGAGAATAAAGGAAGGTGGTCTCAAATTGTTTCGGTTTAAAGAAAGTCCTTCTTAGAAGTATTTCGGTTCATCGTAAGAATTAGTACAAAGATAATGAAGAAACTAGTACAATTTATTAAATTCTTTGCGGTTTAAGGTATTTTTCGGTTTAGCTTCTTTCGGTTTAAAGTAATTTTACTGTATTTCCGTTCATCGTAAGAATTAGTACAAAGAAAATGGAGAAACTAGTACAATTTAGTAAATTCTTTGCGGTTTAAGGTATTTTTCGGTTTAGCTTCTTTCGGTTTAAAGTAATTTTACTGTATTAATTTCAAATTCCATGCTGTACCCCTCGTGAGTGATAATTTATTGAAACATTACGCATTTCTATTGTGATGGAAATGCCTACCGATGTGTGCATATTAGCAAATCCGATAACTAATCACAATTATGGGCTTGATTAAGTTTAACACTCTTTTAATTGACAATGTTTTATGGTTTTTGATTTTTATTATTATTATTTTATTGAAGCTCAAACAATCTTCATATTTTCGTTTCTACGAACACGTTGCCTTTTCAAATTAAAATTTTGCCCTTAGTCGACCAATTCTACAAGAAAAAAAGTAATTGTGTCTGTCAGTTTTGTTACTTTACTACAACAATAACAATGAATGAACTTGATGAACTGTGATGTCCAAGTGATTGTCGAAGTTGAAAATACATACGAAATAGTGAAATTGGAGAGGCTTCGTATAAATAAAATTAAATAAAGAAAATTCCCTTTATTCATCCCATAGGGGAAATTTGTCTCTAGGGTCTATTCCAAGGGAAGACTGGAATAACCCAGGCGTCAGCCGCAGTGCAGCGCCGCAAATTGAGCTAGGGCGAGGTGGTGACTTGCTCAAGGCCACACAACGCAGCTGTTACTACTATAACCACTACGACTACTTCTACTATTACTTTTCTCTTACTATTTCTACTACTACTACTACTAGATACTCTAATACTGTTACTGTTATTACACTTCATTCATACTCCAACCACCACTGAGTACAGACGATACAAATTTTGCATTTTATTTTATTTGTTTTCCACATTAAATTTGTATTGTTGTGCTGACGAAGGGTTTGAACCCGAAACGTCCATTGCCTTATTGTTCCCATACGAAGCCTCTCCATTTTCACTCGTTTGTTAGTATTTTCACGGTCACCGGCTTCAACTTCAACTTCAGTACTTCAACTTCAGGCAGCCCCTACCGTTTTCTTGATACTTTTGTCGGAGTTGAGTGAGATAATATGAATTTGATTATTTAATATTCTCTGTTCCCTCGGGGAGATAAGAACAATGCTTTCCTGTTCTTATTTATTCATTACCGTGGCACCGATCAAACAAATTTATCACTGTCCACTTAAAACTACTTCTACCGCGTTGTCCACAGCTGTAAGAGATGTAAACAAATAAATGTTGCCAAACATAGGACTAGACTAGACTCCCTCAGTAAAGAGTTCCGTAAACGTGGCTCTCGCATGGACACGGCCGCGATGAAGAAGTGAGAAAGCAGCGGACATGCCTCGTGATTACCTGCGCGTGCAGTAGCGCGCAATAAGAATTTAATACAAGTCCGTGTTTGGTGTAATTACCAGAGCAGAAGGATTCGCTATAAAAAACCCAATGTGGAATATTTATTATTTACAATTTAATAAATTAATATCATTATGAACCTTCATTTATAAGTGTCGGTTTGGAATTAATATATATATCGAGTATCAATTTATACACGTTCCATTCATAAGACAGGGATGTGTGTACTATGATTGTGACTTGTATTGAGATGTATATTATCACAATATATTAAGAATATTATTGTAATGGTGTTTTCTTGGGCAGCATGGGTGCACTAATCAGGACTTGAAAAGACAGAGCAACGTGTCCAGTGATAGAGAAATGACATAACATTTCATAAATTTTCATTAAATAACAAAATTCTGCTAGACAAATGGATTCTGGTGGTGCGGCGTGTCAAATTTATTCCAAACAATTCTCATCGATTGTGCAGTGAACATTTTTTAAAAGAAGACTACCACGAGGTGGGTAGGAGAAGAATGTTAAAGAGAAATGTTGTTCCTTCAAAATTCAGCTATCCTACTCGTTTACAGACAAACGTCTCGCAACCACGGAGACAAATAATAAGACAGTACGTCCCCAAAAAATGCAAAACAAAACTACAATGATCAAAAACATATTTCATGACCATGGGGCTTATTGTACAAACATTGATGATAGACTAATAATTATAAAATGTAAAAAAAAAAATTTAAAAATCACTCTCTTGCAATAAAATTACAAAATCAGCAAAGCAAATTTATTAAGAGAAAGCTTCGTGGGCAGCAAAAACTAAAAGATATCAAAAACTTATGTGATAAAAAAAAATGATAGAAAATGCGGCATACGACATTCTTGATGATGCTTTTGGAAAATCGGGAATGTTTGTGTCCTTGTTCAAACACATATTCAAAAACAAGAACGAAAAAAGCACCGCACGACAATATTGCGATCGAACAGTAATAAATAAGTTTGCTGCGACACTCCACTCCCTGTCACCAAAAGCAATAAATACATACGTGCGTTCGATTTTGAATTTGCCACACCCTTCAACGATAAGAAAATGGAAAGATTCTTTAAATTGTAATCCTGGATTCCTGACAGAGATGTTAGAAGTTGAAAAAAAAATGGTTGACGCTCACGGTCCTCATTGCTCGTTGGTGGTAGACGAGATGAGACTCCGTCAACAGGTAGTATGGAATCCCAAATTGCATTGTTATTCCGGCTTTGTTGATTACGGTGGAGGTCCTCTTAACGATTGCATTGCCTCTGACGCTATTGTAGCTATGAATTTATGTTAGTGTCTCTATTCTCATGGTAATGAAAAATGTTGCTGCTCGAAGCTCGAAGAAATAAATAACAACGTGAAATTGAATGTAAGCTTCAATTCAATATACGAAAAAAGATAAAACGTTGTCCAAACCTGTCGCTTAAATCTCTTGCCAGTTTCTCCCACGTATGTCTTGTGGCAACGTTTGAAGATTATACCGTAAATTAGACTACGATATGACGTTTCGGGTTTCCCTTTTATCAACAAAACAGGATGAATGAAACACTACAGGCGAATGAGATAATGTGGTAGTGATATTGTTAAGATGAATAAACAAAGGAAATAGTATGCTCCTTTGTAAGGAAGCACGAATCAAAATAGACCAATAAATATTTGTAAAAGGTGCGCAAATTAATTAAGTCAAAAGAGGTGAAGAGGAGAGGAACTGTGTAATGCAGTAGATATAGAAAGTGAAATAATATGATAACGTGTAGACTATTGTTGGAAAATAAATACAATGGAATTGGAAATAAATACAAAATATAAGGGATGTGGGTATTACTATATTATAATCATTAGTGGCAGTAGTAGTAGTAGTAAAAGTAGTAGTAGTAGTAGTAGTAGTAGTAGTAGTAGTAGTAGTAGTAGTAGTAGTAGTAGTAGTAGTAGTAGTAGTAGTAGTAGTAGTAGTGCCTCCCTGTATTTCCTATGTTGTTTAGTGGTGTGACAAAACTGAAGGACGGCGATTTGGATGTCGTGCAATTCTCGATGACTGGACCCATTGAAGTGGTGGGAGACAGGTTTGTCCTCGTCTTTTTCAATAGACCGCAGATGTTGTCCAAACCTGTCGCTTAATCTCTAGCCAGTTTCTTTCATTACATGTATGTCTTGTGGCAACGTTTGCAGATTATACCGTAAATAAGACTACGATCCGTGCAGGTGAATGCGTGTCGGATGTTCCACACTTTATCCGGGAATTTGAGCAGATAGGTGACTGTGTCAATTTACAGCAGACATCAATCTGGTGACGTTTGAGGAAGTGGTATAATGCATCTGTTTTGGTTGCAAAATGCCTTCTGCATTCCAATGCATTATTCGTAAAGTTACTCTTCTGTTGTTAATATAGCCAGTAGCTTTCCCTCCCGACCCACAAGACGAAGGCATGTCCTGATATTATGATATGATGCTATAAGTCCAGATTTATGTAGGCTTTTACAGCCTTTTATCTGCTCTTTACAAACAGTATTTTTCTGCTTCACAATGGGCATCAAGACGGCGCTTGAAATCCTGCAATGAAGGGGCGTCGACAACTGTTGCAGGCAGGCGGTTCCCGAACTGAGAAAAAGTTCTGCCTAAGGTTTAGAGAAAACCTTTCCTTGGAGAGTTTGAATCTATGTCCTCTGGTGGTGCTGGTGGAATCAAGATTGAGAAGGCTCCAGGGATTGAAAATAAATGTCAAGAAAACAAAAGCAATGATCATACCCAAAAATGTAGAAACACTAAAATTACAAATACAAATTGATGGAAATACAATAGCAGTCGAAAGCTTTGTATAAATTGGTCAGTTAATAACAAAAGATGGAAAATCGGAACAAGAAATAAGAAGAAGAATAGGGTTGGCAAAAAAAAATGCATAGATGAAAAACAAAAAGATTCTAAATAACGAACATATAAGATGGAAAGTTATCATTCGACTTAGAAGTGCTTCATCTGGTCTACATTTTTTTTTAGGAATATGAGACATGGGCATTGAACACTGGGCGAGAAAAAAGAATCGATGCTTTTGAAATGTGGTGCAAACAGCTGGATGGGGAAGGTGTCACGGAAAGAGAAAAAAAAATCAAACAAAATGGTATAGGATGGATTAAATATAAGAAAGAAAGTGATTCTGGTGACTGTACAGCATAGCAAGTTGGCGTACTATGGCCTCATTACGATGCCACAACAGCCTCCAGAAGCCAATACTTGAAGGAAAAATTAATGGGGAAAAGGGGGAGAGGGAGACAACGAAAGGAGCTGGTTGGGAAAAATAAAAGAAATGGCTGGGAGCATGGCGAAGGACTGCTAAGATATAGCACCAGACAGAGAATTGTGGAAGACCATGGCATCCAACTTCTATGAGAAGGAACCTTGTTATTTTTGTTGTTGTTGTTCTTTGTAGCGAACCCTTCGACTTCGAGTCTCCGTCCACTCGCCACTCGATTAATGTTTTTTAGTTTTGTTTTTTTAAAACAAGTTTTTACTCACAATAATGTGTACTTTCGAGGATCTGCACTTACCTTACAGTTTGTTTTTTTTCCCCAGTGTCAAAATAGCGACAGGACAATTTTTGCCTTTGTCATTCGTAACCCACGTATTTTCCTTCCGAATCGAAGCTCTCTCAATCTAAAAATAGCTGCTTTCTTGTTATCCTAGAAAGAGGAGAGCTAACGAGCTCCTCTTTCTGGGTGGTTATGTCGACGCTATGATGTTTCCTAGTAACTAGTCTCAGTCTAGCCTCAGCAAATGTCTAAAACTTGGCCAAACTTAGTCCGAAGGTGCCGTGATTTTAGTCTGGAACTTGCTTGGTTAGTTCACATAAAATCCGATTTTTTGTCAAGTCCTTGACTAAAGTCAGAGACTAAGCGGTAGTAATAGTCCAAGTTACCTAATAAAAACGGACTCAAAGAGCCCAGTGCTGCCTCCGCCTGGCGATCTCCACAGGGCGAGCAATCATTATGCATTTGGGCGATGCTGTGATTTTGAAAGTGCGCCCCTCGGCTCAAATTCTAACAGCTCTGACTAATATTACTGTAACTAAAATCTCACTGTCTTAGAAACTCAATTATTTGACGTCTTTTGATTGGTTTAATGTATATATGTGAAGTAATATAATATAGAAAACCGAAATTAGATTATCAAACCCCCTCGTCCTAAATAAGTACGCTCATACCAACAAGAGATGAAGTGAGTAGGAAAGTGCCAGAAGACAATAGATAATAAAAATTTCGCGGCGGTGATGGGGGTTTGAACCCGCGACCTTACTGGTACGACAACTCCGCTTGGCCGGGAAGATCGTGACTCTACCGTATGAGCTATCCACGATCCCAAAAAGGATCGTCTCTAACCCTAGTCAAACCTTGCCACAAACTCGGACAGCATTAAATTTATAGTCATACAGCATAATATATTTTCAAAATAAAATTGATAACATTGATGTGGTAGAATCTCAACTTCAGTTTATGTAAAAAGACGAATTTTGCAGACGTTTCGGGTTTCCCCTTTATCAAACGATAGATTAATATAACACGAAAGGCATGATAGTAATGGTTATTGACACGAATTGGATCGGTGTTACTATTGGTTTTGAACCCCTTCTTGTTTTTAGAATTATTATTAATTATTATTATTAATGGTGACATTTTTAAATTAATGTGAAATTTTGGATACTTGGATTAATCGTTCGGATTTGGGGCGAGGCACTACGGTTTTGGGGCATGGGGAAAAGTGGCATGCCCCAAATCCGTACGACACAAGAAAAAAAAAACCCCGCTTAAAAACCTTTTTATATAATTCATTTTACTGACAAAACACTTATGTAAATGACAAGTTTAAATCTGCTTATCATTAAAATCAAAGTTGTACACAAGTTATATTAAAGGAAAATATTTTGACAGAATCGATTTATTATAATATTAGTGCAAATTTAAACATTGTCTGAGTAATCTATGTAGACTACACTGGCGGTCGGTCAATAGAGCGAAGTTGTTTTGTGCCGCCCTATATTTTCCGTAGATTAGCATGTCAACCAAACAAAAAACTTCAATTTTAAAATTTTGATAAAATTAAAAATTTAGCTCATACTGCTTTTTGTTTTGAATTTAATATTTGATGACTCGTGCGTCGCTCCGCGAAGGTAGCGGTAGCGTCAAATCGGCACGTTTCATCTTTCCCCCGTTGCCTGCGCGGGGTGACAATGAGCGGAGGGTGTGGTGTGGTGGGGAAGTTTTTTTTGTTTGTTTATATGAGCCAGTATTCGTTTGGCCGTCCTGTCCTTATCCTATACTCTGTTGTACCTTGAAGAAAGTTAGTTACCACTCCCCAATCTCCCTCCACCCTCCCTCCCCAACTAACTATTGTCTTTCACTGCTAAAATAATTAGGCCAAGACGGCCAATCTAGCGATGCACGCCCTGAGGTCCTACTTGGGATAAATTAAAACCATATCAGTTTTATCACTGAAAGAAGAGGCTTTGCTTCACTTAGATATACGGATGAAGAGAATGGCAATAAATATATATTTTATCATTGTTGGTTTTGCTAAAATATATATTAAATATCAAAAAGAACAGTAAACAAAGTATGCACCGAGAAGAGCCCCATGGTACTATAAATAAAAATCCCTGACCCCACGGAGTCCTTCATCCCTGCACACTCCCAACGATCCCTACTCAACTTGTATTGTGTGCATTGTCTAATAATAGTATAATTATAAAGATGTCCAGGGTTGCCAGTTTGGCATTTTAAATGCCAGATTCCAAAAATCTGGCATTTTTGAAAACCGTTTGGCATTAGAAAAATCATTTGGCATTTGGCATTTTCATTTGGCATTTTCTTTTCTTGTATATTATACTTCAAATGACACCTTTTCTTAATTATTTCATTACCCCAACAGGAAATTTAGTATAATTCAAAAAAAAAAAAGAAAAGAAAACACGCAAGCCACCAGGATATGATAGTAAATTGTCTATCAAAAGTGAGTAGTTTTCTTAGTGGGGGTGGGAGTC
>NC_088360.1:45037105-45094605 GCF_034508935.2 Berghia stephanieae
ATTAAATAATGAAATAATATTATCGGAGAAATAAAAAATTCAATTGATTAAAAAAAACCTCTTGCTCGGAACTCGGAACAAAAGTGAAAACAATGAAAATCAATTGAGAAGAAAGAAAGAAAAGTAAAAAAAAAAAAAAAAATGAGTGGGGGGGGGGGGGGGTCGCGACTGGGTCGAATCTGTGCAGCTAAAAGGAGTAAAATGAAAGGTGGCCTTACCCACTGAGCTGCCTATCCACACCGCTATCGGAATATTTTAAATTCATATATGAGCTAAACATATTTCCACCATTTTTGCTTCCTTGTTTTGGTAGTTATTTTCATCTCTGATTCGAATAAAAATATGTTGTTGGATCTAGTTTTGTGGACGTGTGATACTAAATTGTATTGTCTTGTGCGAAGCAGACAGGAAAATAACAGGTGTGGGTTTTGGGCTTTGGGGCGAACAACACCATGGCCTAGGAATTCGTCCGCGACATAAAAATTATTCCCGGTCGTCCCCGAAATTGTGGCCAGAATGAGCAAATTATAGAAACAAGAGATGATCAATAAAGTTAACAGGTAGGTTGGTAATGAAAATTTAAATGGTTGGTGGACTATGAACAGATTTGATGATTAACAACTTTCTTCCTGGTTGAAAATAAAAAGTCGAATTGCCAGTTTGACGTTTTCAGATCAAAGTAACAAAAGAAATTTCATTGATCCATTTGCTTTAAAATATTTTTTTTTAAAAGAGCTGGATTTGACATTTGATCACTATTTACTTTCATCTTGTGTTAAATATCACTTGATATATTAACTGTTTTGGGACACAACCACTAGTATTTTTTCCAGAATATTTGGTATTTTTCACGCCTAGTTTGGCATTTTGCATAAAATCTTTCTCCCCACTTGCTACATGCGTCTGGGGATAGTATCCTCAGACAGGTGTCTGGGGATAACAAAAATTGGTTATCCCCAGACACCTGTCTGGGGATAACGAATTTTTATTATCCCCAGACAGGCGTCTGGGAATAATGACAGCCAATAAATAATTAATAATATTTAGTTACCCCCTCACTCAAAGTCAAAGTCTCAAAGAAAACTTGGCAGTGGCAGGACTTCCGTAGTTTCACCATAGTTTCACAGTCACAGCTTAAAATTTGAAAAATACTTAAAATAGGTACCTAGCGGTAATTGTCAAGGATCTTGGCAAATTGTCAACTACGCATATAGGTACTATTTAACTGCCACAGATGGTACTTTGGTAAAAAATTCAAATTGGATTGAGCTCAATGAAACCTATATCTTTTAAAGTGCTTTCAACACGATTCTAATGATACCAAAATTGTGAAAATCAGATAAGCAGAAGAAAAGTTATGTTAGTTTAAAGGCTGAAAAATGGTCTTCTATTTGCCTTTGTTATTTACTGACGGACTTTGTGACCTGAAAAGTATTGCATTTCCGGTAGTAACCACCATTTGGATTTCAAAACTGGTCTAAAATGGCCGCTAATATTTGAGTAAGGATTTTGCTGGAACGAATTTCATGGATGCGGTATACAACTTTGCCCTGAATTTAATTTTATATAAAAGTTAAGATGTTAAATAAACGAGCCAGCATGAAATTTTGATTTACCAAGTTCTAATCTTTTAATTATCCAAAGCTAAATTATACCCTATTTTATCCATAATCAAAAGTTATACTAAATTGTCATGATTTTAAAATAAACTACACCAAACGATAGAGTAATTTCTCCTGAAGAAAATAAGACATCAGTCATTAAAATCCATCCATAAACAAAAAATCTATGGAACTTTTTCTGAGACCCATCACTCAAAAGTCCAAAAAATCGGGTCACAGCCACTAGCCCTTTTATCGGCTCCCTGCTGGAGGGCCAAATGGACGTTTACCAAAGTACCTACACAGAGTCCTAATATATATGTGTCACGAAGTGATGTTAATGTTATTGTTATGAGTGAGTTATGGAGTGGTGAACAAATACTATTACTCTCATTCTGTCTTCTCTGTCATTTTCTCTTTTCTTTCTTTCTCTCTCTCTTTTTCTCTCTCCCTCTCTCTTTTTCTTTCTCTCTCTCTCTCTCTCTCTCTCTCTCTCTCTCTCTCTCTCTCTCTCTCTCTCTCTCTCTCTCTCTCTCTCTCTCTCTCTACTCTCACTGTTCTCTCACTGTTTCTCTGTCATTTGCTCTGTCATTCACTCAATCAGTGTTGTTTTATATTACTCTTTTTTTTTTCTTCTCTTTTCTGTCTTTCTCCCATTTTCTTCTTTCTTGCATGCCAGTTGGTAAATCGACAATTATTATCTATTTACTTCCCACGGACTGGTGTAATTGCACAAAGACAAATCTTTCTATGAATTGTTCCTTATTATGGCGATGTGCAATATATTTTCCTCTACTTTTTGTTTTTTTTTAATCTATCAGGCTTGATTTATTTGGCAGGGATTTGCCACTTTATTCTGTTTTTTTTTTTTCTGCTTTGTTTGGATCTGAAAACAACAGTAAATTTTGTTTTGATATGATTTTAACTCATCTTGGAATTCAGAAAAGACATATAAAAATTAAAAACAAATGCTGACGTGTGTAGACTCAAACCTTTCCACAATGATTGACAACGAATGAATGATTGGAGGAAAGTGACAAGATTCAAGATTCGTATGTGTGTAAATAGAGGCTCGACTGAAATTACCTTGTGCACCTGATCACCAATTTGACTCCTTGGTAATTGATGAACTGTCAACTACCAAGACTCACTCCTTGGCAATTGACTTTTTAAGAATATTATTGCTAGACATTTCAAGAACCACCAAGATTAATTCGCTAATTACTAACTTCTTAGCGATATCTCACTCTTTCCTTTACTCTTCTTAGAAAGGGAAGTTTATTTTAATTGAGAATCGCCATGTACGTTGTTTTCTCTGTTAAAATTGAAAATGCTAGATTCCTAGAAACCAGCACTCTGAATTTTGAAGCCTGATTCACAATGGTAAAGACAAAATGATATGAATGAAGTTGAAGCAATTATCTCCACCAGATTGGCTGGTAATATGCCTTAAAGGACAAGGCATGCTTCTCCATCGAAATAGATTTGGGAATACATCCTGGTATATGAGGCAAACAGTGATCATGTTGAATCAAAAAGAGAGCCTGTAGCAGGTGTTTTTATACTGAGATGAAGATGTGACATCACAAATACGCCCAAGAAGGAAAAGACACACAACACTGAATAACCTCAGAGTGCTGTACAATATGAAAACAGTTCATAACAATAGCTCAGTTAAAACAACAAAAAAACATAACACTAACACATTTAACAATTTCCATACATACGATACATCCTTCTGTATTTCAGATATTTACATAGTTTTGCCTTCAGCTTCCTTCATGTATTTTTTATTTTTATCAACCTATTTCATTACAAAAGATTAAAGCCTTTCTTGAATCTTTGATAAACCGGGTTGGCCATTTGTCAGTCCCAAATTTAAGCATTTACATCTGTTTTCAGAAAATTGTCTGCTTAAAAGTTCTGGAAAACTAAAGAGTGATATTATCAACATTAAAAAAAAAAAAATTCAGTAGAAGTTTGATTTGTACTTGGAGCTTTAAAAACCACTCCTGTTTTTCTGGGCTTTATCTGGTACTGGGTAGTATCCAACAATTCGCTAGGCAATTTCACTCTTGAAAATATGTAGCTAGTAATAATAATAGCAGTTATGAGCTTGATTTTATTTTTAGCCATTCTTTTATTTTATAATCCGTAAGGGATTGCCTATTTTGGATTTTTTAAACAAAGGAAATGTACATTTATACGTAAAATTCAACTTTTTTAATAAAGTAAGTAGGAATATTGTTGTAATTTTGAATTCTTTATTTTTTCCGGCTTTTTCTTTAAAAACATTTTTAAAAAATGAATTTACAATATGAAATCAACTCATTTATGAATAATCTTTATCCATAGAATATTATGATGATGACGATGACTATTCCAGGTCTTATGAGGATAACTACTGCATTTCCCCCGGGACAGGTTAGCATAAGTTTTTAAAAATATATTAAAAGTTAGAGGTTGGTTATTTTGAATATTATTATAACAGTAGGTTTTTCTTTTAAATTTTTTTTTATTGCATGCGACACAGATGATTAAAACAGTCAATTAAATATCTGATTTGAATTTATTTGCTACTTTTTAAAACTCGTATTATCATCCTGAATAGGGTTCCCGACCTCCCAATGTGGGCAGGGAGGCCGCTTTCTGTGTTTTCTATACCCCTATATCTGTTTTTCAATTGCTTTTTGTCTTTGTCTGGAATGAGATTACTTGGTTTTGTCTTTCCTTTGCTGGAGTCATTGGCTGAAAGGGAAACAGTGAAGTGTATAGTGTTAGTTTTGGAAGATATTTATTTTTCTTTTAAATCATCTCTGTTTTGCACTGTATTATCTTTTTGTTTTATATTATATATTTAATGATTTATAAACATTTTAGTGGGGCCTGTTCTTGTGTCAGGATGAGACTTCAAGATGATCTCAAAGTACACTGATCTGGGTGGGGATCCTGACCTCCCATAGTGGGCAGGGAGGTACATGCTGTGTCTTCTATCCCCCCATACCCGTTTCCCAATTGTTTCCTGTCATTGTCTTGGAATGAGATTACTTAGTTTTGTCCTGATCCTTGCCGGAGCTCCTTGGCTGGGAGGGAAACAGTCGAATGTATAGTTATAGTTTTGGGAGATGATATTTTTTTCCTTGTAAATCATCTCTCTGTTATGCATTGTATTATGTTGAGTTTACATATTATATTAAATGATTGGTAAACATTTGAGTGTATTCCTCTTAGATGGGACCTGTGCTTGTGTCTGGATGAGACTTTTAGGTGATCTCAAACTAAGTGCATTGGTGGTCTGCTCTTGGAATCTACATCTGATCCCTATTTGTTCCCAGTTCCCCTATGTCTTACTTTTTCTTGGGTGCTTTTATTGTAATTCTATAACTTTTTACTATCCCATTTTCTTCCTTTTTACTGGCGCTGATATAACCTAAATGTGTTGCAAGCGCCGTAAAACCCTTAAAAACAAACATAAAACAAGTACACTGATGGTGTACTCTTGGAATCTTCATCTGTTCCCTATTTAAACGATACCCCTTTGTCTTACTTTTTCTTGTGTACTTTCAATTGTAAATCTGTAATTTTTCTGACTATCCCATTTTCTTTGCCGTAAAAGCCTTAAATACAAAACAACATATTTTCATCATCCATGATATAGAGCAGATACATCCCTGCCTTTAAATGTGATAATATGTTTCATCATTATTATTTTATTACCATCTATTTGTTCATACTTTAAAACTAAAATGAAAATTAATTTTCAGTTAGAAACTGAGTTATACCTTTTGATAATTTCAGTGGCTCAGTTTACCTGGAATAGAGAGCGTAATACGAATCTTGCCTCCTACATGGGAGCAGATGATGTCATCAATGAAGTTGAGGTTGAAGAATATGAAGACCAAGAAGACTCATCTTTACACGACAGTTTGAATGTCAGTCAAGCTCGTTCAAATTTAAGTGATACTGATCAAGGTAACATGTTTTTGATATAAATAAAGAAAAGAAAATTTGTATGTGTCATTTCTTAATTAGACGAGAGATTTTAAAAACTGTTTTGCAATGATTCAATAATTCACTTCCATGGAGGTCTATTTTTCTAGTCAGTCATGAAGGTGAAAATAGTACGTACTGTCCTACTCCGAATAATCGCAATATTTCCCAAGAAATGGAATTAATTCTATATACAAGTCACTGGTTATTTGCAACAAATTTTCAAGAAATGAATCAAACAAAATATCATGATTTAATTTCATCATGGATGAAATCGTGACAGGTTGAAGAATCGAGAGTGAGTGGGATTTAATGCTACAGTAGTGTGTTATCACTCTATTAGAGACAAAAGAGGGCAGGGCTTTGCATTATGGGTTTGTGATGTCATTGTAGCCAAGGGGGCTGGGCATAGTCTTAACAACAGGTAGACAATGACAGCTGTAAAGAGAGACTTAGCGATATCCTTTGTTTTAGGATTGACAACTGTGCATTTTTGGTGAGAGCTTATTGTTTCTCATCACGACTAATCTCTTTGACTCTTACAAAACGTTTAGAACAAAATCCTTTTAATAGAGAGATTTTGTCTTAAATTTTGCAAGTGTGTTGCTATCTCGAACTGTGTAAGCTGAAGAGAAGGGTTTGGAGATAAACACAAAAAGTAAACAAGTCTATATTGTCAAAACTGTCCAGTTGTGAAGAACAAACATTTCATGGCTTTCTGTTGTTTTCTGTGTCCAGGGAGAGAGTGCTCTGTTATACTTTTGATAGAATTTTAGGCTGAAAATTGTGTTACTACAGTTCTTACTCACATGATTTGTGATTGACATCATCAAAATTATGTTACTTAAGTACTGGCAATCATGATATATTTATTTGTATTCCCTATCAGTCACTGCTTGTTAAGTCTCATGCTATATAAGTTTTATGAGATCAGAAAAATCTAAATCCTTGAAATTGATTCATTTTACTGCTGTTTTTGATCTCTAGATAAGATAGTGAATGCCATTAAATTCTTCTTTCTTATTTATCTGAATGAAATAATGAACAATCATCTCTCCCCACACCTCTCCTGCCCTCCCCATTTCCAACCACGTTTTTGACCCAGCTCGCCTTAACAGTTGCTTGGAGGAGATTCACAACATTATGGGGGAAACTGTGCCAGAATCTATCATGGTTGATGCCATCTTGAGAAACCAGTTCAGCGTTGAAAAAAGCCTTAATGAATTACTTACACCACAAGGTTTGTTCATTTTTTGGGTGCTGGTATAATTTGTTAACCCTACAGCTGTCAGGGCCTATTTTGAGTTGACTTAATGTGCGACTTTTGTCAGGATCTAGGATATGACTGTCATTTCCATCGTTTTCAGAGAGAAATTAGTAACTGTGATGAGACTTCTCGAGAAAAGAGAAGAAGCACAGTTGTAAATCTCTTGGAAAAAAAACAATGGATTACTGACAAAAGTTGGGTCTTGTTTTTTTTGGGGGGGGGGGGGGGGGGGGGGTGTGACTGAAATCAGCCCTATCACCTCTAGAGTTTAAAAAAACTTTTGAGCAATATTCAGACAAATGGAGCAGATTTCATAAATAATATCATAATGTTTTGTTGTTGGATAAATGAAATTTTTGGTTTTGAGTCTTTGAAAGGTCTTTGATTTTCAGCTTGGTATTTGTCAACTTTTACTTAGCTTTATTTCCACAAAGATTTAAAAAAATGAGACATAAAAATCTTTGCAAATTTAAGTAATGGTAGTAGTTGTTTTAGTAGTAATAGTAGTAGTACATGGGTCTCAATAAATGCAGTATCATCTTCCCTTCAAATCCCCCAAAGCCTCTAGTACATTACAAGATCTAGTCCATGTATAGATTGGTCCTAGATCTGTTCATATGCCAATTATAAATGTGACATCTCCTCCTATCCAGATGCTCCAAAGCTAATGGTGAATTAACTCTTTCATCCCTGGAACTGACTGGACTGTCAGATGCCCAAGCCCTGGGCTTTTTAGCCTAATTTCAAACATTCATTAAAATATTTTTTCAAGAAATCTCCTTAAAATTATTTTGGTATAACAATCAATACTAGTTCTAAACGGACGTGGAAGGACAAAAAAAAATACATGTAAGCTCAAAAACATGAGAGCATTTTTAAAAATGTCCCTAGAATTTGGAAAAAGTAAAAAATTGGGGAAAGAAGTGAAATAGGGGTCCTATCGTAAAATGGTCAGGAAGTCATGCAGTATACTATATGTAAAAATGTAATAATGATGTTGTTATTATTATTATTATTATTATTATTATTATTATTATTATTATTATTATTATTATTATTATTATTATTATAAGTATTATTATGTGTAGTAAAATAGTGTAACTCTATACTATTCGGGATGAGCATTGATCAGGACGATGCTTGGTTGTGAAAGTGAAACACTTGCAGTAAACAGATGTTTTGCCATCTTGAAAACCTTACAGTGAGAGTATGTGGGAAATGACACATATTTCCCACTCCACCTTGTTTGATGAAACAATCTATTTATAAAATTTGTGGAAAACGAGTGGTCATTCATTCATTCAAGAGTAATAGAATTATGGTCTGTTTTTAGAAAACTAGCTTATCAACAAGTAAACAGCAGTTTGAGCAGAATAGTCTGTCACGGATATATCCGTGTTCAGGACTAGTGTATTGTAGCGGATATCACGGATAAACCCGTGATCAGGGCTGGTTGAGTTAATAGGTATATTCCGTCTACATAAGAATCAGCCCTGACTTTTAATATACTAATTATAAACGAAATATCTCCTCCCACTCAGATGCTCCAAAGCCACAAAGACAGCCAAGGATTAGGAACCGCTCACAAGGTGAATTTTTTTTTTTTATCATTTGACTTTTTTTTTTCTACAGATGTGATGTGACTTTCGGAAATTGACATCTTAGTCATTGTGCACACCCTTCCCCAATCCATCTTCCAAGGACTTTTCATCTTGAGTTTAAGACATGATGTTGACCATAATTCTTTCATTAAATTAGGACTGTTTTTTTTTTGTGTGTGTGTGTGTGTGGAAACGGTCAAATTTGTCTGTCAATGAATTGATCTATTATTACTATTCAGACTTGTCAACTTGCTTGATTTTGTTTTTGAATTCCAACTATTTGTTCTCATTCCCAATTTTCCAAATAGAAATAAATCATTGGAATAATGAACTTAAAATAAGCGTTGAATGGCTTATTTTGAATCATATTTTTATAGTTTTCCCCAATGAGGGGAACAGGAGGGGTTGAAAAAAGTTGACAAGCCTGATGAATGTTATTATTATTATTATTATTATTATTATTATTATTATTATTATTATTATGATTATTATTATTATTATTATTATTATTATTATTATTATTATTATTATTATTATTATTATTATATTTATTATCATTATTATTATTATTATTATTATTATTATTATTATTACTATTACTATTATTATTTCTAATGTTTTCATGATATTTGATGAAAAGAAATGTAATCATGCAGAAAAGTTATTTTTTTATTAAAACTAATTTTTCTAATTCACTTTTATTACTTTTATCTTTAGATCATCCTTGAGCTATTGATGTCTTTAAAATAGTTCTTGCGGGTGGTTGGATGGGAGCATCACCCTTGAATCATATACCTATGATGTTCGCATGGGTGTACGATCCGATAGTGATGTCGTTTCTTCTTCTCTTTACTAGCCTATCCTGCTTCTTTGGTTTGTGATTGTATTTTTGACAGGGGATATTTTTTTTCCTGTAAATCCTCTGCCTGTTTGTTCTTGGTTATTTATAATTTAGCTTATGATATCTTTAGTTATGATTTTGATTGACATTTGTACTATTTTTGTTAGATTGCTTGTTTTTTTGTTTCAGCGGTCTCTCATATAACCTCAATTGTGTTGGAAGAGACCTAAAGCAACAAACAAACAAAAAAAAAAAAATAGTTCTTAACATGTTGCCATTCCTCTTTTCTCTTTTACCCGTCCCTGCATTCCCCTTGTTGCAACTCCATCACCATTTCTGACCTCGATGCAATTGTCTTTTGTGTGCTGGCTGATGTAAGGTAAGATGATTGTGAAGATACCAATGAACTTAACAAGTTATTAGCAGATATTCAAAGCTTAGAGTCTCTTGCAAAACCAGAATATCACACACCATCCTTGCTTAGGTTTAAAAGTAACCCCGGCAGTGATGAAATTAATGATCAATTTGAGAATCTATATTTATCCTCGTCCTCTGGGCATACAACCACAAAATATGAAGATTCTTGTTTATTGAAAGATGAGGCTCCAAAAAATACATCTTTGGTTTCTACTGGTTCATCATCTATGCCTTTACAAAAGGAAAGAGAAAGAACAACTTTGCAGCAGCCAAAAATCTCATTGACAGACTTAGCACAACAATCAAACTCATTACAGAACACCAAAAAACATCACTGCATGAATGATAAATCACTAAATACCAAAACTTCTGATTCAGGAAAAGTTTCTTTAGCACAGTTAGCAAAACTTTCAACTGAGAAGAAAGGTACTCAAAACAAAGCAAGCAAAGATGTAGACTCAACAGTATCAGATCTCAGTAAAGTATTAGATAAAAACTTAAGCGTTCAGTCATCACACGATGAGAGTGGAAAGCTTTCGTTATCAGATCTAGCCAAACAACACAAATCATTTGGAGAATGTAGTCAAGACAGACACAAGATGAAACTTGGAGAGAGCTCCTCTGCTTTTCTTATTCAGCATTTGGCTGGCAAAAGAGATGATAAAAGTAGTTTTGATCAGAAGAAAAGCTCAGATAAATCTATTGTGTCATTAGCACAAGAGAATACAATTAACAATGCAATGTTGGGGACTCCCCCATCTAATACTTCTTTGTCAGAATTGGCTAACAGGCACAAAACAAGTTTGCAAAGTGCTCTTGGAGTTGTGATGAAAGATTCTAAGCTAGGTGCATTAAGTGTACTTTCTAGGGTTAAAACAGTCTCTGTCTCACGTGCGCAAAGGGCTACAGAAAGCAAAAGTTCTGCAAAAGTTAATTCAGCTGAAAAGTCCTTGACAAAATTATCTTTAACTTCATGTTTAAGAAATTCAAAAAAAATCACGAGGCCATTAGGGGATGAGAAAACTGTAAGGAGCTCTGAAGCTCTAGGTGACTTAAATGACATAACATCAGTTACTGGTTTCAAAGAAAACAAGGATTTTACTCCTGTATATGCCATTGAAAGTATTGATGTGTCTCTAGTATCATCACCATCTAGTTCGGCTGTTGTATTTTGTGAAACTTTTGGCAGTGAACAAAGTCAGCGTGGTATCAAGAGAAAAATGAACTATCCCAGTTTTGCGTGTCATGAGCAAATTAAAAAAAGAAGAGTGCTGTATCCTCAGTTTAAGTTACATAAAATTTCTTCCTTTAATTTTTCAACTTTATCACCAGACGACATAGTCAAAGAAAAACAGAAAAGGGCTTTTATGCGGTCAGACAAAGAATTCAATATTGGTGATTCTTGACACTGGGAAATTATTGCCTTGTGTGAAATTATTTGTTGCTTGTTTTTTCTTGAAATATTTATTAAAGATATGGATGTCAAACAATCAGATTATCTTCAAATTGCAGCTAGTGGTAAACGTTGCTTTTACCATTTAATTTGTTTATATGATTCAATGAATAACATTGTCATGAAATTTGACATTAAGAAACAGTACAAGTTTTCATGCCTCATATATGTAATTGTGTATCAGATCGGTTAGAACAAGATAATGACTTAATTATGTTTATTTTCTTTTCATATGGGTCCATAAAGCAGTATTTCAAAATGTGATGTGAACGAATAACTTTCAATATTAATGTCAATAATTTCCACTTCTATAATCAACTGGGTTTCATAGACTACTATTATTTGATATGTGTTATTGTGAAGAAATAAAAAATAATCTGTTTTGCAGCTGTTTTGGGTAATAGGTACAAGTCTTTATCCTGCGACTTTTTTTTGTCTCAATAGCAAATATAGGTATTATTCTGGTACACTCCCAATCTTTCAGAGCAGCATATTTTGTCAAAAGAGTATAGAAATATTATAGACAAGTATGGAGCTATTTTCTTTTATAAATTCATTCTTTGTTGATGGGCTATTCACCCCTCTTCTTTAGACCAGTAAAATTGCTGTAGATGTCTTTGTTGCAAGTCGATGTTTTGTCGATGACTCAATTTTTATGAAAGGAGCTTTTATTATCAAGATGATTAAATAATGCCTTGTATCATGTTGCAATTTCTTCAGAACCCTTTATTCTCTGGAAAGATTCTAGGAAATATTAGAATTATAATGAAAGTAACCTGAATATTCAAATTAGAACATCTTCGTTTGGTAAAATAAACTTTCTATCATCATAAAACATTGTTAACTTAAAATATAAAAGTATTTAAATGATAAATCAAAGGGCTTTATTATAATAATTTTAAAGAAATTATGCAAATTTTCAAATGTATTTTTCTGAATAGTTCAAATCTCGTAAAATTTTTATTCAATTGATTCAACATTTTCATAGATTGCTTCTAATATAATTATGCAAATCTTGAAATAACTTGGTTTTGTTAGATTTTGTTATTTATCAATTATGTGGTATTGTGTTATGCTATGTTATGCTATTGGGAACTAAAATGGAATCCAAATTTTTGATTAAATTTTTTTTTTTTTCATTTGTTAAAGAATGGAACTAACAATTCTGGCCACAAAAAACTTTTACTTTGTCATACTTTCGTTTTTCTATTCACACATAAAAGTTGCATTTAAATATCAATAAGCAAAAATTTGTTCGATTTTAAATGCCTTTTTAAAAAAAAAGTCATTGAAAAATTGTTATATATATATATATATATATATATATATACACACACTATACCGCAATGTTCACTTCGTGTGATCAAAGCATTTTACAAGGGGTTCCAAAAGTATAATTTCACAATTAGATGTGGACAAGAATTGACGCCTTTTAGGCACTTTGCAATTTTGATTTCTCAGAGACAGTGCTATTACTGACCAGGTGCTCATTTTACACCTGAATACGGTGAGAGAATATTTTGAGTAAAGAGTTTATTCCAAGGACTTAACTTTGTGCCTGTTGAGTGTACAATCAATATATTGAAATAATGTGTCTTTCTCATAATTATAGTGAAAGAATTTCAAATGTGTCACTGTCACTTGAGAGGAATAGAGTGAGATATACATTGTAGCTAAGCAATAGTGTTAAATGCTTAAAAAATGTCAGATAACCAGTGGGCTGATGATCAATTGCAGAAGACTGCTACCAGCAGTTGTTTTACATGTTACTCATCATTGGTGCAAGTATTCCAGTTTTTTCTTGAATATATTTTGATATTCAGATTTTTGATTGCAAAAATTTTATGTTTTACACAAAATTTTAGTCTCAGCTTCTGCATAGTTCACCAGTTGACATGCACCACTATTTTTTTTTATGAACATGTTATCCTTTTTTCTTGTTTGTTTTTTTAATATTTTTTTTTATATATATAAATTTTGTTTTTAAAGACTTGCACCAATGTTACCTGTTATGAACCACAATCAAATAATCATTCATCTTTCCATTTTCAGTCACTGTTGTTTTTTTACATCTGTTGAAAAAAAAAAATAAAATATGATAACATGAAAAATCTGATTGTTTATTTATTATTCAGAGCTTAATTGATTTGTGTCTTTACTCTACGTTTATATTTTGTTCGGTTGAGAAACTTGACATCATTATGCGTAACACTTCAAGTGTAAACATTGGCTAGTAATAATCATTCTCTTGTTGAAAAGAGATATTCAATTTTGAATCCTTCCACTGCAAAGTCATTAACAAATTTTCTGTGTTATGTTTTTTTTTCATCTTTGATTTTCATTATCGTTGCGACACTGCCCCCTCTTTTTCACCATTATTCCAGGTGACCCTGTATAGAATACCAGTCTTATGCAAATTGACCAGTTTAAACCAGAGATCTTTCAGGTCTTCCTTCCGACACAGAAACCATTTCCTTACCAGATCTTTTATTAATTTTGGAAAAAATTACTGTGCAATTGTCTTATTCATTGGGTAGCAAGCAGTTACTGTCAATTTCATGCCAAAGACATTGTGGTAAAATACAACTTTAGGGGTCTCATGGCTTAATAACATGCTATGCTAATTTGTCAATAATGAAATTCATACCAACTATTTTTGATGTGAATGTAATTTTATTTCAAACTATTCACTATTATTTTTGCTTTAAAGCATCCACAACAGAACTCTCAAGCTCAAAAGAATTCCAATCTACACAGCTAAACTCCCATACAATTCCTCCTGTTGTAAACAATGGAGGAGCCTACTCGGAGAGCCAGTCCTCCTCCATTCCTAAAACTGTTGTCACACCGTCCAAATCTGCTGCCAAAGCTACTATAGGATTTCAAGAAGCTCCCGAAGATCAACCATCCGCACAATCACAAATTGCTTCTGCATCTGCTAGTACTCCCAAAAAATCAGGACTAAAACTTAAAGTTGTGAATAATGTCAAAAATAGTCCCAATTCTTCTCCCAAATCAAGTAGAAAAAATTCAAAATCTTCAAATTCAAGTGCAATTTCTTCAAATGCTAGTGTAAATAAGCAAAATGAAGTTAGTAGTACAGAAGCAGAAGACAATCAGTCATCCAAAGTTGATAAGAATCTACGATCTGCTGTGGAGTTCATGGGTTTAGAGGGGGATGATGAAGTGATTCAGTCAACAGTGAAGTCCATAAAATCAAGTCAATCAGTACCTGTCACTCCTAAATCTAAGTAAGTTCTCTGATATTGATGAAGTCATGATATAATGATATTTTTAAATAAAGTTTATTGTATTGTTTGTTTTTATTAGATCCAAAGAAAATAAAATTAAGGTCAGAAAATGAAGTGTATAGGACCTATGTTATTTCCTGTTTCCAAATATAACAAGCATATTTTTAAATTGACAAATCCTGTTTTCCTTTGTGATTCTTACACATCTAAAATTTTCCACTAAAGATTGCTTTTGGTTTGTTTCTAACTTTTCTGAACTTGTATAAAGTTTGCCGTTTGAGAGAAGTTTTGACACATGTTGCTGTATGTACCAGGCTATTTTCTATCGAAATAATCTTTAGGTCAAAAGCCTCCAAGGTAGATGTGATGAGTGAATACAACAGTCGACATGGCGACAAAGAATTACTGAATTTGGTGGTTATTGGTAAGTGTTTTTTCTATTATGTCTTAAATGGTAAATTTCTGCCAGGTCATAGCAATAATTTAACTTACATGAAGAATATGGAAGACATTTTTTTTTTAGAAAGAAAAGTAAGGACTTTACACCCCTCACCCCACCCCCACCATTAAAGCGTAATGATATTGTAAGTTTTAGGATTAGGCTCTTATGTATATTTTTATGATATGAGCCTGAAGCTTGGGTAATGGACTGATTTTCAAACATTATACCAAATCTTTCTTTCCTCTCACCCTTCTCTTTTAGGTCATGTGGATGCAGGAAAAAGCACTTTAATGGGTCATCTCCTTTATCAGTTGGGTTCAGTCAATCAGAAAACAATGCACAAATATGAACAGGAGTCCAAAAAGTTGGGAAAGAGTTCCTTTGCATTCGCCTGGGTCCTGGATGAAACAGAGGAAGAAAGGTAATGATATTAGATTTTTCTCGAGTGTTATTTTCATTAATTGCTGATGGTTTTCCTTGGATCTACGGAAATCCGTGATTTTGGAGTTGGAGGAGGAATTTCCTTATTTTAAAAAACGACATTTCCCCCAATCAGATATAATGGCAAATTGGGACTTGATGTGTGGTGGAACAAATGGGTACAGTTTCCGACTCTCCAAAAGTTTGTTACAGTATCAATGATAGTTTATTATCTCAATTTCTCAAAGGTGGGGGTTAGTGGAGTAAAATGGGGCTTAAAGGCAATCGTTAAAATTTTTCCTCCTTTTTCAATTTTTGTTACCATCAGCATTTTTTATGTGTTGGAAAAGAATGACTTTATTTTTGAAAGGTGATAGAAAGAACTGACTGTAAATAGCTCAAGTAAATGAAAGTGAAAGTAATCATAATTAGAATGCAATTTGAAAGCTATCATTTTCTTTTTCATCCAGATCCATAATAGTAAGTTGCTGTTCTTAATTAGTTGTGAGTAGAATTTTTATTTCTTTTCAAAAATGTTTACAATAGAACAATACGCTTCAACAGTCGTAACGTCACTTCCCTCGTAATGACGCATGGTAACTTAGTAACTGGCTCTAAACTATCGGAACAATGGCGGATGCCCTTATGAAATATTTCTCAGACGAGCATAAAAGCGTATCCAGAGGAAAAAACCCCCATAAATCTGATCATGTTTTGTCTTTTACACATTCTGATCAGAAGACATATGAAAAGTTCTAGCCAGCATGAAGAATAAAAAGTACAGATTTTCTTTGTTTAGAACCACGATGGGTGACGTGACATCAGACTATTGAATCCAATTCTTTTGACAAAATTTATACATGTTCCAGGTCAAGAGGTGTTACAATGGATGTAGCCCAAACAAGGTTTGAAACAGAAAAAAAAATTGTGACCTTGCTGGATGCTCCTGGGCACAAAGATTTTATACCTAATATGATAACAGGTAAGACCACATTATTTTTGATGAGATTTGAATACATGGATGCTAAATCTCTCTCTCTCTCTCTCTCTCTCTCTCTCTCTCTCTCTTCTCCTCCTCTTCTCTCTCTCTCCTCTCTCTCTTCTCTCTCTCTCTCTCTCTCTCTCTCTCTCTCCCTCTTTTCTCTCTCTCCCTCTCTCTCTCTCTCTCTCTCTCTCTCTCTCTCTCTCTCTCTGTGTGTGTGCAAGTCAAAGACATTTTTAACAAACTTACAGTTACAGATCAATTAGCAATAAAATTAAAATGATATATAAGTTAATTGAAGATTCAATGTATGCAGTCAATCCTTTGTCCTTTTTTTAGACTCCTGGGTGGGGATCCTGACTTCCCATAGTGGGCAGGGAGGTACATACTGTGTCTTCTATCCCCTTAAATCTGTTTTCCAACATGCTTTCTGTCCTTGTCTTGGAATGAGGTTACTTGGTTTTGTCCTGGCCCTGGTTGGAGTCCTGGCTGGGAGGGAAACAGTCAAATGCATAGTTATTGTTTTGGGAGATGATATTTTTTTCCTTGTAAATCATCTCTCTGTTATGCATTGTATTATGTTTAGTTTGCATATTATATTATATGATTGGTAGCGGGTGGTTGGATGGGAGCATCACCCTTGAATCATATACCTATGATGTTCGCATGGATGTACGATCCGATAGTGATGTCGTTTCTTCTTCTCTTTACTAGCCTATCCTGCTTCTTTGGTTTGTGATTGTATTTTTGACA
Organism: Berghia stephanieae; assembly: GCF_034508935.2. Taxonomy (NCBI): domain Eukaryota; kingdom Metazoa; phylum Mollusca; class Gastropoda; order Nudibranchia; family Aeolidiidae; genus Berghia; species Berghia stephanieae. The sequence goes on from NC_088360.1 coordinate 45,054,124, forward strand.
GGGGATTTTTTTTTTTCTGTAAATCTTCTGCCTGTTTGTTCTTGGTTATTTATAATTTAGCTTATATCTTTAGGTTATGATTTTGATTTACATTTGTACTATTTTTGTTAGATTGCTTGTTTTTTTGTTTCAACGGTCTTTCATATAACCTCATTTGTGTTGGAAGAGACCTAAAGCAATAAACAAACAAAAAAAAAAATAAATATGATTGGTAAACATTTGAGTGTATTCCTCTTAGTTGGGACCTGTGCTTGTGTCGTGTCTGGATGAGACTTTTAGGTGATCTCAAACTAAGTACTTTGGCGGTGTGCTCTTGGAATCTACATCTGTTTCCTTTTTGAACCAGTTCCCCTTTGTCTTACCTTTTCTTTTGTACTTTAATTGTAATTCTAGAACTTTTTACTGTCCCATTTTCTTCCTTTTTACTGACGCTGATATGACCTTAATGTGTTGCAAGCGCCGTAAAACCCTTAAAAACAAACAAACTTTTTTTAGACTCCTTTTTCCTTTTGTTTTCTTCTTTTTCTTTATATTTATTATCTTATCTTATTTTTCTTTCTTTTATTTTGTATTTGAGAACTGATCAAAATGGATGTAATAAAAAGTTGGTATAATAATGAATAGATTTGTCATTAATTTTGTTGTATGTTGGGAGACGGTAGATTTAGATTAGATTTTAACTGTGAAGTAACATATTTTTGTTTGTTTTGTTTTTCATGAGAAAACTTGACAGCAGGACAAGATTTACATTTTTATACATTCTTAATATTTTGATTTAAGGTGCATCCCAAGCTGATGTGGCCATATTGGTTATCAATGCAACGAGGGGCGAATTTGAAACAGGCTTTGAGGCAGGTGGACAGACAAGGGAGCATTCTTTACTAGCAAGATCCCTTGGTAAGTCATGTGACAGTGTCTAATCCAAATGGTGCTGCTTTAAACTCAAAGACATAAATAACAATCATGAAATGAAATTCATCTCTCATTTGTCTTGAAGTGTTGATTAAGAAAATGTTTCTGCTTGAAGTAGGAAGAAATAAATAACAAAAGAACATTAAATGGAAGCTTCAATTTACGCAATGAAATCAGATAATGTGGACGTTTCGGGTTTCCCATTTATCAACAAAACATGGTGAAATCATCGTCCACATTATCTGTTTTCTTTTATGAAATTGAAGCTTCCATTTAATTTCATATTGTTATGTATTTGTTGATGTAGACTAAACCATAAAAGTCCACATCATTTAACGACATAAATTGAATTAAAACTTCTATTCCATTTTATGATAATCACAGTGTCTGAATGTTTTGATTAGATTAGCATTGATTTAGTTTTGTTCCCATTATAGAAATACCTATATAAATTATAACTTGGATTTTCTATTTAAAGTTTTGCCCCTAAAATTAAACTAAGATATACTCATTTTGACAAGTGGAATAGAAGATGAGATAGCATGCATATTTACTCAAAGCATTTGAATGAAGCCATTTTTTTTTTCAAATGATTTTCAGTATAACTTATTAGGTCATGCTCTCATATTGCCCATATATGATTTTGTATGAAACTTCAGATGTATTGAGCTTAAAGCTTAAATAAATAGGCTTTTAGAATTGGCTTTGAGCATAGATTCAATCATACTTCTTTATTGAAATATAATTGACAGGTCTGTTCCTTGTCATTCATGTCACCAGAGGTTAGGGTTCCACGGTATGATTTTGGAAATTTAATTCATTCAGAACAGATTACTTCCCCCATATAAGTGTGAAATTAATTTTTTATTTGTTCTACATCATCTCCATTTGAGATGGATTTTCGCAGTGAGAATTTGACATTTTAACAGGAGTATACACTCACAAAAATACAATGTTTATTCATGTTTCAGGTGTTGGGCAATTAATTGTTGCAGTCAATAAGATGGACACAGTGGAATGGAGCCAGGAGCGTTATGAAACCATCACACGAACACTTGGACAGTTTCTTGCCAAGCAGGCCCGTTTCAAAGAGTCAGATGTGACTTTTGTACCTTGCAGTGGCCTGAGTGGTGAGAATTTGGTGCGGAAACCCAAAGAGGAGAAGCTGACATCCTGGTACAACCCTGCTTTCACTTTGTTGGAAAGAATTGGTAGGCTGTTTATGATTTCTAATAGATTGGAATTCCTTACTCTAATCTCCAGATTTGATTCAATTGTGATGGCTGTAAGTAACAGAAATAAAACCTATATTCTCTCATCATCATCATCATCATCCAGCGCCATGGTTGTTGCAGACATTAGTGACCATGACCTTTTGATCATGTCTGTCTTTTGTTCTATGTAGGGATGAATGAAGAGGTCTGTTCCCTATCAAGCTGTGACTGTTTTGTTTGTGTATAGTTTATTTGTTGTTTCCTGGCATTGCACCTCCCCACATTTGAAGAACCACTGCCCCCAAAGCCCAAAAATATAAACAGAAAGTGGACCCAAGGCACCCCCTCCATGACCACAACCCAATGACACGTTGAGAAAGAGCTTCATGATGGAAGAAAGCATCAACCCTGACCATGTAGCTGTCTACAAACTTTCCATATGGAGGAAGTGGGACAATCGTGCAAATGAAGCAGTTGAAGATCCGAGAGAAGAGCTGCCCTACGGAACTGAACTCTCCGGGAATGAATGGTTAACACTGAACAGAGCACAGGCAAAACTTAGGAGAAACAGCTGGAAGCATGAAAAAGTGGATGCCCAGAGCAGACGATGGAGCACGTCCTTATAGAATGCCAGGACGGACCCAGCGCACTGATCATAATCCTAGTCTGCTCCCTAGATGCTGTGGAGTGGATTCGGTGTTGGAGTTACAAGCTATGATGATGATTAATGGAGGGTCTTCAAAAGTTCATTAGAATTTGTAAGAGTCAGTGGTTTTCCTTTTTCTCATTGTGGACCTTTCATTGGTCTGTGAAACGAGGTTTCCCATTTGTTTCATTGTATTTACAATTCTTCAGAAGTATTTTATAAATTACAACTTTGAAATGTTTCATAATAGAAGCGATATTGTTTTCACTTGGAAACAGACCCAGGGTGAAGACCAGGAAAATATTTTCAAGTTTCTGTTAAAATTATGGTAACAAATTCAAAAGTGAAAGAAAAACTCAGAATTTGGTCAAATTTGGGCCCCAGAAAAATCTGTTCTTATCAATTTTATTTCTTCAAATGGGAATTCTGGAATTGAAAAAAAGCAAACCATCGATTTTTTATGTACTTTGCCCATTATTGAGGCTGGCCATTTCTCTCAAAGAGAGTCATGGTATTTCCATAATGCATTGTGTGTAATTGAATTACATTATAAGTTAAATTTCTCTTTTTGATTCCCATTTTCCTCCCCCGCTAACTCTAAACAAAATTCAGACAAACTGGAGCCCCCAGCTCGTCCAATTGACAAGCCGTTTAGACTGAATGTTTCTGATGTATTCAAAAGTGTTGGTGTTGGGTTCAATATATCTGGACGTGTTGGCTCCGGTTATGTACAACCGGGTGACAAGGTGCTTATTCTGCCAACTGGAAGCACTGTTGGTATCAAAAGTAAGTTTGAAATCATATAAAAATAGTGAACTTAAAAATATAAAACTTGAGTTTTTATATCTCGCAATATCCACTAAACATGCTCAAAAGCACTTTACAAATAATAACTATATTACTAATAATAAATATATATGTCTTTCATGTTTTACTTGGTATTCATAACAAATCAAATGGTAGACACTTACTTTAACAGATTAAAGGTTACTAAATAATATTTACAAAAAAAAAAAAAAAAAAATTTAATCTGCATTCAGTTTTCTGCTTATTGAACTAGTAATTTATTGATTCCTCTTCAGTTCAATTTTGTTTTGTTGCTTGCAAATCAATTAACCAAGCAGCCTGAGTATAGATGGGGCTGTGGCTAATCCATTATTATACTGATTTATGCTTCATATGCTAGAAACTGAAATTGGCATAACTTTCTTTGATAAATGTTATGGATTTTACAAAATTTGTATTAAGAATATTTGTTAAATTGCCTTCAGGTGTGATGATAGATGATGTCCCAGTCCAGTTGGCTTTTGCTGGAGATCATGTGAACATGACTCTACAAGGTGTTGACATGGCTACAGTCAGTATAGGTAAGTAAGGCTTTCACAAAAGTTCATTTTCATTTTTAAAAATAAAAGTTCAGTCTGTTTTTCTTAAATAATTTTTCCTTTAAAAAAAAAGATGTCGATATTAATTTATCATCTGAAAATTTACTTTTCTAATGGATGCATGCATGATTATGAAAAAATAATCCCAAAATATGTTAGTAAAAACACAGTTTAAAAAAACCCCCAATACTTTCGTACAATTTGTATAACATGCACAAATTTTGAGGGAATATTATCCACTGAGAATGTGTAACTTAGCGTAAAGAAAGTGTGTAGCCAGTCTCTTCAGAAATCTGGATTTGCTTCTGTTTTTCATTCCTCAACAATATTTAAAGACAGGTTATATGTTTGGGTTTACTGATGGTAAGATAAAAACAAGGTTCATTAACCCTCTCCTTACCCCCCATTGGAAAATCGTCACATTCGTTAGGATACAGCCAACAATTTTATTATTCTGATTTTATTTTGTTATAGTTATGATCATAAAAAAAACTCGACACTGTGTTGCAGAGCTGATTTTTCTGAACAAAATAAAGAATATTATACTCGTTGCTAATCTGTTTGGAAAATCTATTTTTGTGTTGAGTGAGTATGAAGTTTTGGGTAAAATTCTGAAAAAAACTGGTAAGGAGAGAGTTAAGGTAGGGATCCATGGAAATGTGATGATATTTGGTGGTAATCTGGGAGATTGCACAAGATTGCACTGGTTAATGGAAATCTTTAAATACAACAGGAGAAAGGAAAGGTCAAGATGATTGCTGTAATTCCATTCATGGACGACACAGACATCAAACATTCTATGCATGACAAGGACTCTTATCTACTTAAGCCTTTCTTGACATCATTATCATCCTAATTGGACTGGTCATAAATCCCATTGAGAACAATGAAATATCAGCTTCCCACCGAAGGTGCAAGTCATAAAATGCATTGTTCTGGACTGTCAAAAAATGGACCCTGGACCCTCTTAGATGACGTAATTTCAGAACATTTTTGCACCACAAGTGCCGTTTTGATGTCTGTCCATCACATTGTTGATGGTAGAATGACAAAAAATCTATTGTCCACAAGATTTTTTATGTGAATGTGGTACTCTTTAGTTTGAAATTTTAAGTTTTAAAAATTGTTGATGACGCATCCCGTGGACAAACAAAGAAAGCAATGCAAACATCATGAAAACACTAGGACTAAAAAAGTCCCTGCTAATGAGTAAGATAAAAAAGCTGAAACTCAATTACTTTGGGCACCTGAAAAGACACGACACACTAGAGAGAGATGTACTGGAGGGCAAAAGAGGCAGAGGAAGACCACAAAGAAGATGGCAACAGGATATACAGGAATGGCTCAACAACGGCGTGACGGAATGTGGCAGATGGGCACAAGACAGAGACTTCTTCCGAAGGACTGTGTGGGAGGCTACGTCCAAGTGATATGCCACAGAGAGAGATGACCTCTTCCTTTTTTTTTCTTCACTTGGTATCCTTCACTTTTTTAAAACACATTTTATTAATATGATTTTTAGAATTAGATATTGAACTAAATATGTCCACCAACACAATGCAACAAATACAACCATTTGATGGGTGTTTATTGAAAGAAAACAATTTCATGTTCTATCACACCCAGGCTATGCCCTCTGTGATCCAGCATCTCCATGCAAAGTGGGCAAGAGGATCCGAGCCAAGGTTGTTATATTCAGCATTGAAGTACCAATCACCAAAGGACTACCTGTGAGTTAATACTTTCTTATCAATGAATACCACAATAATACAAATTTTTTTTTCCAATCGATTATGTCAAAGTTAGTAGAAGAATATAATGAGATGAAAATTGAATTGTCTGATGTTGGTTTTAGTAGTTTGGATGGTTTATTCCAATTTTTATTTCATCAATAAAATAATAAAATAGAAATTCTTGTTCAAACGGAGTGTACTAAAATCAACTTCTATTGTTAGGACCTTGCGACATCCCAGAATTGAGATTTTTTTCCCGAGATGAAGGTCATTTAAATCGATTGAAATTTGATGGACAAGTTTTCTGGCCAAAGTTTTAATACAAGTATTTCCAAAATAGGGTAAGTAACTGGTTATAAATTCCCTTCTTTCATCTTCAAAGGGAAATTTGTCTTTAGGGTCTGTTCCAAGGGAAGACTAGAATGAGGCAAGGTGTCAGCTGCAGTGCAGCGTGCAAAGTAAGCTAAGGCGAAATGACTTACTCAGTGGGTAGTCGAACTCGGTACCATTATACCATACTGCTGAGCCACACTGTCCTTTGGGATTGAAAATCTCTGTGATATTTAATCCCTTTTTAGCCTGTTAAAGCCAGGACTGAATTTCTTAAAATAATTTCTCCCATTGTTTATCAGGATGTCCTTATGTCTAATATAACTGCATACCTATCCGTAACTGTGGTACAAATGAAGCTCACACAAGTCACATTACAGTGGTTGCTTTCTTATTGAAAATGATTTTTAAAAAAAAGGACAGGCTAAAGGTTTAGAGTAAAATTGAACGCTGCTTGTAGATTTAATAGAACTTTTCTCTTCTTCTTTTAAGGCAAATCCTTGTTGGATGTAGTCTCCCAAAGGGTCTTATGAAACTTTTTTTTCTGGTTTTCAACTTTGTCATGAGTGCCATCTATCAGTGATAATGTAGTTTGATTAATTGAAATGGTACCCAATAGACCACAAGGGTTTCACCAATCTGTTTACTCTATTTTTTAATATTTTTTTTGTGCAGGTTGTGTTCCATTATCAGTCTGTGAATGAACCAGTTATAATCAAGAGGCTTATAAGTCAACTGAGCAAAAGCACTGGAGAGGTCGTGAAAAACAAACCGAGGTAAACTAAGTTTTTAAAAATTATTTATTAAAATTCCATAACATCAACATATTCTCATTAAAGTGGTTACTTATAGACAGTTACAGGGGTCATTATTTCTCCTACCCCTTCAATTGTGTAAATAATATTCAGCACTTTTTAATTGCCTACAATAACTCAATTAATATGATCTTATGATCTTTTATTTAGTTCATATACAATGCTCACCATCAAAGATTGGAAAACACTTCCAGCAAATTGTGTGAACAACATAGACTTTCAAATAAAGAGTGTCATAACTTCAGTCATAATGGCAAGAAATTCAACACCTTTCTCTGCAAACCCATAAATATTAACATCCTTGAGTAACATGTAGGTACTATCACAGATACAGTTGACTCCGGATAAGACGATGCCCAGGGGAACTGAAAATAAAATCGACTTAACCGAAAATCAACTTAACCAGAGTGTAACGAAATGAGCTAATAATATGTGTGTGAATAAAACAAGCCCTTCTAGAATAAGTATTACCCTTCATGTCGCGCTTTCGGCTGATGTTGCTTTGTCGCATCAAATTGACCAGAGAAGTAGAGGTCCCTGTAGTGGTCACCAGAGGCTCCTACCTGCAATAGCCCCAAAGAGAAATCAGAATACATAAAAAGCGGTATTTGAGATCAAAATGCTTGACCAACTTACTGTTATTAACTATTGACATGCTTTACACCAGAAAATGTAATAGACAATCCAAAGTACGCAAATGATACAATATAAAATGTATAAAAATGTGCAGATTGTTTAAAGACTAAGAGGGGTCAAATAATAATAGAGGACACAGGCCTTGGCAGTCTCAGAGCAGAGCATTGAATGGATGGATTTAATCTTGTCAGGACCCCCCCCCCCCCCTCAAACACACACCTAATTAAACAAACGCAAGTGCCGGCACACACTCACACATAGATACACACAAGCTCGGGCACAAATACACAGGGCTAAAATTAAAAAGGGAAAGAAGCCGACTGTACTCAATAATACTACCGATTGGAGCCAATATATAATATTACCTAGGTCATTGACCTCACATATTAGCCACTCCCACGCCTCGTTCTGAAAAAAGTCCGCGAAATTAAAGGGGAGGCAAGAGAAAATCAGCTGATCGTTAAAATAGTAACAGAAAAGTGGAGGTGCTCGGCAATGAATGCAAGAAAGACATTTAAAACGCCGTAAAAATGTTTAAAAATCACTTAATGTTATACGAGTAATTACCATCCATAACAACCTGTCAAATTCACATATGTAAGATGCCAAGCCAAAATTAATAATAAAATAATAAAGAACACGATTGACCGTTGACTACACATGCATACGAGTACCAGAAATATTTTGTAAACAATGTAACACAATATAATGTGTAAGTTTCAAAGCAAATGCAACCACAAATAACATCAAAGAACAATGTGGGACTACTGTTTTAATTTCATAAAACCAAACGTATATTTTCTGCCCCCGATATTGAACGTGTAGTTAGTATGTATCGTACAAACAACATTCGTTTAGACAGGTAGTCGGGATTCTAGCGCCAGTTTTATTTGGGCAACCATGATTGGGATTTCACTCAATGCACTTATTATTAATATTATTATATATTAATAATAATAATAATAATAATAATAATAATAATAATAATAATAATAATAATTAATAATAATAATAAATAAAAGCAGTTGAAAGGATATAGTCTTTGGTGTATAAGTGCATATGTACAATATTTCTTATAATAAATGCTTCAAAACAAAACAAAACTAAAAAAAAATAAAGAAAGAATAAATGAATAAAAATATCTATTTGGGCATTTACTTACATTAATAGTCTTGAAAATCACAATAACAATCCATGAAAATTAAATATCCCAAAATCCGAAGAAGACATGAATTTAATCCAAAATCCAACACAGGAATGTATTTTAATAGGAGACAGATATCCTATTAAAACCATAGCATTACTTGCAAAAAACAATACCCCACTCTGCGTTTAACGGGCTTGTGGCCGTCACATTGTAAATTGTGGCCGCATTAGGGTAATCGGTGTCCTAAAGACTGACACACTGACATACAATCAATGAGAACTATAAAGAATCCATTCTAGAATTCAACTACAAACTGAAAAGTATGATAAATATCACTCTCTCAAATAATTTCCTTTGCTCAGGTTCACTCACACTCTCCTTTATTGCAAAACATTGATAAGTGAGATAAAGTTTGTATTTCAATTATAAACTTAATCACATAACCTAAATGATGGAGAATAAAAACAGCTAATTATAAAAAAAATTCACAGATCAAGTTATCTAATTGAACTCCGCATATTTAGCTTAATTAGTCATTGACCATATATTTTTTTAAATGGCATTGTTTCATTTAAACAAGACCATGACGCTTATGCCTGGACCGGGTATTCACAAATTCTGCTTTTGTGTTCCACTTTTCGAATCGAATTAATCTCTATCTTATCCGTATATTTGCAAATTTTCTGCACTTTAGAAATAAGACCATAACGCTTATGTCTGGACCGGTTGTTTGCAAATTCTGCCTTTGTGTTCCACTGTTCGATTAGAATTAATCTCTATTTTTTTCCGTTTAGTTTGCAAAGTTTCTGCACTTTATAAATAAGACCATAGCGCTTATGTCTGGACCAGGCATTCGCAAATTCTGCTTTTGTGTTCCACTTTTCGAATCGAATTAATATCTAGTCTATCCGTTTATTTGCAAAGTTTCTGCATTTTATTAATAAGACCATAACGCTTATGTCTGGACCGGGCATTCGCAAATTCTGCTTTTGTGTTCCACTTTTCGAATCGAAATAACATCTAGTCTATCCGTTTATTTGCAAAGTTTCTGCACTTTATAAATAAGACCATAACGCTTATGTCTGGACCGGGCATTCGCAGATTCTGCTTTTGTGTTCCACTTTTCGAATCGAATGAATCTCTATCTTATCCGTTTATTTGCAAAGTTTCTGCACTTTATAAATAAGACCATAGCGCTTATGTCTGGACCGGGCATTCGCAAATTCTGCTTTTGTGTTCCACTTTTCGAATCGAATGAATCTCTATCTTATCCGTTTATTTGCAAAGTTTCTGCACTTTATAAATAAGACCATAACGCTTATGTCTGGACCGGGCATTCGCAAATTCTGCTTTTGTGTTCCACTTTTCGAATCGAATGAATCTCTATCTTATCCGTTTATTTGCAAAGTTTCTGCACTTTATAAATAAGACCATAACGCTTATGTCTGGACCGGGCATTCGCAAATTCTGCTTTTGTGTTCCACTTTTCGAATCGAATGAATCTCTATTTTATCCGTTTATTTGCAAAGATTCTGCACTTTATAAATAAGACCATGACGCTTATGTCTGGACCGGGTATTCGCAAATTCTCCTTTTGTGTTCCACTTTTCGAATCGAATTAATATCTAGTCTATCGGTTTATTTGCAAAGTTTCTGCATTTTATAAATAATAATAATTGTTCAAAATTTTACCTTACACCCGATATTACAAGTACAAGTGAGCCAGGTGAAGAAGATTGTCAAACAGTGTGACAGATGAAATAGGAAGAGAGAGAGAGAGGGAGGGAGGGGGAAGAGAGAGAGAGAGAGAGAGAGAGAGAGAGAGAGAGAGAGAGAGAGAGAGAGGGTAAGAGAGAGAGAGATATTCGTTTTTTGTTCAAAATCTCTCTCTCTCTCTCTCTATCTCTCATTGCACAAGGTTGTGCTATTTACTACTATTTATCAAGAACAGCCAAGCTGGCAACCCAGTCTCTGTATAAACTAAGCAAGATGGCAACAGGGACCTCGCTCCTTATCCAATGCCGAAGCTTTAGTTTGAGTCAAACAGTTTTGTTAAAAAAAAACACCCAAAATAAGTTCGTGTCGTAAGTGATGGAAGTTGAAGTCGGCTTATTATAAAATCGTTTTTATGGTCTGTTTGGATTACCCTTTTTAAATAGAAAAAGTGAATATATCATAAACTTGAAGAATAGGCAAGCTAAATGAAATTTAAATTGACTGATTAAATGAGTACGCGAGGCTGAGTTGCGAACGACTACTGGGTTCCGACATTCCGATCCCAGTGTCATTCATGTTCACCGTACCGTGTTACTGTCTACACACTACACTGCATTGTTAGTGACTGGTCATGTCTTTTTGTTTGTATGTTTTACGCAAGCTTAATAAAAATTAAATGAATACGTGAGGCAGAGTTGCGAACGACTCATGGGTTCCGACATTCCGATCCCAGTGTCAGTCATGTTCACCGTACTGTGTTACTGTCTACACACTACACGGCATTGTTAGTGACTGGTCATGCCTTTGTTTTGTATGTTTCTTTTAATATGGGTCAATTTACAAAGAATAATAATAGAAATGTTCAAAACAAAAACTAGATTCACTATTACGTGCCTGTAATGAAGTGCTTTCCACAAACCGTGAGCGAGAATGATGGTGGAGGTAATGGCAACCATGTGGGTTTGTTATTGTTTCCTACCTCCGTCAACCCGCGCATCCGGTTGCGCACCCACGCTGATTCTGACCAATTGGAGTCAGCATAATAATAATACTTCAGTCAACCCCTCCCTAAAATATATTATTATTTGACAGCAACTGCACACAATTTGAAGGGACTAATCAGGCACACACAATGTGTGTTGATTGACCATAGGAGATGCTGATGCCATAGCTCACTTTTTTATTTTTTTTACTAGAGATTAAAATTTTAAAAATTTTTTCCTCCATTGAAGCTGAAAAGCGGAATGGTTGCCTTGAATTTGCCTTGAACTTGAATGGGGAATGTAGACCAACTAAGTGGAATTATTCTGCGAAAAGGGTAGAAGCCTCAAGGTTAAGGTCATGCTTCTTCTAAATGGTTGAGACAGAAATGGATGGTATGCCAATTTCCTTAGACTTGTCAACTGCATCGATCAACTGGATCTTTCTTTTCAGCGATAGGTTTGCCAATGTAGTTGTAGACTTGACTTGGAGTCTTGATAAAATTGATACTAATTAAGAGGGCCATATGGCCTGGGATTAGAACAAATTTTTTTTTTTAAATCTTGAACTTTAAGTTGTGACGATGTAAAATGTGAGATGGATAAATCAAAGCTATTGGATACTACTTATGTACATTGAGCACGGACACCAGGCAAAGCAGCTAAATCACATCGGTGTGCGCCAATCGTTCTCGGATATTCTTAACCAATGAAAATTCTTACTGGCAGCTTTTTTAACCAGTGGAAATATTTGTTTATTTGTGATTTTATTGTGGTTATAAGTGATAAGAACATCGACTTATGTGGATTTTTTTTTTTTTTTTAACTAATGTTATATAGGAAGAAGGGGGAGGGACCAAGAAAATAAATCGACTTGGGTAAAAATCGACTTAAGCAACGTCAACGAATCCAGAGTGCACTGTATTGACTTTCTTGACTTAAAACTTTCAGCTTTCGATGTCATTCCGACTTCAAGCTTTGGCTCTTCTTATTATTATTGTGGCAAAGATTCTCTAATTGCCTCTGTTGTTTGCCTTTTTCTGATTTCATCATTGATTTATTTCAAATCATTATCGAGAGTGAGAGGAAACGTTGTTGGTTGTTCTCAGACTCCTTTGTTTTGGCCAGAGAAATATGAGGCTGAGTCAAAAAGTAATGGGACTCTGCTTATTACTTAAAAACATTAAATAAATACCATGCATATATCTCATATTAAAGCTTGACATTAGCCGAGTAGAATGCTATTTCTAAACATAGTTTCCGCCACTCTCGATAACCACAGTCCACCTTTTTGTAAGGTCATGTATCCCGTCCTCGTAAAACTGAGTTGACTTAATTTTGAGCCAATTTTTCACTACTGCCATGGCTTCTTCATCTTCTTCAAAGCGATGTCCCCCCATTGCTGCCTTCCGTGGACCAAAAAGATGAAAGTCCAAAGGTGGTGAATTCATATGGAGAGTGAGACAGCGTTGTCCATCAATATGATGCAATTTCCTCCCTTTTTCTGGCACTTGTGTGTTGAAGGGCATTTTCATGAAGAAACAATACTCGTTCCATCTCCAAAGCCGGTCTAACTCGATGAATTCTTGTTTTCACTTGCTTCAAGGTCTATTTGTACCATTCAGAGTTTACAGCGGTTCCCTGTGGTAGGATTACAAGTGTCCTAAAACACTGTTGTCATAATTTTCCCATCTGATTTCTCAGCTTTGGAGTTTTTGGTCTTTGGGAAAGAAGGGTGTTGCCATTCCAATAATTGTCTCTTCAACTCCGGTTGAACCCTTGTAAAACACTGCCTCTACAAAATGCCTGAGTTTTAAAGACTTTAACCAATGTATTTAAAAATGCTGCTCAAGGTTTCTTCTTCGTAAACAAAAAATTCAATGACAGCTTTCTGTCACTGACAGACCTCCATGGAGGCAGCCATTTTGAACTGTCATAACTTTGTTAAAATTTGACATAATTAAAATTTTTAACTTTTGGTTTAAAGAGTACATTTGTAAGTTAAATTGAGCCAAATATGATGTCATATGAAAAAGAAATGAACTCAGCAGGAGATTTGTTACATTACTTTTTGACTCACCCTCGTAGTATATCATCACAGATATTAAAACTAAATCTTTTACATTCTGTAAAACTATAGATAATGATTGAATAATTGATAATTTATTAATTTATGTGTTGATTTATTTTTTATGAAAAGAAAAAGAAATGTTTTTATATTTTGGACACAGTGTTTCAGATTTTTTTTTTTTAATCCATTTTTATTTTTCATGTTATAGATGTTTGGTGAAAAATACAAGTGCCGTATTAGAGCTGGAATTTGAGCGAACAATGTGTTTGGAGTTGTACTCTGAGTTCAAAGACTTGGGCAGATTCATGTTGAGACAAGGAGGACACACAATTGCAGCTGGACTTATTGAAGAGGTAGATGATGCTTATAACACACTATTTTAATTTGTCCAAGCAGATTATTTTTTTTATGCCAAATTTTAGTATTTTCTTCCAAATTCGGATTTTTAACCGGAATTTTAGAGGAATGGTGATGAAAATCAGTTTTTTAAAAAACCCACAAAAACAACTGAATTACATTATACAGGCATGCCTACCGTCCCGGAATTTCTGGATTTGTTCCAGAAATTTGAAAATAATAATGGCTGTCCCGGAAAATACGGAAGTTTACTTTTTGTCCCGGAAATTTAAAAAATTGACCATTATATACTTCTTCTTCTAGGTTCCATGCCTGGTCCAGGCTTCGGATACTGCATGAATTATCTCTCTCCATTCCTCCCTGTCTCTTGCTTTTTCAAACAGCTCTTGGATTGTTAGGTTGGTGAAGCCCTTCAGTTGGTCTATGAGTGTTTTTCTTTGTCTCCCCCGGGCGCGTTTACCAGGTATTTTTCCACAACTTGCCAGGTATTCCTTCTTATCTTTCCTTACTATGTGTCCGAAAAAGGATAGTTGTCGATCCACTATTAAGGGCATTAGTTTCCTTTGTTGGTATGTTTGTTTTAGCACTTCTTCGTTCGTTTTGTGTGCAGTATACGATATTCTCTGCATCCTTCTCAAGCACCACATTTCAAAAGCTTCAATGTTCTTTTGTGTTTCTGCATTTGTAGTCCAGCTTTCGCATCCGTATAACAAGATTGGCCACACGTAGCACTTCAAGACTCGGAATCTAATCCCGAACGACATCTGTTTGTTTTTCAAAATGTTTCCCAGGTCCATGAAGGCCTGTTTGGCTTGAGTTATTCTTGCCCGTATGTCTCGGTTACATCTTCCATCTGTTGTCACTATTGAACCTAGGTACTTAAAACTTTCTACGTTGGTAAGTTGCTCGCCGTGAATCGTTATATTGCAGGTGTTGTTGTTTTCGGGGTTTTTCTGTATTACCATGCATTCCGTTTTGGTGATATTCACTTCCATTCCCTTGGCTTCACTATCTACTACCACTTTGTCAACAATCTTTTGAAGTTGGATTTCTGATGTTGCAATGAGTACCGTATCGTCTGCGTATCTTATATTATTTATGTTGTGACCTCCCACTTTTATTCCCTCCATATTATTTATGCCCCTCATGATTGTTTCTTGGTATAGATTAAACAGATCTGGTGAGGCAACACACCCTTGACGGACTCCTTTCTTAATAGGAATGGAATTTCCTGTAGAGTTTCCGATTTTGATAGATGCCTGCTGGGTGTAGTATAATGTTTGCATGAGTCTGAGGTCTTTCTCATCAGCGCCAATGGAGTGCAGTTGTTTTAGTATTTCTTCGTGGCGTACTCTATCAAAAGCTTTTTTGTAGTCGACAAAACAGAGGTATAGTGGGGTCTGAACCTGTATAGCTCTTTCACTTAAAACACGGAGGAGGTATATTGCGTTCCTTGTCCCTCTGTCAGGTTGGAATCCATATTGTTCTTCTGCGATTTCGGGGTTAATCTTATTCCTTAGCCTGTTGATAATTATACGCAACAGTATTTTGTTGATGTGGCTTATTAAACTTATAGTTCTAAAATTTTCGCATCTGACTGCACCTGCTTTCTTTGGTATTGCTATGAAAATAGAGTTACAGAGATCTTCTGGAATTTTCCCAGTATTGTATATATTGTTGAATAATATGTGAAGTTCATCAATTGCTAGATCTCCTAGGCTTTTTAATACCTCTACAGATATTTCATCAGGGCCTGTTGCTTTACCATCCCTCATTCGTTCCATGGCATGTTCAATTTCACTTTTGGTGATGTTTGGACCGCTTAATGGTTCTTTGAATTTCAGTGGTGGTTCATTTCTATTTGGATCATTGTACAGTTCGCCTATGTATTCTACCCATCGGCTTTCTATATGTTGTTCTTCAAATAGCAGATCCCTTGTTTGTTTTGGATACAACTTCCTGCTGCTTTGCTTTTCCTTTTCCCTGATAGTTCTTTTATTCTTTGGTGAGCTTGTTGGGGGTTGGGTTTGTATTCTCTTTCGATTTCGCAGCATTTCCAGTCTAGATAGTTCTCGTGTGCCTCGATGCATTTGGATTTAATGTGGTTGTTCAATGTTTGGTATTCTGCAGACCCTCTGTTGCATTTTCGTCTTTCTTCAAATAGGTTTAGAATTTCATTTGTCATCCATTCCTTTTTGCTGTTTATTTGAGCTATTGGTAAATGTTTTTCTGCAGTTGCTTTGACACACTTTTGGAATATATCAAATTGTTTTTCACATTTTTCGTTATCAGGTTCACTTTGGCTTTGTATCATGAGTGCATTTTCAAATTCTTCTCTCATTTTTGTTTGTATGCCATTGTCTTTGCATAACCTGTAATCCTCTTTATTCTACCAGCTGTTCTCTGAATAGCTTTAAACTTTATCCTTACTGTACAAACAACTGGGACATGGTCACTGTCTACATCGGCGCCTGGGTAGGTTTTGCAATTTAATATGCCATTTCTGAATCTTGATGATACTGCTATAAAGTCTATCTGGTTCCTTGCTCTGTCCCCTGGTGATTGCCATGTCCAGGTTCTTCTTGGGTGTTGTTGAAACCAGGTGTTTGAAATCATTAATTTATTTGTTCTACACCAATCTGCCCAGATGTTTCCTCGTTCATTTCTGTCTCCGAGTCCATGTGGTCCGATTATGTCACCATCTCTGCCTCTGCCAATCTTAGCATTTAGGTCCCCCATTACCATAAGGACTTCTTGTGATTTACACATTCGTTTTGCTTTGTCTAGTGAATGGTAAAACTCTGTCATATCTGCATCTGTCGCCTCTTCTGTTGGTGCATAAACTTGAATAATATTGGTGTCAACTACAGGTCCTCTTAGCTTAACCAGCAAAACTCTGTCTGAGATTGCTACGTGCCCTTTGTAAAATTTGGTTGATTTTTGGTCTAAGATCATCCCTACTCCTTTTTGGAAAGAGGTTCCACCACTCCATATGATCTTATATGTCGTGTTGTTTTCTTGTTTTGACATGGTTCCCTGCTCTTTCCATCTCATCTCTGCCAGGCCAAGAATATTTATTTGGAGCCGTTTCATTTCTTTTAGAATGTTGTTTAGTTTTCCTTTTTGGGCACAGGTCCTGACATTCCATGTCCCAATTTTGGTTTTGTCACATTTGTTAAATTTATTTCGCCTAGTAACTGGCTGACGGTTCGGTGTGACCTGACGAACATCACGCTCCCAACCGAGCGAGGCAGCAGTCTTCCGTGAAAACATGCTCCCCTTTACGCTGTCACCGTTGACTTTTTGGACTTATTCATGCAGTTAACTCGGCAAAGTTACAAGAATGGTTTGCCATTGCCTATTCTTGTCGCCTATTCTAGATCATCATCAAGCCCTACTGCAACCTCCTCGTGGTGTCGAACGGTAACAGGTCAAGCTGGCCAACTGCAGAGGGCGACAAGAATAGGCAATGGCAAACCAAGACCATTATATACCACCACATAATCATCCCTACCACCACTACAACAGCCAACACTTCATCATCATCATCCCTACCTTCACCACTACTACAACTACTACCACATCAAATTCCTACCACCACTATTACAACAGCTAACACGACATCGTCATCCCTACCACCACTACTACTACAACTACCACCACATCATCATCCCTACTATCACTACTACAACAACTACAACCACATCCTCATCTCTACCACCACTACAACTACAACTGCCACCACATCATCATCCCTACTATCACTACTACAACTACGACTACATCATCATCCCTACCACTACTGCTAAAACTACTACCACATCATCATTCCTACCACCTCTGCTACAACTCGTCATCCCTATCACCGCTGTTAAAACAATTCATCATCTCTTCTACCTCTACTACAACTACTGGTGATGATGATGTGGTGGTGGTGGTTGTAGTAGTAGAGGTCATGATGATGATGTGGTAGTGGTGATTGTAGTAGTAGTGGTAGTGATAATGTGATGCTGGTGGTTGTAGTAGTAGTGGTATTGATGATGATGTGGTAGTGGTGGTCGCAGTAGTAGTGGTAGTGATGACGATTTGGTTGTGGTGGTTGTAGTAGTAATAGTAGTGATGATGATGTGGTGGTTGTAGTAGTGGTAGAGATGATGATGTGGTGGTGGTTGTAATAGTGCTGGTAGTTGTGGTAGTGATGATGATGTGGTGTGGTGGTGGTTGAAGTAGTAGTTGTGGTACTGATGAAGATGTGGTGGTGGTGGTGGTTGTAGTAGTAGTGGTAGTGATGATGATGTGGTGGTGGTTGCAGTACCACCACATCATCATCCCTACTATCACTACTACAACAACTACAACCACATCCCATGGTGCTTTAATTCTTCTAGAACTTTTTTACCATCCCATTTTCTTCCTTTTTACTGGCGCTGATATGACTTAAATATGTTGCAAGTGACTTAAAACCCTTAAAAACAACAACATAAAAACAGCATTTCATTATTATTTATTTTTATCAACTAGTTAGTAAATACTTCATCATGACCTACAAAATTTATGCTCATAAAATATTTTGGGGCTGGAATTTGGAAGAAAAAAACAAACCAAACCTTTAAAAAATATTTATTTCAGGTCTTGCCAAACAAGTCATCACAAGATGGAGCAAGTTAAATTACAAATGATAGATTGCACTCGGCCGTGTTTTTATTTAGTATGATGATCCATTCTCTCCTCCCCCCCCCCCCCCCCCCCCCCCCCCATGCTGCTATTGTTGGTTGTTTTATTAAAATAAATTATTATCTAGAATACAGCATTTGGTGGTGCCAATATACAGTTTTTGTGAACCAGCCAGCTTGCTACTGGTATGGTATGCGCGATTAAAAAATTAAAAAAATAAAGATTATGATGCAATAAACCATTGAACTTTGTGTGTTTTATATTTTTTTGTTTTGTTTTTTACTATAATAACTTTTATCAGTCCATGAATTTATTAGTTGGCATGAAATTTTTTTTAAATAAAAAAATTATGCCCTTACTAGTCACCCATGTTGTCCAAGTGAGTAAATTGTGGGTTAATCTTACCGAAAGAAAGAAAAACTTAAAAGTGCATGAAGCACGGCTCAAAACCAGGACCTCCCAGGTCACAGTGCAATGTTTAATCCACTGGGCCCCACTTGTAAATCTTTTACAATGATCAAAAAAAATATATAAATTTATATTTCAGCTTTTAAGGTCCAGACTCGCACCTCCAGAGGTCTTGAATTTGGAAAAGAATCCTATTTATCTTCAGGACTATGAACTTTCAATAAATAATCAAAGTATAAAATTGATTTTTTAAAAAGCCCCCAAAAAAACACACCTTTTAGTCAGTCCTTCAATAGATCAGAAGTTGTTCGAATTTCCCTTAGGGTAAGGGGGTTAGGCTGCCCCAGGACTGGTGAAATCTTCATTACAGTTACAGCCTTGTTATCTCTTCTACCCCTTTATATTATTTTTCCTTTCCATATATATTTTATATGGCTTTTCTTTTGCTGAGAAGGAAACGGTCATATGGATGGATCTTTTTGTGAGAGATGATGTTTTCACCATTATTTTCCAATTCTCAGAAAGAAATACATGTATATGCAGACAGATGAATTTATGCACACAAGTACAAGGCTTAAAAACTATTAGGGAATGTTCTACAGTGCTAAGCATAATGTAATCGGAACGTTTATGAATAAATAACTTTAATCCTAGTGATTAAGGTGCTTCTTCAAACTGTTGGTGTCCGAATACATCCTGTTGTATTTTCACTCAGTCTTTCTGAAATTATTTTTTCACTCTCCAAGCCTGTCAAAGCCTGTCATGTTCATAGAGGTAGCCAATCCTGACTGACTGGCTGAGTGATAAATTTTATCTAAACCAATTTAGGCTATTTTGTAATGAAGAAAGTAACTTATTAACTCATGGAATAGTAGAATGAGAACTGCTGGAAAGACTATCTAGAGAAAAAAAGTTCTAAATCAAAATTTAGGTTGTTGACCTACTTGCTACTTCCATACTCATTGATTGCTTCACATTGTAAACAAACTGGTTGACTGTGGTCCTTCACTAATTAAAATTAGAAATAGTGCAAAAAAATTAATCACAGCGCATAGTTTGTCTCTGGCATGCATGGTGTTCAGTTTATTTTGAATCCAAGGATGGTGAGTGGTAGTGATCATCATGACTTGCTGATGGTGATTATTGTAAGGAAGGTAATGAAAAAGATGTAGTATAGGTGGGTGTAATGATGATGAATTGGTGGTGCTGGTTGGAGTAGTGGTGGTAATGCCGGTGACGATGAATTTGTGGTGCATGTGGTGATGGTCGTGATGATGATGTGGTGGTGGTGGTAGTGACGATGATGATGTAGCGATGGTGGTTGTTTTAGAAGTTGTAGTGACGATGATGATGTAGTGGTGGTGGTTGTAGTAGTGTTGGAAGTGACAATGATGAATTAATTTGTGGTTGTGATGATGAAATGGTGGTGGTGGTGACTGTAGTAGTGGTGGTATTGATAATGATTTGGTTGTGATTGTCGTCTTCATGTAGGTTGTGGTGGTGCTGATGATGATGTTTTAGTAGTAGTAGTGGTGATCTCACAAAATTCAAGTTTTCTCTTAATATGAAATTCAAGATTTTCTATCAAAATCAAGGTGTTTTCAATGAGTCCTTGAATTTAAGGAGACCCGTCTTCTCTCTGGCACTGGTCCGAGCATCGTACTGACTGTTTCTGTTATGTATTCATGGGTCTCACCATGTCCCCTTTTTCTCACCCATCTTGGAAACCTGAATAACGACATAATTTTCCGGTCCCGGGCGATGTCGTTATCCAGGGCTTATACTGTATTTACACATTTCTTAACTGAGCTTGAACCACAGGGCGATCTTATAAATGCGGCTATGTGGTCTAGCTCCCATAGTGGGCAGGGGGGTACATACTGTGTCTTCTATTTCTATCCCCTTATAACTGTTTTCCAACATGCTTTCTGTCTTTGTCTTGTATTGAGATTACTTGGTTTTGTCCTGGCCCTGGCCGGATACCCTAACTATGAGAGAAACAGTCAAATGTATAGTTAGTTTTGGGAGATGATATTTTTTGTCTTGTATATCATCTCTCTGTTATGCACTGTTTATATGTTATATATTATTTGTAAAACATTTGAGTGTGTTCCTCTTAGTGGGGACCTGTGCTTGTGTCTGGATGAGACTTGTAGGTGATTTCAAACTAAGTACATTGGTGGTATGCTCTTGGAATCTACATCTGATCCCTATTTGTTCCCAGTTCCCCTTCTCTTACTTTTTCTTGGGTGCTTTAATTGTAATTCTAGAACTTTTTACTATCCCATTTTCTTCCTTTTTACTGGCACTGATATAACCTAAATGTGTTGCAAGCACCGTAAAACCCTTTTTAAAAAACGTGTGGTCTATTGGTATGACACTCGCTTTCGGATAGGAAGGTCCTGGGTTCGAGCCTCGCGCTCGGCGCATAGTTGAGTCCTTGAAAAAGGCTCTTTACTTATTCTCTCACTGTACTCAGGTGTAAAATGAGTACCTGGCCGTTAACAGCGTTGTCTTCGTCCGAAAAATTGTAATATCGCCTAACAGGCGTTATGTCCTGTCCTACATGTTAAATGTTGCTGTTGACCAAGGACCCCTTGTAAAGCGCTTTGAACACGTTTAGTGGATATTGCGCTATCTAAAAGCTCAATTTAAAAATAATAAATATATCATAACATCTAGAGCAATAGAACTTAACTATTGGAAGAAATTGATACTGAAGATTAGAGGCAGCTGATGGTGAGAACACAATGTGCTGGTTGAGATGACGCTGGAGTTATAGTTATTGTAACACTATTGCTCTCTTGAGCACCTACTACCACACCCTCGTTTGTTTGTGCAAATATACGTACAACCCCCTCCCCGCTTACACACACATACACAAACACACTACACTACTTCAACCACAAAATCACAAAGTTGAACAACTGAATGCGATGCATTGTATGTGATAATGGGATGTTGATAATGATAGCAGTGGGATAATTTTTTGTTTTTAAGGGTTTTACGGCACTTGCAACACATTAAGATCATGTCAGTGCCAGTAAAAAGGAAGAGTATGGGATATGGGTAAAAAGTTCTAGAATTACAATTAAAGCACCCAAGAAAAAGTAAGACAAAGGGGAATTGGTTCAAATAAGACACAGGTGTAGATTCCAAGAGCACACTATCAAAGTACTTTGAGATCACATAAAAGTCTTATCCAGTCACAAGCACAGGTCCCCACTAAGAGGAATACACTCAAATGTTTTACAAATCGTATATAATATAAAGAAAATATAATACAATGCGTAACAGACATGATTTACAAGGAAAAAAATATCTCCCAAAACTATACATTTGACTGTTTCCCTCTCAGCAAGGGCATCCGGCCAGGGCCAGGACAAAACCAAGTAATCTCATTCCAAGACAAAGACAGAAAGCAAGTTGGAAAACAGATATAGGGGGATAGAAGACACAGTAAGTACCTCCCTGCCCACTATGGGAGGCCAGGAACCCCACCCAGGCAGTGGGATAATATTACCCCTTGAAAATCATAACTTTTTTTTGGGTAGGTATACCTAAACTGAAATAGAATACAAAGTCCCTTGAATTTCGATTTAACCGGTATTCATTACTGTACATAACAGTGATGACTGAGATGGGGAAAAAATGTCAAAAACCATAACTATACATTTGACTGCTTCCCTCTCACTCTCAGCCAGGGGCAAGACATACCAAGTAATCTAATTCCAAGACAAAAGTAGAAAGCATCTCGAAAAACCGCTATAGGAAGATGGGAGACACAGCAAGTGACCTCCAGCCAAGGTTACACATATATATTCAATAAAGGTAGCCTCGTCTCCAGCCCACCGTGGGAAGTCAAGAGTCCGAAGACCCCACCCAGCCAAAGTCATTGACAGTACAGGAAGCCACATATGCTAAGGGACAAAAGAGACTGATAGACCCACAACATTACCTCCCCCCCCCCCCCCCCCCTCCCCAGTTCATCGCACCATCAGGGGTGAGAATGACTGGTCACAAAAAAAGGAGGAAATTTTTCATCGTGAAGATCATGACCCATCCATGCGACCATAACCTATAAATTAAATTTGAATTCACTAAAATTTACTGAGATGCGATCCAAAATTTGCCTCGCAGCAATTTCTGACACGACTCGGTGGAATTTCAAAAGTTGAAAGTGTAATTACAACATTTGGTGGTTGTATTAGGGATGATGATGTGGTGGTGGTTGTAGTAGTAGTGGTGATAGGGATGATGTGGTAGTGATTGTAGTAGTAGAGGTCGTATGGATGATTGTGTGGTGGTAGTAGCTGTGGTAGGAATGATGATGTGGTGGTAGTTGTCGTAGTAGTGGTGGTAGGGATAATTTTGTGGTGGTTGTAGTAGTAGTGGTGGTAGGGATGATGATAAGGTGGTGGTTGTAGTAGTGGTAGTAGGGTTGATGATGTGGTGGTGGTTGTAGTGGTAGTTGTAGTAGTAGTAGTGGTAAGGATGATGTGGTCTTATTTGTAGTAGTGGTGCTAGGGATGATGGTGTGGAGGTGGTTGTAGTTAGGGATGATGTAGTAGTGGTGGTAGGATGATGATGTGGTGCTGATTGTAGTAGTAGTGGTCTTAGAGATGATGATGTGATGATGGTTGTAGTAGTAGTGGTTGTAGGGATGATAGTGTGGTGGTGGTTGTAGTAGTGGTAGTAGGGTTTTTTGTTTGTTTGTTTGTTGCTTTAGGTCTCTTCCAACACAATTGAGGTTATATGAGAGACCGCTGAAACAAAAAAACAAGCAATCTAACAAAAATAGTACAAATGTAAATCAAAATCATAACCTAAAGATATCATAAGCTAAATTATAAATAACCAAGAACAAACAGGCAGAAGATTTACAGAAAAAAAAATATCCCCTGTCAAAAATACAATCACAAACCAAAGAAGCAGGATAGGCTAGTAAAAAGAAGAAGAAACGACATCACTATCGGATCGTACACCCATGAGAACATCATAGGTATATGATTCAAGGGTGATGTGGTGGTGGTTGTAGTGGTAGTAGGGATGATGATGTGGTGTTATTTGTAGTAGTAGTGGTGGTAGGGATGATGATGTGGTGGTGGTTGTAACAGTAGTGGTGGTAGAGGTGTTGATGTAGTGGTTTTGGTGAGTGCTTTTTATTCAGTGATGATAATAGCAATTTGTCAAAAAGGAGGAAAATGTCTCGGTCTATCGATCAAACACAAGCAACGTGTAAAAATAACAGGAACATAGTTTTGTATTAGTATTGTGTATTACTTAGTATAAATCCATTCTTATCATTAGAAATAAATTTACTTTTTGTAAACATTTAATGAATTGTCCTTTCCACATGTTAAAGGCCTACAATGTTATTCAAATAAAAGGCCAGAAAGTGTCTTCTTGTTTTGATTTTTACTTTATAAAGCAGACTACAATATCTTCGTAACAGAAACCTAGTGCTCAAATTTAAAGCCATAGTCCAAAGGTAAAAAGAAACCAGAGTAAACTAAGCCAATCACCATGCTTTATTCTAATATATTATCTCTACATGATTTAATGGATAGTCGCGAAAGAGAGAGAGAGAGAGAGAGAGAGAGAGAGAGAGAGAGAGAGAGAGAGAGAGAGAGAGAGAGAGAGAGAGAGAGAGGGAGAGTAAAATGGCAATAGGTACCTACAAAAGAGAAAAAAAATCCAACCCATTACCCATTTGTCCCTTCCCCTTCAACTAGCTAATCAAAGAACACCACTGGTCTTCTGTGTCAATTGGGACATCTGGTGCCATTCTGTCTGGTCCGACGTCATAAAAACGGGACCAAATTTCACGCGACTGAGCACAGGTGTCAATATATGACATGACATAATGGTGATTTTGTGGTTTTGAGGAAAATGTTTGACACGGCAAATTTCTGAGAAATTGTCAAAATCACTATTTATCCAAAAAAAAATTGAAAAAGGAAGAATTGTGATTGGGATGGGCGGAGATAAACTACCATTTAGGGGGAAGATTCTTAGCCCTGCACCATGAAATGATCGCATTTTTCCAATTATGAGGCTGTGACACGAGTGGACCATCAGCCAACGGGTGTTTGTGTTAGTGTTAGTCGTGATGACTCAGTCATCGTGTCACAGGATGCAATTAACCCAAAAAATACACATAAAAACAAAGTCCTAACACAAACTCTCGTGTGTTAACATTCACATAATTTATTTAATATATCTAAGGTCATTTCATTTTATTATTAAAATAAGTCGTTTACTTTTCAACAATATATAATATTCATTGTTAAGTTATGAAACCGAATGCAGTTCCATCACAAAATATTGCAAGAAGTCAAAAAAAAAACAAAACATTATGTTCTCTATTTAATAAAATAGGACCAAAATATTATCTTTTTATTATAGTTTTCTTCATGCTAATCATTAATTATGCATAAAATTACTTGTATTACTTTGGTTTTTAAAATGTTATCAAACGATAAATTAAAATATCAACAATAAACTAATGTCTGAAATCAGATTACAAAACATCTCAAACGCATTAAAAAAATGTTTTTCCTTCTTAATTAAAAAAGTTTAAAAGTCCAAAATTGTCCTATTAAATAAATCACTGTCACTTATCAAAATATTTAACAATTTGGAATAGGAACTGATGTCTAAATTCAGAAATTAGACCACAACAGTACATTGACTTGAGATAGTATCGGAAAAACACAGCTAAAATGATATAATAATTAGGTGCTTCATTTTTAGATTTAGAGAGCCTCTTTCAAATGAAAACGTGTGAAATTATATGACAGCAAAAATTTGAATTCTTGTAAAATGTATGCAATGGCTTATTATGATTCACCTACAATGAGGTCCTTAGCATACACTGGTTCCAATGGGAAATGAGCATAAGTAATATAATCATTTTAAACTTTTTAAAAAAATGCTTTGGTTAAATCATTGGTCATTATCCGCATTTACTATTGAATATCATCATCATTACGAAAAATACAGTAATTATGGAAAAGTCAAGGGATTTGATAGGACCCTGCACCAAAATGCATATCATAGTAATCATTACCTCCACCAGGCATATTCACACACTTAAGAATGACGAGATATAAATTATGACCCCAAAAAAATAATGAAACAAAAATATTTTTTATATCTTTTTAATATATAATTTACTTTTACACATAAATAATGCATGTATTAATTAAGACAATACTTATGTACATATGACCAAAGGTAATGCTAGTTGAGCCTCATACAAAAATGCTCTAAATTCTCAACAATGGCCAGTATTAATACAGCAACAATTCGTCATGACAAGCTGTTTTCCAACAGTTTTGAAACACACACACACACACAGAGAGAGAGAGAGAGAGAGAGAGAGAGAGAGAGAGAGAGAGAGAGAGAGAGAGAGAGAGAGAGAGAGAGAGAGAGAGAGAGAGAGAGAGAGAGAGAGAGAATGCCACGCTTTCAGAAAAGAAAAATAAAACCCTTTAAAAATAAATAACATAATTAATATTAATTCATTAACTTTTATGGTGCCTTCTCGTAAAAATGGTGAATCAGTGCGTTGTTAAATAAATATTAAATGGTGCACAGGAGTTACATTACATATTCTCAAAGCGCAGAAATAAGTTGGCAAAAACATCCAATTTATTAGCTAAGTAAATGATCACACTTTACATGATTGACATAATGAGTTTTCAACCGCAAATTCAATTTGTGTATCACATTGCCAACAAGACATTGTTCCAAATACATTCTCACTTATTAAAATCCTCTCTAAAAAAAAACAGCTTTCGATGTTTCTTCAGCAAATGTCTTAACTCTTATTGAAGAGCTTGAGAAATCAAAATAAAACCAAACTTGCTTGATGGACAAACTACATTTTGACAAGCAAGTCATGGATAAACAATGCTTGATGGTGACAGATGGTGGCCATTATATAGCATTGTAAATTGTTATGTGATCTAATGTTTTGTTTTTAAGGGTTTTTACGGCACTTGCGACACATTCAGGCCATATCAGCACCAGTAAAAAGGAAGGAAATGGGAGAGTAAAAAGTTCTAGAATTATAATTAAAGCACCCAAGAAAAGGTAAGACATAGGGGAATTGATTCCAAGAGCACTCTACAAAGTACTTAGTTTGATATCACCTCAAAGTCTCATCCAGACACAAGCACACGGTCCCCACAAAGAGGAATGCACTCAAATGTTTACAAATCATACATAATATGTAAACAAAACATAATACAGTGCATAACAGAGAGATGATTTACAAGACAAAGAATATCATCTCCCAAAACTATACATTTGACTGTTTCTCTCCCACCTTGGGTAACCGGCAGGGCCAGAACAAAACCAAGAAATCTCATCCCAAGACAAAGACAGAAAGCAAGTTGGAAAACATATAGGGGTATAAAAGACACAGTAAGTGCCTCCCTGACCACTATGGGAGGATGTGATCTAACCACAGTGTAAATATTCAACCATAGCTACATTCTCTTTAGTGAATTTTGCTTTAAAATGTGGCTTTATTACCGTATTACAAGATATAAATAATTAAGCAATGCAGGAGTCATTAGTGAACCCATACATATTTTAACCCAATAGAAAAACCTGAACAAGGACACAATTTGTCCTTAATCTAAACAGAAGAAAAACTGTTAATGAGTTAGGTGGCATAAGATAAGGTGGTGACGGGAAGGAGTGGGATAATAAAATATGTTTTTTTTTTCATGAAAACAAAGGTTGGGCTTCAATTACTTCAATGAACAGAGGGCTAAACATATTTTACTGCCAAAACATTGAAGAAACTGAGTGATGATATCTAGAGGATACTCTATATGCAAACCAGGAATTGCAAATTTAAACAACTTTGATTCCAAAAAACATAATAATGTGTAACTAATTGTTAATAGAATTCAACCAGCCACACTTCCAAGTTATAGTAGTGATAGCGATAACTAAAGGAGCAACTGGATGGTCTCACTTTAAAAATCAGCCTTATGGCTGTTTTCTCTCTCTTTTTGTCACACCTTAAAACACATTCCAATTTATAAGAACAATATGACTATGAGAACTAAAGTTATGCTTGCCCAGCCATTAAGTGATACAGTCATCATTACATCAAACTATTGCCGCAATGAAAGACAAATCCATAGCAAACACATGATCTTCTTCTTCTTCTTCTTCGTTCCCGTCACGTCACATGGTCAGTCCGGTCTGGTGAATGAAGCCCACAGTGGTCCTGAGGTCGTCCTCACTGCCGTACAGCTTCTTTGAGTATGGGGTTGTTTTTTTTGTTTGTTTGTTTGTTGCTTTAGGTCTCTTCCAACACAATTGAGGTTATATGAGAGACCGCTGAAACAAAAAAACAAGCAATCTAACAAAAATAGTACAAATGTCAATCAAAAGCATAACCTAAAGATATCATAAGCTAAATTATAAATAACCAAGAACAAACAGGCAGAGGATTTACAGGAAAAAAAATATCCCCTGTCAAAAATACAATCACAAACCAAAGAAGCAGGATAGGCTAGTAAAGAGAAGAAGAAACGACATCACTATCGGATCGTACACCCATGCGAACATCATGGGTATATGATTCAAGGGTGATGCTCCCATCCAACCACCCGCAAGTATGGGGTTGGATCAGGCCAGAAGTTCCTTCTCAACTGGTTGTACCTTGGACATTCCATTAGGACATGATGTCCATTTTCATTTTCAAGTCCGCAGTCACATTGTCCAGAGGCACCTGCCCTGGACATCCTCCACATATGTTCCTTTAACTGGTCAAAAAGAGGCATTGATAACAGAAATGAAATAAATCGACAGCATCTTATTGATTGGAGATAAGGTCATGGACAATCTAATCTATAAAATGAACACAAATTGAAGAAACAACCTCCCCCCCCCCCCCCCCCCCCCCAAAAAAAAAAAAACAACAATAAAACCGCCCAAAACATTCTGACAATATTTGGGACATTAATCAAAATAAACTTTAGCTTTAACAATCTATACACCAACTTCCTATAAAACAAGATTTTATGGCAAGTTGCCATAACCATTGGCTACTTATTTCTAGAAAAGTCGGTCTTAATCATAAAAAAATAAGTTAAGAAAATTTTTGCCTATATATTATTTAGAGCATAATACATGTTAAGTCTTACTCTTACGTTTCAAAATAAAATACTATAATTATACTGCTTTTACACAAATACAAAAGGGTCTTTGTATACAAAATTAAAAGGGAAAGGTTTAAATAATAAATAAAAAAATAAAGATGTCAGTTTTATCAATAGAATGAAATTGTACAAAATGGAAATGAAGTGTTTGAATGTTAACAATAATATTGTGTAAGTAAGATAACATTGTAAACATTATGACACAAAAGGCTGAGAAGTTACTGTCAACATTTCATCAACAATACAAAATCTTGAAACTGATGTCAGTTTCTAACGTTGGAGGAGGAATTTTGAAAAACTGCACTCTACACTATAGTGATAATCTTCTGACAGTATAAAAAGTATGAAGACACAACTTTTCTTTATTATGTCATGGCTCGGCTCTCATAAACAGTGGAGTATAGTGGACAATGTATGGGAAGTGATGAGCATAACTTTGAATCTGTGCCTATTAAAGCCATACTTTTCGCTTATATTTAGAATAAGAACACAAACTTTGATACCAAAGATAATGGGAAATAGTTCTCAGCTCATTCTTTGTTTTTTGTTTTTTTGTTTTTAAGGGTTTTACGGCGCTTGCAACACATTTAGGTTATATCAGCGCCAGTAAAAAGGAAGAAAATGGGATAGTAAAAATTCTAGAATTACAATTAAAGCATCCAAGAAAAAGTAAGACAAAGGGGAACTGGGAACAAATAGGGATCAGATGTAGATTCCAAGAGCATACCATCAATGTACTTCGTTTGAGATCACCAATAAGTTTCATCTGGACACAAGCACGGCCCCCACTAAGAGGAATACACTCAAATGCTCACATTATAAATTATAACAAATATAATAATACATAACAGAGAGATGATTTACAAGGAAAAAAATATCATCTCCCAAAACAAAAACTATGCATTTGACTGTTTCCCTCCCAGCCAGAACAAAACCAAGCAATCTCATTCCAAGACAAAGACAGAATGCAAGTTGGAAAACAGATATAGGGGGATAGAAGACACAATAAGTACCTCCCTGCCCACTATGGGAGGTAGGAACCCCACCCAGAGCTCATTCTTTAATATCAAATGGAGGAAACTTTCATTAAAAAAAACAACAAGAACTGTCTAAAAAGAGGGACGGAAGATAGAATAAGGTCTACCTATACAAAAATGCTGATTTTAGACAAAATAACATGCAAATATCTTATGCCATCATAGACAATAGTAAAGGAAAGTTCTCTTAAATTTTATTTAATATTTATGGCAAGACTTGAAAGAATTATCTTTCAGTTTCTCAACAATATGGCTCATCTAACTCGTATGAGATATTTTATCTTTTTACAAAAATATCTTACACAAAATTTTTATAACACGGTATTCTACATAAAAATAAATATATTCATCATTTATCTAATAAATTAGTATCAGGAATTCAAATCTAGAATATAACAGACTGAATGCCTTTAGTAAGGTGTCCTAACTAAATCCGATTTGACTACTAGGTCAGGTCTGTATAAAATTTCAATTTAAGATCACATTTTCTCGATCCTATTCTGAACGATTTATGAAAAGAAATGCGCCTCCTTTCAAAATATTGGAGTACAAATAATCAGACGCAAACATAATCTGAGAAAATTGGTTAGTCTGATGGTGGCATAGAATAGGAAAACTTCTATTATTATTTCAAAATGGATGGGTACAATTATCTTAGCATGATTTAGACTATACCATATCACCATGACAGTAATGATTTTGGTCGTCCATGGCAGTCTCTGCTCTCTTTGTGAAAATGTTTAGGTTGGATTTATAACCAGGTAAATGATGGAAGAAAATACAATTTGGAAGAAAATACAATTTGAAAAGAAAATTAGTCGTTAATTAAAAGTATATTCAAATTCCATCCACATTAATCAATATTAAGTTAACTGTGGAAGACAAAGAAGTAAATTTTAAGGAGATATAGGAAGTGAAAAGAGAGAAATGCTAAAGCAACAAGGAAGAGTTATGTCGGAGTATGGAAGACAGACATTTTTTAATTTGATAAACATTTCTAATCAGTGAACAGGGCAAGAAAATGAACTAAAACTTTAATTAGGTACAAATCCTATAGCAAGGTTGAACAACTAACATTTTTAAATGCTCCCTGGTCTTTATGGATATAGGAATATGACACAATATCATTTTGGTGATTTCAATAGACTGTGAAAGGCAGTTTTAAATACATGTCACCACCAAATATAAAAATCATGATACATATATTTCATTTATGTGCAATTTTTTTTTACTGATCACAGTTTGAATCATCGCCATTACTGTAATTTATTTTTTAAAAAGGGTTTACTCCCATTCCAGGGAAATTCCAATGAAAATATCTCTGAACACATTGCAATTACAAAAACAAGTTGTAAATCAATATTATGTATTTACAAATGAATTCAAATTTCTAAATTGTCACAATAAAATGGATGAATCATTACATCCAGTCAAAAACTACAGACCAACAAAAAAGAAAAAAAAAAAAAAAGAAAAGAAAATCTGACACAAGCGAGGGTGGCAAACAACATGGGACTGACAGTGATTGACTGAGAATACAAATATTTGGTAAAATTGCGTAGGCAAATACTTATCACAAACCCTACAAAATGTATTACAATGACAAATACAACAATATTTATTACATAAAAATGGAAAAAAAACATCTCAAAGAGTTGAAATTTATAATTTGTCATATGTTTAACTGTACAAGAAAATAAAAGAGAAAAATGATAAGGGAAGAGCAACATCATAACCTGTATCAATGAAACATGAATTAATTCCTGAGACAAGTAAACATGGTTCTGGCCTTCAAAACAAATTGTTCATACTCACAACACAGAAAAGGAGAAATAGAAATTTAAATCCTTCATTATATTCTATCAACTCCTGAAAATAACTAAAAACATTAAAGTGACAAAGTAAAGAGCCGATAGATAAAAAAGACTGCACATAATTTTTAATTGACATAATTTTAACACATTAACATTTTCAAATTTTCTTTGAAATTCTTCAATAAACAAAAAATATATCTGGTCTCTGGAACTTGTATCTAAAAAGCTACCTGATGGACCACAATACATCAGCTACTTTATGTTAGTTTACCAATTATATCAGTCACCCCAAAGCACTGCTTTTCCCGGTAATTGTAACTAGAGAAAAAAAAAAAAAAGAAAAACAGGTCAACCATTCAATGCTCTCGATCTCTCTCACTGTACTTCACACCATAACAATAAGCATATTAAAAGTGTTTGTGTTATAAAGGTTTTTTTTCCCACTGCTTGTGAAACTGTTATACTTTTAGATCATTTCAGCACCAGTAAGAAGGATTAAAATAGGATAGAGTCCAATCAGATGGTCGAAAAATTATAAATTGACATTTTAAAGCACCTAAGAAACATTAAGGCAAAAGGGACTGGTTCAAATAGGGTAAGATAGCAATTTCAATACTGGGGTCAATGTCTTCAACTGTGTTGTTTGGGTGTAGACCCCCCCCAAATAGTTTATTGTCTAAAACTTGTATTTAAAGCAGGTAAATAGTTGAAAAGCAATATTAAAAGTGTTATGAAACTACGAAGAAATCATTTTTCTTTTGGTAATAATAATTTCAAAGATATTTGTTTGAATAGCGAAAATTAGTGAGTAAAATTAAAAAGCAAAAGAAAAAAAGTTCAACCAAAATGCGCAACTACTTTCAAATCAATATTTGATTTTTTAAAAAATGTAATACATAGGCTGCTTCACATGTAATATTGGAATTTAGAGAGGAAATAGCGCATTCTTAATATTTATCAGATTTTTGATACCAGGCTATTGATTGTGGCCTTTCAAATTATCAACAGTGC
Source organism: Berghia stephanieae (assembly GCF_034508935.2). NCBI lineage: Eukaryota > Metazoa > Mollusca > Gastropoda > Nudibranchia > Aeolidiidae > Berghia > Berghia stephanieae. The sequence goes on from NC_088360.1 coordinate 45,087,200, forward strand.
TTAAAATCTCTTTTTTTTTTAAATATAAAAATAAATGCACAATTAATATCAGGTAGCCTTTAAAAAAAAAAAATAAATAAATAAACAGGCTCAAACTGTTGACAAAATTAAAACTCTTAGATTTTTAATACTTTCAGCTTGAATTTTTCCAAAACCAAATCTTTTAAATCATTTGTCTAGTATTCTGTTGTGCTAACCTACAGTGCCAGTCTTCTTTAAGAAACAAGAAATGCTATGAATACGTTTCCCCAAATAACAATTGAAATTTAGCATCATTTCGTGTGTCATAATGAAATATAACTTTTTCATGCTTCTTACAAAAATTAAAAGAAAAAAAACCCATCTGTTGCAGACTTTAATACTTGGTAGTACATAATTATTCTACATGCTTGTGCAATTTTTAGTTACTAATATATTTTTGCTTCTTTTCTTTTCACCTAATAGCCTAATGGCCATTACTGCTTTCATCTCAAAATCACAAGTTCCATTTATATATATATATATATATATATATATATATATATATATATATATATATATATATATATATATATATATATATATATATATATTATATATATATATATATATATATAATATATATGAAAAACTAAGCGGAAATCAGTCTGGAGTAACTAACAGCTTTTTTTTTTCTACTTTGACTATAGTATTTGTGCTCAAAAATGCAGGTGGAATCATTATTGATGCTGGAGGGATTTTAATTCATACATACAGACAAGGCAAAGTCACAGGCACTAATAGAATGATAAAATCCATTCAAATAATTTCTTTCAATTTGGAGATTTATCTTCACAAACATTAAATTATTTAATTATTTTTATCATATCCACAAATTGTCAAAGCAAAACAAGCATCACATTTAACACGAAGTACTTAGTTGTATTGATATGGTTAATTTTCACTGTGACTAGAAACAAAATGAAAAATAAAAAACAAAAACAAAAGAAACACACACAAAAAAAATGGAACAACTCAACACTTCCTTTAAACCACCAAGACAAAAAAAAAGAAAATCAACCCCCCCCCCCCCCCCCCCAGAATGGTAACATTTTAATATACTAATTAGTAAAAATCGACACAAAACGCTCCCTCTCACACACACACGCAAACTCACAAAATGTTCAACTGAAACATGTGACAAAAATAAATAAACATTCATTTTATTTGTCCCTCGACTGAACAAACAAATTGACAAGCTTTTATATCCAATGTTGAGCTGTGGCAAGGCCCTCTATATAGTGTTCCAGGCCGGGAAGCAGGTCCGGAAAAGGGATAGAATAAAAAACTACCAGGCCGACTTTTTAAACATTTTTATTGACTCCAGCATATTTAAAATGTATCACAATGTTATTTCAATATTTTTCCACTACATCATATTGTTTTGAAATAGAATATTATGACCGAAAAACGGATTTGAAGTGAGAACTATTTTACATCTCCGCCGCTATTATTTTAACTAAAGGTATCGCATACGCAATCAGGCCTACGATCATTCCGCCTTTTGTATCGCTATTTCTTCCCCGTTGTTCCGCCATTGTTCTGACAACAATGCCTTGATCTGCTAACAAAAGAAAGTTTGTTTCAACTATTTACGGATCGTTGCCTCTCTACAAGATGGATATAAAGACGTCTAATTCCCTTTGAGTGTTGCTCTCTTCAATTTTCAGCGTATCCCAAACAAAGGTGAGTTTTTGTCGCGAGTTTTGAGTGTAGAGTGTGAGTGTGACGAGTGACAATGAGAATGACTGGTAAAAATGGAATGCGAGTTTGGATTACAAAGAGAGTTTTATCTAACTCACAGCTGACTGTTAAATGAAAAAGTAGGTAGATAGACGTCTTAAATGAAGATCAAACTTCCGAAAGCTCCTACATCCCCGGTATTCTTGTATTTTATAATGTTCTAGAGTACTATCTAGATAGTAGGCGGTTTGGGAAGGGGGAAACTTTTTTAAAAGTTTGTCTCCCCCCTCCCAAACTCCCTACTAGAACATTATAAAAAAAGTTTCCCCATTCCCATTGAAACCCCCTACTAGAACAAGAATACTGGGGATGTAGGAGCTTTCGGAAGGCTTCCCGTCAATCTATCTTACTTAGACTAGGCAGTTCGACTGCAAACGGGGCTGATTGTGTCCCAACTCTCAGCTAGCCCATGCCATAGTCATAGGGAAGTTGTGACTGGAAATTGAGGTGGACGTCTTAAAATATGACGTAACATTTTGGCAACACTCATATATTTAAAACCTTTAATTAATCTATTATTATTATTATTATTATTATTATTATTACTGTCTACGTACACGGTAACTGGGCACCTATCACTATCATTCGTTTACTGCGTCTTTATCTGTTTATTGTTTGTTTTTGTTAGTTTTTTTCCCTCTTTTTTTGTTACCTATTTTTGTTGTTGTTTTTCAAAAAAATTTTACCATGATGTTTAAAAAAAAAACTTCGATTTTAATTTTCTAAAATTATCTATTTATTTGAGATCAGTATTTGTGGGCCTTGTTTCTTAATGGGGCTATGTGGTCTAGTGGGCAGCTATGTGGTCGAGCGGTATGACACTCACTTTTTGATCGGAAGGTCCTTGGTTCGAGCTTCGCTTGGCGATAGTTGAGTCCTTAGAAAAGGCTCTTTACTCACATTTTCTCACCGTACTCAGGTTTAAAAAAATGAGTATCTGGCCCTTAACAGCGTTGTCTCTGTCCGAAAAAATTGTATTATCGCCTAACTGGCGTCATGTCTCGTTCTCCATGTTACGTGTTGCTGTTTGTCAGAGACCCCTTGTAAAGCGCTTTGAGCATGTTTAGTGGAGATTGTACTATATAAAAGCTCAATTTAATTTTAATGAATTTAATTCGTACTTCCTTACAAAGGGGTAGGCTGTCCCATCATTGTTTATATTTATTCACCTTATCTACACCATTCACACTACACATCTCTTATTCGTCTTGTTTTGTTGATAAAGGGGAAACCAGAAACGTCCACAGTATGTCTTCGTCTAATAAATTGAGGCTTACAATTCAACACTTATCGTTATTTTTTAGATGATGTGTAATGTGTACATGTATCTTGTAGTCCTGCTTAAAACAATTGACATTAATCTCTACCCTAATTTCAAATGGTTACTATAAACTAATGTATCTACCTTTTATTTTTTTTTCCCCACAGTATTTGATAACCAACAGTTCGTTCCATGATGGTGAACAAGTGCTGTGTCCCTGGATGTGACAGTAATTATTACAGACTTAATTGTGCGCCAAAAAAGGCATCTTGTTTTGAATTCCCGAAAGATGCAGAACAAAGGAATTCATGGATTAGAAAAATTCCCCGGGAAAACTTGGTTGTGACAAAGTTTACTGTTGTTTGTGAAAAACACTTTCAGGAAGATGATATTATACGTTTTAAAGTCGTTCCTGAAAAAAATGGACAACCACAGAAAACTGTTCGCAGGAAGCGTTTGAAGTTGAAAGCTGGTGCCATCCCATCAGTTTTTCCAAATCTTCCCTCTTACCTCACTACTACCCCTTTGCCTCAAAGGGAAAGCCCCAGGAGTAAGAGACAGAGACTTGAGGAGAGAGAAGAGGAAAGTTTTAACGTTTTTTTAGAACAAGATAAAATTTTAAGTTTTGAGCATTTTAAAAATGAAGTGTGTGGATTTCTGCAAAAGTGGAAATATAATGATATTTGTTATACTTTAAAAAATGATTCTGTATATTTGTATGCCACTGCATCGACTGATTCGGATGGATTAACGATTCCTTTTAGTATATGTGTAAAAAATGATTTGAAACTAGATGTGTGGTTAAAAAATGTTCTTGTTTGTAAAAATGACTTGAAATGGATAATTCCGGACTCTAAGCTGTCTACTTGGAGCCAGTTAGAAAATATTTTAAGCCATTATTCTGCAACAGATTTTACATCTTCCTATAATTCAACATTTCATCAGGCAATTAAATTGTTGAATGTCTGCAGAGACAAAAATAATGATGATAGTAATAACAAAGTTTTTGATTTTTTAATTGATCAGTTAAATTTGATAAATCTGTCTCCATCACAGCGTAGATTTTCTGCTGAATGTATGATTGCTTCTTTTTGTATTTATTCAAATTCCCCGACAACTTATCGTAAGTTAAGGGATTCTTTACTTATTCTTCCCAGTGTGCGATATTTACGTTTATTATCTAGCACTGTATCTTTAAAATCAGGTCTGATTGCCAATGATTTTTTAGTGAATGAAATTAAGTACCTGTCAGATAAAGATTTGTATGTTAATCTTCTTATTGATGAAGTTCATGTCAAGTCGAAATTATCCTACAGAGGGGAGCAATTAATTGGACAGGCTACAAATGATCCTGAAAATCTTGCCAAGTCTATGCAATGTTTTATGATTTCTTCTGTCATGTCTAATAAGAAATTAATTGTTGGAATGTTTCCTGTTGTAAAGATGACTTCAGATTTCTTGTTTGAAACAACAAATGATGTAATTTTTAATGTTTGTAAAGCTGGATTTAATGTCATCAGTGTCATTTCTGATAACAATAGAATTAATCGAAAGATGTTTTCTTTACTGACTAAAGACTCAGAAACTAAATTTTTTATACCTAATCCTATTGACAATTCTCTCAAGATTTTTTTATTGTTTGACTCTGTTCATCTTCTCAAATCAATTCGAAATAATTGGTTGAATGTTAAAAACGATAGTCAAACTTTTACTTTCCCCAATTTAGATAGTGAAGTCATAGATAGCAAATGTATTTCTCATGCTTCCTTTTCTGATTTAAAGCATTTATACAGAGTTGAAAAGTCCCAACTTCTAAAAGAGGCCCCTACCTTAACCTGGAAATCACTATTCCCACACTCTTTAGAGCGTCAGAAAGTCAGTTTAGCCCTTAAGATATTTAATGAAACCAATATTGCTGCTTTGAAAACCTTAGGTCCTCATTCAGCTTTCACATCTTGGGAGGGTACTGTTAATTTCTTGACTATAGTTTGTCGTTGGTGGGATATGGTTAATATACATCACCAGTATTATGGGAGGAATAAGATTAAACCAGATGCCTCTCCTTTCTTCTCTTGTGAAGATGAAAGACTGAGTTGGTTACTAAAAATGTCTTCATGGCTCAAGAAATGGAACCAGATGCATAAAGAAACTAAGTGTGGTTTTTTGTCTTCAGATACATTTTATGCTTTGTCCCATACATTAGAATGTCTAGTTGAATTGATAAGATATGTTTTAACTAAACTTAATTTTAAATTTGTTTTGACTGGAAAATTTCAGACTGATGATCTTGAGGCTCGTTTTGGTCAATATAGGCAGTTATCAGGTGGAAATACTTTGATTTCTGTGGAAGAGATTCTTCAGAATGAAAGAAAATTAACTATAAAGCAGCTTTTAACTATTCATTCTTCCTCTAAAGGCAGCATTCCCTTAAATGTTAAATGTTTTTTATCTGAGTTCTCTTCAGATAATTTGGATGAAAGTGACATGCTTTTCATTCAAAATTTTCCTTTTGAAAATGTTGAAATTCAGTCAGAGTCTTTAGATGTTATTATATATGTTGCTGGCTATGTTGCAAAGAAAGTTATTACAAAAACTGATTGTTCTTTTTGTTGTGAGATTGTAGGAGATAAAAACAAATGTCTTGACTTTTCTATTGATGATAAACTTTTAGAGTATTTTGAAAACCTTAATCACGGTGGCTTAACATATCCATCTCCTGTTCTTGTTCATTTGTTTCAAATTGCACTTTCAATCATGAATGTTGCTGTTAGTAATATGGAACTACATTTTTTGAAGTTAAACAATCAAAAAGATGTCCTAATGAAACTAAATATAGCTTACTGGACAGAGTGTAACCTTCCCATTGAATTTTCATCTGTGTGTACGAATTGCAAGTCTCAAAGAGATAAGTTATTTCAGATATGTATATCAACATTTGTCAACATTTTGTTGAATAATTATTCTAAGAAAGTAAATGAAGCAAACTGTTCTAATCAGATTGTAAATGTAAAAAAAGCCATAAAATTTGCATGATTTGTATTTTTGTCAGAATTTTATATTTGTTTGTTCCTGTTCTCACATAGTGGGCAGGGAGATACATACTGTGTCTTTTATCCCCCTATATCTGTTTCCAACATGCTGTCTTTGTCTTGGGAATGAGATTACTTGGTTTTGTCCTGGCCCTGGACGGACACCCTGGCTGGGAGGGAAACATTTTGGGAGATGATATTTTTTTTTTCCCTAATAAATCATCTCTGTTATGTACTGTATTATTTTTCCTTTCACCAATGTATGATTTGTAAACAATTGAGTGTGTTCCTCTGGAAGGAGACCTGTGCTTATGTCTGAATGAGACATTGAGTGATCTCAAACTTCGTACACTGATAGTGTGCTCTTGGAATCAACATCTGTTCCCTATTTGAACCAATTCCCCTTTCTCTGCCTTATTTTTGGGTGCTTTAATTGTAATTCTATAACTTTTAACTATCCCATTTTCTTCCTTTTTTACTGGCGCTGATATGACCTAAGTGTTGTAAAACCCTTAAAAACAAAACAAAAAACCCACATATGCTTGTTTAGATTACTGGTTTGTATGTTTTGATAACTATGATGTGTGTAATAAATATAATTGCTTGATTGAGTGATATAATTATTACTTCAACTATACTATAACCGTAATTATGTTTTTGAAATCACAAAGTATAAATATATTTTAAAAGTATGTCACTTGCAATCTCTGTTTTATATTATGTATGATATACAGATTGTTCATGTTAAAAATAAATGTCCCAATGAGATAACTGTAAGAACTGAGTTTTATTTCTTACTCTAGTGTGCAAGCGGATGGTTGGCGGGGCCATAGTAGATGGGAATCCTTTTAAGGTTCTTCCATTGTCATACTGTTTCTTCTTTGGGGGGGGGGGGGGGGGGGGGGGGGGGGGGGGGAAAGTATAATTATATGTCTAAAGCTATTGCAAGTGTTCTACAGCTACGACAGTCTCAGTCATTTTTTGGAAATGTATTTTCTTGTCTCTATTCAACTTGTAACTACAAACTGTTTTCAGTTACTTTTCTTTTATCTATCACCTTACTCTCTCTCTCTATCTAGTGTTCTCTAAACAAGCTTACATACACAGCTGTTCTGTTTGTTCAGTCGTGCTATACGACTGAGTACTTACGTACAAAAAGGGTGTTAGCATATCCCTGGGCCATAATGCATGTTATGGGGTAACCATCATCAATCTATATTTTTTCCTGTAAATATCTTTCGTCACCTATTTTGAAAGATGATATTTATTTCCCTCGTAGTAAATCTACCTCTCTGAAACATCCATGGCAGGGCCTAAAGTCTTGGTATTATTTTAACTTGTCTAACATCTGACTT
>NC_088360.1:45099605-45177105 GCF_034508935.2 Berghia stephanieae
CAAGTAATCTCATTCCAAGACAAAGACAGAAAGCATGTTGGAAAACAGATATAAGGGGATAGAAGACACAGTATGTACCCCCCTGCCCACTATGGGAGACACAAACTGAGATCGTCTCAAAATAACTAGAAGTCAAAAGCGGTCATTGAAATACTGAAATACTTTGCATGGCCGAAAGGAGGCAGCAAGCTTACATGCTGATGAAAATGAGGTATTTAAAATAAATCACGTAGTGTAACAAAAGATATTCAATAAATTCTCAGTCTTCAAAAATTCTTAAAAGAAGGACAATAACAAGGGTGCCAATGAAAAAACATGTAAAAAACCTGAAAATTTGTGAGAATTATTTTAAAAAATAAATTCTCAATAAATTTTAGAATTCTTCTATACCCGTTCCACCACACTAATGCCAAAAGGCTACACAACATTGCTTAAAAGTCAATAAAATTAACAAAACAAGCAATATTTAAAAATTTTGAATAGCAAGAAGAAAAGAAAAAATATGAGAATCCATCCATTGTAACATGGACAAAAATTCTGAATAGGACAGTGTTGAGTCCTGCAAATTGTGTTTTGAACAATAGGTATCTGATCAACACACGAGGTGTTTCAGAATAAAGTCTCCCACTTCTATAACTTCGCTAATAAGCAAACAAGAACTACCCAAATTTGAGTAAATATGACGTCATATCTATGAAATCTTGATGCCTCATTTCAGGTAAATTGGTTGTCCTGTCGTAGAGCTGTGACGTGGCAAGTTTGTTGTACTTTTGCTACTTGTAGGCAGAGCAAATCATTGATGCAACCTTATCATGCTACGATATTCGGACTGTCATCAAATTTTCACCAAGACCTTTGTAAAGTTTTGAAGCACAATGCTCCTTCAATTCAAACTGTTAGAAGGTGGGTCAGGAAAGTTGGAGATGGGAGATGTGACATGCAGAAGGCTCCCAGAAAACAAAGAGAGAAGAAAGTGATGAGCATCTGGCTTTTTCGACACATGCGACATTAAACCGAACTGGCCTGTCCCACCTGATCAAACTGTTAATGGGAACTATTACAGATTTGTTCTTAAAGACAAACTGAGACTAGCGATACGGAAAAAAGACCCCTTTTGCTTGAACGAGATGTCATTCTGCATCACAACAATGCACCTGTTCACAAGTCAAGAGTTATGAACAAGCTTCTCGAGGGCTACTCATGGGAATTGTTGGAAATCCCATGCAGCTTCCATCTCTTCCCCAAGGTGAAAGAAATGCTGCGAGGTCAACTATTTGAAGATAGACCAGATTCAAGAGGTGTTGAGGAATGCAATCCTGGTCTTGGACAACCAGTCACTGGTCACCATCTTTGACACTTTTACACCCCCCCCCCCCCACCCCCCCACCTTTCACTTCAAACAATGTCATATATTTCTCTACCATTCTTATTCAGAGCCACAACAATAAATGTTTATGTTGTTTGTTTTTTTAAAGGGTTTTATGGCGCTTGCAACACATTAAGGTCATATCAGCACCAGTAAAAAGGAAGAAAATGGGATGGTAAACAGTTCTAGAATTACAATTGAAGTACCAAAGAAAAGGTAAGACAAAAGGGAATTGGTTCAAATAGGAAACAGATGTAGATTCCAAGAGCACAATATCAAAGTAATTAAATTTAGATCACCTAAAAGTCTCACCCAGACACCAGCACAAGATCCCACTAAGAGGAATACACTTAAATGTTTACAAATCATATGTTAAAAATAACAAATAACAGAGAGATGATTTACAAAGAAAAAATAACATCTCCCAGAACTATAACAATACATTTGACTGTTTCCCTCTCAGCCAAGGACAGGACAAAACTAAGTAATATCATTCCAAGACATAGACAGAAAGCAATTTGAAAAAACAGATATAGGGGGATAGAAGACACAGTAAGTGCTTCCCTGCCCACTATGGGAGAAATATTTATGTAACTATAAGTATATAAATACCTCAACATTCTCCTTATCTTTTGCTTTATCCTTCTTTTTCTTTGATGACGTATTTCTATCATCTTCCTTCTCAGCAACAGGGGCTTCACTCTTGGCAGAATCTGACTTCTTACTACCCTTTTTCCCTTTGTCTTCAGCAACAGCAACAGGTGGTGACGTCTCCTCTTTTTTACTCTTGTCTTTTTTAACTGCAATGCTTTCCTTCTTTTTCTTTCCATCTACAGACTCATCCTTCGAGGGCTGTTCTTTCTTCTCAGACTTTTGCTCAGTTGCAGTCTTTGGGACAGAAGCTGGAGCAGCTTCATTTGGAGTTTTTTCTGAACTAGTTGAGGCAGAGGCAGCACCTACAGCAGAGGGAATTGGGGTCTTCTTTTCACCTTTGCCCTTTTTCTTCTTTCCTTCAGTCTATAGTGAAATTGAAATAATAATAATAATAATAATAATAATAATAATAATAAAAATAATAATAATAATAATAATAATAATAATAATAATAATAATAATTTCAGATATGTTGAAAGCATAAATCATAATCATAGAGAGTGATTGTTTTCTAGTGACCAATTAGAGTGTTACATCTGATGGCTCATTAGAGAGCAAATATGTTTTAATAGCCACCAATAAAAAGACTTACTTATCGACAAATACAATCAATGGATCATATTGACCAATCAAATTAAAACACTTAGGCACTTTGTGGAGAAGCGCACAAAGAGAAAACCATCGTCTGATATCATTGCACAAGTTGAAAAGATGCTGCGTGACATATTACTCAACAAGAAAAGAAAGTCCACAATTAGGGATTTCTTCACTTCACTTCATCAACATTACAAGTCCCAGCCCCTAAAACATCTGTTTAAAAAACCAACAGAAACTCAAAACTAACAGTCTCTTGTTGACATAAAATTCTTTATATTTTACCATCACTTTTTCTCCCCATTTTATGCATTTATCAAACAAAGCAACATTTGGTTATAACAAAATAAAATCACCAGTCCTAATGATGTCATTATTACCTGATTGTTGAAATACGAATCTAGATCAATATCAAATGAAGTCAAATAAAATACAAAATTGGCCGGATTATCAAAATTTAAATATTTCTTGATCCAATGTTGATGGTCACATTCCAGTTCTTTTTTTCTCTCCAAACACATTCTGCTTATGAAATAACCTACTGCTGCTGTCAAGTTATTGAGCAAGATTGAGAACGCTAAAGATGTGTTAAAGACGGACAAAAGTTACAATTTTTCATTCTTTCTTAGCTATGCCCACCATCAATAACACATTGACTTGAGGCAGTTTATTTGATATAAAGATATAGCGGCCAACTTTTCAAAGAGCTAAAACAGGACAGCCTAACACACAATACTGTCATGACCCAAAACAGCAGTATGTTTTGAGATAATTAAGATTTAGAGCCTCTTCTGTTCCTTGTTTTAATTTGCTAGTCAAAAAAATCATAATCCTGGAACATGCAAAGGTAATTTCCATATATACATAAACCAGGGATGTAAATGCAAAGTTGAAAAAAATTCTGAAGGACTACGAAATTAATTCAAAAAAAAAAAAAAAAAAAAATCAGCATTCATTAAGCGTCTTACCTGTCTTACAATTAATTATCTGTACAAAGCCTTTTGCTACGACTGGAATGTGGAATTTCTATATCAGATTGTCTCTTTAGTGACACAGTTGTGGATCTATCAATTTGTTGTCTACATTCTTGGGCTGCTTGGTGTATTGTTATTGAATTTCCTTTTCTTTGAATTTTCCCCTTTTTTTCTTGGGATTTAAACTTTTCATTCTCATCCCAGCAGTTTGCATGTAGTAGCATAAAGAAGAATCTACTGGACTATAAACTGGATCATTTCTTTGAAAAAACTGAACTGAACTTTTATTAGCATTTAGTAATTTATATTTAATCTTGTGAATGGCTTCATAGGTACCTACATCTAGCCTATTGGTTGTGGGGGTTATAATATTGTTCATCACACTAAAAGATGATTCCACTCTTGGGCCAGTGAAAATGGAGAGACAGGCTTTAATGATTGGGCTTAAAATTTTGTAATGAGGGTTGGATATTGCACATGACCACCATTTATCTAACTTGTCTTCCTTAATTGATGAGGTAAATTTTTTATCTGAATGAAAGGTAGATGCAGCAGTAGAAAATTTATCTTTGTCTATTCCCTGTGTCAATGTTGGAAAGGAATCAAACAAATCTTGCAGTCCAGAGGAGGCTCTACTGTGACCACATAACTCGGGATCAAGAGTTGAAAGAAGAGAAAATATTTTATTAGCGAGTGGAAGCTTGTGTTTCAGGTATTCTCCAGTTTCAACAAATGCAGTAAGGACAGTTGTTCTGAACATCTTATCTTGCTCATGACTTAAATTTTTCAGGATCTGTTGAGCAGCATTTCCAATAAAGATATTTTTAAGTGGATGGGTATGTTCACTCCTCACATTAACTTTAGTAACTTTCTGGAAACTATTGACATACTCATGAGTCAAAAAGCATGTCAAAAAAGTTTTATAAACAAGTTCCATTTCGTCATACAGTCTATGGATCATGGGCTCCTTCTGTTCAAAAGTCAATATAAAGCTTTTAAAGATGGGCAGTATGCTGCAAATAACATTAGACAGTAAAAGTGTATAATCCTTCTTAACATATAACTTGACTGCTATCCTCCTTTTTCTTTCTTTTCCTGGTCTGGTCAGCTTCTTTCTTCTCAATCTTTGTAAAATAAAAACAATATTTAATCTTGCATCTTTCTTAACATGCTTAAGTAGAGTAATCAATTCTGTTTGATGATCCTTTTTTATTTTCCACTGTCAGCCATGATGAGTAAAAAACAGTTAAGACATTTTTTAATTCCAGGAAGCGAGATGAGGCATCATATATTGACATCCACCTATGACCTGCTCTTTTGACTGGAATAAGTTCTGACACTCCCATCAGCTGACAAATCTGTTTCAGATCTTCCCTCAAATCAGCACTATAATCAAAATCATTATATAAATCATCAAGAAGTCTTACAATAAAATTATTCTCATCTAGCAATGAAGTAAACTTGCCAACAGCATTGTGGATATGATGACATACATCTCCATCTATGTCTAAAATATGAGGTGCTACTTCTTTCAGTTTCTTGTGGAAGCCATTTACTGACCCTCTCATGTAAGCAGCCGAGTCTGACAATACTGTTATCAAATTTGTAAGAGGCACATCATCCTTGGCAAACTTGTCTCTGACCGCTTGAAAAACTGTATTTGCATTCACAGTTATCATTTCTATGCTGGCATATAAGTGACATTCACTTCTCTGTGAATTTTCAGAGTGTAAATTAACTAAAATATTCAATATTCTTTTCTTTGATCCTTTTGAAGTTGACTCGTCTATATTTATGGAGAAAGGAGTTTTCTTCATTTCATTTACTAGACGAATATGTTCAAGATGAGACAATCCATATCTTAACTTAAATGTTGCAGTCTGTCTTTCCATGTGTAAGTGACTAAGTACTTTCATGTCCTTAGCAAGTTCATAAGCGAATGATATCAAATGAGGAGACATAGATAAAGGCAATGAGTGCTCAGCAATAAATGAGCATAAAAAAGCTTCCTGGTGAGATAATCTATCTTGAAATGTAACAGGCTTTGGATCACTAGGCACAGAGGATTCTTCTCTAGGTAAACCTAAGTCATTGAGGTTGGAGGGTGCACCGTACGGCAAAGATTTTGTGGTCACTGGAGCACTTGAAATTCCATCAATTTTATTTTTCACAGCTTGCATAGCAGCAGGCAAACACTGATTGGTTTTTAATAGACTTCTATTTCGAAGATGAACTTTCGTTTTAGCGTGAGATTTTAAACATCCAACCCCACCCATGGCATATTTAACTTCAGTTCTACAATAACAACACCAAGCAAGCCCATCCTTATCAAGTTTGCGAATATACATTGAGAAAAAGTCATCATTTTGATCTTTCATTGAGAGCCATTCCCATCTAAATTTATTTTTAGACACTATGTCAATGGTGTCAATCGGCTGTGAAATGTCAACAAACTGTTTTTTTTTGTCTCTCCCCCATTTCGGCTTCGGGTTGAGAATGCGAGTTGAGCAGGTGGTCAACTTGAATCCAGTTCAGACAAATTAAGTTTTAAAAACACAAGAATCACTGGTAAAAAATAATATTCAAGGCAGATAGATGATAGAACTTTAGTTAAATAACTTAAACACAACAGTTGATGATGATGAGATATTATGGTGATTGATCGGTATGAAAAGCCAAAACGAAAATCTACGGAAAGAACGTGATTGAGGATGAATCCTTCACTCAAGTTATCACTAAGAACAAAGATGATATCGATATCCACTTACCTCTCTAAATTAGTAATTAAAATCATGTTGTATTGATAGTAAATTGCAATAGTAATCCGAATCAAGCCTTGACTCAAGGCACTCGTAACCCAGTGCCAGTGGACAGTCATTGATAATCGCATGCGGATTTTTTCGATTTTCTACTTTCGATTCGAGTTAAAATACTGCTTCCGGTAAACAAGCTCAATTCACACAACAAACGTGAAGTTAGCTTCCGAATAAAAATTAGGAAAATTAGGAAATTCGAATGCTATGAAATCACTACTACTTCCGAATTAAAATTCGGAAGCGGTCGTGGGAATAATAAAAACGTGTGAATAGGCCAAAATAATGCTATCGGCACAAAAGATGTGCTTCAGTTGTGTATCAGTATATTAAATTTGGGCACAAAACTGTACTTAATTATGTGCACGCTTACGATCATTAAATAAAAATTTAGAAGTGAAGAAATTTATGCAATATTCTATTGAAAAGTAGACTACCAGAAAATTCGGAAATCCTAATAATTCGGAAAGATTTACATCCCTGATAAACAATCCATTTTTTTTCTCTTTAAATTTGTCTCAGGTTGCCAAATTGAGACATTTCCCATTTTATCAAGAATGTTGACCACTATGTAAAGGGGAGAGAAGAGTGAATTTCGACATACCTCACTGGTTTGATTATCTTGACTTGGTAGAGTCACAGCTTGGGTTTCAGTTTCATCCTTGATGTCAGCCTTACCCTTAAAATAAAAATAAATTAAAAAAAAAAAAAAAAACTAAAAAATCATAATACTCGCTCTAAATATATATTAAAAATACATACGATTATGGCTTCAAACAAAAAAAAAAAAAAAAAAAGAAAAAAAAAGTAGAATGGAAATAAAAGAGCATATCATTTCCTCATAATTTTTTCAACTGTTTAGTCTGTTATGGCAGTCACCTGTAAACGGCATTTCATTCTGGTACAAAAGCTTATAATTCAAATATATATATAGATTCAGAGAACTTATATTTGTCTTAAGGTGCATATATTAATAGGTCTGATAGCAGAATGCAATTATGGGCTGGAATTAAATTTGATGTAATGGACAGTATTTTCGTTGATTTGAGAAAACTTCCATTACAACAAAGAGTCCATCACAATTTGGGTCATCAGATCTGCTAATAAGTGCACATCCTCTTAAATCCAAAAATAAATGAAGAAACAACAACACAAATCTGAAATAAACACAAGTTGTCCATTGTGTACTCAGGCTTGCAAATAAGTGTACGGTATTTTAAACCCAAAAGACCTAAGAAGAAACAACAACACTAATCTGAAACAAACTTACGTTGTTATTATGTAACTTTATAACAAGTGTAATTAAATGATAAATTGCCCTATTAATGGACAAGATTTATTAGTATTGTTATTATTATTAATATCATCATCATCAAAATGTTGAAATTAAAAAAAAAAAAAAAAAAAAGACAATCAATGCAGTGTGATCAGCATTCACTTAGGACATACTTTCATCCCTTATGACGATGACTTTCCCAAACAATAATCGATAGAGATGAATATAACTTTCCATGGAAATGTAACTAAAATCGTGTCTATTTCTCTCCTTTCTATTTATAAAGTCAAAATTTCAAGTTAATATGCTAAATCATTCATGGTATAACCAATTTCAAATAGTTTGATATCATTACTCAAAATATGATATCAAACTAAATTAGTTTGTTCTTAAGCTGGTTTCGGAAAATATTAAAATAAAGAGAAAGCAAACATAGCTGTACTATTCTTTTGATTTGATTCAGGTTTAAGGTAATTTACATGCACTGTATACTGAAGATCAATAATCAAAAAGATTAAAGATAAAAAATTACGACTTTCATAAATCAACAAATATTTGGCTATACCTTCTTCTTCTTCTTTGATTTCTCTGCCAGTGGTGTTTTGGGTCCATCTCCACCATCATGGGAAGCAGGGGCAGCAGCTGCTGCAGCTTCAGCTGGGACTGTTGCTTCTGGGATAATTGCAGGCTCAACTGCTGCTTCTGCCTGGTCCTCTGGTTTGTTTGTTCTCTGGGACTTTCTTCCTTTCTGGATTATCCACTCACCAACCGAGGAATCTGTGATTGACAGAAATTTGATAAATGGAAAAGTGGCCATAATAAATTCAAAGCTTAGGATGTGAAATAAAGACCAGGTAACCATTTCGTGGCCTCATTAAAAAAAACCCAAAAAACCCATAAATAAGCTGCCAAGATAAAATAAATACCTTTATTTTATCAAATATCTAAATTGGTGAGTTTAAAAAGTCAGTATTACACATTTTTTTTTGAATATCTTCTAAAAAGATACATTATTATTACTAATACCAATAAAGCGTTTTACCCTGTTCTTCAACAGTCTTTCTGGGAGCAACTTTTGTGACAGGTCTGGTCACCTGTGAAAAGAATATTGAGGAAAAATATTACTCTGCCATAAATCTAAATAGTAACCCCCACCCTCAAAAAACAAAAAAAAAACAAAAAACAGACCTATCATCATCTTTTAAAATAATAAAGGTGATTTAAAATGCATGCGAACCATTTAAAAAAAAACGAGAATGACGACTTTTACAAGAATAAATCAAATCAAATTTAAGATTAGAAACAAGTAATATCTTTTTTATTCTTATTCCTCAGTACTAATAATATCACATGATTTATCACAAGTAAATGATTTTCAGCTAATTAAATGTCCAAATTGTGATTTTCAATTTATTTATTATTATCAGAATATTCTGCATTTTAAACTTGATTTCCACACTTGTGGGATCTTCTTTCAATCAGGATAAATAAATATATTTCTATGGAAATTAAAAAAAGACTGCTTAATAAAACTTCATTGTTTGATAGAAGCCTCCCTGATAGAGGGTAATTAGTATTACTATAATATCATAGAAGTATTTTATATGGCTTTTAAAATTAATTAATTACATCTATTACATATATCACGAATGCGACAAATTGTGTCAACACCCCAAGCTGTGGGTGAATTATTCTACAGCCTGGAATGTGAGTAGACATGGCAATGTCATTTTTTTAAACATTAAAACTGAAAGGATAAATAAACCAAACTCAAACATAAAATTTGCTCCTATTTTGTAATCATCATTTTCAAAATAAAATTCAATGCCTTAATGAATGTTTAGTTTATTGAACTATTTCACATTTAATGAGATTTCCTGAAAACCCGGAATGGGTAACTCTTTCATCATTTCAGTCACTTGGAAAAGGACTTTAGCCCTTAATATTATTAAAAGACTTTTGAATTATCTGAAATATTATACTCTATATGCCCACAAATGTTTTTTGAAAATCGATAACATTTCCTTAAAAATGAAATGGTGAAATCAAGCTGTGGAATCCCCAACTGTCAAAATAAAAACAATATATAATTTTTTTTTTAAACATGAACTTATACACACACACACACACACACACACACACACACACACACACACACACACACACGTACACCATAAAGTAACTACCTTTTCTTTTTTAACAACTGTCTTCTCCTTCTTGGGCTCAACCTTTTGGGTGACATTTTCTTTTGGCTTGTTAGTTTTTCCAGCAGTTTCTTTGGGTGATTTCTGAGGTGAAATTTTTGGCTTTGACACCACAGAAGAATCACTTTGACTTTGTGTAACATGTCCATTTGTTGAGGTCTTGGCCTTGGAGAAAACGAGTAAGAGTAAAAATATATCTCAATACAATACTTTAAAAAATCATTGGCGATTCGATACTGCAAGTCTCTATAAATGTGAAAAGAAACTGGCAAGTTTGTTTATCCTCTAATCTATCAGGTCTGAAGTTGTTTCAGGTGTGGAATCGGAATTTAATAAAATTTTCCCCTTCATTCTTGTTTTAATCAATCAACTTTCATCTGATTTAAAACGACACACAAATGCAACACAATGCAAAGATACAATTAGGAATGTTCGTGATAGACAAGCAACAATCCTCTACAGTCATTCTGACTTGTCTGAATTTCTGATACTGATAAGGGAAAAACAGAATTTCCTCTGAACTTTTCTTCTATCAGTTCCACTCTTTTTTTTTCTAAGACTCATCACTCAAAAGTCCTAAAAATCGGATGACAGTCACTAGGCCATTTATCAGCTCACTGCTGGAGTGCCAAATGGACGTTTACCAAAGTAGGGTAAGGTGGGGGAATTCCACACCCACATTTATTATATCTAATTCTTCCCAGAAAGAATGAAAAAAATAACAATTGGAAACTGTTCAAAGTTTTAACTACCATTGATTTCTATTTCCTGTTTGAACACAAGAGGTAGCCACTTTTACAACTGTTGAATTCTGACAATTTTACAAGTGTTTATAAGCCCGTTGAAGGTAAGTGCAACAATTATGGTTTTCAAATATGGCAAAATATTGTTAAATGTTCTTCAAATTTTGAAGCTCAAGCTAGAAATGCTTAACCATTCATCGGATAGGTAACATTTCCCCTAAAACCTGTTCCAGGTACCTTAAGTAAGATGCTGTGCTTATTTTAGATTCATAACGGTCAGGGAAATTCCACACCCAACGGGTTTCAAATTTCTCGTGTCTCTTTTTTGTGAAAATATTTAATCAATATCCTATGTTACTGGTTTTATTTTACTAATAGAGGCCCCAGCTATCATGTCAAGGAAATAGTTATACAGAGACGCCAACTTTAAATTTGGCTCACAGGAGTTTAAGACACCACTCGTAGGAATTTCAATGCCGAAACAGGAATTTCCGCATACAAGAAAAAGCAATTGGGATGGTATTTGGCATTGTGTTTACATATTGTATAGTTCTAAATAGATAACTGATTAGAATTATATTATGATACATAAACACATTGCCAAATACAATCCCAAAGTTTCCTTATTTTAAATGAAGTGAAGCGCCAAAACCTAATGGTAGAGATTGTAGTACTGGTGGTAGTGAGGATGATGTGGTGTTAGTGGTTGTAGTAATAGTGGTAGTGATGATGAAGATGTGATAGTGATTGTTGTAGTAGTAGTAGTGGTAGTGATGGTGGTGGTTGAAGTAGTAGTGGTAGTGATGATGCTGTGGTGGTGGTGGTTGTAGTAGTAGTGGTAGTGATGATGATATGGTGGTGGTGGTGGTGGTTGAAGTAGTGGTCGTGGTAGTGTTGCTGATGTGGTGGTGATGGTGGTTGTAGTAGCAGTCGTGGTAGTGTTGTTGATGTGGTGGTGATGGTGGTGGTTGTAGTACAAATGGTAGTGATGATGATGTGGTAGTGGTGGTTGTAGTAGTAGTCAGGGATGTAAATGCAAAGTTGAAAAAAATTCTGAAGGACTACGAAATTAATTCAAAAAAAAAAAAAAATCAGCATTCATTAAGCGTCTTACCTGTCTTACAATTAATTATCTGTACAAAGCCTTTTGCTACAACTGGAATGTGGAATTTCTATATCAGATTGTCTCTTTAGTGACACAGTTGTGGATCTATCAATTTGTTGTCTACATTCTTGGGCTGCTTGGTGTATTGTTATTGAATTTCCTTTTCTTTGAATTTTCCCCCTTTTTTTCTTGGGATTTAAACTTTTCATTCTCATCCCAGCAGTTTGCATGTAGTAGCATAAAGAAGAATCTACTGGACTATAAACTGGATCATTTCTTTGAAAAAACTGAACTGAACTTTTATTAGCATTTAGTAATTTATATTTAATCTTGTGAATGGCTTCATAGGTACCTACATCTAGCCTATTGGTTGTGGGGGTTATAATATTGTTCATCACACTAAAAGATGATTCCACTCTTGGGCCAGTGAAAATGGAGAGACAGGCTTTAATGATTGGGCTTAAAATTTTGTAATGAGGGTTGGATATTGCACATGACCACCATTTATCTAACTTGTCTTCCTTAATTGATGAGGTAAATTTTTTATCTGAATGAAAGGTAGATGCAGCAGTAGAAAATTTATCTTTGTCTATTCCCTGTGTCAATGTTGGAAAGGAATCAAAAAATCTTGCAGTCCAGAGGAGGCTCTACTGTGACCACATAACTCGGGATCAAGAGTTGAAAGAAGAGAAAATATTTTATTAGCGAGTGGAAGCTTGTGTTTCAGGTATTCTCCAGTTTCAACAAATGCAGTAAGGACAGTTGTTCTGAACATCTTATCTTGCTCATGACTTAAATTTTTCAGGATCTGTTGAGCAGTATTTCCAATAAAGATATTTTAAGTGGATGGGTATGTTCACTCCTCACATTAACTTTAGTAACTTTCTGGAAACTATTGACATACTCATGAGTCAAAAAGCATGTCAAAAAAGTTTTATAAACAAGTTCCATTTCGTCATACAGTCTATGGATCATGGGCTCCTTCTGTTCAAAAGTCATATAAAGCTTTTAAGATGGGCAGTATGCTGCAAATAACATTAGACAGTAAAAGTGTATAATCCTTCTTAACATATAACTTGACTGCTATCCTCCTTTTTCTTTCTTTTCCTGGCTGGTCAGCTTCTTTCTTCTCAATCTTTGTAAAATAAAAACAATATTTAATCTTGCATCTTTCTTAACATGCTTAAGTAGAGTAATCAATTCTGTTTGATGATCCTTTTTTTCTTCCACTGTCAGCCATGATGAGTAAAAAACAGTTAAGACATTTTTTAATTCCAGGAAGCGAGATGAGGCATCATATATTGACATCCACCTATGACCTGCTCTTTTGACTGGAATAAGTTCTGACACTCCCATCAGCTGACAAATCTGTTTCAGATCTTCCCTCAAATCAGCACTATAATCAAAATCATTATATAAATCATCAAGAAGTCTTACAATAAAATTATTCTCATCTAGCAATGAAGTAAACTTGCCAACAGCATTGTGGATATGATGACATACATCTCCATCTATGTCTAAAATATGAGGTGCTACTTCTTTCAGTTTCTTGTGGAAGCCATTTACTGACCCTCTCATGTAAGCAGCCGAGTCTGACAATACTGTTATCAAATTTGTAAGAGGCACATCATCCTTGGCAAACTTGTCTCTGACCGCTTGAAAAACTGTATTTGCATTCACAGTTATCATTTCTATGCTGGCATATAAGTGACATTCACTTCTCTGTGAATTTTCAGAGTGTAAATTAACTAAAATATTCAATATTCTTTTCTTTGATCCTTTTGAAGTTGACTCGTCTATATTTATGGAGAAAGGAGTTTTCTTCATTTCATTTACTAGACGAATATGTTCAAGATGAGACAATCCATATCTTAACTTAAATGTTGCAGTCTGTCTTTCCATGTGTAAGTGACTAAGTACTTTCATGTCCTTAGCAAGTTCATAAGCGAATGATATCAAATGAGGAGACATAGATAAAGGCAATGAGTGCTCAGCAATAAATGAGCATAAAAAAGCTTCCTGGTGAGATAATCTATCTTGAAATGTAACAGGCTTTGGATCACTAGGCACAGAGGATTCTTCTCTAGGTAAACCTAAGTCATTGAGGTTGGAGGGTGCACCGTACGGCAAAGATTTTGTGGTCACTGGAGCACTTGAAATTCCATCAATTTTATTTTTCACAGCTTGCATAGCAGCAGGCAAACACTGATTGGTTTTTAATAGACTTCTATTTCGAAGATGAACTTTCGTTTTAGCGTGAGATTTTAAACATCCAACCCCACCCATGGCATATTTAACTTCAGTTCTACAATAACAACACCAAGCAAGCCCATCCTTATCAAGTTTGCGAATATACATTGAGAAAAAGTCATCATTTTGATCTTTCATTGAGAGCCATTCCCATCTAAATTTATTTTTAGACACTATGTCAATGGTGTCAATCGGCTGTGAAATGTCAACAAACTGTTTTTTTTGTCTCTCCCCCATTTCGGCTTCGGGTTGAGAATGCGAGTTGAGCAGGTGGTCAACTTGAATCCAGTTCAGACAAATTAAGTTTTAAAAACACAAGAATCACTGGTAAAAAATAATATTCAAGGCAGATAGATGATAGAACTTTAGTTAAATAACTTAAACACAACAGTTGATGATGATGAGATATTATGGTGATTGATCGGTATGAAAAGCCAAAACGAAAATCTACGGAAAGAACGTGATTGAGGATGAATCCTTCACTCAAGTTATCACTAAGAACAAAGATGATATCGATATCCACTTACCTCTCTAAATTAGTAATTAAAATCATGTTGTATTGATAGTAAATTGCAATAGTAATCCGAATCAAGCCTTGACTCAAGGCACTCGTAACCCAGTGCCAGTGGACAGTCATTGATAATCGCATGCGGATTTTTTCGATTTTCTACTTTCGATTCGAGTTAAAATACTGCTTCCGGTAAACAAGCTCAATTCACACAACAAACGTGAAGTTAGCTTCCGAATAAAAATTAGGAAAATTAGGAAATTCGAATGCTATGAAATCACTACTACTTCCGAATTAAAATTCGGAAGCGGTCGTGGGAATAATAAAAACGTGTGAATAGGCCAAAATAATGCTATCGGCACAAAAGATGTGCTTCAGTTGTGTATCAGTATATTAAATTTGGGCACAAAACTGTACTTAATTATGTGCACGCTTACGATCATTAAATAAAAATTTAGAAGTGAAGAAATTTATGCAATATTCTATTGAAAAGTAGACTACCAGAAAATTCGGAAATCCTAATAATTCGGAAAGATTTACATCCCTGTTAGTAGTGATAGTGATGATGTGGTGGTGGTTGTAGTAGTAGCCGTGGTAGTGATGATAATGTGGTGGTGGTGGTTGTAGTAATAGTAGTGGTAATGATGATGGTGGTGGTTGTAGTAGTAGCGGTAGTGATGATGTGGTGGTGGTGGTTGTAGTAGTAATGGTCGTGATGATGATGTGGTGCTGATGGTTGTAGTAGTAGTGCTAGTGATGATGATGAAGTTGTAGTGGTGGTTGTAGTAGTAG
The DNA here is from genome assembly GCF_034508935.2 of Berghia stephanieae. Classification (NCBI taxonomy): domain Eukaryota; kingdom Metazoa; phylum Mollusca; class Gastropoda; order Nudibranchia; family Aeolidiidae; genus Berghia; species Berghia stephanieae. The sequence goes on from NC_088360.1 coordinate 45,114,885, forward strand.
TAGTAGTAGTAGTAGTAGTAGTAGTAGTAGTTGTAGTGATGATGATGTGGTGGTGGTGGTTGCAGTAGTAGTGGTAATGATGATGTGGTGGTGGTTGTTGCAGTAGTAATGGTAGTGATGACGATGTGGTTGTAGTGGTTGTAGTAGTGGTAGTGATGATGATGTGGTGGTTGTAGTAGCAGTGGTAGTGATGATGATGTGGTGATGGTGGTGGTGGTTGTAGTAGTAGTAGTGGTGGTAGTGATGAAGATGAGGTGGTGGTGGTGCTTGTAGTAGTTGTGGTAGTGATGATGATGATGTGGTGGTGGTTGTAGTAGTGGTGGTAGTGATGATGTGGTGGTGATGGTGGTTGTAGTAGTGGTGGTTGTGATGATGTGGTTGTGATGATGTGGTAGTGGTGGTTGTAGTAGCAGTGGTAGTGATGATGATGTGGTGGTGGTTGTAGTAGTTTTAGTGGTTATGATAATGATGTGGTGGTGGTGGTTGTAGTAGTTGTGGTAATGATGATGTGGTGGTGGTGGTTGTTGTAGTAGTGGTAATGATGATGTGGTGGTGGTTGTAGTGGTTATGATAATGATGTGGTGGTGGTGGTTGTAGTAGTAGTGGTAATGATGATGTGGTGGTGGTTGTAGTGGTAATGATGATGTGGTGGTGGTTGTAGTGGTAGTGATGATGTGGTGGTAGTGGTTGTAGTTGTTGTGGTAGTGATGGTTGTAGTAGTAATGGTAGTTGCAGTGATGATGATGTGGTGGTAGTGGTTGCAGTAGTAGTGGTAGTGATGATGTGGCGGTGGTTGTGGTTGTAGTAGTAGTGGTATTGATGATGATGCGGTGGTGGTTGTAGTGGTAGTGATGCTGGTCGTAATACCAGTGGCAGTGATGATGATGTGGTGGTTGGAGGGGTATCCTTGGAACAAATTGACTTCACCAGAATTTGACGGAGGTTGCCCGGAACTCAGAATTTTTTGCTCCAGACCAGAGTTTTTTCCGGTGAAACCGGAGTTTTGGCATCACTGTTTATATCCTTATCCATGCTTTTTGTCCTAGTGTATTGGGGCAATTCCACACAAAGCAGGCGTGGAATTGCCCCAACATAGCTTACTATTATTTTTCTTAGAAAAGCACATCATTCAAATGACTTGGAAGTGTGTACGCTATTAATACTTTTGAATAATAAGCCTTATTATGGGCCTACATGATGTTACTTATGTATGCCCATGCTTTAGATAGAGCTGGATCTAGAAGGGATTTCTGTTCATGTTTTTCTCCTTTTTCTATAGAGATTGGCTAATCATGGTGATGAACTACAAGAAAAGACAGTGTTATCTGATCATGCAGATATGGTCGTTCTTGTTTCATCTGGAGGGATGGGCTAAAATATGGTGGCGTTTTTATACACCTCCGTTGGAGGTGTACAAAAACGCACCGTTTTTATGCACCTCCGTTGGCGGTGATGGTAAAGTTGTTGCTGCATACGTCCATGAGGTTTAAATAGTTTTAGATTGTAGTTTAGCACGCTGCTTAGTGATTACCGATGTACAATGATAATAAATTAAAGAATAATAACAATAATTTAAAAAATCAAAAGTATATAGAAACATGGCACACAAATACTGATCTCAAATAAATAAATAATTTTAGAAAATTAAAATCGAAGTTTTTTAAAAACATGATAAAAAGTTTTTGAAAAAAAAAAGAAAGAAAGAAAAAAAAGCAAACAAAAACAAAGTAAATCAAATAAAAAAGTCAACATTGGGAATCGAACCCGGTACTTTCAAGGTTGGAGTCTGACAGCTTGTCCACTGCGCTACGGAGCCACCTGACTGTTCATCACATTTAATAAGGTCTTTCTAAAACATTATTTTACCTTCAATGCAACTTCTATTTTCTGGTTTTATATTTCGATTTTTTAAATTATTAATATTTTTATATAAATTTATTAACAAAGACATCCTACAGATGTCACATATAACTTTCGCCATGTCCAAATGAAGAAACACAATATCGCTAATGAAATTGGGTGGAATGCACATGCGTGACGGAGGTGTATAAAAACGATCCGTTAAGATACACCGTCAACGGAGGTGCATAAAAACACTACGCTAAAATATGCTGCCAAATTATACAACCTAAACTGGGGAACAGTCCGTGACCACGTTAAAAAAACCCCAATACAGCAGAATGGGAGAAGATATTTATTGCTTAACTCAAAACCCGGGATCGATCTCCATCCCTTTGATTGTGAAGCGAGTGCTCTACCAACTGAGCTATCAGGACCCCCGCCTTGGCCTATTGGTCATGTCATGTCCACAAAGATTGTTGTATTCATTTCAGACGTTAATTACTGTTCCTGATTGTTTCAATTTCGTTTTTGCATGTTTGTCGTGATGGGTGTGGAATTACCCCAATAAGGTGAAAATGTGAATAAACAGAAAATTTGGAATTTATGAAATGTTGTTCCTTTTTTTAATGTTATTTGTACAGAATCCAAGTGTGAATGGTAGTGGGATATTTGTATTCTGTTTGTGTGATCGCCTCATCAATAGAAACTTTATGATAATAAACTGAAAAAGTTGGGTATGGAATTCCCCCCACCTTACCCTACCTATCCATGCAGAGACAAACTTAAAATTTGGTTCACAGGAATTTCAGACACCACTCAGGGAAATTTCAATGCCGAAAGAGGAATTTCCGCAAACAAGAAAAGGGAATTCGGATAATCTTTGGCATTGTGTTTATCCTATAATTCTACACATAATGCCAAATACCATCCCATCCTAAGTCCCTGTATTTCAAATGAGGTAAAGCTCCAAAACCTAATGGTGGTGGTTTTAGTTGTAGTAGTGGTGGTAGTGATAGTGATAATGATACGTGAACGTGGTAAAGTGGTTGTAGTTGTATGATGATGTGGTTGTGGTGGTGATTATAAAGTAGTAGTAGTAGTATTGGTAGTGTGGTGGTGGTTGTATGTAGTAAAATACTTACTAGTAGTAGAGAGCTGCGCCGGTGTTACCAATACTTTGCTTCTATACCAGGACAAATCATTCGTTTGGACAGAAAAATAAATAAAAAACTTACCGCTTACCGTCAAAAGCAGTTTAGATTTGAAGATACATTTGTTTTCTATCAAAAAACATTCGGTACTAGATAATCCTTGATGAATATCAAAAGTTGTGTTTGAAATTATATCCTAAATATTTTCATGATTCATTCCTCGCTAAATCGTGTGTGTTTTTCATCTGATTCAGTGGTTGGTGCCCCCTAGTGCCAGCCGCCTGCCGCGCAAAACAAAGGTTTTTTAAAAAGTTTATTGAGAAAAGATACGGAAAAAAGTGTCCCTAGATAGGTATGCAATTTGGTGCATAAGTGCAGTAAAAATTGGTGCGCAAAATTAGTTCGTAGAGGATGCGAGACTGTGTGTGTGTGGTGTGTGTGTGTGTGAGTATGTGTGTGTGTGTCTCTTTCTTTCTTCCTTTTTTTTTTGGGAGTGCCTACGTACACGGTAACGGGGCATCTAGCCTCAGGATCTATGTACACGTAAACCGGTTTACCGTTGCAACATTATGCTCGTGTGTGTGTGTGTGTGTGTGTGAATTTTTTTTTTTTTATCAAAACAATTTTAACCATTAATGGCGAGATTCCATCTTACACTCCCCAAACTCCAGATCTTAGTCTTAATGTTATCATTAAAAGACAAGCTTTGCGATTTATAGTTTAATTGAAGCCCGAGTCGAAATATACTCTTACTACTGTTCTCTTGGTGGAAACGATTTATTCTGCATAAGCAATCTGGAGAAAAAAAATCAGTGTCACTGTAAAAGGTTAAAATATCACGAAGTACGCACCGTGAACACCGCTGTAACAATCCTTTGATCTACGTCATCAGGCAACCCATTGTTTCTTTCATCTTTTCCCATTCCCCCTTACTATCCCCCCATCCCCCGCCCACTCCTCTCTCTCTCTCTCTCTCTTGTCATAGTGTTATCCCTCCCCCTTTCCATCTCAATGTAAAATGAAAACGTTCTGCTGTTTGCAGATACATGTATGATTGTTTTGTTTTCTCTCTCTCACTAGGCTAGGATTAAAAACCAAGACATCAGGTAATGGGTGTCTAATGCCAAAGTATAGATTCTCTCTTTGGCCAATTTAGTCACGTATGTGGCAGCCCAGCTATTTATTATGTTCTGCCTATAACACACAATAAGTGGGATTCTGGGGGTGGGTACGAAAGAAATCAAGGTCATAAGTAACCGTGCACAAGAGCTGTATAGGGAATTGGTTTCTGGGGGTCTTGCAAATACCAAATATTTTATGGAAAGCTCTTTCGAACTCCAAGACGTCTGGTTTGTTTTGCTATCTTGGAACAAACGAAACAGAGATGTCTTGATGTGTGACCTAGTTGTCTGATTTTGTGACCTCGATGTAAGGTATTGTGACCTAGATGTATCCTTTTGTGTGTGCAAGCCATGCGGGTAAGTACAGCGATAGCTTGCCAGTTGAGGAAAAAAAGGAAGAAGCAACGTATCCGCATTTGAAAAACAAAACAAAAAAACTGAAAAAACAAAACAACTTAACCTTTTAAAGGCGAATATCAATCTTACTTGGACCAAAAATAAAATCTTACCGTTTTCATTAAAAGACAAAAAACAAATTACAATTTAAAAACTTGAGCTTTTATATAGAGCAATATCCAACCAACGTGCTCAAAGCGCTTTTTATCAATATTCTTACTGCTCTTATGGTGGAAACGCTTTTTTTTCTGCATTAAAAAATAATATAAATGAAGACTATTATTTGAAAAACAAAAAAATCAGTGTCACTGGCAAAGGGTTAATTGCAGTACTCCTGCATCCTGTGAGACTCCTACGGCACTTGCTAATCATAAAAAAGGAAATAGCAGCAATCAACAATATTAAGGTGAAAAAAAAGAAGAAAAAAAAAAGTGGGTGGGGGGGGAGAGCAAACCCAGTAGCAATGCAACCTTTTAGCGGCGAAATTCGATCTTTGACCTAACACCAAATCTTCTATCATCAAAAAACAAGTAACGGCAAAACTATTATAGACAATTGAAGTCCGAGTTGCGATAGTCTGACTACTCTCTTGGTGGAAACGCTGTATTCCCCGTTAACAATAATAAAGATAAAAGCAAACTACTATCTAAAAGCAAAAAATTAGCTTCGCTGTTAAGGGGTTAAGAACACCTGCAACTGCAACTGCCAGCATCCTTGAGATGCTCTTACGTCACCAAGGTCACCAATCGATACGTCTCCCTCTCGTCGGCATGCATCCCCCCCCCCCCCCCTCCACTCTTTCAAGGTGGTGGTGGCGGCGGATAAAAAAGGCCTTTTTCTCTTTCATTCAATCAACTGGTCTGCTGGTGGACCCTAGGCCTCTCTACAAGTCCAAGAAATAATACTCACTTTTTCTCGGCTCCAACGAAAATATCTACCCCTACCGGTCTAATTATTTGTAGCAGACGACAAATTTCTCAAAACGGTCACGTGACACTATAAAAACAACACAGGAAGTCCATGAAAGCTTATTTATGGCATTTCCTTTGAACCGTGTAAACAACAAAATTTCGTTTTCATTCGACTCAACGGGTCAGATTGGCCGGTATTTTTTTAACGAACTAAAGTTCTGAAAAATCAAAATGTTTCTTAGAAAGTTGAAAGATGCTAGTTTTTGAAACAGAGGTAGGTTTTTTAAAAAAATCTTTATATTTTACGTGAATGCATGCTCAAGGTGAGTTGGACGTGCAGCGGAGGTTGGTAGGCCAAAGGCCCACCTCTCTAGTAGTAGTAATGGTAATGATTTTGATTTGTTGGTGGTTGTTGCAGTGATAATGATGCAGTGGTGGTGGTGGTGGCAGTAATGATGGTTTTAGTTTTGGAAGTCGTTATTCAGTATCTGATACTGAATAGTGCTTTGCCACTATTCAGTATCCACAAGGAACTCTTTTTTATAGAGAGAGTGAAAAGTGCGACAATCTCGGTTGAACTGCTGACCTACTTCCAGATTGAACACTAGCAGTAACTGACAGCCCGATTCAAAGTTGTAAAAATATTTTGATCGTAATTTTTTAATTTCTGCTATGGTGCAATTAACATAGTTCCGAAACCTGACAAAGTTATGGGAAGAGGGCAGCTGTGGGAGTGAATATGGGACTCATATTACACTTTCCCGATAGAGACAATGCTGTTAACGGCCATGTAATTATTTTACACATGAGTACGGTGAGAGTATCTATGGGTTACAAGTGTAACTAAATGACAAATTGCCATATTTATGGACAATAAAGATCTATTATTATTATTATTATTATTATTATTATTATTATTATTATTCCCTGAATCTCAGGTTCATCCTCTCCTCCCCCCCTCCCTACGCACACACACACACACACACACACACACACACGCTGCTGCCTACCTCTCATAACTTTGTTGGATATTGCCAGGTGTCGTCGTGTTTCGTAAAAAAGTAATTGCTTTTTATTTGGAAACCCGCCGAAACCCAGTCCCAGGTTCACTCCCCACTGGTGTACACTTCTCTGAGTCCCATATTCACTCCCACAGCTGCCCTCTTCCCATAACTTTGTCAGGTTTCGGAAAAAAAAACCCCACCGTATTATAGTGCAAAACCACTATTCAGTGTCAGATACTGAATAGTACAAAACCACTATTCAGTATCAGATACTGAATAGTGCAAAACCGCTATTCAGTATCTGATACTGAATAGTGCAAAACCACTATTCAGTATCAGATACTGAATAGTGCAAAACCACTATTCTGGTGTGATGATGGGGGTGTTTCAAGACTCAAGTTCAGTTCGAATGTCTGCCAATAATCGGTTGTTTTTTTTTAGAGAGGCGAGGTTTTTTTTTGAAGGGGGGGGGGGGGGGGGGGGGGGGGGGGGGGGAGGGGGAAGTACCCTTGGAGCAATATGACCTCACAGGAGTTGCGGAATTTTTTTTTGGCTCCAGAGACCGGATTTTTTTCCGGTGAAACCGGAGTTTTGGTATCACTGCATTGCACTGCATCACGATAATCATATTCATATCATATCATCGGCATCGTCATCATAGTCATATTATGGCAGTCAGCCATGATCGTGTCACCACCATTGCCATTGCCACTGCAAAATCCAGTGGCTAAGTAAGAGATGTGAGAGAAAAATCACAGTTGATCTTATGTTAAAAATTGAAAACCGTCAACAGGTACAATGGTTCCAGTAAGATTTATTACCTTCAGCTTTTGTTTACTCCTCTTCATGCGTTTCTCTTCAGCGTCATCTTCAAATTGAAAGCTTGGTGGCTGAACCGGGGATCTAAAGCCGAAAGCAAACACCACAAATGCACCAATCAAAACACCAACAACTGGTAGCGCAACCTGCGGGGCTATCAGCTCCATCAATTCCATCCTGATTTTGTTGAATATAAAAAATAGGTAAACTAAAAATATATAAAATATGGATACAGGTAACAGTGGGCTGTCTTGTTTTCATCCACTGACAGAGGATGATGCTGACGTCGCTTGTGTTGTCGTCATCAAAAATTGTGTAGGCCAAGTGTCTTCATTAAATTAAAAGTCATGTATTTTTTTTATTATTCCGCCATCGTATTGTCTTTTTTTTTTGCTAATTTTAAAAGAAATAGAAGCATGCAGATTAAAAAATAAAGTTTATTTGTTTAGTTGATAACTTAAAAGAGTTCCAAAGGTAAACTCGTGACGTAATAGTGTTTTGTTTACTTCATGATGGCGACGCTCGTATACCAGCAAAGACGCTGAATCATTTCACCAGTTCAAAGAACGGTAGGATTTGTCATTTGATGAGGGATATTATATTCTATATACCATACTAACTTTTGGTTAAATTTGTAATGATGAATCCTTATGAAAACAAAAATTATTATCCTGCGACAACGCTCTTTACTTTAACTTTAACTCATAAACTCTCCTCTCTCTCACTCACAATGCTCTCAATGTATCAACTCACTCATAACGTCATAACTCATATTCATTGACTCATACTCATACTCTTTGCTCTTTCTTCTTCTTACTCTTACTAAGCCATAAACTCAACTTTTCTCTTAACTCATACTTATACTCAACTCGAGGCGACCATTTATTCATCCTAATCTATATGAATATGTCTAATATCGTAATCAATCAAAAGTGACAGTCAACAAATCCAACATCGGCATCGCACCAAGACCAAGACCAAAATCTTCTTACTCTTACTTTAACTTTAATTTGAATTACTTAATTGTTAATTATCAATCATTCACATTCATTCATAATCATTATTTTAAACTTTAAATCCAACTGATTGGTGATTTATTTTGGTAATTTTCTTTCCATAATTTTTTGCCATTATGTCATTATGGCGGGAGACATTCCTTATCACGCTCCTCTGATAGGTACTTTGGTAAAAAATTCAAATTGGATTGAGCTCAATGAAACCTATATCATTTTAAAGTGCTTTTCAACACGATTCTAATGATACCAAAATTGTGAAAATCAGATAAGCATAAAAAAAGTTATGTTAGTTTAATATAAAGGCTGAAAAATGGTCTTCTATTTGCCTTTGCCGTTGTTATTTACTGACGGACTTTGTGACCTGAAAATTGTTGCATTTCCGGTAGTAACCACCATTTGGATTTCAAAACTGGTCTAAAATGGCCGCTAAGATTTGAGTAAGGATTTTACTGGAACGAATTTCATGGATGCGGTATACAACTTTGCCCTGAATTTAATTTTATAAAAAAGTTAAGATGTTTAATAAACGTGCCAGCATGAAAATTTGATTTACCAAGTTCTAATCTTTTAATTATCCAAAGCTAAATTATACCCTATTTTATCCATAATCAAAAGTTATACTAAATTGTCATTGATTTTAAAATAAACTACACCAAACGATAGAGTAATTTCTCCTGAAGAAAATAAGACATAAATCATTAAAATCCATCCATAAACAAAAAATCTATGGAACTTTTTCTGAGACCCATCACTCAAAAGTCCAAAAAATCGGGTCACAGCCACTAGGCCATTTATCGGCTCCCTGCTGGAGGGCCAAATGGACGTTTACCAAAGTACCTACCTCTGAGGCAGGTGGTAGATAGCTTCACTCTGTATTGTTATTTTAACCGTGGATCTTTTATTTTTGTCAGACAGTTATTTATTCAATATTTGTCAATTTATAGTGGCATTTTTTTTTTAAAAGCTACCGAACAAAGCTTGATTCTTGATGAAAAGTAAAAGTTTAAAATCAAAATTACCTTTGTTGTCCATTGTCATTGGGGAGTCCTTCCTAAAGCTCCACATGCTAAGGGAAACAACTCAAATATTCCCTCAACTAACCCTAGGAAAAAATAAAACCTAGCTAACTAACCCGAAGAGGAAAAACAAACACCCTAAAACCTTTACTAAGACCTATTAACTAATCCTATTAGTATTAGAAAAAAAAATCCTCCCGACCTCGAGCTAACCATAATACTAATACTGATAGAAAAAAACAACATAGTCATAGGACCTTTCAATACTTCAAAAAACAAAATGATGGCGGATAACCAAAACAATGGTCATATTAGGAAATTGTAAACTTTCACTAATCTAACAATATCTCAAGGTTTGTTTTATTTAGAGTTTTTAAAATGCTACTTTATAATATTATTATTATCATACATTGACAAATTGAATAAATAAACGCCTGGCAAAAGATCCACAGTGAAAATACTAATTGAAAGAGATGCTAGACCAAGAAGTTTCGGAGGGCCTCCCCATTGTTTTGGCTTTTGTTCTCCGCCACTATTGTCATGTCGTTGAAGTATTGAAAGGTAGTGCAGACTGCAGAGATTTTTTTTGGCCGGCTCTATTTCTCAGACTGCTCAGGAAAATAAATTTGAACTCTATTTCTCCGAATGGTCTGCTAGCCTCCAGTAGCTAATGGGTTACGGATGCGATGTCGATGCAAAAGTAAATGCTCAAACAGAGTGCTAGCGTTTTTAGGCACATTGTTGACAGAGACAGATTCTATCAAAAAGTTGTGCTGTCTATCGCGAATACTCCAAGGCGCGTTCACTTTAGAACTTTGTGCTGCACTGTCAAAGTGAGAACAGAAGTAAACCTAAATAACAAAGCCAAAGTCTCAAGATGGGAACAGAGGTTGAAAGACAGGATAGTCACAAACGCAAGATCGATGTCTAACAGAAAGTTGGGAATAAAAGACAGAGCGCCCAGGCACTGGCAAAAGAAAGCGCCCAAAAATGCATACACATTCATCATTCACAAAGACACTCTCACAAATAACCAAAAAAAACCCTTGAGAACGGAAACCGTTCAGAGATAATAATATAGAGATCAAGTTAATTGTCCCGAGCATTCGGAGAAATAGTCACTTCTGGGTTTTTTCCGGCATGGTTAACTCAAGGTCTGAGGGTTCTTTTTTTCTTTTAGGGCTATTATAAGGGAAAAAAGTTATACAAGTTTAAATTTTTAAAGGCTGGAAAATGTACTCCTATTACTATTTGCCTTTATTATTTACTGACGGACCTGGTGACCTGAAATTGTTGCATTTCCGGTTGTGACCACCATTTGGATTTCAAAACTGGCCTAAAATTGCCGCTGACATTTGAGTTATGATTTTGCTGGGGTGAGTTCAGGGATGCAGAAAATAACTTTGCTCTGAATTCGATTTTATTAAAAAGTTAGATGTTACATTATTTGTCGCAACAGGAATTTTGATTTACCAATTTCTATTTTTTTTAATTATCCAAAGATACATCATATTATACCCTATTTTATCCACGAACAAAAGAGGTAATAAATTGGCATTGATTTAAACATAAACAGCACCAAACGATAGGATGATTCCTCATGAAAAAAAAAAAAGACATAAATCATTAAAATCCATGGAAAATCTATGGAATTTTTTCTTAGACTATCACTCAAAAGTCCTAAAAATCGGGTCACAGCCACTAGGCCATTTATCAGGTAAGCACTGGAGTGCCAAATGGAGTTAACAAAGTACCTACTGGGAGTGGACTTTCGGATGCTCTCATTGGTTGATAGCAAACATTCCCTTATCGATCAATAAGTCATCTTTATCGTTGGTTGTCATCCATGGGTGCCACTTCAAAGGATCTCTGAAAATTAGAGTCTGGATTCCCAACCTTGAAGATATGCTGAGACCCTAGCAGGGTGGAGGTATAGAGCAGCCACTGTGTACACACACACACACACACACACGCACTCCCAAATATCAAGATTAAATAGGATGGGTAGCCATCAGTCCACAATAATACGACCAGTGTATTGCATCTAGTATGTCAATATAATATTATCTCTGTCATTAGCCCCATGTACAACAGTGTGTGGGGGGGGGGGGGGTACACTAAAATTGAAATGGGAGAAGAAAAGGGAAAGTTATTATCTCAGTAAAATTTCAGGGCTTTTAAAGTATTAAGTTGTTTTATTTTTATTTTTGTTTCATTTTTTTTTGGGGGGGGGGGGGGAATCTTTTTTTATTTCCTGACAAGGTGTTTGGAACCAATATGTATTTATTTGCGGGTCTGATAACTGAAATTTTTATGTTTCAACGGAAATACTATCAAGCCAATTCATAAATATTGTCTATTGCAACATCAACAATGTTAAAAATAGCCCATAATTGTGTTTGGTTATCAGTTATCAGACCTGCATATTTGGGCACGTTGGTTGAAATCAAGATCTGTCTTTTCTTCCACTGTTTAATAGGCATACATACCTAATAACACCATTGAAATGTCTTACTTTGCAGGGCTATCAATGATTTTATCTAGTGTAATGTGCTTGAATCAGAGATATTGGTGCTACACTTGTGTAGGTTCTCAATACGAATTTATCTGATAAAGGTAGACAAAGGGATGAAAGGTCCATTGTAAAGCAATCTGTATAAATTTGTTTCTTAATTTCACTTGTACTTGTACATGTAACATTTGTGTTTCTATAGTCAACATTGAGATGTATGTGAATGAGGAAAATTTCATTGCAAATAAATATAAAGATTATGTTTGCCTGCTATGAAATCACTGGAAAAACCCGGTTGTCTGGGTGAGGTTCCTGACCTCCCATAGTGGGCAGGGGGGTACATACTGTGTCTTCTATCCCCTTATATTTATATCGGTTTTCCAACATGCTTTCTGTCTTTGTCTTGGAATGCGATTACTTGGTTTTGTCATGGGCCTGGCCGGAATCCTAGCTGGGAAGGAAACAGTCAAATGCATAGTTATTGTTTTGGGAGACGATATTTTTTTCCTTGTAAATCATCTCTGTTATGTATTATTATATTTGTTATTTTGAATGTATAATGTAAGCATTTGAGTGTATTCCTCTTTGTTGGATTTTGTGCTTGTGTCCGGATGAGACTTATAGGTGATCTCAAACTAAGTACATTGGTGGTATGCTCTTGGAATCTACATCTGATCCCTATTTGTTCCCAGTTCCTGTATGTCTACTTTTTCTTGGGTGCTTTAATTGTGATTCTAGAACTTTTTACTATCCCATTTTCTTCCTTTTTACTGGCTCTGATATGACCTTAATGTGTTGCAAGCGCAGTAAAACTCTTAAAAACAAAAACAAACAAACAGCCTGGTTGAGCGGGTGGTTGGATGGGAGCATCACCCTTGAATCATATACCTATGATGTTCGCATGGGTGTACGATCCGATAGTGATGTCGTTTCTTCTTCTCTTTACTAGCCTATCCTGCTTCTTTGGTTTGTGATTGTATTTTTGACAGGGGATATTTTTTTTTTCTGTAAATCTTCTGCCTGTTTGTCCTTGGTTATTTATAATTTAGCTTATGATATCTTTAGGTTATGATTTTGATTTACATTTGTACTATTTTTGTTAGATTGCTTGTTTTTTTGTTTCAGCGGTCTCTCATATAACCTCAATTGTGTTGGAAGAGACCTAAAGCAACAAACAAACAAACAAAAATCTTTAGTCTTTAGGTTATGATTTTGATTTACATTTGTACTATTTTTGTTAGATTGCTTGTTTTTTTGTTTCAGTGGTCTCTCATATAACCTCAATTGTGTTGGAAGAGACCGAAAGCAGCAAACAAAACAGCCTGGTTGTAATGCCAAGAAGTGTTTTTAGAAGAAATTCTGTAAAGCGAGAGTAGAGGAATGTTAGGTGAAATAGGCTATTACAAAGTGTGCATTTAGTATTTAGTCAGAAATTGAATTAATAACACTAATTAGATGGGTATATCAATGATGTTATCAAGTAGATTATAATGCTGTTTAAGATTTTTATTCCTCTTTATTCCCTTTTTGTTTATCCAGTGGTAAGGAGATAGGTGGGACGTCACCATGGGACGCACAGGCAAGCCTACCACAACTACCATCAAGGTCCAGCCTGATAAAGACACAAGAGAATGCGTGTCAGAGGATACCATCGCAAAACTTTTGAAGGATTTTACCTGGTCAGTTTAATGTGATAATAATATTGCATTGTCAAAGAAAACTATATCACCCTATCAAATATGTTTCTTATGAAAAGCCACGCTCAGAATATGTTATTACTGAAATCATCTCATCTGCCATATATGTCAACCTTTATGGAGCCATTATGCCATAACACAGTAAAACTGTGTTTTTTTTTTGGGGGGGGGGGGGGTGTTTTTGGAACTTAAAAGCAGTGATGCCAATACTCCGGTTTCACCGGAAAAATCTCCGGTCTGGAGCAAAAAATTCAGGTTTCCGGGCAACTTCCGTCAAATTCCGGTGAGGTCAATTTGTTTCAAGGATACCTCTCCTCCAACCACCACATCATCACTACCACTACTACTGCAACCACCATATCATCATCACTACCCGACTACAACCACCACCACCACATCATCATCACTACCACTACTACTACAACCGCCACTGCATCATCATCACTACCACTACAACAACAACCACTATCACATCATCATCACTACCACTTCTACTACAACCACCCACACCACATCATCCTCACTATCACCAGTGCTACAATCACTACCATTAGGTTTTGGAGCTTTACTTTATTTAAAATGAGGAAACTTTGGGATTGTATTTGGCAATGTGTTTATATAGCATAATATAATTATAATCAGTTATCTATTTAGAACTATACAATATGTAAATACAATGCCAAATACCATTCCAATTCACTTTTCTTATGTGTGGAAATTCCTCTTTCGGCATTGAAATTCCTACGAGTAGTGTCTGAAATTCCTGTGAGCCAAATTTCCAGTTGGCGTCTCTGTAAAAGACAAAAATGAATAATAGAGATAAATCTATAGTTGAAATAGGAGATGAGAAGGTGGCTTTGCTGAATGATGTTCTCTGGCTGGAAAATATGTTTGCCATGTTGATCTCCCCTGGTGGATCACTGCCTTGACATTTGGTGGGAGTGCTTGAGGCATACCAGGGGCAATTTTCTCAATTTTCAGCGGAATTATGTGATTTCCACGATAATTTAGTTTTGGCTTTTAAGATTTGCATGCATCTAACCATATTGTGTACTTTGAATGTTATCAGATCATATTTATAATAGATTTTATCATAATGATGGTGAGTGATGGTAATGGTACCTAACAATAGTTATTATATTAATGGTCGTGGTGATGGAGATATGATTATCAGTTGTCTTTGCCGTGTCAAACATTTTCTGCAAAGTGGTAGTTTAGCTGAAAAATCACCATGTCTTGTGTCATTTTTTGACACCTCTGCTCAGCTGCATGAATTTTGGTGACACTCCCATGTCCATGACATTAGTCTAGACACACTGGCGCAAAATGTGAAAAGTAGCACAATACCCATGATGGCCTTGGATGAAAAGGGAAGGGGATGGAGCAAATGGCTGTAGATGTTTTTGTACCCTTTAGCTTGTACTCTTTATTTTTATTCTTTTTTTTTTGTTGTTGTTTATTTTGAATTCAATTCATTGCAACTAGATTACCAAAAATAAACAAAATATCAATTCATAAAGTATTCTTGCTAAGTGGTATCTCTCTCTCTCTCTCTCTCTCTCTCTCTCTCTCTCCTCTCTCTCTCTCTCCTCTCTCTCTCTCTCTCTCTCTCTCTCTCTCTCTCTCTCTCTCTCTCTCTCTCTCTCTCTCTCATGATTTTTCTCTCAGCCAACCTTCTATCTTCATATTATTATGTTTATAGATATCACTTGGTAATAGAGAGATAATGTAACAGTTAGTTATGTTGATTGATTTAAGAAATAATTGTTTAAAGGCTTAATTTAAATTTGCTCTTTAGTTGGATTATGCTTCACAATTAATTAATGATTCTTATTTATAAACTGCATAATCACAAGGTTGTAGTAATACACACACTAGCCGGGTTGTAGTATAAAAACAAATACCTCCTTTTGGCCAAAAGTTTATTATAATCTCTTGATTTAATGGTAAGCACTATAGGCCTCTAAAATGTTTGATTGGAAATGACAATTCGTTAAATTATATTTACAAAAGTCAGGATGTCTCTACTTATGATCAGAATTGATGTGCTTTAGAAGTTGTTATTTATTATGTGATATTAAGTAACAATGAATAGCCATGTAATTTTGCATTAGATTTGGGCTTGACAGATGGGCAGGTAGATTTTCCTCCTTTTTGACAAATTGCCATTATCATCACTGTAATCTAATAGTAATAGTTACCTGGTGTTTGGAAACAATGTACAGGCCGCATACACTTTGCAAATTTTTAAAAGTCTCTTAGGACTAATCCTGTAAATATATGGGGCCAGTTGCTGACTGTGTAGACTAATCCCGTATATATGCGGGATCACATTCATGAAAATTTAGTGCTCGCTCATGCAGGACTCATCTTCAATGTTAGTTAAACTTTTACCGTTGAATGGTGCAGGGTAGTATCACTCGATTACTATTGCTAGTTTCAATTTTGTAGAGATTTAGAGCAAGTCAGTCAAGATGGACAAAGAATTGATATGTATCTATATTCTCAGCTTCTGATCCGAAATGCTTCAAAATATGCCACTCAAAAGTGGATTACGCTCAAGAATGATGTTTTATTAGTTACTTTTGGATTTTTGTATTGTTAGGTGTTTTATTTTAGATTTTATGACTCAAAAACAGTAACTTTTTTGCAAAAAAAACCCCCACATTTTCAGTAAATCTCATTATTAAAACTATAACAGATAAAGTGGTGCAGCTTATGTTATATATAATAGTTAATTTCAAACAAGTTACTTATCATCATATTTCATTAAGATACAACAATAACGTTATGATTAACTTGGTTTTTAAAAAAACCCTTTAAAAAAAAAAACAGTCTTCAACGCTTGTAGAGGTAAGAAAGCCTCAGTCTCAAGAGAATTAAAAGTTTGTCTCCATCCCTGTGTTATGCATCATCTGAATTCAAACAATCCAATACTGTGCTGATTTTATTTTTAATTATTTTTATTTTCCTCTTGTTTTCCAGTGCCAGTCTCCTGACAAATGTAACACAAAGTGCAGCAAAAGATAAAAGATCGTCTGTTAAAGAAGCACATGCTGAGTGCTGTGAAGAAATTGTGTCATCTTTGAAACATTTTCACCTGAAAACACCTGTAAACAAACGCACTAGACTGAAAGAGAAAAAAAGATTACAACGCAGATCCAAAAATGCTCTGGAAAACAAGTATAATCTCTCTGTAGCAGCAATTCATTCCCAAACTTCTATTGTATGGCCTGGGAAATTAAATTGCCTATCAACTAAAAGAACTGATGCAAGGTCTGATGTCATCATTAGGCCATCTAGACTATCTATACATGGGATTACTGATAAATCTTTATGTACATCTTCCCTGTCCTCACCCATCCAGACCACTTCTTCTGAGGAGAAAGCTCGAATTGAAGCCACTCTAAGTGGCCGGGATTCCTCTAGTTTTTCTGGCAGGAAGGAAAGGAGTGATAACACCATATTGTCTTTCTCAAAATTGTGCAATCAAAAATCAAAGGACATTGGAAACATTTCATCTTCTTGTCCTCTGCCAGCATCACTCAAAACTCAGGGATATAGAAGTGGCCAAAGGGCTCACAGCAAACTCTTGGATCATAATCAATCCTGCAGTCCTTCTGATTTCCAAGGATTCTACCAAGCAACTTGTAAGGAAAATAAAATCTCCCACAACTCTAGTCAGCAGCAGCAAAGAACTTCATCTCAAAGTCATCACATTAGTTCTCTATC
The DNA here is from genome assembly GCF_034508935.2 of Berghia stephanieae. Lineage (NCBI taxonomy): Eukaryota > Metazoa > Mollusca > Gastropoda > Nudibranchia > Aeolidiidae > Berghia > Berghia stephanieae. Next base: position 45,132,102 of record NC_088360.1, read on the forward strand.
GTTATCTTGTTCAGTTGAAGCTGATATTATAAATAATAATTCTCCCAACCTCACAGGCAATTCATCGACTTCATTTATAAGTCAGTCTTCCAATGTGAATTCAGCTAGTAGCTGCAGTTTTACCCCTGAGAGATCATGTTCTGAAGAAATGAGGATGGAAGAATCAAATGTTAATGAACTTGCCAGTTATTTTGAAGATTTGTTGCATATTCCACGTAAGATGTCTGTGATGGCTGAAATGATGTATGCATAATGGCTGAAATGTTTTGATATATATACCTGAAGTCATTGCAAAATTATCATATAGTAAAAAAAAAAACAACAAAATTGTATATATATGATTTTTAATCTCATATTTTAAGATCCTATTATTATTTTTTCATTCAAGATTGTAAATGTTGTCATAGTATGTCATACGGTATTAATAAAGATTTTGTATTATTTTATTTTGTAATTTTATCAATTCAACTCCACCCGTCCTTGTTGGAAAGGAATACTTAGATACATAATAACAACGGCACCATGCAATTAACTAAACCTTGGACCATTCGAGCTGCCTCCACAGTTCACCGAAGTCCATTGCCCCAACAATTTTTTTTCTTTTAATTTTTTTTTTTTTAATTCTTTTTGTTTTGTTCTATTCTAAGCATTGGCATGGTGCTAAAATTTTCGTCTAAACCAGACCTTATTATCAGTTTTACAATTTCATATCTTCATTCACTGCTTTCCTAGGGTGGCAATTGCAGATCTGTTTCCCTTTACCATATGTCTTAGGATAGCTTACCAATGATTGGTCGGGGAATAGCTGGTCTCTTTTATCTCTTTTATCCCTTTACTTTATATTTATCTCTCTTGATTGTCATTTTCATGGAATGAGCTGGCTTGCTGGAGGCTATGTGGTCTAGTGATATGACGCTTGCTTTCTGATCAGAAGGTCTTGGGTTAAAGCCTCACTCTGTGCATAGTAGTCCTTTACTCACATTCTCTCATGGTACTCAGGTGTAAAATGAGTACCTGGCCGTTAACAGCATTGTCTCTGAAAAAAATTGTAATATTGCCTGACAGGCATCATGTCTCGTTCTACATGCTAATGTTAAGTGTTGCTTGTTACAGGGACCCCTTGTAAAGCGCTTTGAGTATGTTTAGTGGATAATGAACTATATATATACTATTAAAAAAGCTTAATTAACTGATTACTTTGCAATGCGGAAACAATTTGTGGGTTTGAGACAGTTGGATTTCGTTGAATCCATGGTTTGGTTAAATGCAGGGTGCCATTAATACATATCGGCCAACTGTCCTGATAAAATCGGGATTGCCAGGATTTTTCAATCTGACAAAAATTTATAGGAAAATAATTGGACAATTTGTTGTGTATTGTGTATGTTGAAATGACCCTTGACTGTCCCAGGATTGTGCTTTTTGAACTAGCAAATTGAGACAAGGAACAGAAAAAGCTTTAAATCTAAATTATATAAAAATAGTCCAAACATACTACTGTTTTGGGTCATCACGGTATTGTGCATTAGGGTTTTAGCTTATTTAAAAGTTGGCCATTATAGTTAATGCTTTCTGTTTTCAAACGAGGATTCTCTTCAAGTTTTCGTCTGATCTGATTTTCTGCGTTGATAATATCTAGATTGCATGGACAGTATTGGGGGTCATCTTAGTTTATCAATACAGTGAATTCCTGATATTGGAGTTGGCTTCAAGTAAGAGTAATGACTTTATTCGGATTCCACTGTATCATTTAGCCTAAATTTTTTTGGATTTTGTTGTTTTGTTTTTTTAAAATTCTGGTCTTGGTACATCAATCAATTTTGCTAAGCATTACGATCAGCCACTAATTATATATGCCAGGTGTTTTGTCTTTTTAAGCCAACATTCAACTTTTTAAAAGAGCCAAATATGCAGCAAAGAATTTTTTCTTAATTTTTTTTTACTAAACAACAAAGGCGAAATTCGTGGCAAAGAAGGCAAAGTTATGCGGATGCAGTGGCATTTTCCTGGAGGGGCAGAATTATTTGTTCAGCGAAGTGACAATCAGCACGGGGATGTACACAATATTATTTATAGGTAATAGATGACCAGGGATGTTTATTGTATGTATGTGTGTGTGTTTTTTGTTTTTATTTTTATGCAAAGAAACAAAAAAAAAAATGCAAAATATGCAGTTGAAGATGAAATATGTGGCTGCACGGTCCGAATTTTTCTGGAGGGCCAGTGTTTTGCAGGTGGTTGGTAATTGGTAAGGCCTACAGGGGTGGTCCTCTATCACTCTATATTGCAGGCAGTTGGTAAGGCCTAGCCTTCTGGGGTGGTCCTCTATCATCCTATATCACAAGAGTGGGGGGGGGGGGGGGGGGGGGTGGTGAGGCCTACTGAGGTGGTCCTATATCGCATGCAGTAGATAAGGCCTACTGGGGTGGTCTTCTATCACTATCATCCTACATCACAGGCTGGTGGTGAGGCTTACTGAGGTGGTCCTCTATCATCCTATATCACAGGTGGGTGGTGAGGCCTACTGGCGTGGTCCTCGGTCATCCTATATCACAGGTGGGTGATGAGGCCTACTGGGGTGGTCCTCTATCATCCTATATCACAGGTGGGTGGTGAGGCCTACAGGGGTGGTCCTCTGTCATCCTATATCACGGGTGGGTGGTGAGGCCTACAGGGTGGTCCTCTATCATCCTATATCACAGGTGGGTGGTGAGGCCTACAGGGGTGGTCCTCTATCATCCTATATCACAGGTGGGTGGTGAGGCCTAGAGGGGTGGTCCTCTATCATCCTATATCACAGGTGGGTGGTGAGGCCTACAGGGGTGGTCCTCTATCATCCTATATCACAGGTGGGTGGTGAGGCCTACAGGGGTGGTCCTCTATCATCCTATATCACAGGTGGGTGATGAGGCCTACTGGGGTGGTCCTCTATCATCCTATATCACAGGTGGGTGGTGAGGCCTACAGGGGTGGTCCTCTATCATCCTATATCACAGGTGGGTGGTGAGGCCTACAGGGGTGGTCCTCTATCATCCTATATCACAGGCGGGTGTTGAGGTCCACTGGAGTGGTCATCTATCACCCTTTATCGCGGGTGGATGGTGAGTCCTACAGTACAGGGATGGGATGGTCCTCTTTCACCTTATATCGCAGGCGGTTGGTGAAGCCTACTGGAATGGTCCTCTATCATCTTATCAGGGTTCCTGTGGTCTCCTTAAATTCAAGGACTCCTTGACAAACAAACAAAACAACCACCGCCATCACCTCATCAAAAAACTATCAAAACAGCAAACAACACCATCATCGTCACTACCACTTACCAGACCACCACCACTACCAGCAAATCGCCACTACACTACAACCGTCACCACATCATCATTATTATCACTCCCACCATAATCACCACCAGTTCATCTTCACCGTCTTTAATCCACTACTACTGCTACAACAACAACAACCACCACCACCACATCATCATCATTACAACCACCACTACTACAACCGCTATGTACTTTTACATCATTTCCCTTATCTTCCTTACAACAATCACCACTAGCACGTCATAATGATCACTACCATCCCTATCACCACTACTACCTGTCATCGTGGTTTTTCGCGGCCGCAATGGCAAATTTGCGGCCGCAAAATTGGCACTTTTCCGCAATTTACCGCAAATTTTACAATTTTCATGAAAAATCTAAATTTTTCACCATTATTTAACCCGAGTGGTTTTTTTTAAAGTGGCGAATTTCCGAAAGTCAGCATCGTCCCTTTCTTTCATTTTCTCATAGCTCCTGGTCTGTTTTAACTGCTACTGGAAGCTGCCCAGTCTGGTTTTTAAACTGCCATACTACTAACAGCCGTTACATTGCAATTAAAAGGAGTTTTTCTACTTTCACTTTCACCTTAGTGACGAGTGACGCTATTATTGTTATCTTCAATTGAGTTCGCTACCAGCGTTCTTTTATCTTACATCTACTTGTTGATTACAAACTCGCTATGGACAAGTTCCTTGGTTTAGATATGAAGAAGGCAAAATGTGCTCGCCATGTCACTGCACACCAGCGACACTCAGAATACAGCCAGTGGACCCACGTCAGTGGTTCAAAGCTATTCTGCACACCATGCAACAAGGTTATTGACCATTTACGAAAGTCTTCTGTAGATAGCCACCGCAATTCCGCAGACCATAAATCGAAAGAAGAAAGAATGAAGAGGTCACATGCCACTGACGTGGATGAGAGTGAAGCGGTGAAGAAGCAGAGGACATTGGATTCTGTTTTGAAGAAACCGTCTACAGTTTCAACGCAAGGTGAGTGGTGCACCCTTTCCCTCTAAATGAGTACTTAGTTTTGGGTGGATATTGCTCTATAAATCTATACAATTACAACTATATAAAAGATGAGGGTATTATTATTACTATTACTATTAATATTATTATTATTATTATTATTATCTTTGTTGTTCTTTTTATTATTACTTTGTGGTATAGTGAAAAGATACTCGCTTTAGGATCGGAAGGACCTGGGTTCGAGCCTCGCTCAGCGCATAGTTGAGTCCTTCGAGAAGGCTCTTTACTCACATTCTCTCATGAAATGGAGGTGTAAAATGAGTACCTGGCCGTTAACAGCGTTGTCTCTGTCCGAAAAAATTGTAATATCGCCTAACAGGCTTCATGTCCCATCCTACCTGTTAAATGTTGCTGTTGGCCACGGTCCCCTTGTAAAGTGCTTTGAGCACGTTTAGTGGATATTGCGCCATATAAAGCTTATTTTTTTAAAGCTATTCATATTTGTGAACATTAACAAACTATTTTTTAAATTTCTTTCTTTCAGCAAGAAATGATATCTGCAATGAAGTTGTGTCAATGTTTGCTGCAGCAAACATTCCCTTATCGAAGGTTGACCACCCAGCAGTCAGAAACTTCTTGCAGACAAGAGTTGAAAACGGTGGTGCCATTCCACAAGCTCATCAGCTGCAGGAATGCTACTTAAAGAGGGAGTTCACCAACAAAAAAGAAGTGGTGTATAAGAAAGTTATAAACAAGCCTGTGGCCATCATCTGTGATGAAATGTCTGATGATGTTGGAAGGTGGGTTTTGTTTTTTGTTTTTGACTGACAATCTTTGTAGAAACTAAAGCGAAAGAGTAATTTATATATAGGAGTAGGAGGCAGGTGAATACACACCCACACACACACTCACGCACAATCATATATATATATACCACACACACACACACACATCTATATATATATATATATATATATATATATATATATATATATATATATATATATATATATAATATATATATATATATATATATATATATATGGGCGTACTACACAACACAACATACACAGTGATCAGTTCGAATCCTTAGTTTGAATTCTATAATTAAATGCTGAGAGCAATTATGATATCACCTTTGCATCCTTCCCTATATGTTATTTTGTGTTTTCTCTTATTTGTATCGCCTATCTTTTCAGGTTTGTCCTCAATGTCTTAGCTGCACCACTGGAACCCTTGAGCGCTGATGTGGACAAAGTCCAAAGTTACCTCTTGGACACAAGATTTTTGTCTGTCACAAACCACACAACCGTTGCGACGGCCATAATTGAATGCTTAGTCTCCACTGGCATCAAGTTTACTGACGTCGTCACCGTAAACACAGACAATGCAGCATACATGAGGAAGGCTTTCAATGATGTATTGAAAGGGCTCATGCCAAATGCTACGCATATCACATGCATGGCTCATATCATGAGCCTAGTGGGTGATGCCTTCAGAAAGCCCTTCAATCGCACCAACAAATTCGTCAAAGCTGCAAATGCGATATTTTGGAACGCCAATGCCAGAAAGGCAAGATATCTGCGATTCCTGACACCACTCGTCAAATCTCCAAAGATGCCTCCAAACCCAATCGCGACACGGTGAGATTTAGAGAATGTTCCTTTCTTGGTCATGATTCATCTGGGTCTTTAAAAAAACTTTTTTCACCTAAAGGTGACACATTGTTAATATTGGATATTGACAAATAGGAGGGTCAGTCATTCTTATTACACCTAATTTGATATGTTAGTAACCATATTTAGTAGTATCATGTTACAGTTATAGTAATCTGCTCCCTTTTTTTTTGTTGAAAAGATGAGCTTTAATTAAGTATCTGACTGGGAAAGTGCTTGCTATGGCTTAATAGAATTGATTATTCCATTATGTTATCTTTTTAGATTGTCATCATGTTTTCATTTCAAAGTTAGTTTGCTTTAACCATTGACTTAAGAAAATGCACTAGAATTTTAAAAAATAAATATTGGAAGCTATCTTGCACAATTATTTCTGGGTAAAGTAAGAGGGTCATAGTCAACCATTAAAGTCAATGCCTAACATTAGTCCTCACTAGGTCAAGTCATATGATGATGGTAAATTCAACAAACTATACTATAAGGCCAAAACTGATAGATTAAGTAGGTATAATGTTATCTTCTTTTCAAATAAATATTCAATTTAACAAATGAATTAAAAATGCATCATTTCTTTTACTTCCTTTTCAAAATCCAGATGGAATTGTTGGTTTGAAGCGGTCTCATACCATGAGAAAAATGTGCAGCACTTTGCCACATTCATTGCGAAGGAAATGGAGCACTGTGGGCGCACGGCTCCAGAGTCGTTAGTCTACTTGAATGATATCCTCTGCTCGGTGTCGGAGCGCCAGTTAATTCAAGCAGAGATGAGCTTTATAATCCAGCAGTCTCAGTCCATCGTTGTAGCTACTGATGTATTCCAAAGCCAACGTCCAATCGCCATGACAGTAAATATTCATTTTCTCCTCCTACCTTTAAATCTTATTTTATAAGATTAAGAGCAGGTATCATTATTAATGAAACGATTCCATCTTTGTTGAAACTCTGCCTTTGGACACAACATTACAGTTGAATGTCTTTGACTAGAGCACGAAAAGAATTACAAAACAAAAATACTTTCTTATGTTTTTTAATCCTTGCCTTATTCTTATTTCTATTTTCACCAGGCGTGGTCAAAGCTCATGGAAATTAAGGACCAGTTTTCATCTTGCCATGTAACCCTACAAGATGTAGAAAGACACTGTCCGCATGACCTGGACCAACATCTCAAGCTTCAGCTCCAGGATAGTTTTTGTCAAGCTTTCTCTTTGGCCAATGAAAAGCTTGAGAAATATTCATCGACGGAAGGCCAACCAGGGATGGAATTATTGAAGGAGATACCTTTCTTCAATCCTTGCAATTTAGTGTTTATTGCTGACTCTTATATTGATTCTTTGACCATTCCTGGTATTCATGAAGTACCTCGTGCAGAAGTACTTCGATATAAAGAGTCTCTTGGTCCAAGAGCAGTGTCGGCATCTGGAGGCATTCCACTTGATCTGACTGTTTTTTGGAACAGTGTTAGCTCAGATGTTCCCCATCTTGCTACGCTGGCAAAGAGATACATATACACCTGCCTTAATTCTGCTGATGCTGAGAGGTCCTTCTCCATTTATAATCTTGTATTTTCAGACAGGAGAAGGCGGCTCAACGAAGCAAACTTAAAGGCTTTGGTGTTCCTTTATTATAACAGTTTTATTTCTTATGAATATCTTGTTTAATTAAATTTTGATACCTCTCTTTGCAGGTTTTTCGTACTTTTGTTTTGATATAAGATTAAGATTGATGTTTTAAATCATTTTTCTTTCTGATCTGCACCTGAGTGACTTTTGTGTGCATCTTCAGATCATTGTAGTATTTGGGGTCCCTGGGAACGAAAAAAAGTTATCTGATTAGTTAACAAAATTTGCAAAATTTGGCAATTTTTACGGCCAAATGTGGCAAATTTTTCTATTTTTTTGTGGCAAAATTGTCATTTTTTTGTGGCAAAATTTGGCAAAATTTGGGATTTCAAATGGCAATTTTCCGCGATGCCAGTACTACTACAACCACCATATCACTATCCCGACTACCACCACATCACCATCCATACAACCACTACTACTACAACCACCACATCACCATCCCTATTACCATTAGTACTACAATCACCATCCCTACCACTACTACTACAACTACCATCACATCGCCGTCCCTATCACCACTACTACAACCACCACCACATCAATATCCCTACTACCACTGTATTACAATAACCACCACAACATCACTATCCCTATCACCATTACTACTACTACTACTACTACTACTACTACTACTCAACCACCACATCACCATACCTACCACCATTACAGCAACAATCGCCACATCATCATCCCTACCACCACTACTACAACAACCACTATCACATCACCATTCTTACCACATCTACTACGACCACCATAACATCACTTTCCCAACTACAACAACCACCACAACATCACTATCCCTACTACTACAACATGACAAACACCAGCACATCACCATCCCATCTATACCACCACTTCTACAACCACCACAACATCACCAGCCCTACGACCACCATCCCTACCTACACTACTACTTCAACCACCATATCACCATTCCTATCACCACTACTACTATAACCACCACATACCATCCCTACCACCACCGCATTACCATCCTTATCACTATCACTACTACGAGAACCACCACCACATCACCATCCCTACAAACACTACTTCAACCACCACAACATCACCATCCCTACCACCACCACTACTACTATAACCCCCACATCACCATCCCTATTACAACAACCCCAAACCACATCACCGTTCCTACCACCACTACATCACCATCCCTACAACTACTGCTACGACACAACAACAACCACCACATCACCATCTCTACCACCACCACTTTACTACCACTACTATCACAACCACATCACAATCTCTGCCACCACCACTACTACAACAACGACACCACATCACCATCCCTACCACTACTACAATCACCATCACCATCCCTACCACTATCACTACAACAATCACCACATCATCATCCCTACTACCACTTCTAACTACATCACTATTTTAGATCTTGAAGAAAAAAAAAACAGCGGTATTTGAATACCATGATTTTTTTGATTTTTTTTTTTTTTTGGATTTTTTAAAAATCTAATGCATTGAGAATATTCAGCTATGTTAAGGAAATGGAACTTGGGGCCCTTACTTCTGTGGAATCAGCGGTTAAGAAGTGGTGGGGACTACAGTACAGGGATGGTCCTCTATCACGGGTGTTGATGAAGCCTTCTGGAATGGTCCTCTTTCGCCGTATATCGAGGTTGGTTGGTGAGGCCTCTATCATCTTACATCGCAGGCGGTTGGCGAAGCCTACTGTTCTCTACATATTTCCCATTTTTCGGTGCCCCGTGAATCTATAGAGTTGCAATCTCTGAATTGAGCCTATGTTAGAAGATGGAGCTCAAAATCATAGATTTTATCACTAAATTAACTCTTTTTTTATCTTTAAAGACTTCAACTTTTTAGCACTGTTTTCATCGGTTGTAATAGACATGTCAAGGGCAAAAGATGTTTTATTATAATAAGTATTCATAGACAAATTTACACTACACATTCTTGGTTACTCAGTTCTTACCCGCTCATATCTCATTTTATACACGCCACTGGGTTACATACTTAAAATCATACAAATTAAATATTTATTTACAATTTTTTTTTAAATTTCAAAATGAATAGTTTTCAGTTCCCAAAGTAAAATATCCAAGGGGTTTCCAAATGAATTTATTTGAGACCGAAAAAAAGTGTATGCTGGTGTGCATAATCGACTGACAAATCTGGTTTTGGAGGCTCAGCTCAGCTCTAAAAAAAAGAGACTTAGATCTAGATACTGCTTTTGTCTTATTTGTACTGCATTCTTTTCCTTCAGCGCTCTCATTACCTTAAATAAATATCACAAGCGACATTAATTTATAACTATAACAAAGAAGCAACAAAAAAACCCCCAAAAAACAGAGAAAGTCCAAAACAAACAAAAAAGAAAATCACACGAAAACTTAACTGTAAAATGTAAAACAAAAAACAAAAACAGCTTTAAAATAGCAGAATACCAAACACGGAACGTTACGGACTCAAAACCCTTCTTCAGCCAACAAGAAAGCAATGAAGACATAAATATTACTAAAAAAAAGCCAGATCGGCGACAGAGAAATATTGGGTATTTGACATTCCAAGATTTTTCTACAGAGGACGTACCAAATATATATATTTCTCTGTCGTCGATCTGTTGTTTTTTTAAAAAAATTAATTTATTTATTATTATTATTTTTTTTGTAATGTATTTGTTTTCAGTGTTTTATTTTTGTATGGCTGAAGAAGGGTTTTCAGCCCGAAACGTTCCGTGTTTTGAATATTGTTCTTTTTTTAAAAACTGTATTCCTTTTTATTTAATTACTTTTTACAATCCACAATCCCTAGCAGCTTAGTATCACTTCAAACAATGAACGACTGTGTTGTAAGTAGCGATATTAATAGTATTGTGTATAACACATAATTCAATTGAGAAGCGAGTTGCTCTTTTGACGTAGAATAGTTCTATATTAAGTCCAATTAAAATTTTGGAGAAAAAAAAGTCTTGAATATTTTTATGATTTTTAGGGTTTTGATGAAATTATTCTCTACGAATTTGTAACCCTTCATTTTCTCAGCCACGGGGGTCGAAGACCGTGGCTTAGCCTGGCTGAGAGAAAGCATTTATTTAGATATCTTTGTCCACTCCTCAGTTAAATTTTTTTTAAAAACCCAAAAAAACCTACAAAACACGAAAAACCACAACAACAACAAAAAACAAAAAAACAAAAAAAAAAAAGAAAAAAGAACAAGCACAAAAACTGGCGTTACGTTCATCTGATTAAACAATAGATCGTGTGTGAACGTGTCTTTATTAATTACGCTTTCCACGAGACGCAACAGAATGACAAGATACATGATAATATTTCGTCCAAATGTCTGTTACAACTATGTTGATTGAAGTGATCAGTATGTGAAAAAAGACGTCTGTATCCACTCAACAGTTAAAAAGCAAACACCCCCCCCCCCCCCCCCTCCACACACATACACAGAAAACTGACATTTCGTACGTGCACCACAAAGTGGCACAAACATGTCCAAGCCTGCCCAGTGTGGTGAGGAGATAAGGAGGCGGGTAGGAGGAGGAGGAGGTGGCAGTTTCTGACCCACGGACGGGCGAACATGTTCAGACTTGCAATACGCCGTTGGTCAAGCTACAGCTTCGTGCGGTTCATTGTTTGTTAGCTACTCACCTTACCTGTCGACTATTTTATTATGGCTTTCACATTGTATGGACGAAATTTCATCTCTTGGTTCTTGCGGGGAAAGAGCCTACCGCTCCTTTTTTATTTCTTTCTTTCTTTCTTTTTGTTTTTTTTGTTGTTTTGTTTCATTTTCTCTCTTCTAACAGTTACATAATTTACCACTCTTTTGTTTTTACCTTAATCTCACGTACTTCAGCTTTTATTTTCGCATGTTATATTCTGTTGCATTTGAATTAAGCAGAATATTCGTTTATTCACGGATCTAATGTTTGCTTTTACTTTAGTTTTCTTAAATCATACGAAGTGGTTATTTGTACTACCACTACAAATAGCGAAAACTACCGCTTTTCACTATTTGTACTCCCAGAACTCTTATGTGTTTAAAGTTGCAAACCACCGCTCCTTTACCTATTTGTAGCTACCTACTCCCAGCACTCTTATGCGTTTAAAGTTGCATTTGTGACGAGCTTTCAAGGACCAGCCGACCCCAGCCTCCAATTTTCGCGGTCTTTCTTTGAGAAGTGTGAGTGTGAAGCAAAAAAAATGGCCCTCTCGGTAAACGAGACATTCTCATCTTTTCTCCAATTTGAAAACATTCGAAAATGAGAATAATGTACTTTTTATTAAAAAGTCAACAAAGAAGGTAAGTAAACTAGATACAACAATTTTTTTCCTTAATTAAGTGGCAACTCATTTCTCGTCATTCTCACTCCTAACTCTATCAACTAAGAAGAGTACACCACCTCAAACATTTGTCAGTTCATATCTTTGCTTGTATGAGGTCTATTTTCATTTTGAAAAGTTCAAAGTGAACAACTAAATGACGCCGATTCAGTGGTGTATTTGGTCTATCTTCATGTGAATAAATATTTTATTATTGACTTTTCCAAAATTCCAATCGGCCATTCATTTGCATGTCGTGATCTATTTTTCCTTGATTTCAGCTGTCTCAGCTCTAAACTATACTTTTCTTTCTCAAAATAATTCATTTTCTGTTTGCAATGTATTACAGAGATGTTTATTTACCACATGTAAAAATTTGAAAGTTGTATCTGAAGCTGTTTCTGAATTATACGTGATTATCCATTGGGATTGGGATGCTGTGCTTTTGTCACATTTTTTCCTATTAAGCTATCTATATAGAGATTTTCCACCACATAAACGGTCATAACTTTTTAACCAGTTGAGACAGAGCGATAATTTTTCACTCTAGTTAATGTTTCACTCCCCTTTATTTTTCTACGCTAAATTAATACCCATAGCCACTATTTTGAAAAATTCTTGCAAGTGCCTACTAAGAAGAGGGTTGAACTTGAACCTGAACATGCTCCTTCTTCTTCTTCTTCTTCTTCTTCTTCTTCTTCTTCTACTAATAACTACAACTAGATAGGTACTACTCCTCTCCTGAATGATCGGAACCGTTTAAGAAACTAAATTACGGGTTCCACCGGCGCAGCTCTCTAGACTTCCAGTCCCCCAGTGCCCAGTTTGGGCGGGAGACCTTACCCCCGATGTTCCTCGAGCCTCGAGGTAGTTTCACTTTATAATTGTTTTAGCTTTTGAACTGTGGATCTTTTGTCAAACGTTTTATTTTAATTTTTCAAATTTAGTAGCACTTTAAAGGTCTGCGTTAGGTATCGCTCTGCTGTACTGTAACTGTAAGAGCGTAAGAATAACATGGTAAAAGTACTGTAAAAGTATGCTGATGACGGATGAAAATGATATTGACAATGAAATTATAATAAAAAAAGAACAATAGAACTTATAATCAAATCAATAAAGAAGCTTTAAAAAAAATGAAATTTAAAAGAAGTAAGAAAAAACTGCCTCAAGAAGTGAAAAAAATTGTCCCTGTTGTTGAGTTGTGAAGTGGACATAATCGTGTCTGTTAAGAATTAGAAGAAATGAAAGATGCCACTTTTTATTTTAAATGTAGATTGCACATTAGCAGAACACTAAAAAAAAAAGTAAAGAAAGAAAATCCAATGTGGCAACTTGGTTGCTAGTGAAAAAAGTAAAATTACTCCGCTCAGCATTGCTGCTGGTGTGATGTCTAGTGTTAGTTAGGTGTCACTATATTAGAGTGATATCTTGTTACTTCATATTTTCATTTTAAAACCTGTAGAACAACTTGATTGATTTGTAAATTTCCTTATATGACCATTGTTTTAGTTTTCCGCAGCCATTATAATTCAATTTGAAATATTGAAAGGTACTGGAGAGGAGTCTTAGCGGGGTTTTTTTTTTTTGTCTGTTAGTTTTAGTTATAGGTCATAGTGCAGGTCCAAGTGTTGGAAATGTACAATGTTTTATTTTAAGGTTAGTTGAAGGAATACTTTCCTTAGCTCAAGGAACGTGCAGAAGACCTCCCCTATTTACTACTTACTACTACTACCCAAGTACTAGTGCTAGACTACTTCTTCCGCCACCTCACTCCTAAACGGACTGACACCACAGGCAACTGATATTATTCTCTCTCTCTCTCTGAGTGTGTGTCTGTCTGTCTATTTCTGCCCATCTCCCCTCTTTTTACTAATTAGTTTGTAGGTGTTTGGCAAATTCTCAAGAACAGCCAAGATATATGCGGCTGTGTGGCACTCACTTCCGGATTGGAAGGTCCTGGGGTCGAGCCTCATCAAGGACTCACATTCTCTCACTGTACTCATGTGTATGATTTCCTATCCGCTAAGAGCGTTGTCTGTCAGAAGAAAAACATCGCCTAACGTTCTACTTGTTACGTGTTGCTGCTAGTCATGGATCCTTTGTAAAGTGCTTTGAGCATGTTTGGTGGATATTGCGGCTTATGAAAGCTCAATTCTTTTTTTAATATTTATATATATATAAAAAAGATGCAGGATGATGACGGGCATGCGCTACTTTATGATGTAGTATAAACCATTCCTAATATATGATTTTGCTAAATAGGCCTACACTCAAATTTTACGAGTGTATCTGGTGGCAAATATTAGACACTCGTTGCCACTGTGATTTTGATGAAACTTGGCTTATACACAGATACATGAATTTTCCTCATACGGCTTCAAACATGCGATCTGAACTTCAATTTATAATGAAGTAATTTTTCTCAAATGACAGCTTGATTGAATGTGACAAGATCCTTTTACTTAATACAATTCAATTTAGTGTGGTCTGTAGTTGTTTGCCTCGTATTAGAATGCACAGAATTTGAATTTTTATTGACTTTAAATATTGAAAACAACATGCCTTTGGCTTTCCATTTGTGCCATTCCATTCAGCTTTTGACCTAGTCCCTGATTTGAGTACCGCGTCACAAATTTAAGTTCTTCGAGAAAACTCTCGACTTACTTTCTTATTCTTCTAACGTACTGAACTGTAACACCTTTGTCTCAGTTGGAGAAAATATTGCAATTTTTAAACTTAATATTTAGGTATTTATGTTATGATCTTTTATATTATTCCGTGTTTTTCAGCTTCCATCATATCACCCTGAGGAAAGTTGGCTAATTTATGACTTTTGTGTCTATGAATGCAAGCAGGGCAAAAAGCGATTGACTTCAAGCAAAGGAGTTCGCCCTAACCAGAGGTAGGAGGTTGTTTTTGGACGGGGCAGGAGGTGTTTTTTTACTTTTACATATTTAAAAAAAAATGAAAATATTATATGCACAAGGTTATAATATTTCAGCATAACTCGGAAGTAAATTATCACCATCAGCTTTTCTATCTTGATTGCCAAGACAATTTTAATAAAGCAATCAAACTGATTCTGAATTTTAATACATCCAGAGGAAGAGGCACTGTGTGCCTATCTGCAGCTCATTTACAGTCTTCAGTGGGCGGGCTGCACGATGTAATGCAGCAAGACAATAGTTCAACTGTTACCAGAACAGTTTTAAAAAGTGAAAGACTTGATTTGTTCAAAAAATCTGATTGCGCTGGATTAGTATTATTATTGAATGTCTTATTAAGATTTATTTTCAATTGCTCTATAATCTGCATGTTGAAATCCTTCACAATTGAGGTATGCAAGTGACAACGCTATTAATATTTTATCATACTATGTTGTGGATAATTTTATTATTTTGTAATAAAAAGTTTTTCTTACCATGCAGGACTCTGAAATTAATACTGGCTTCTGAGGGTTACAGGGGCTAATCACAACCATGAAAATCACCCATGCGATAAATTGGTAAGACTCATTCATTTTATACTTATTTTCCATCGACATTTTGTCCCTGCAGTTTTTCGCTGCCGAAAATTTTACACTTGACAGCAATTAATCGCAAATTCTATTTTAGTCGCAATTAGACTCAATTTTTTTTATAAATATGTATTATTTTTTCTTTTCTTGTTACTTTATATTTTCAGTACTTAATTGTCCCTCCCCCCTCCCACTATTGAGTGTAATATATAGTAATAGATTAGTTAGGTAAATGCACTGTTGACACCAGGACCAAATGTTTAAAGAACAACAGCCATTCCAACTCATATTTTATTACGATACATTCAAGGTGGCGCACTAAGATGGAGAGATGATGACCAGCTTGTGACAAAATTGACTGTTCCAGAATTTGTATTTTTTTTTATTAAAAAAAAAAATTTCTTGGAAGGGTTCTGGGCAGAGAGTTCACATTTTTCTATCCCTTATATTTGTTTTCCCTTTCCATGTTGCTCCCTGTCTTTGTTATGGATTAAGATTGCTCATTTTTTTCCTGGTCCTTGCGGGGGTCTTTAGTTGGGAGGCAGACAGTCAAATACAGTACCTTTCTTCTTGAGATGATTTTTTATACTGTAAATCATCTCTCTGTTATGTACTGTTATAGGTTTCGAAGTGGTTATTTGTACTACCACTACAAATAGCGAAAACTACCGCTTTTCACTATTTGTACTCCCAGAACTCTTATGTGTTTAAAGTTGCAAACCACCGCTCCTTTACCTATTTGTAGCTACCTACTCCCAGCACTCTTATGCGTTTAAAGTTGCATTTGTGAGCTTTCAAGGACCAGCCGACCGCCGACCAGCCTCCACTTTTCGCGGTCTTTCTTTGAGAAGTGTGAAGCAAAAAAAATGGCCCTCTCGGTAAACGAGACATTCTCATCTTTTCTCCAATTTGAAAACATTCGAAAATGAGAATAATGTACTTTTTATTTAAAAGTCAACAAAGAAGGTAAGTAAACTTGATACGACAATTTTTTTCCTTAATTAAGTGGCAACTCATTTCTCGTCATTCTCACTCTAACTCTATCAACTAAGAAGAGTACACCACCTCAAACATTTGTCAGTTCATATCTTTGCTTTTATGAGGTCTATTTTCATTTTGAAAAGTTCAAAGTGAACAACTAAATGACGCCGATTCAGTGGTGTATTTGGTCTATCTTCATGTGAATAAATATTTTATTATTGACTTTTCCAAAATTCCAATGGGTCATTCAATCATTCATTTGTATGTCGTGATCTATTTTTCCTTGATTTCAGCTGTCTCAGCTCTAAACTATACTTTTCTTTCTCAATAAATAATTCATTTTCTGTTTGCAATGTATTACAGAGATGTTGATTTACCACATGTAAAAATTTCAAAGTTGTATCTGAAGCTGTTTCTGAATTATCCATTGGGATGCTGTGCTTTGGTCACATTTTTTCCTATTAAGCTATCTATATAGATTTTTTCCACCACAGAAACGGTCATAACTTTTTAACCAGTTGAGACAGAGCGATAATTTTTCACTCTAGTTAATGTTTCACTTCCCTTTATTTTTCTACGCTAAATTAATACCCATAGCCACTATTTTGAAAAATTCTTGCAAGTGCCTACTAAACTAAGAGGGTTGAACTTGAACCTGAACATGCTCCTTCTTCTTCTTCTTCTACTAATAACTACAACTAGATAGGTACTACGCCTCTCCTGAATGATCGGAACCGTTTAAGAAACTAAATCACGGGTTCCACCGGCGCAGCTCTCTAGACTTCCAGTCCCACAGTGCCCAGTATGGGCGGGAGACCTTACCCCCGATGTTCCTCGAGCCTCGAGGTAGTTTCACTTTATAATTGTTTTAGCTTTTGAACTGTGGATCTTTTGTCAAACGTTTTATTTTAATTTTTCAAATTTAGTAGCACTTTAAAGGTCTGCGTTAGGTATCGCTCTGCTGTACTGTAACTGTAAGAGCGTAAGAATAACATGGTAAAAGTACTGTAAAAGTATGCTGATGAAAATGATATTGACAATGAAATTATAATAAAAGAAGAACAATAGAACTTATAAACAAATCAATAAAGAAGTAAGAAAAAACTGCCTCAAGAAGTGAAAAAAATTGTCCCTGTTGTTGAGATGTGAAGTGGACATAATCGTGTCTGTTAAGAATTAGAAGAAATGAAAGATGCCACTTTTTATTTTAAATGTAGATTGCACATTAGCAGAACACTAAAAAAAAAAGTAAAGAAAGAAAATCCAATGTGGCAACTTGGTTGCGAGTGAAAAAAGTAAAATTACTCCGCTCAGCATTGCTGCTGGTGTGATGTCTAGTGTTAGTTAGGTGTCACTATATTAGAGTGATATCTTGTTACTTCATATTTTCATTTTAAAACCTGTAGAACAACTTGATTGATTTGTAAATTTCCTTATATGACCATTGTTTTAGTTTTCCGCAGCCATTATAATTCAATTTGAAATATTGAAAGGTACTGGAGAGGAGTCTTAGCGGGGTTTTTTTTTGTCTGTTAGTTTTAGTTATAGGTCATAGTGCAGGTCCAAGTGTTGGAAATGTACAAGGTTTTATTTTTTATTTTAAGGTTAGTTGAAGGAATACTTTCCTTAGCTCAAGGAACGTGCAGAAGACCTCCCCTATTTACTACTTACTACTACTACCCAAGTACTAGTGCTAGACTACTTATTCCGCCACCTCACTCCTAAATGGACTGACACCACAGGCAACTGATATTATTCTCTCTCTCTCTCTCCCCTCTCTCTCTCTCTCTCTCTCTCTCTCTCTCCCTCTCTCTCTCTCTCTGAGTGTGTATCTGTCTGTCTATTTCTGCCCATCTCCCCTCTTTTTACTAATTAGTTTGTAGGTGTTTGGCAAATTCTCAAGAACAGCCAAGATATATGCGGCTGTGTGGCACTCACTTCCGGATTGGAAGGCCCTGGGGTCGAGCCTCGTCAAGGACTCACATTCTCTCACTGTACTCATGTGTATGATTTCCTATCCGCTAAGAGCGTTGTCTGTCAGAAGAAAAATATCGCCTAACGTTCTACTTCTTACGTGTTGCTGCTAGTCATGGATCCTTTGTAAAGTGCTTTGAGCATGTTTGGTGGATATTGCGGCTTATGAAAGCTCAATTCTTTTTTTAATATTTATATATATATATAAAAAAGATGCAGGATGATGACGGGCATGCGCTACTTTATGATGTAGTATAAACCATTCCTAATATATGATTTTGCTAAATAGGCCTACACTCAAATTTTACGAGTGTATCTGGTGGCAAATATTAGACACTCGTTGCCACTGTGATTTTGATGAAACTTGGCTTATACACAGATACATGAATTTTCCTAATACGGCTTCAAACATGCGATCTGAACTTCAATTTATAATGAAGTAATTTTTCTCAAATGACAGCTTGATTGAATGTGACAAGATCCTTTTACTTAATACAATTCAATTTAGTGTGGTCTGTAGTTGTTTGCCTAATATTAGAATGCACAGAATTTGAATTTTTATTGACTTTAAATATTGAAAACAACATACCTTTGGGTTTCCATTTGTGCCATTCCATTCAGCTTTTGACCTAGTCCCTGATTTGAGTACCACGTCACAAATTTAAGTTCTTCGAGAAAACTCTCGACTTACTTTCTTATTCCTCTAACGTACTGAACTGTAACACCTTTGTCTCAGTTGGAGAAAATATTGCAATTTTTAAACTTAATATTTAGGTATTTATGTTATGATCTTTTATATTATTCCGTGTTTTTCAGCTTCCATCATATCACCCTGAGGAAAGTTGGCTAATTTATGACTTTTGTGTCTATGAATGCAAGCAGGGCAAAAAGCAATTGACTTCAAGCAAAGGAGTTCGCCCTAACCAGAGGTAGGAGGTTGTTTTTGGACGGGGGCAGGAGGTGTTTTTTTACTTTTACATATTTAAAAAAAAATGAAAATATTATATGCACAAGGTTATAATATTTCAGAATAACTCGGAAGTAAATTATCACCATCAGCTTTTCTATCTTGATTGCCAAGACAATTTTAATAAAGCAATCAAACTGATTCTGAATTTTAAAACATCCAGAGGAAGAGGCAATGTGTGCCTATCTGCAGCTCATTTACAGTCTTCAGTGGGCGGGCTGCACGATGTAATGCAGCAAGACAATAGTTAACTATTACCAGAACAGTTTTAAAAAGTGAAAGACTTGATTTGTTCAAAAAATCTGATTGCGCTGGATTAGTATTATTATTGAATGTCTTATTAAGATTTATTTTCAATTGCTCTATAATCTGCATGTTGAAATCCTTCACAATTGAGTTATGCAAGTGACAACGCTATTAATATTTTATCATACTATGTTGTGGATAATTTTATTATTTTGTAATAAAAAGTTTTTCTTACCATGCAGGACTCTGAAATTAATACTGGCTTCTGAGGGTTACAGGGGCTAATCACAACCATGAAAATCACCCATGCGATAAATTGGTAAGACTCATTCATTTTATACTTATTTTCCATCGACATTTTGTCCCTGCAGTTTTTCACTGCCGAAAATTTTACACTTGACAGCAATTAATCGCAAATTCTATTTTAGTCGCAATTAGACTCAATTTTTTTTATAAATATGTATTATTTTTTCTTTTCTTGTTACTTTATATTTTCAGTACTTAATTGTCCCTCCCCCCTCCCACTATTGAGTGTAATATATAGTTCCATGTTGCTCCCTGTCTTTGTTATGGATTAAGATTGCTCATTTTTTTCCTGGTTCTTGCGGGGGTCTTTAGTTGGGAGGCAGACAGTCAAATACAGTACCTTTCTTCTTGAGATGATTTTTTATACTGTAAATCATCTCTCTGTTATGTACTGTTATAGTTATAGGTTTTGAATATTATTGCATTATGTAAATGTTTTAGCAGGATCCTTTGCTTGTGTCTCGGTGAGACTTTGAGGTAATGTCAAAATTGGTACATCTTTGAGGTGCTCGTGAAATCTACTGTTCCCTATTGAATCAGTCACCACATCATCATCCTTTTTATAGTGTTGTAAGCGCTATTAAGTCCTGTAAGACAATATAAGCAGATCTAGGTGGTGGTATTTTTTTGGGTCTTTTTTTTTTTGTCTTTGTTTATTTTTTTGTTCCAGATAAGGAATTTTAAGATTTGATGGTTGTCCATAGACTTTTCAAAATAAAATTTGACTTTGACTATGAGTACGATGCAGTTATAAGTGCTTGATTTCTGAGGACTAATTATAAATGGTGACCACTCTATTGCGTTTTTGTATGCCATGAAAATGTTACAAAGACAATGAAGCGACGTTTTTTGGGAATTCTGCAGTCATTCATTTAACCCTTGAATTTGATGAGCGCCTGTTGCATTTTAGTTCAGTCAAGTATTTTAGAGTGACAAACACAACTCGTGCATTATGGGTTTATATGCAGATTTTTGTCTTTAAATTGTCAATAAAAAATAAGATGCTTTTTTTTTGTTTTGTTAGCTGCTATTGCATACAATTTTGTACTTTTAATCTTTTTTCTTTTTACATTTAGCCATCCTCACTTTATCCGGAGAATCGCCTGCCCCTCGTGAATGAGACAGTGAAGGCTATGGCTCAAACAAAGGTGTCCACAACCCAACTTAGGCAATACATTCAATCAAGCCAAGGATAAAATGTATTGCCTAAAGATGTCGAAGATTTGCAGCGGAGATTGTTCAAGACTGATATTGACAGGACGGACGGTGAGACGGTACAGGAATTACTGAGAGAGATAGAGGAGGAAGGAGGTGTAACAAAGTTCAGTGTGAATGAGGATGGTGGTTTTGAGTATTTGTTAAGCGGGTGGTTGGATGGGAGCATCACCCCTGAATCATATACCTATGATGTTCGCATGGGTGTACGATCTGATAGTGATGTCGTTTCTTCTTCTCTTTACTAGCCTATCCTGCTTCTTTGGTTTGTGATTGTATTTTTGACAGGGGATATTTTTTTTCCTGTAAATCCTCTGCCTGTTTGTTCTTGGTTATTTATAATTTAGCTTATGATATCTTTAGGTTATGCTCTTGATTGACATTTGTACTATTTTTGTTAGATTGCTTGTTTTTTTGTTTCAGCGGTCTCTCATATAACCTCAATTGTGTTGGAAGAGACCTAAAGCAACAAACAAACAAAAAAAAAAATATTTGTTTTAAGTAACGGGAAGAATGAGGCGTGATTTGAGTGTTTTTTGTGATGTGTTTGTTATGGATGCAACATACAAAGTAAATCGATATTTGTATCCACTTGTGAATATTATGTGCATAGATGATGAGGGTCATGGCGGGCGAAAGACTGGAAATCCACGACCAACCTGAAACTGACATTGTACCAGTATGACGTGTGACAAATACACAGGAAGGGCTGTATCGAATTGTATCTTCAGTGACAAACAGGATCAATAGCTTGTTTCAAGTTATGGTAGAACATCAGTTTCTGCAAAGAATCTCCCAGTTGGAACAATTTTTGACTCTTGTCTCTGAAGATAAAGACTTTGACATTGTCGACATGACTGACTTAATACAGACAAATCCCCATTCTAACCCTCTTTCTGACTTTTCAGAGACACCAGACATTGTAAATGCACGTACTGACCAGAGACCACAGACATTATAAATACACACTCTGCCCAGACAGAGACCACAGAAGTTATGGACACACAGACTGACCAGACAGAGACCACAGACGTTATGGACACACAAACTGACCAGACAGAGAGACCACAGACGTTATGGACACACAAACTGACCAGACAGAGAGACCACAGACGTTATGGACACACAGACTGACCAGACAGGGACTCCAGATAACAGAGACAGTTAGACTGCGAAATTTTTCAAATGTGACTCTACACAGGAAATCTCATACAGAATTCCCTTAATACCTTTACTCATTGTCCATTTGTAAAATTTATTTTCATGTAATAAACACCAAAAAAGTAAATTTTTAACGTGGGTGGGGCTGTCACGTTACTGTAGAACGAGCTTAAGTCTCAATGGGATATTAGCTTTAGGCAACCACAAGTTGGTATTTTTCAAACCTGTTGCTATGCTATCTTGTAATGACAACGTCTCTCAGTCGCCAAACGTCACTAGCTATCCTTCACATAATGCAGGGTTGATTGTGTGAAGTACGTTTGGGGCCGGAAGATAACAAGGCATAGTGCAGGCTACTGTACTGTGTCAGTCCGTGAACGGGTGACCAATTCATAGTACAGAGAAGGCAAATCTGTTACTATATGTCCCAATAAAAATATAACACAGAGAAGGCCGAAACTGTGTTATACAGGTCGGTACAGAATAAAACAAATATAACACAGGAGACCAAACACTGTGTTGTAGAATATCAAAATTTCAAAGGTGGTCGGTCAGTGACGAAATAAAAAGGGACATTAAAGTCGTAATATCACATCCCAATAAAAGAGTGTGATAGTAAAAAGATGCCCGTTAACAATTGAGTCGGTCAAGTCTCTATCCAGATTCAAAAGGATAGTGCAAAGTCCTGTATGTAAAACAAATTTGAGAAGCATGGTTGTTCTCAATACTTGTTGGGTCGTGATCGGTATAGAGTGAAGTAGTGTTTATGCTACACATCTTCACGAAAAATCAGAGCAATGCTGTGTCAAGATTACAGAGGAGCAAGAAGACAAGATTTGTTTGTGTGTCTTTATATGTTACGGAATAGGTACATTTTGGTTGTCAAAACTTTCATTTTTATTTTGACATTTTCTTGATCTTTTAAAATAAAATTATAATTTAATTTAATCAACAGACTTGTTTAATAATTTAAAGATATACTTTTGTGGGGACCTTTTGTAAAATCATTAGTCCGATTGTAGTTGTAAATCTCTTTATATTCTAATGTCATAAAATCAGTGACACCACTGAATTCCTACCAGCGCTTTTACTCACCCAGTCCCTACCACCAGCGCTATTACTCACCCAGTCCCTACCACCTGAGCGGGGTTCCTGACCTCCCATAGTGGGCAGGGGGTTCATACTATGTCTTCTATCCCCTTATATCTGTTTTCCAACATGCTTTCTGTCTTTGTCTTGGAATGAGATTACTTGGTTTTGTCCTGGTCCTGGCTGAGAGGGAAGCAGTCGAATGTATAGTTAGTTTTGGGAGATGATATTTTTTTCATTGTAAATCATCTCTCTGTTATGTACTGTATTATGTTTTATTTATATATTATATTTGATTTGTTAACATTTGAGTGTATTCCTCTTAGTCGGGACCTGTGCTTGTGTCTGGATGAGACTTTAAGTACTTTGATGGTGTGCTCTTGGAATCTACATCTGTTTCCCATTTGAACAAATTCCCCTTTGTCTTACCTTTTCTTGGGTGCTTTAATTGAATTCTATAACTTTTTACTATCCCATTTCTTCCTTTTTACTGGCGCTGATATGACCTTGATGTGTTGCAAGCGCCGTAAAACCCTCAAAAACAAACAAACAGTCCCTACCAGCAGCGCTTCTACTCACTGAGTCATAGAGCTTTTACTCACTGAGTCCCTACCACCAGTGCTATAACTCACCGAGTCCCTACCACCAGCGCTTTTACTCACTGACACTGTCCCTACCACCAGTGCTATTACTGAGTTATAGAGCTTTTACTCACTGAGTCCCTATCACCAGCGCTTCTACTCACTGAGTCATAGAGCTTTTACTCACTGAGTCCCTATCACCAGCGCTTCTACTCACTGAGTCATAGAGCTTTTACTCACTGACACTGTCCCTACCACCAGTGCTATTACCGAGTTATAGAGCTTTTACTCACTGAGTCCCTACCACCAGTGCTTTTACTCTTCGAGTCCCTACCACCAGTGCTATTACCGAGTCATAGAGCTTTTACTCACTGAGTCCCTACGACCAGCGCTATTACTCACTGAGCCCCTACCACCAGCGCTTTTACTCACCGAGTCCCTCCCACCAGGGCTATTACAGAGTCATAGAGCTTTTACTCACTGAGCACCTACGACCAGCGTTATTACTCACCGAGTCCCTACCACCAGCACTATTACTCAGTGAGTCATAGAGCTTTTACTCATCGAGTCCCTACGACCAGCGCTTTTACTCACTGAGTCCCTACCACCAGCCCTTTTACTCGTTGAATCCCTATCACCAGCACTTTTACTCGCCGAGTTCCTACCACATGGCTATTACTGAGTCCCTAACACCAGCGCTAATACTATTAGCCACCAAATCCCTACCACCAGGGGGACAATATAAGCTCAAATTAGACCCCAAAAATTCTTACAGTGATGCAGAAAAAAACAACGAACAGATCTCTTTCAAATTTACACAAAATGTTTCTTACAACAAGATGGATAGGTTTAGCAATAGTCTTGAAAATAAATTTTTCAGAATTTTTTTTCGATTTCTTAGTGAAAATTTGGTGTGACTGACATGACAGGAAAAAAAAATTGATTTAAAAATTCATAAAACTGCTAAATTTTTGTTTAGCCCAAAACCCAACCATCATGATGCAAAACACATCATAAGAAAAATTCTGACCAAATTTGAAGACAATCTGATGGGAAACAATCCAGATGTGAATGTTAGAAAATCAGAGAATGACGCACAATGAAATTTTGAGAAAATGAAAAATTTGTCTTTAATTTGATAATAAAGCTAATTATGCAGACAAAGGCCAACATTCATCAAGTATAACCAATATGGAACAAGAAAACAGTAATATTTTATAAATTGATCAAATTCTGAAAAAAATTATTAACGATTCGCTCACCCATACCTCTAAGAAAAATAATTGCGAAATAATTTAATATCTGCTGTTATTCACCAAAAAATTACTTTAGTGGTCAAATATGCTTTATAGTTCTAAAATTCTTTAATTATATCTCATGAACGAATAATGTAATGTATAATTTGATGCTAAACACCAAAAATACCTAACTGAATTAAAAAAAAAAAACTTTTTCAAGGGCAACATAAGCTAAAATTAGACGTAAAACCCTAAAATTTCTAACATAGATGCACCAAAAACTAGCATATAAATTTCTTTCAAATTTAAACACAATGTTTCTTTCATAAATAGCTATATCATGAAAACTCTTGGAATAATTTTTTTAGAATTTTTATTTGATTTCAACTGAAAATTTAGCGCGGATCGACAGGAACAAATGAATTTTAAAATTTATAAAATTGCTAAATTTTAATTTACCCCCAAACACTTACATCATGATGTTTTTTTTTGTTTGTTTGTTGCTTTAGGTCTCTTCCAACACAATTGAGGTTATATGAGAGACCGCTGAAACAAAAAAACAAGCAATCTAACAAAAATAGTACAAATGTCAATCAAAAGCATAACCTAAAGATATCATAAGCTAAATTATAAATAACCAAGAACAAACAGGCAGAGGATTTACAGGAAAAAAAATATCCCCTGTCAAAAATACAATCACAAACCAAAGAAGCAGGATAGGCTAGTAAAGAGAAGAAGAAACGACATCACTATCGGATCGTACACCCATGCGAACATCATAGGTATATGATTCAAGGGTGATGCTCCCATCCAACCACCTGCACATCATGATGTAAAACACATCATAATCATAGAAAAGATTCTGAATAAATTTGAAGATAATTTAAAGGAAAATGATTGAGGTAGGATTGCTAGAAAATCAGACAAATGACATAAAACAGACATTTGAGAAAGCGCAAGCTTTTTCTATAATTTGACATAAAGTTAAAAGGCTGATTTTGCAGACAACTGAAAGAAATGATCCATCAAACTTTCAAAATATGACCGTAATAGGACAAGAAAACGAAAATTTTGTAGATTGATCTAAGTCTAAAAAAAATTATAATCGGTTCACTAACCCATACCCCTTAGATAAAAAAAAATGCTGTAAAATTGATTTTTTTACGCCCAGAGATAAAATAATTTTGTGGTCAAATATGATGTCATACCTTATGAATTCATCATTATAATCACAAAACCCAATTATTTACTGTATACAATAGGTTATACAGATGATTTCTAGATATATTAAATGATTTTTCAAAATATGATATGGCACGCTATCCTCATTTTTCATTTTTTTATTCTACTAGAGAGACAAGTCGTATAAAATTAGATATCTAGTCAAGTTGAACTGCAAAATCAATTCTATTTTAGACAATAAAACAGTTAAATAGTGCACTAGCTCTGAATAAAAAGCAATTTGCTTTCCCAAACCCTTGAAAATCTTACAGAAAAAGTCAACACTACTTGTTTGCCACCACTTTTTTTGTAGTTCCACAAAGAGGGTTGATCCTGCTCTGGATGGAAAAATTGAAATAAAAAAGAGACACATTTCATTAGCAATTTTTGGAAATGGCATTATTGTCATAAAATGCATTTGTCAAAGACATAGCAATTTTTAAAAAATGATCATTATTCACACCAACACACTTGAAATTTCATTGGTTTTACATCCATAGAACAAAACTCTTGGCAACAAACTATAGTCTGTCGTTGTTAATACATTCAGTAGTAATTCAATTCAAATGATGCTTTGCCATTTTCATTTAGAAAAATGAGCATTTATTTTATTGATCACCAATAAAAAATGTAAAGGCGCAATGGAGATTTGAAAACATTACTAACCATTGTCAAAAAGTGCATGCAGACACTCTGGTCTGCTGGCCCAGATGATGGTTTGCTGATTGATGAGTTTTGCCACAGGCAAAGGTTTGCCTCAACACACCTTGCCAGAATAGCCCTTGAGCCAGCATCTTTATGGATTGTCAGGACACCAGTAACGTCAACAGTGTTCTTTCATGTTAGCTGTCGATGAAAACAAAAAATTAAATTAAATTCACCACAGCAAAATAGGCACATACATGCCAATGCTAAAGTTTATAACAGTAACACTTCGCATGTTGAACGGGACATAACGTCTGTTAGGCGATATTACAATTACTTCGGACAGAGACAACGCAGTTAACGGCCAAGTACACATTTTACAACTGAGTCCGGTGAGAGAAAGTGAGCAAAGTGCCTTTTCCAAGGGCTCAACTATGTGCCGAGCGAGGCTCGAGCCCAGGACCTTCCGGTCCAAAAGCGAGTGTCATACCACTACGACATAGCCGTACGTAATTTTTAAAAATATAATAAAAATAATCACACTAATATAATTATCTCACATTGTCATCATCATAGGCATTTCAAAACTACTAATAATACTACCACTACAGATATCTTATCATTATAAAATATTACTCTCTCTCTCTCTCCCTCTCTCTCTCTCTCTCTCTCTCTCTCTCTCTCTCTCTCTCTCTCTCTCTCTCTCTCTCTCTCTCTCTCTCTCCATGAACATAACATACAAAACCCAATTTTCCGATATAAAAAAACAGCCCCCCCCCCCCCCCCCCCACAAAAAAAAAAAAAGTTTTGAAAAAGTATGGACGATGTGTCGGCCATAATAAAGATAATAACAATAACTGAATGAAAAGTATTTTTTTAAAGGACCCTGAGCCTGGAATGTCGTGAGTACTCGAAACCTCTTGATCGTGATAAAATTAGCAACCTTTTGACTGGGGATCGAACATTGAAACACCTGGTTTTAATCGCCTGACATGGAAGGATGATTTAAATTATTGGGGGGGGGGGGGGGGAATTAGTATTTTAATTTTTTTAATGCCCTGTTATTGTTATTTTTCACAAAATAAAGTAATTAAGTTAAGTAATTCGCGGTAGCGACAAATGTGTCGTCAGCTGATGCACAATCAACAAACACACAACCCCAAAGCATGTTTAGTTATAAAAATAAGAAATGAATTAAAATGTGCATTTCGTATGCTTACCTTGTAAACTGAGTATTCTGTGACTTGAAAAGAGTGAAGAATTACCAAAGTCCGTCAAAATCAACTTGTAATAATAGTTATAATGTGATTGTGATGAGATGAAGTGGTCACTTTTTGACTTAAAGATAATTCATTGTGCAGTTCTATCCGTATAAAATGTTATATTTTTAGTAATTACGCAAATTCTATTTTTAGTAAGAGTACAAATAAGCTCTGGCGTTATTTGCAGTGGTAGTACAAATAAGCGTAGCTTAAATCATATTGTACATTTGAAAGAAATATTTTGAAGCCACTTAAGGTCATCATATTTGCAAGTGCTGTTGCGATTGAAAAGTATTAATAATTAATGGCATATCATTATTTATTAATTATTACGATAAAAACAACACTTCATCATATCTAGTAAATTAATCTGCATGCGAATTGTCAGATTTTACAAAATAAGGGGGATGGGAGGATTTATGGAGGAACTTGGTTAAAATGAACATAGCTAATTTTTCTTGTTTTGTTTTTGTTATAACGTGTTCTCCAAACCAATCCATACTGTTGCAGTTTGACCATAAAAGATAGACGCAACATAATTTATGTGGTGTGAAATGGTCTTTGGTTATGGCTCCGTATCCAAATAATTATGTCCTATGACACGGAATATGAAAAAGATTGTTTAGTTATTGAACACCCATAGGAAGATATAACAAAATATACACTGGGCTACTGTTTCCTCCATCACACGGTTTCCTCGAACTGATGATTTGAAGATTCCAATTTTTTTCTTACTAGATACTCCTTGCTATCATTCCATTCTTTTTGCAAACACGATTACCTCGAACTAATTTCCCCCAGTCAACGAAAAAAAAATAAATAAATAAATAAAATAAAAGGATTTAATACAGAGTTTTTTTTTAATGGTCCAGTGATTTCGACCACTGATGATTTACTGTGACATTTACAGTTACGCATGTGTGTATCGTGTGTATTTATCTTCACTGCAGGCGTGTGTGATTATATATATATATATATATATATATATATATATATATATATATATATATATATATATATATATATATATATATATATATATATATATAGAAATAGATCAAAACACGATGGACGGGTGTATACAGTGGGCTGCATAGTATATAAAGATGATATCTGTGACCATGCGATATGAAAGGCATCTAAGAGGATCACCCAATCAGATAGTTCGCGCGACAAACGAATAACGTTTAATGTTCAGTGATGCTCCACTAACACGTACTGTTTACTCGTTTACTCGTCTTCTTACGTCGATCGAATATAAGGACAGCATCATCAAATCTATAGATGTTAATGAATGAAACCTAGTTGTACATTTTTGAGTGATTGCTTGTGTGTAGGATAACGTATTCATAATTTGGGTAAGTCTTTCTCTTTCTTTTAATTTTTTTTTCTTCCGAAGTTCTATATAGTTATTACATATCATTTTCTCACTTCCGATTCTTTTAAAAAAATTCTACTTCTACATTTCCAAACTTATTTTATTTAACTAAACGTTTATCTTTCTTTTTTGAATTATGTTTCGTGAGCTTTAAGATTCTTAAAGTCTTATTTGCTGTCTTGAACAAGTTATTCCAATTGACATCATACGTTTGTCCTTTATCTCTGTATATTTAGCTATCTAGTTATCTAGTTGGGTGGAATAGATTAGGTAGTGACATCTGTATTACAGTGCCACAATTTCGTATTATATTATGCATTTAAAGCAGATTTAAAAGATCGGAAATACGAACTTATGGTATATAGCAGTGAATACAATGTAAGGATAAAAAAAAAAAGAAGACGAAGAAAAAAAATTAAGACGGACTTTATATAGATAGATCTTATCGGGTAAAAGTACAATTTATGGATAAATATAAAGCGACCTCCGAAAGGGCGAGAAATTTTATGTGCTCAAAATGCCGTTTCTCAAACGGAAGACACCATACTATTATGTGAGTTACCTACTCTTTTCCCACTACAACATGGGTAGGAAATAATAGGAAATGCGATAACATTGTGAAAAAGGCAGACAAATAGACAAATACTATTTATAGATAAGAGAATGAGCTGTTCTGATTCAACAGACTAAATAAAATATGTTGGGTCAGATAGACAAATACTATTTATAAATAAGAGGATGCGCTGTTCTGATTCAACAGACTAAATAAAACCTTGTGGGTCAGATAGACAATAAATACTATTTATAAATAAAAGGATGAGCTGTTCTGATTCAACGGACTAAATAAAATCTGGAGGGACAGATAGACAAATTTATAGATTAGAGGATGACCTGCTCTATTTCAACAGACTAAATAAAATTTGGAGGGACGAACGTCCTCCCTTGTGAAGTCATTTTAAGATTTCAAAGAGAAGTCTCTGACTCCTGTCTATAAAAACAAAGGTTCATTCTCCACTGGTAGCCAACTCCCATAGTCCGGCCTCAATTCCCACAGGTATCTATCTCCCTTAGTCCCAGGTTCACTCCCACTGGTGTACATTTCCCTGTGTCCCAGGTCCACTCCCCACTGCTGCTAATTCCCATAACATTGTCGAATTTCGTCGGGTTTCGGCGGGTTTTGGCAGGTTTCGTAAAAAAAATAATCCTCCCCCCCCCCCCCCCCCTCTTTGGGAACCCGTCGACACCAATCGTCTCAGATTCACTCCCACTGCTGCCCACTTCCAATAACTGTCGGATTTCGTCGGGTTTCGTAAAAAAAAGGAATACCCCCTGTTTTTTTTTACGAAATCCGCCGAAACCCTTAGTCCCAGGTTCAGTCCCCACTGGTATACACTTCCCTGAGTCCCAGGTTCACTCCCCACTGTTGCCTACTTCCCATAACTTTGTCGGATATTGTCGGGTTTCGTCGGGTTTTATGCGGGTTTCGTAAAAAAGAATCACCGACTCAGTGTGCAATTACCCTCTTGTTTGGCTGTAAGATGTTGCTCAATCCTTTCTTTAAAAAATATAGCATTGTGGAGAACATTGTGCTTATTTGAGTAAATAAAAAAATTGATACGGCGCACAACTCTACTGAAAGATTTGAAAATTAGAAATGTATTTTTTACAGATAGATAAACAGATAACTTGATTTCCTTTTATAATTTAAAGTCAGTTTGAAAGTTCGTTGAGTCAAACAGATATCATAAAATATGTACCAACGACGACACTTGACTCCCAAAATCAACTAATTTTGACACTGTAAAAAGTTGTCAATTTGCGTCATCTATTTATGACATCAAGTATTATTATTACTTCCGTTGTGTTGTTTATTTAGCGGTGATCAGTGTTATTATGTATGTTCTAATTGCGTGTATGTTTGTGTGTGTGTGTGTGTGTGTGTGCGCGCGCGTGTGTGTGTTTGTGTTTGTGTGTGTGTTGTGTGTGGTGTATACATGTGTGTGTGGGTGTTGGCATTTTTCAGTAAATCGTGGCATTCATAGTGATATTATTCACTTGATCACATGAAGGTATTTCAATTTCAGTCGCCATTTTGATTCTTTTTTTACTATTAGGGTTAGCTCGAGATCGAGGATATTTCTTTTTCTATTAAGGTTAGTCATAAGTCTTAGTAAAGGTGCTAGGATGTTTGTTTTTTCCATAAGTTAAGTAAAGGGGAGACATTCCGAAAGCTCATACATCCCCAGTATTCTTTAAATTTGTATTTTCACCGTTGATATTTTGTCAGGCATTTATTTATTCAATTTGTCATTATATCTAGAAGTATTTTAAAAACTCTAGAACAAACCTTGATAGATTTGTGAAAGTTTAAAATCTCTTAATTTGACCATTGTTTTGATTTTCAGCCGCCATTTTGATTTGTTAAATATTGAAAGGTAGTGCAAAGCAGTCCGAGAGTTGTTTTTTTTTCTATTAGGGTTAGCTCGAGAGGTTAGTCATAAGTCTTATTAAAGGTGCTAGGAAGTTTGTTTTTCCATAAGTTAAGTAAAGGGGAGACATTCCGAAAGCTCCTACATCCCCAGTATTCTTTAAATTTGTATTTTCACCGTTGATCTTTTGTCAGGCGTTTATTTATTCAATTTGTCATGATTTTTTCTACTAGGGTTAGCTCGAGACCGGATGATGTTTTTTCCTATTAGGGTTAGTCATAAGTATTATTAAAGTGCTAGGGTGTTTGTTTTTCCTATTGGGGTTAATTAAAGGTACTAGGTTTAATTTTTTCTTGGGGTTAGTTGAGGGAATATATTATTAAATATATTATTGGGCCACACAGAAAAATCAACCGAAGATATACCAAATTACACAGACAACGTTGTTTACCAATCTGCCCTCATTAAATGATGGTGAGTACGTATCGAATGAAAATAGTTCTTTCCCCGCGAAATTGCGGGCTTTTTACTAGTATCTATCATAAGAATTCAATGTAATGTTGCACTACCTATGATGATAACAATTTAATTTATATTTTCGCTTATCATTTTCAGATCCCAATGAGCCATCCATTCCCAGTAAATGTGCTCCGGCGCCATTTGTCAACAAAAACCAACGAATTCATAACCAACCACCGATATCTTGGTCATCGGGGTTACATTTCCAAACATCACTGCCAACACTCCACATGTACGAAAGTCAGTCTTGGAGCTGCTGTTTACTTCAATGGAGTTATTTCCTATCTTGTCGCTGAAGTGTTCGATCAGTGCAGTGTGGGTTCAGACTCCAATACACGTGGGGATTCTTTGGGCGAAAAGCACAGTAAAGGACATGCAATTTATCCAAGAAAGATAACACCAGAGACCATTCTGGCAGGTGTTGTTAACGACCAAGAACTAACAGAGCTGTTTTCAAAATCGTCGCGTGCTCTCCGAATTCCTAGCAAAAATATAAATTATTTACATTTCATTAATGGCATTGATAAATATAGAAAAAGAACACCTCTTGTATGTTCACTGGAAAATTTTGTGACAGTTGCCAGGAATGGTGATTTTGTGTCGGACATACAGACTGCCATTTTCGTGAAAACATTCGTGATATTTGTATATTTAGCATTTTTTGCATGCGTTTTAATATAGCTATAAACATGAATGAATAAGTAAATAAATAACAACTACAAGGACCAGGCAGAGGATATTGATTTTAATTTTTGTGATTCATCGAAGATTTATTTAACATGCGACAACGTTTTTTTTTGTGTGTGCATTTTTTTTTTTTTGGAAAGAAATCATCAAATAAATTAAGACATAGGCCCATCAGAGTAAAGACCAGCGCGAAGAGCGCTAAAGGGATAATAACAATTGTGACCCCAGTTCAGTACAAAACACTATCTGCCAGATTTAACAGACAGTGACCCAATCACTGTTGGGTGCCAAAAAAAAAAAAAAAAAAATAAAGATCAGAAAGATCAGAATCAAATTTTGGCTCTGGCCAGAATAAATAAGTTCACACGTAAATCGAATGCTTGCCTCAAATAACAATAGGGATCTCTCATTATATTCTGTTGAAACCAATTTTTAATGTACGCTTTTTATAGAAGAAGAGAAGATTATAATTAAACTTTCCTTTTGTTACTGGGTTTAAAACAGTTAAAATACTGATACTGATACAATAATTATTGACTCACAGCATTATTACATCGCCTTTGCATAATTTAACCAGTTAATTGCATACTGCAGAAAAACTTAATATTTGGCCAGAAAACTCTTCCTACAAATATCGATCTATGACCCCTCATCTTGGCAAACATTCTCACACCTGGGACTTACCGAAATCCCAGGTTTGAGTTTTTGCCAAGATGAGGGTAATAAAAATCGATCGATATTTGAAGGAAGAGTTTTCTGGCCAAGATTTTTTATATGAATTTTTCCACAGTACGACAGTTAACTGGTTAAATGAAATTTCAAGATAATCAACGCGATCCGTTTGTGACGAGACTGGTCGTCGGGGGACATGCGGGATGCAGACTTCACAACCTCACGCCATTGATCATGGTCTCTGGAGTTTTCTCTAGAAGGCTGTAAAGATCCAGGCCTCTCTTCTCTTTGATGTTGTCTTGCGACAGTTTTTTTTTCAGTCTTCCCCTTCTCCTCTGTCCCTCCATCAAGCCCCTGCATGACAGTCTTGCACAGGTTATCACGGCGGACAGTGTGTCCGAACCATGACAGTTTCCTTCTATTCAATATTGACAACAGTGGTTTCTCTAATAGTATATCCTTATTTGTCCTGTGCTCCAAATATGAAACTCACAAGATTTCCCGATAGCATTTATTTTGAAAAGCATAGATTCGTTTTTCTAGATCTGCAGTTAGAGTCCATGTTTCGCAGCCATAGAGCAGGATGGATAGTATTAGCGATCTGTAAAATATTAACTTAACTCCAAAATCAATGTTGCTTTTCCATATTGTGTTAAGTCTTTTCACGGCTGCTGTTGTCATTCCAATCCTAGCTTTCACCTCTGCTGTGTTAGTCCCATCTTTGGTGAGCTACACACCCAAGTATTTAAATGAGGTGACTTGCTTTACCCTCCTTCCGCACTAGGACAAAACTGTCCCGGGACAAATTTGTCCTGTCCCACTGGAGAAAACTTCTATTCAAAAGGGGTTCCGCACTAGGACAGGACTGTCCCAGGACACACCTGCGCGAATGCATTATTTTTTTATTTTTTTTACAAGATTCAAAAGTTTTTTTGTAGGCAATTGCAACTCTAATAATTCACATTTTATGAATCAACATAAGATACGACATGACGATAATGATTTTTTACACTGTACAATGGGATTTGTTTACATAAGATTTATATAATCATGAAATATTCTTATAGCAAGAGTAATATTATTGCTGCTGCTACTACTACCACTACCACTACCACTACCACGACTACGACTACGACTACTACTACTACTACTACTACTACTACTACTACTAACTACTACTACTACTACTACTACTACTAGTAATGGATGAAATAGAGGTTGCATATTTCTGTGCTTTACCACGTGGAAAAAAAAAAGACAAATTGAAAGAGAAAACAATATTGGGTGCATCCTTTAATGACCCAAATATTGCTCAAGGGTCAATTCCGTAGACTCTATGGTGATCTCCGATCTTATCTTAAAATGACTTTCTTGGAATCACCTCATTTTACCCAGGTGCAAATGAGTACCAGTTCGCTGATGAAAGTAATCTTTGACGGACTAGCATCATTCAAGAGGATAATAGAAAGTCAGCATGCTTCGTGCCCGAAAGGCATCAGTTGAGTAAGTCACCTCGCCTAGCTCAATTTGCGGCGCTGCACTGCGGCTGACGCCTGGTTATACCTTGTCCTAGCTAAATTTGCGGCGCTGCATTGCGGCTGACGCCTGGGTTATTCCGGTCTTACCTTGGAATAGACCCTCGAGAAAAATTTCCCCTATGGGATGAAAAAATGAATTTTATTATTTTAAATTTTAAACCGTTATCTGTCTGCTCAACGCCACAGAAACATGGATAAGTTCCGGATTTATAAGCTTAGGAGGCAAGATGGCCTATGGTTAGCGCGTTGTACTCTGGACTCAGAGGTTCTGTGTTCGATTCCGACCGAAGCCAACTTGTACTTTCTAGAGCAAGAAAATTTACTCCAATCACTCACTCCATTCAGGTGTAAAAGGGTACCTGTCAAGCTGGGATAGTAGTCTGCGATAGACTACAGACTAGCGTCCCGTTCAAAGGTTTTCAAACAAATACGTTAATTGTCCGCTTCACGCTATTGAAACCGGAATAACTCCTGCACCATTGGCTACAAGGCTCTAAAGGACTTAATTTGTTTTACAATGAGTCCAAGTGGCTCAGAAGGACTTACTTAAAAATATTTTCATTGAGAATTCCCGAAATAAATAACGATAAAGATAATTGATCCCACAAGTTACCGAATAGATGTGCGACCGGTTTTAGACACGTTACTGCTGTGTCACAAAGTGTGACACTTCTTAAATTATATTTATAAACATACTTTTTTAAATTGCCGAAAATATTTATGTTGCTATGCCTTCTGTACGTGGTTTCATCACATAGAATTATTTTTTGAATTGTTCTTGCTTTTTTATATTCAGAATTGAAATAAATAAATAAATTATAACTGTGAAATTGAATGTAAGCTTCAGTTTAATATACGAAAACAGATAAAATGGACGTTTCGGGTTTCCCCTTCATCAACAACACATGATGAATTAAAAACTACAGACGAATGAGATAATGTGGTAGTGGCGCTGTTAAGATGCATAAACAAAAACATTGATGGGCAGGAAATTGTTTGCTACTTTGTGAGGAAGCACGAATTAAAATAGAGCAATAGAAATTTATAAAAGGTGCGTACTTAATTATGTCAAAAGAGGGGAGGCGGGGAGGAACTGTGTAATGCATTATAGAAAGTGAACTAAAATAAAGTGTGGACTATTGTTGGAAAATAAATACAACGGAATTGGAAATAAATACAAAATATAAGGGATGTAGGTATTAATATATTAGTGGCATTAGCCACAGCAGAAGCAACAATAGAATAGTAGTAGTAATAGTAGTAGTAGTAGTAGTAGTAGTAGTAGTAGTAGTAGTAGTAGTAGTGTATAGTAGTAGTAGTAGTAGTAGTAGTAGTAGTAGTAGTAGTATAGTAGTAGTATAGTAGTAGTAGTAGTAGTAGTAGTAGTAGTAGTAGTAGTAGTAGTAGTAGTAGTAGTAGTAGAGTGTAGTGGTAGTAGTAGTAGTAGTAGTAGTAGTAGTAGTAGTAGTAGTAGTAGTAGTAGTAGTAGTAGTAGTAGTAGTATAGTAGTATAGTAGGGTGCAGAAAATAAAGACAGGCATTTCAATCTTGACACGGCGCCGCCAAGTCTGGGACTTTTTTGTCCTAGTGCGGAAGTCTGCTATATTTTTCTACTATCACAAACGATATGAACACGGGACTGGGACAGTCCTGTCCCGTTGATTTTGTAGCATTTCACAACGGCTTGGGACACAACGGGACTGTTTTGTCCCGTCCCAATAGGTGCGGAAGATCTCTCTAAATTCTATATGTTACAGATTTGGGACAGGACTGTCCCGGGACAGTCCTGTCCTAGTGCGGAAGAGGTCTTAGGTTTGACATTGCCTCTCGTCTGAGGATTGTCTGGGCTGTTCTCTAGAATTTGCAACTTTTCGGAATTGATATCCATCCCGTAAAAAGGCGAAAACTGTAAATAGCTGTCGCACCTTTTGAAACTCATATTGAACGTTGCATATATGTCAAATAAGTTAAGGAGGGGAAATAAATATTTATTGCTCTTGTTTAAGTTCTAGAATAAGAGAACATCAAATCAACATCATTGCGCAGTAGGCAATTCCCAAAACAATGTCACGCTTTGCTGAATACTTGCCTCCCAACAAAGCATCAGAGCTTTCAGGAATTGCAAGCAGGCTTACCGCACCTGGAAAAGGGATCTTGGCTGCAGACGAGTCAGTTAGTACATGTGGTAAAAGATTGCAGGAAATCGGCGTGGAAAACAGTGGTAATTATGAGTTAATTATCGACCCAGAGTTCAATTATATTGTTAACGGTAATACTCGCCAGTTGCTTTGCATTGAAACAACCTTTAGTAAAATACATATGATCACGAGACTGGACGTAACTTCCAAGGTTTAGTTCAGTTATATCTGTCTATTAGATAGGCTGTCTGAGCAAAAGTTTCTGTGTCTCTGGGCCAGATTGTCATTAATTAATGAGGCCAGGGTATGAGTCTGTTTAACTGTTGCTAGCAACAGCAACAATTAACTTGTAGGACAAGACATGGCGCCGGTTAGGCGATATATTTTTTATCTGACAGAAATAGAGTTGTTTATAGCCATGTAAAAAAATGAGCATTAACATATCGCAAGATATACTAAACGTGCTCAAAGCACTTTAAATGGGGTCCTTAGCCAACAACAACACGTAACGTTAGGCGATATTGCAATTTTTTCCCCGACAGAGACCACGCTGTTATCGGCCTGCTCATTTGAACTTGAGTAAGGTGAGATATGAGTAAAGAACCTTTTCCAAGGACTCTAATATGCGCCGCTCAGAGCGGAACTCAAACACAGGACATTCCAACCCCAAGGCGAGTGCCATAAATCAAGATCACATAGCCGCATATTTAGTGGATGTTACTCTGTTTAGAAGCTCATAATTTTATTTTTGATTAACAAAGCACTCACTCATCGTGTCACTTTAAGGCGACTTTATAAAGGGGGCCATATATATATTTTTTAAAAACCCATGAGGGCAACGTAAATCCAACGTATTCCAGCATCTTTAAGGTTCATGAGATACATTGAAAAGGAAAACAAAATACTGCTACATTGCTGTAAATTAATTGTAATAATTCATCATCCAAAGCCTATAATATGGGAGATCTGCAAGGGGTTTGATCGACGTGCTATTATTTGCAGCTCTGATCACCCAAATTGTTATGGGCTCATTGTTGTAATGGAAATACTGTCACTCTCAAACCAACGCAAAGCATTGTCCATAATGCTAAATCACGCCCACAATTGTGTTGGGCTATTAGACCTGCTAATGAACAACTATGATATTATTTATAGCCATCTTCAGTACAAACCAACCAACAAATCAGCCAGCCCTCCTGTTTGTAAGAATTTTATAATTATTTACAATTTGCAACAATGTTTGACACAGTGATGGTTAGAATAACATTAAATTAGTACAGGGCCAAATAATATTTTAAGGTTGCTTGTTTCAAAACATTGCCAATATCGTTGATTGTGTGCCTTTCAGTAATATACTCACCAGTTCTGCCCGCCACTTCAAGCATACCGACAAAGAAAACTATGTGTAGATAACCTTAAATTATGTTTATATAGTCTGATTATGAGGATTAAATAAGAACTGTGTAGTTACCCAACTCTTTCAACGCTGGGTGACGTGATATGTATTCATTCTAATCATAACATCGAAAGCCGATATTTTGGCGACAAGGCATATATTGACGATAGTCATCGATTGATATTTTACTTATGTCAATGATATGTGCGCAGGCGGAACGTACGAGAATGTCAGTATATACGTTATGTGGGCGGTCGACTTGGGCTCTTTACAATTACAATGCTTTCGTCGGGGTTAATGTCAAAATAAGCTTAAATCAGTAATGTGGAAACGAAAACAGGACAAAGCGCCAGAGTCCTTAAGGAAAGATTCTTGATCATAGCTAACTTGAATACATGTTGACTCTAGATTCTGAGCACTGTTACAATTTTATGAAACTTTTTATGGCAAAAAGGGCATTGTTTTCAAACAACGGAATAGTGTATTTGTATAATTGAGTCAAGACATTGTGAAAAAAAAAAGAAACTTGAAGTCCAGCTTACTGTAAGTCAAGCATATCCTAAAGATGGATATGCGCCTACTTTACTCCACCTATGCGAATATCATCAATTTTCTTTTTCTTTTTTTTCCATTACCAAACTTGATGCAATTTCAGAGGGACTTACTGTAAGTCAAGCATATCCTAAAGATGGATATGCGCCTACTTTACTCCACCTATGCGAATATCATCAATTTTCTTTTTCTTTTTTTTCCATTACCAAACTTGATGCAATTTCAGAGGAAAACAGAAGGCGGTATCGAGAGCTGTTGTTTTCCACCAACGACTCGCTTAACGAACACATCTCAGGTGTCATTCTATTTGATGAAACAGCCAGGCAAAAGGACAGCAATGGGACGCCTCTCATCAAATTATTGGAGCAGAAAGGCATTATTCCTGGAATCAAGGTGTGCATAGCATATATTAAAATATATCAATAAAACAGCCTTTTACATTTGGACCAGAAAACGTTTGTTTAACATATCTTTGGATAGTTAAAGATCACCTCCCATTTGTCCAAAGAAAAAAAAATGAGCCCCATAAAAAAAAACAACAACAAAAATAAAAATTTATAAACGAAAAAAACTCCAAACAGAACAGACAAATTAAAAACAAACAAACAACCAAGCCAAACAGAAAAAAAGAAAAAACAAAACAAAACAAAACAAACAAACAAACAAAAACAAAAACAAAAATAAAAACAAAGCAAACCCCAAAACAAATCCTCCCCCCCCCCCCCCCCCCCCCCCCCCCAATTAAAAACAACAAAAATAAAACAACAAAAGAATAAATCATTAATGTAAAAAATGAAAAGAAAACCTCGAAACATTTAAAGAATTATCAGCATTGTAATTTTGACAAGTTGGAGATCACCACTATCTATGTCCTGTGTGATGTGTAAAGTAAAACTTTTCTGGTAGAAAATGAAAAATTAAGTGTTTCGTCATTGTACTATTGGTTAGATTTCTCTGCCAAGTTGAGGTTCATAAAAATAAAACATTCCTATCAGTATTGGGGTTCTATAGCCAGTTTGTAGAGCGCTCACTCCACACGCAAAGGGACTGAAATCGATACTAAGTGAAGTCAGGATTTTTTCCCGACCCCCTGTTCACCCAGCAATGATTGGGAATCTGGATCAGTCAGATCTGGTGGAAAGTACTTTGCTACAGAAATAAATGGAAACTAACTCTATGTGTTCCGTACTTTTATTTGATTTAATGAGTTGCCTCTCTTGGATAGATAATCTGACGACAGTGCACATTAATTATTGCGATTGCCGCACTTTGGTCGATAAGCCAACAACGAAACTGGTAATGTGAATGCTTTCATAACTGTTTTTCAGTTTGTAATACACATTCTCTTGTTGGGATCTAACATAGGAAATACTAGTGGTTATCATTTGCACGGTGTCACTGAGGCTTATGATCTGCTCCATCTTGTTCGCAGGCTCAGGGCGTCGTCAAAACACTGTAATCAGGATAAGCATTCGGGCGAATGTGACAGATTTGACCAGCTTGTGATTACATAATATCACACAAAATATTACATATACTGTCTACTGTAAAAACATTACACAAGATTG
This sequence comes from Berghia stephanieae, assembly GCF_034508935.2. Classification (NCBI taxonomy): domain Eukaryota; kingdom Metazoa; phylum Mollusca; class Gastropoda; order Nudibranchia; family Aeolidiidae; genus Berghia; species Berghia stephanieae. The sequence continues at coordinate 45,173,308 of NC_088360.1, forward strand.
ACTACTGTTGTTACTAATGATAGGGGAACTTTCTTGTCTCTGTTTCTTGCAAATACTCTTATAATGTAAACAAGTGTACAATACAGTGCTAGACGAAGTAGAAAGGGGGAAAAATAGCAGAAAATCATTCTGATAAACAAAATGGTAATTTTTCCGTTTTGAAAGCCACTGGATGATGCACAACTTTCCGGATTCTTATCTTCCATCAACACACAAGTGTTCACTAACCTCTTATTTCGGTAGTTTCACTTAAGACGTTTATGATCAGTAGGATTGAAATAATACGGTTTTCCCCTAGCCACTTTAAATTGTCATTGTCATGTATGGATTGAAAAAAAAAGAAGTGCATACTCTTGCGTTCAAAACGAAATGAACTGAGTTGCCAATGAACTATCATTTAAAAGATATCCTGATACATGATGATGCTTGATAAAAAATATTCTTATTAAAGACATCTAAAGTATAAAAGACTCGTATTGAATATTTGAGTGCTCGAGGAGATGACGTTTGAGAACTGCTAAACCATCAGGTTAGAAAATGAGCTGACACTCTCGAGTATTCTTTTTGACACCTTGGAATGACCACAGAAAATTATATGTTTCAAAACACTGTGAGGCAAACAAGACAAGAATTTTCTTTCTAAAGTCACAAAAAGTGACAAAAAAGGCAGGCTTTCTCTCTAATAAATGATAAAAATGTGACCTAGCAGGTTTAGAACGTCAACCTCCTAAATTTATGTTATTACATCAAGTACAATGGGTATTCCTGCTATCAATATTATAAGCCAAGTATCCATCCTTCAATCAGTATCACGATCTCGTTATCTATTTTCTTCCCTCCTCTTTGTCTTTATATTCTCTTCCATTTACCTCTCTCCCGGTCTCTTTCCCTTCCTACTTTTGACATGGATATTTTTTTATGGAACTCAGTTGTAGACTTTGTGGCTGGATCAGGTTTGTCAACCCCCCCCCCCCCCCCCCAACAAAAAAAAAAAAAAAGAAAAAAAAAGCAAAAAAAAAAAACCAAAAAAAAAAAAAAAAAAAAAAAAAAAACCCAAAAAAAAAAGCAAAACAAAAGAAAAAAAAGGAAAAAATACAAACAAACAAAAAACAAAACAAAACAACAACAAAAAACACTTATCCCAGTCCACGACGCTTTGATCCTCATGTTTTCAGGTAGATAAAGGTGTGGTGAACCTTGCCGGCACAACGGACGAATGCACCACTGCAGGTTTGGATGGACTGAAAGAACGATGCGACGAATACAAACGGATGGGAATACATTTTGCCAAGTGGAGATGCGTGCTTAAAATATCACAACATACTCCATCATATTTGGTGAGAATAATAGAAAGTCTTAGACTTATTATCAATCGATTACCGTCGAATGGGGTGATTAAGGCGAGTTGGGAGTGACTAAGACAAGCCCCCAAATGTGCCCCCTTTCAGAGATTGAAAATCATTAAACGAATATGGTAAAATGGACATCGTTTAATAGATTTCTCACACTTTAGAAAAATAACATCGGACAGGATACATCATATACAGATGTCTTTAAACCACTTTAAAATATTTATATGATATCTATATATTGACATTAATATCTAAACTGAGGGAAAGGTTGAAATATATCAAGATTTACATTTTACCATATTATTGTTTAATACTTTTCACTCTTGGGGTCACATTTGGGGACTAGTTTTAGTCGCCACAAAGTGGCCTTAGTCAACCCATTCCACGGGAATCAGAATAAGCATTAAAAATAGATTTAATAAATTTTCATAGGTGTACCCTTGTTAAGCTCTTTGACTTTTAAGTCGTTGCAAGGCCTCTGTTCATCATCAGCAATAAACATAATATTCTTATTTTTAACAAAATATGATTGTGTTTTGATATGAAATGTGAGTAGTTTTATAATAGTATTATACGCGGAGTCCCGAAAGCTCAGTTGGTAGAGCAATCGCTTCACTCCCAGAGTGGCAGATGGACGTGTATCGATTCTGGGCACGATTTTTTTTCTTCTGATCCCTTGCCTATCCAGCAGCTGAGACTATTAGATCTGACGGAAAGTACCGTCCTTCCAAAGAATTAGCAAGCAATTATTTTGTCCCTTTACTGCTATAGAAATAGGGTAAACTCCGGCTGCATGTAAATTACTTTACTTTTTGTAGAATTATGGCTGAGGGAAGAGGTATGTAGCTCAATCGATTAATTCAGAAAAGTGAGTGGTACGGGCACTTATGTAAATAATAAAAGAAAATGAAATGAATAGAAAAGTGCCAGAAAACAATAGAGAATTTTTCAAAATCTTCGCGGCGATGGGGCTCGAACCTACGACTTTACTGGCGTCGACTATATAGCGTCCTTCAGGCGGCCAGGCGGAGCTGTCATACCAGTAAGGTTATGGGTTCGAGCCCCCATCACCGTGAAGTTTTAAAAATTCTCTTTTGTCTTCTGGCACTTTTCTACTCACTTCATTTTCTGTTATTATCAATATAAGTGCCTGCTCCACTCGCTTTTCTGAATTATTATTCACCCCAAATATCGGAGCTGATTCAATGTCTCAATCGTCTCTATGTTATTGTTATATTATTATGTTTGTGTTGAGAATAGAGCTTAATTATCAGTTGTTAACACACTTCATGGAGTTTGTATGAGTTGAACCTATGACCCGAAGAAGTCGGGAGACTGACTCAGGATAGACGCTACGTTTGAAACAACTTTTTGGGGGAGCGGTTGATGGCGTCGGCTGAATAGCGTCCTTCTCGCGGCCAGACAGAGTTGTCGTACCAGTAAGGTCGTGGGTTCGAGACCCCATCGCCGCGACGTTTAAAAAAATAAATTCTGGCACTTTTCTGCTCACTTTATTTTCTGTTATTATCAATCGGTTAATTATCCAAATTAAACCCCAACAAAATATGTATCGATTAATATTTATTTTGCTTTCATATACACAGCTAGAGGTGATTGTGTAACTGGGTATTTATTGGCTAAAAGTATTATGCTATATACCAACAGGTAGTGGTTGTAGTTAATTGTTGTTATACCCGTCACGCTTCAGAAACAAAGAAGCTCTAACTGTTGGGCCTAACGTCTCTGGAAACAACAGACCGTTTTGATTACCCCCCCCCCCCCTTTGTTTTTTGTCTTGACGATCTTTTGTGCGGCAAAATCTAGAAAATCCTGAATGACCAGAATTCTATCGGGCGAACAAATTTTAAAAAAATGTTCTCTATTTTAAAAATTGTTTAAATGCACACAATGGTATTGAGACTAAATAAAGGCATGATGCATTTTTAAAACTCACCTCATCTCATTCTCCTGACCGAGGTGGTCGTAGAGGAGACATGAGAGATGACTTTGTAGTAAGGGCCCTCCATCTAGATCCGTCCTCAGCTCTCCTTTCGTGTTGGGCTGTTTATCCTTGTCCATTCCTTTACATTTTAAAACAGATGTATTAAACTTTTATAACGATGATATAAGAAATCTTTTGTTTTTGTTTTTGGCATTAAATTTGCATAGCGGAAAGTACGCAAAAAACATATATTTTTATTTTTCCCATCTTATCATACACCATTCAGTAAACAACTCCTCTTATTGGATTACAACTCGGAAATAATATTCCTATTTCTTTAAGAAAATCTATTCCCCCCCCCCCTCCCCATTAAGTTTGGTTTTCAGTAAATGGTTTTAATCACTCATAATCGATATTCTAAAACGAGTCACATTTTAAATTGTATTATGGACATCCGAAAAAAAAAAATGGGGACGAATGTAATGCGGGTGTATAGAAATAAAT
>NC_088360.1:45182105-45192105 GCF_034508935.2 Berghia stephanieae
TTATAAATAAAACAACAAATTTATTATTGATTACTTGTAATAACAGAAATCTCCGTGTTCCTGATTTTACTTTTTATAAACGGATTTGGCACAAAAAAGCAGTCATAGGGCAAAAAATGATTTGATCCAGGCTTTGACTTAGAAACGATCAGGCGCTGGCTTCCGGCGACAACAGACGTGTTGTGAATATTTACCTATTTTCTACACATATTTTTATTCATTTATCATTCAATCGTCGGAATTTAAGCCTAATTTTTATTCAAAATGGATGTGAAGTATATATTGTTCCTGATTTTTATATTTATTAGTATATTTATAAGCATAAATGGTGTTTTAGCCTGTGATTTTACTGCCAAAATAAGCCTATCGATAACTTATACTCCAGAGACTCTCCGATCCCTCCAACCCGTGTCACCCCCACCACCCACTATTGACACATCGTTTATTAAAGTAAGAAAGAGGGGGAGAAAGGGAGGAATAAAAACAAAATTTAACAGACGGCCTTTTCGTCCATTTTTACCCTGTGTAGTGACAGGTAATGTAAGATCACTGAAAAATAAAATTGATGAACTGTTTTCACTGTGTCGTTTTAATAGTGACTATCGTCAAGCCTCCATAATAGCGTTAACAGAGACTTGGCTATCTCCTCACATACCATCATCATGTTTTAATATTGAACAATATTCACTATTTCGAGGAGATCGGACTAATGTAAATAAACGAACTGGGGGTGGGGTGTGCACATATATTAACAACAAATGGTGCCACCCCAATAACTGTCAGATAAAGAAAATGTATTGTGACGATTATATTGAATTTATTACTGTTTCGTCACGACCATATTACCTACCCCGGGAATATACTCATGTCATCATCATCAACGTCTACATTCCACCATCATCAGACAACACCACAGCGAAAAATATTTTGAGGAAAGAAATACAGGACATTCAAATTAAGTCACCCGATGCCGTATTGATGGTCACTGGCGATTTTAACCAATGTAACGATTTTACTCTCCCGGGACTTCATCAATACGTGGACTGCGAGACAAGGGACAAAAAAACATTAGATTTATTCCTGTGTAATATTAAAAATAGTTATAAATGTTTACCCCGTGCCCCATTAGGTTTATCTGACCACTGCATGCTCTTGCTACTCCCCACCTACCGCCCTGTTTTTAAACGTGTAAAACCAGTAAAGAAAAGTGTACAGATCTGGAACGGAAGTGTGTGTGAAGATTTGCGTGGTTGTTTTGAATGCACTGACTGGAATGTTTTTATCGAATCATGTGATAGTGTGGATGAGCTGAATGACTGTGTGAGTGAGTATATAAAATTCTGTGAACAGCTAGTGTCTTGTAAAAAAGAAATAAAATATTATCTTAACAACAAGCCTTGGATAACAAAAGATCTAAAACTTTTATTGAACCAAAAGAAAACTCTATACTAGTGGAAACAAAAAAGATCTGAAAACAAAACAAAAAGAGATAAAGAGGGTAATATCTAGTTGTAGAGATAAGTACAAAAATAAAATTGAAAAATGCTTTTCTTCTGGGGATATACGGGACACGTGGCGGGGGCTTAAAACTGCTGTGAACTATAATCCAAAGCCCACGATTATATCAGAAGATATCGAAATTGAAACTTTAAATAAATTTTATTCACGTTTCGACACAGCAAACAAATTTGATATTGAAAATGAAAAACATAAATTAGACAGGGCTTTGGAAGATGAAATGGCTGTTGAGGTCAGTGAAGAGGAAACGAGATTCGTATTTTCGAAACTAAACGAGAGGAAGGCTGCTGGGCCGGATGGATTGAAAGGAAAACTATTAAAAGAATGTGCCCACCAGCTTTCCCCCATTTATACACATATTTTTAACTGGTCCCTCCAATGCGTTTCAATCCCTGAAATTTGGAAAACTTCGAAAATTATTCTTGTTCCAAAAAAAGAAAACTTGAAACTATGAACGATCTCAGACCTGTTGCACTGACTTCAATAGTCATGAAATCTTTAGAAAAAACTTGTTCTTGTTAAAATTAGGAATCAGTTTATGCCATTGAGTGATAGTCATCAATTTGCTTACAAACCAGGACGTGGCGTAGAGGATGCCATTTTGCTGTTTACAAACAACATCTACAGGCATTTAGATCACGCTAGGAGCTATTGCAGATTGCTTTTTGCAGATTTTTCTTCAGCGTTCAATACAATGCAACCTCAGTTGGTTGTTCAAAAATTGACTAGTCTGAATTTAAACAAGTATATAATTGCTTGGGTGCTCGAATTTCTTACGGAGAGAGCACAATATGTTCAATTAGGGCAAAACAAATCTTCCTGTATAACTACAAATACTGGCGCTCCTCAAGGTTGTGTATTGTCCCCTGTATTATTCACAATATACACGAATGACTGTAGGAGTCAAAACCTGAGTGTACCTTTAATAAAGTTTGCAGATGACACCGCTCTTCAAGGCCTCATAACAAATGGCAACGAAGTGGCTTATAGGCAAGAAATTGATAGATTTGTGTCTTGGTGTGATGCCCACCACCTAGAGCTTAACATAAGCAAGACAAAGGAGCTAGTGATTGACTTTAGGAGAGTGAAGGAACCGATAGAACCGTTAAAATTAAAGGACCAATTCGTCCAGCGAGTTCCTCACTACAAATACCTTGGTGTAACGATTGATGACAGGCTCAAGTGGGATGAACACTTGAAAATAATTAGGCATAAGATGTGCAGACGTACATATTTTTTATCGAAACTCTCTCAGTTTAGAATAGATAAAACCCTCTGCACATTATTTTATAGAGCAGTAATCGAAAGTGTTTTGTCATTTTGTATAACAGCTTGGGGAGGCAATTGCTTAGCAGTGGAAAGGAACAAAATAAACTCAAATATTAAAAAAATCCATTAAACGCTATATAAATGATGTTGACGATGTAGATCTTTTATACGAGAAATTTTGTATAAATAAAATAACTAAAATATTAAATGACCAGTATCATCCACTAAGACCATCAATTATTATGTCAGAAAGAAGTGGTCGCCCTTTCTCTATTTCAACGAAAACAGAGAGACACCGAAAATCTTTTCTGCCGTCCAGTATTAGGCTTTATAACAACAAGCAATAATCATTTTATATAATTATTTCTCATTTTTACTTTTTTTAAATATAAATATTAATTTATTAATTTATTTGTTTTGCAATCTTTTCAATTTTCAATTTATAGTGACAGTTTTAACTATTTTACAGTGTTGAAATTATTCATATTATAAAGCGCAGCTCTGGTTATAGAGCTGCTCCTTTTTTATATATATACATCCTATTTCCATTGTATTTTTATCTTATGTGTAAATTATAACACGTCTGTACAAAAATTTCCTTTTTGGGATGCAATAAAGTATTATTATTATTATTATTATTATTATTATTATTATTATTATTATATCATCTGGTGTTATTTACTTCGAACACACTGCCATAAACAGATAAAAATATCTATGTCATTTTATCAAAAACTATCTTAATTTAAATGTCGACAAATTATGATGAACTCATGGGCCATCGGTAATACCTTACCATTTAACTCTGCTGGACCTTTTTTTTTCAATTCTATGCACGGTTTACATTTCCTCCAGTTCTTTCTTACTTTTTCCGTTTCTCTCAAACGTTATCGCTTTCTTGCTCGACAGAAAGAGTAGGCATTATTGATATCATTTGGATTTGTCAGCGTAATAAATCTTATATTCGGAGGGGCGTAAATAAATAAATAAATAAATAAATGAGACTTTTTCTATAGCGCAATATCCACTCGGAGTCTCAAAGCTCTTTACAAGTAGTCCCAGGCCAACAGCAACACTTAACATGTAGGTCGAAACATTACGCCTGTTAGGCGATACTACATTTTTTTTTGACAGAACAGGACGGTGAGAGAATGTGAGTGAAGAGCCTTTTCCATGGACTCAACTATGCGCCGAGCGAGACTCGAACCCAGGACCTTCCGATCCGAAAGCGATTGCTATACCACTAGATCACATAGCCGCAATCTTGCAAGCTGAAAATAAATTGGTCTTGTTGTTGATGTTTCTGTGACTTAAAAAAAAAGGATTATTTGTTCTTTGGCAACCATTTAGATTGGGCGAAATCTGTCGAAATTATTCCGGCTTCTTCGGATCAATCTATGTAACTTCAATTCGCTGATATATAGAATCCAATTTTGGACCCAAGACCTTTTCATGCTACATAAAAATAATAATCTTCAACTCCAAGGGCTCGATTTCTCTAAAAGGTTTTTCTTTTATCTTCAAAAATGCATTCATTCCCAGGCCCGAAGAGATTGCAAGAGCTACAGTTGAGGCCTTGTACCGTACCGTGCCTGCTGCTGTGGGCGGCATTGTTTTCTTGTCTGGAGGACAGGGTGAAGAATCGGCTACCATTAACCTCAATGCAATCAATCAGGTAATTATTTAATGGTGGTCAGTTGTCATTATAATCACTATGTTTCTGAAACATTATAGCCACCATCTTCGACGGCACTGCCACCAACATTAACACACCGAACATCACCATCATTGTCAAAGTCAATAATAATTTAGTAAACAAATAAAGAACAAAAGATTTAAAATGAATTAAACCATTTGTCGATATTAAAGAAATGGGTTTTGATTCTAATAAAATCCTTTATTGTGGTCCTGGTTGCAGACATGTTTGGTTTAATGATATAGATGTCAAAATCTAGAGACACTTTCTAAACGATCCTTATGAGTTATATTAATTAAAAGCGGAAGAATCTATGATAAATGAAAAGGGTGGGGGTGGGGTGGGGGGGGGGATAATGACAAAACACCACCAAATAAAAAAGGCACAAAAAACCCAACAAAAATAAAACCAAAAAAAAATACAAAAACAAACAAACAAAAAACAAAACAAAAAAAAAACAACAACAAAAAACAAACAAACAAACAAACAAACAACCACAATAACAACCCCAGCACAGTATCCATTGTTGATCTCTGATTTGATAAGATTTCGGCGAAGCTAAGGATCAGGGCACCTTGATGAACGTATAAGTGGCTTACTGTGGCATTCAACTTCATAAACTTCACAGATCCCTCTACGACGGCCATGGCCTTTGACCTTCTCATTTGGAAGGGCCCTGCAAGCCAGCGTACTTCACGCTTGGAAAGGCAAGGACGAGAACATCGGAGCTTCCCAGGAGGAATTGCTAAAGAGGGCAAAGGTATCTCACAAACATTTCTATTCTTCCTAACACGGCAAAGCAGGATAATGTTTAAACTCTCTCAATCTCTCCATTACCGTTCATTATACAGATCCTGGTTGTTGTTGAGTAGATCTCAATGCAACTACCGCTGATTAATATAATTAAGACAATGATCTACCTAATAAAGCTCTCCTTCCAAGCAAGACCAGGTCTTTAAAAATTGACGCAACGCCCAGTCAAATTACGCCCTTTAACATTAAAAATCAATTGCTCGGCCAAAACTGGAACGCTATTGTTTGCCTATTTGTAAAATAACTGCAAATAACATAATATAGCTATTTGCAACCAGCAGTTAAGATATCAACAACAATAATAATATAATATATATCTTGTTAACCAACAATTAATTTAAATAATAAAAACCGCAACTAAATTCAAAACTTTTTTTTTCCGGATTTGACCCCTTTTTTAACATATGTTTTCAACTACCCCCCCCCCCACCCCCCAACTCTGTAATTCCCACAGGCAAACGGATTGGCGTCCAGGGGTATGTACCAAGGAGGAATGGCTGGAGCCGCTGCAGAGCAATCTCTTTTTGTAGCAGATCATGCTTACTGAGACAAACACCATCTAGGAATTTTGGATAATTCACATCACGGGCTCACTTTGATATTAGTAACAAATGGTTTGAGTACATTTACAGAAGAACGAATGACAACATTTGCCCATTAAATTATAAATCGTATATAACAACTATGAAATGACACCAGGCTCTCAATGGAATATTTCTCTCTTACTCTTATTGTCTAGAGGACAAAATGACAACTTTAAAACATTGGAAAAAAAGAATCAGAATCAGAAACGCAATCGATGACTTGGAGTAAAAGAATCAAGACAATGAGTCTTTGTGAATAATGTAATTTTAAAGATTTTAATTCATCTGGATATGTGGACAATATATCTTTTATATTTGATACTGTAATAAAAATAAGTGAACTCAAAATATAGCGTTCCCTAATAAATCTATAACATGTCAAAAGAAGGTACCCTTAAAGATAATATTACTATCTAAAAAACCATCATTCGCTACATCATTGATGATGTCTGGTCGAGATAAAAACATAACAAAACAAAACGAAATACCGACATCCATATCAATAATATGAGCTGCAGAAATCGTTTATAAATAGATGAGATCGCGAGCTCAATCTGCGTACTCAACAGGCTACTTTTTATCGCTAAAATGAATTGTCTGTTTATTAAAAAATGACATCAGGCGAAACAAAACCAAAAAGGGAAAATGATTCTGGCATGTCGTAAATAATGAGTATCAAAAGGAATACAGAGATTTTGAATAGTTTCTGATCTCAAGTTACTTCGGCGATAAGCCAATTCATTTTATCAATTACTATGGATTTTTTTTTTCAAGAATACCGTATCCATGCTTTTGCAATATGTGACCGACAGCGCAAATATGGTGACAGGTCGGATTGAACAAACATTAAAAAAAAAAAAAAATTACGCCCTTCCGCAACGGCACCATTAGATCCCATCACCTATGCATTCCATGAAGGAATATAGATAATCCATCAAAAAGGATTCCTGCTGTCAACAGGAATCACCCATGTTGTCCAAAGTGAACAGATTTGGGGTAAAAATTTTGCCGAGAAAAAACAATGAAATTGCCTGAAGCGGGGCTCTAACCCGGAACCCTCCAGACCACAATGCAATCCTTAACCACTCGGCTACTTCACGCCCCGGAATGAACTAAGTAAAGGTAATTGAGTATAAAGAAACATACTCAACATTGAGAAATTGAAGAATTTTACTGTTAGTGGAACTACATTCTTTATTCCATATTAAAGCTTTGAACCTAATTCAAATCATAGATCTATACTTTAAACAAAATTTATTAAACTAACTCGATCTCCGCGATCCACTGGCTTTTTGCTAATGGCGACAATCATCCCAAGAAAAATGTTTGCTGAACGCGGTTTTGCATTTTTGGGTCCAATATTATGGAATTTTTACCACCAAAATCTGGAATTTTGAAACCAATCTTTTTTATTCTGCTTATCGTGATTCTCTGTGGACTTTGAACTGTATGTGATTGACTATTATGATGAGTTTGTAGTCGAATGAAATTGTGTCATACCAGATAACGATCGTATAGCGCCTCGGAGCGCTATTTTTGGATACCAGCACTATGTCAAATAATAATGGTAATGGTAATAGTAATAAAATGCAATGTTTGGTGTTAGTGCCACCCCGACATAATACCAAATTGACGTGATTGGTCACATATGTACAGTGGACAGAAGAGACAAAAGTAGTTTTTTCTTCTTCCATTCTTATTGATACAGAAACCTGCATTAATAGCGTTATCCGTCACGGTATAGAAAAAGACTTCCTAATTGTGAGATGAACATTGCTCTATTCTGCACGGCAGTAGCAATAAATCACTTTCGGCAAAAACATGTAAAATTTCCAGTTTTACAGAATGTAACTTAATCTTTACAAGATTAAAAACAAATGAACAAAACAAAGAAGTTTATCGAACAGGACAAGCTGGTTAAAAGCACGACAATTATCAAAGCACATTGGATCGATCTTAATTCTTTTATCTGCACTCCCCAACGTTGCTAGGGACAAAAATACAATAAGATTCAACGCAAAGTGTATAACACAAAATGGACCTAAAATTGTTTAAATCTGTCAATAGATAAATGTTTCCTCATTTACTTTAATCATCATCGAGTCCAGTAATTGTTAATCTAATTCGTGTCATGACCCATAACTAAATGTTTGATTGGATTACATTAAAAAAAAACCCATTAAAGTTTAGTACAGAGTGATACTTCCGTTTTAAGGATTATCTGCAATTGGACTATTTAACACAAAACATCCAAAATAATCCCATTCCCAAATTCAATGTTTACTATTCAACTATCCAGGAAATATATGACGCCCAACACGTTGTGGTAAAAGATATACGGCAAATGTTAATAGTGCTCCATCCATAGTAGGTCCGTATTACGTAAAGTGACAGTGGACTCTTGGACAGTCAATGTACGTACCTAGCATTCCGACTAGAACTCTTTTTGGTACTACACAACCATAGACAGTATTAGATCAGATTTGTCATATGTAGAACAATCTCATTTTGGTAAAACGTGATGAATTAGGTCTTAAAATACTATACGAAGTAAACTTCTTTTAAAGCACTGAAAGAGCACAGCTAAAATATTTAAAACTCTAAGATTTTCACAAAAAAAATTGGCGAAAAAAGTTATTGGAGTCTTGGTTGGTTTTATGAAAAGAGACAGGTTTTTATGTCGAAGATTGCATGAAAGAACAACAAATTACATACGGAAAGGGCGAACACTAGAATAAGGTCTTAGACTTGTGAGGTTTGGAGCACATCGCCTTGAGCAAAGACTAAGTTGAACAGACAGTCAGTGATCAATAAAATTGGGCTTCCCCCATCTAAATCCTATAATATGAGACGAGACCAATCGATCAACAAATCAGTTGTTTAACCAGTTAACTGCCGTACTCTGGAAAGACACGTATTTATAAATTTAGTCAGAAAAATCGTCTTTCAAATATCGATCGATTGACTCTCATTTTGGCAATAACTTTCAAACCTGGGATTTCGCAAAGTGTTCAGGGAATATGAGGTTCGAGATTTTTAACCAAGATGAGGATCCTTTAAATCGATCGATATTTGAAGGACGAATTTTCTAGCCAAATTTTTAAATATGTGTTTTATCAAAGTACGGCAGTTAACTGGTTAAACGGAGAGAAATAAATAATTCTGCACAATACTAGTACTGAACACGAGTCTGAAACAGAGACTATTGGAAAGAGAATATCACAACACAGAAATGTCGCTTCTCTAATTTGTTTATCAGTTTTAATAAAACATCGAAACAACGGCATAATTTATGATTAAGGAATGGAAGGAGATACAGTTGGTCGTTTGCAAAGTAATGGTGACGTGATTACTATCGGATTTACTGGTTTCTTTTGGAACTGGATGTTAGAAAGGAAGCTATTATATTATAAAAAGTCAAAGATACGGATACTCTTGCACTCGTCACATTTAAAATGATACACTTAATTAACATTTTCACATCCAGATTTGTTTCATAAAGAACAAACTTTTAAAGAAAAAAATATGTTTTATATATATAATAATTTGATAATGTTTTGTAAAGCTTGTTTTGTCACACAAAATTATACATTGTTTGTTCTTGTGTGTTTCAGTACAAATCCTGAAAATAGCGGTTAGGAGAGAATTGGATTTTTATCGCAAGGTCCCAGGTTTGAGAGGTTTTGCCAAGATGAGGGTCAGTCAAATCAATCGATATTTGAAGGACGCGTTTTCTGGTCACATTTTGAAATACTTGTCTTTCGAGTTAACAGTTAACTTGTTAAAGAAAAAGAAAATAAAAAACCAACATTATTAATAAGAGAGATAATATACTTTTCATAATCATTCGATTTCTCCACTATTTATTTTGGATCGTCCCCAATCGTTTTCTTGACCACATTATTGTAGTCTGTATTTTCCTCTTGTCAATATTTGCTCTGTTATTCTCTATTGTTCTATCTGCAATTTCATCTACGTGCCCTGACGAATATTCACAGCTCCCATTACTGCCGTCCTTTGAAAAAAACACCTTTTAAAATTTTGGTCAGAAAGTTCGTTTTTCAAATGTCGATCCATAAAAATGATCCTCATCTTGCCCAGGACTCTCAAACCTGGGACT
>NC_088360.1:45197105-45237105 GCF_034508935.2 Berghia stephanieae
GTATCCATCAGATAAGAGCCGTCAAAGCTATCAAATCAATAAACTGGTTAAAAGGAGGACATTTGGAAGGAGAAAGAATTGTGATAAAATGGATATCGCGTTTGAATAAAGGACTGGTCGTTGTAAGTGGATCATTGTCCCTTTCTGGGCGAGGCTCGATCTTGATCCAACTTGCAGCCTTTACAATCTAGTGCCTCTCATCTCGGTCATTGGCCTTCTCTGCCAGCTCGTATGACATCCTATAAGTAAATAAATAAAATTCCCTTTATCATCCCTAAGGGGAAATATTTCATTAGGGTTTAATAATTCCAAGGGAAAACAGGAATAACTCAAGCGTCATCAGAAGTGTAGGACAGCAAAGAGCTAGGGCGAGGTGACTTACTCAGAGCAGGTAGAATCGAACTCATCACCTTCGGGGTAGGAAGCAAAGACAATCCCGCTGTGTGTCACTTTGCGACGCCCCTCCTCTCCCGGTAGTTAAAACTTGACAACGGGTTTAATTATGATTAGTGAGAAATCTGAGGACGCAGTAAAAGGGTTAAAAGGATGTCTAGACGGCTGGATGCAAACATGACCGTAAGGATGATTGGATAGGAGGAGGATAGACAGATGAAGAGAGGAATAGACCAAGCTAGTCATCCGGACATCCATCAATTTGGATTATCCAATGGCCGTGTGTATGTACGTCATTGCCATGTATGTACCGGGGGGTTAAGGAAATGGCTGATGATTGGATGAGTTGATATGAATTAATGAGCTGTGCAAATGAGAGAGAGAGAGAGAGAGAGAGAGAGTGAGAGAGATAGAGAGAGAGAGAGAGAGAGAGACTGAGAATGGGTGTGTATGTGTGTGTATGTGTGTGGATGTGTGTGGATGTGTGTGAGAGAGAGCTAATTATATATATATATATATATATAGTTAGATAGATATATACACACACACACACACACACACAGAGAGAGAGAGAGAGAGAGAGAGAGAGAGAGAGAGAGAGAGAGAGAGAGAGAGAGAATGGAATGATGAATGTTTATGCTGATTGACTGATTGTTCTATAAGTAAATGCACAGACTGCATGCGTGTGTAAAATGATGAAGGAGAAAACAGTATAAGTAACAGTGAGAATCGGAGCATTGCTGGATGTGCAATTTTCTTGTGTCATCCAGCAATGCCATTTTTTTGATGTGATATAAATAATGAAGGTGACGATGGTTATGATAATCATAATGATGGTGATAAAAGGATGATGATGTTGATGATGATAAAGATAACGATGACGATAATGATAATGATGATGATGGTGATAAAAGGATGATTCGATTGATAGTAAATATGATAATACGAGTAGTTATTGGGTAGATAAATAATTAAAATATCTAGTAAAAATGATAATGATGGCGTTAACAATGGTAATGATAATGAACATGATAATAATTTTAATAATAATAATTTTAATAATAATAATAATAATAATAATATTAATAATGATAATGATTATAAAAATGATAACTATAATAACAGTAATAATGATGATGATGATAATAATAATAATAATAATAATAATGATAATAATAATAATAATAATAATAATAATAATAATAATAATAATAATAATAATAATAATAATAATAATAATATAATAATAATAAATAATAATAATAATAATAATAATAATAATATTATTATAATAATAATAATAATAATAATAATAATAATAATAATAATAATAATAATAATAATAATAATAATAATAATAATAATAGTAATAATAATGATAATAATAATAATAGTGATGATGATGATGATAATACGCGAGTCAAAAAGTAATGGGACATATCTCCTACTCAGTTCATTTCTTTTTTATGTGACGTCATATTTGGCTCAATTAAACTTACACTTTAAACCAAAAGTTGAAAATTTTAATAACTTTGAATTTTGACACAGTTATAGCTGTTCAAAATGGTTGCCCTCATGGATGTCCGTCAGCGACAGAGAGTTGTCTTTGAATTTCCTGTTTTCGAAGAAGAATCACCAAGTACAATTTTTAAACACCTGTGAAAAGTTGATAAAACTCGGGTATTGGGTAGATGCATTGTTTTTAGGTGGATTGAACGTGTATCTCATAATCTATAAGAAAATGAGATGCAATCCAACACATACTCTGGAAAAACATTTATCTTAAAATTTGGCCAGAAAACTCGTCCTTCATCTTGGTAAACAGCTCTCAAACCTGGGACTTCGCCAAGTCCTAGGTTTGAGAGGTTTTTTTCCAAGATGAGGGTCATTTAAATCGATCGATATTTGAAGGACGAGTTATCAGGCCAAATTCTAAAATATGGACTTTTCCTAGTACGGCTGTAATCTGACACCTTCTCAAGCATGTCATGTCTTTATCTGACAAATCTCGTGATGATCGTCGCCCAACTAATGCCAACTCATTGAATCAAATAAAGACAGAGAATTGATCTTACAGAAGAACACCTCTTGATGAGATAGCAGGAGACCTTGAAATCAGTAATGGAAGTGGCCATCAACTCGTCAAATCCTTGGGATTCTTAAAGGCCTGCGGGAAAAGAGCGGAAAGGGTGAGTTGCTATTCCGAGCTTCTCCGACTAAGTGGGAGAAATGATCGTTTTCTCAGTAGAATAATCACTGGAAGTAAAACCTGGGTCCAGCAGATGAACCTGAGTTGAAGAGACAATCAATGCAATGGCGATATCCCTTTTCCTCAAAGACCAAAAACTTCAAAATTGAGAAATCAGATAGGAAACTTATGGCAACATTGTTTTGGGGCATTAGAGGTGTAATCCTAGTAGATCACCTCCCTTAGGGAGCCACCGTCAAATCCGAATGGTACATAAGACTGAATCAACTGAAAGCAAGAATTCGTCGAGATAGACCGTATTTGGAGATGGAACGAGTACTGTTTCTTCATGAAAACCCTCGTGCACAATCAAGTACCAGGATAAGAGAGGTAATGGCATCATTTGGATGGACAACGTTGTCTCACACTCCCTATTCACCCGACTTGGCACCTTCAGACTTTTTTGTCGACTGAAGGAGGTAATGAGGGGGCATCGCTTTAAAGATGATGAAGAAGCCAAGGCAGTAGTGAAAATTGGCTCAAAGTTCAGGCAACTCAGTTCTACGAGGACGGGATTCATGCCCTTACAAAAAGGTAAACTGTGGCTATCGAGAGAGGCCGAGACTGTAATGCTGAGAAGTGGCATTCTATTCGTCCAATGTCAAGCTTTAATTTGACGTATGCTGCGTGGTATTGATTCAATATGTTTTAAAGTAATAAGCAGAGTCTCCCATTAATTTTTGACCCAGTCTCGTAATAATAATAATAATAATAATAATAATAATAATAATAATAATAATAATAATAATAATAATAATAATAATAATAATAATAATGATGATAGTAATCATGATGATGATGATGATGATGATGATGATGCTGTTGATGCTGCTATTGATGATGATGATGATGCTAATGATGATCATGATTATGATGATGAGGATGATAATGTTATTATGTATTCCGACGACGACGTAGATGATGATGATGATGATGATGATGATGATGATGATGATGGTGTAGGTGATGGTGATGATGACGATGAAGATTGTGACGACGGTGATGATAGTGACGCTAATTCCGGAATTATTTCTTGCGTTTGTCGACGTTTGACTATAATTCTATTAATAGGCGATGTGTTTATTGTTTGTCACACTCACTCATGGGATTGGTGAGTCCAATGAGTATTCAACCACAACCATACCAATGTCAATGAACCTTTCCACAGGAATTCAAACATACAGTGAAATGTGACCGTTCCTCTCAAACCGGTAAACCAGACGTGCGCTTACTTGCAGGTCTGATCACCCAAATTTATGGGCCCATAGTTGTAATTGAAATACTCTCAAACCAAGGTAAAATAGAGTCCATCAAAATAAAATTCCCTTTATTCATTCCATAGGGGAAATTTGTCTCTTGGATCTATTCCAAGGGAAGACTGGAATGACACAGGCGTCAGCCGCAGCGCAGCGCCGCAAACTGAGGTAGGGTGACTTTCTCAAGGTCACACAGCGAAACGGGTGTTCGAATTCGGCACCTTTTAGGATCAAAGACCGTACTGCTGATCCACGCTGACAGTGTTAAATCAAGACCATAGTTCAGTTCGGGTATCAGGCCTGAGACTATTTGAACATAGGATATACCTGATATGCGTGTACTTTAATTTTCAATTTAATCAATGAGTCGGGAATTAAAAATAATAATAATAATAATAATAAATGGCATTTATATAGCGCTTTACCCCGTTGTCACAGGTTCTAAGCGCTTTACATTGATATAAAACAAAACATATTACAGTGAGACAAGTGTGAAGGAAACGTGATACGAATTCAATTTAACAACAACAAAATATGAAAATAATATTGCAACATTATGACGTAAAAAGATAAAACTTTAAGCGAGATTTGAACGTTGTCAACGAATCCGAGCATCTCACGTGTGATGGGAGAGAGTTCCAAAAATGGAGGGCCGAAAATTGAAAAGACTGTTCACCTATTTTACGCAATGGCTTAGGTTTGACAAGGATTGATTGGTCATTGCTTGACCTCAAGTTTCTATTGGGGACATATATGTTTAGAAGGTCTTTAATATAGGAGGGACTGTTCGTGCTCAGGGATTTGTAGACAACAGTACAAATCTTATAGGCAACTCTTTTTTCCACAGGAAGCCAATGTAACTCACGGAGAAGAAGAGTTGCTGACGGGTATTTTTTGTTATTGCGTACAATGAGCCTGGCTGCGTTATTTTGAGCAACCTGAAGTTTGCTAATTTTGTCTTTAGCTAAATTCGCCCAAAGGGAGTTAAATAGTCCAATTTAGATAAAACCAGGGAATTAATTAAAAGTTCTGTTATATGCTTCGGTATTAAATTACGAATTTTGCTTATTTTTTTCATTTCTATGTACATAGATTGTATGACGTTATTCACATGGCTTGTCATGGAAAGATCTTTATCAATGATGACGTCAAGGTTTTTTGATTTATTTGAAAATTCTATTGTGCTATTTCCGAGAGTAATAGGTGATTTATTTGCCTGTTTAAGGATACTCGGCCTTCCACACATTAAAATCTCAGTTTTACTATCATTTAATTTTAACTTATTGTGGTACATCCAAGATTTAATCTCATTAAAACAGCTCGTAATTCGTTGTATTAAGAACTGTAAATTACTAAGAGGTGCTGAATCATATATTTGCGTATCATCTGCATAAAAATGATAACTCAGATTGAATCTGGATATCACACTAGAAAGGGGCTGCATATATACAGTAAAAAGGACAGGGCCAAGAACAGAGCCTTGTGGCACTCCAAAATTTAGTAAAACTTGTTCTGACTGAACACCATTCACCACGACAGTCTGCCATCGATCCTGTAAATATGATGTAAACCATTTAAGGGCAATTCCTTTCATGCCGAACGTATTTTCTAGTCTTCTTAACAAAATGTCATGGTCAATGGTGTCAAAGGCAGCTGAAAGATCTAAAAGGCATAATACATTGATATTGTTAGCATCAGCATTACATAACAAGGCATTAAAGATTTTAAGAAGCGCCGTTTCAGTACTGTGTTGATGTTTGTAGGCTGACTGAAAGGGTTGTTCCAAACTGTTGTTCTTAAGATGAGATGTTAATTGTGTAAGAACTACCTTCTCCAAAAGTTTTGACAAAAAAGGTAAATTTGATACAGGACGATAATTGTTTAATATATTGTGGTCCAGTGATGGTTTCTTCAGAAGTGGTTTGACGAGGGCACTTTTAAAGCACGATGGAACTTCGCCAGCCAGTATGGATGTATTTATGATTGATGTAATGGATGGTAATAATGTATCGATGGAGCTGGCCAAAAGCTGTGCTGGTAGGGGATCACGGTCGCAGGATTTAATGGGGGCTTTTTTTATCAACTCGTTTATGAAACTAGGTGAAACTGGTTGGAAATTGTACAGAATGTATTTGTATCTATAAATGGTTTATACCGATCTAGTTCTGAACGAATGTTATGGATTTTGTCTTTAAACAAGTTGACAAATGTGTTTGGCAAGTCTCTTTGATTGGTTGTAGATGGTAATGAAGTGCATCTTTCACGTCCAAGTAGATCATTGCAGATGTTAAATAATTGTTTACAAGATTTAGAAGTTTCGAATTTTGAAAGAAAATACGTGGTCTTTGCCTTTTTTTATTGTTGTCTTCCAGGCACGAAATGCGTTCTTGAATATTTCACGATGAATCGTAAGGCCTGATGTTTTCAACAGTCTTTCTGCTCTCCGACACTTCGTTTTAGCTTCTTTAACGTCCGACGTATACCACGGAGCATACTTGCGGTTGGTGACGGTCCTTGTTTGGAATGGCGCATGTTTGTCAAGCGTTTCGATGAGACAACTATTCCACTGGTCTGGAGAAATAATGGATTTTTTTAGTAAGTTTTGTTTCTAAATCGCCTCTGAAATTGTCCAAATTAATGCCTTTAATGTTTCTGGTTGATGTGGTGGAGGTTTCTTGGCATGGTTTTGAAACGTCAAGATTGAAAGAAATGAGGGAGTGGTCCGAAAAGGGAAGATAATCGACGGTGGCGTTGGTTTTTTGGAACTCTGAATTTTCTACAATTACCCAATCTAAAATATGACCAGCAGAGTGGGTTGGCGTTGTTACGATTGGCACATGTTGTTCTCCGATAGTGACTCGTGCAATTTAGCGGTGTCTGTGACGTTGTCGAAGTGAAAATTAAAGTCGCCGAGTATAATTGAATGGCCAGGACGCGTGTGTTGCAAAGTTAGCATCTCGTTGATTTCCTTCCTAACATCAGGTAATTTTATTTTGTTTTTCTTGTTTGCTGGCGGTCGATAGATGCAGTTGAAGTTGTATCTTGTATTCTGGAGGGATAATCTAAGATCAATGGCCTCCATTGTTTAGCAGCGCATTTCGAGGATTTCCACATGTTTTGATAATTTTGTTTTATAAAATACGCCAATGCCACCCCCTCGCTGATCTTTCCTTGGATACGATCTAAATTGGTACCCTGTGGGTGTCATAGCTATTTCAACTGGGTCGTCTCCAGACTGTGAGAGCCATGTCTCTACAATAAATAGTATGTCGAAGTTCTTCTCCGTTAATAAATCGTTTAATTCTTCGGCAGGACTGTGCATTGAGAAGACCAATAACAATGTTATTGTTGTCGTTTGTGAAACTGTTTGTGGTCCGTACAGTTACAAGTGTTGGTGGTGGACGGGGTTTGTGTGGGGGCGGGGTGGACGACGAGTTGTTACCATTGAGATGTTATGTTGTTTCCGTTTGCCTCCCCGAGGCCTGTTCGTATTAATATTATTGTAAAAAATCGAATCACTTGAGTTAAAAATCACAGCTGGAATGTGACGTTGTTTACGTTTACCGCCTCGAGGCCTGTTGTAAAAATCAGATGTTGAATAAAAGTCACAATTATTAAAATAATGATGGTGGTAAATCACGGCTAAAAATAAGGTGAACAATGTTCGTAAGAAAGCGGCGGCCATTAAGTGACTGTGTAAAAATCTTTTAAAACTTACAGTTTCCATGATAAAATACAGAATTATACAGTAGTCCTTTCTTAAAAATTGATAAAAACTATACAATAAGAAACAGTATGTTTTAACGAGTACAACGACGTAAAAATGTCCAGGTATCAATATGTAGAAATCACAAAATAATTAAAATACACCAGAGCACACAACGACACGTCTTGCCTGTTAGGCGTGTTTACAATAAAAATAGAAATATAATAAACTAAAATCCCCTTTATATATCCCATAGGGGAAATTTGTTCTAGGGTCTATTCCAAGGGAATGGAGTAACCCACGCGTCATCCGCAGCGCAACACCGCAAACTGAGCTAGGGCGAGGTGACTTGCTCAAGGCCACACAACGTAGTGGGTATTCGAATTCGGTACCTTTCGGGTACGAAGCAAATACCGTACCGCTGACCCATAAATTAATGTTTATATATATATATGATTCAGTATTAATTTAAGACGTTAACAAACTTTGGAGAGTCCCATTAGCTCAGTTGGTATAGCCCTCGCTTCACTAGCAAAGGGACCGAGATCGATCGCGGTTGAAGTCGGAATTTTTTTCAATCTCCCCTGTCCACCCAGTAGTGATTGGGTAGCTGCGTCTGTAAGATATGACGGAAAGTACTTTGCGATAAACCAGCGTCCATGTTAAAGGGTAACTAACAATATTTTCCTTTGGTTAGACAATATTTCACTACACCAATGAGCCCATAACACTTTGGGTTATCAGACATGCATCTTAGTACACGGCGGTTTTGAACGTGTTTCCATTACAACAATGAGATTAAACATTTTAGGTTATCACACATGCAAACAAGTACACGTGAGGTGAGTCGAATACATCTAGTTTACAAATGTTGGTCCAGAAACTAAGGATAATGTTTACATTACGCATAATAAAATATGTCCTTCAATGTTACTCTTTTACCGATAAAAAGAAATTTTATGTGATTTGACTCAACTTTTTATTCCCCCTTCCCATCCGTTAGCATACCCGGGTTCCATCTCTTTCCAGAGGTCGGATGTCATGGTTATCCGTCAATCACGGCTCAATGCAGCCTCGTTACAGTCTGCCATGCGCCGTCCTGTAGCTTCCTTGATGCCATCTGTCCAGGATTTCCTTTGTCTTCCTCTGCCTCTCTTTCCTTCAATTCTTCCCTCCATTATCCTTTTTTCGAGACTATCATGTCTTCGCATATGTCCAAAATATGACAGCTTTTTGTGCTTCACAGTCAAAAGAAGTTCTTTTTGTTTTTGGCCCATTAGGTCGAGGACTTCGATGTTTGTTTTTCTTGCTGTCCAAGGTATTTTCAGTATTCTCCTGTACGTCCACATCTCAAAAGCTTCAATACGTTGTTCTGTCTGTGCGGTTAGTGTCCACGTTTCACAACCATAAAAGAAAATGGACCACACATAGCATTTGGTGCATCTCATTCGTGTTCTGATGGAGATATTTGTGTTGTTGAGGATTGCCTTTAGTTTCATGAACGCATTTTTGGCCAGCATTATTCGTCTCCTGATCTCTTTGTCAGACTTTGCATCGGATGTTACCAACTGCCCCAAGTACGTGAACTCCTTTACTTGTTCCACTGGACACTCTTCTATTTCTATATCTATGTCTATGGCTCTTTCTTTTTTGTTATCACCATTGTTTTTGTCTTCTTCGCATTCATGAACAGCCCCTTTTCTTTACTCTCTTCGTTCACTTTTGAAATTAGCTTCTGTAGGTCTTCCTTACTTTCCGCCAACAGGACAGTATCGTCAGCGTAACGTAAATTGTTGATGTTGTGGCCACCAACCTTCAACCCTTGTGCTGTTTCTACTTGCCGAAATATAGACTCTGTGTATAAATTAAACAAGCAAGGAGACATAACACATCCCTGGCGCACTCCTTTCTTGATTTCAATTGCATCTGTTGTATCTGCCTGCACTTTTATCTGAGCCTTTTGCTGCCAGTACAGATTAGCGATTAGAGCCACATCATTCTCTTCCACACCTATTGCCACAAGGTCCTGGATAAGTTTCTGATGACTAACAGAATCAAATGCCTTTGAGTAGTCGATAAAACAGGCATATATGTCTTTTTGGACCTCTAAGTATTTTTCTGACAGGATTTTTAAGTCGAAAATTGCCTCCCTGGTGCCACTGTTCTTTTTGAATCCAGTTTGCTGTTCTGAAATCTCACGATCTACTTTTGACGAGATTCTTTTCAGGATTATTGTCAGGAGGAGTTTCAGTAGATGGCACATAAGACTGATTGTTCTGTAGTCCGAACACTCAATTGCACCCGCTTTCTTGGTAGCAGTATGAAGATAGAAGTGCGAAGGTCTTCTGGGATGTGCGTTGACTCGTATATTTCATTCATAAGGTCCGTTATCACATCAACACCAAATTCACCCAGTGCTTGCAGCATTTCTGTTGACACCCCATCTATTCCATTTGCCTTCCCTGTTTTCATGCAGTATAGGGCTTTCTCTACTTCTGATCTTAGGATTGTGGGTCCCCGTAGAAAGGACTGTATATGGTTGTCACCTCTGTCCGCATTGAATAGCTCCTCCACGTATTCTTTCCATCTATTGGCGATTTCTTCCACCTCAAAGAGGAGTCTACCTGATTTATCTTTGATGCAACCGCCAGATTGAGCGTTTTTATATGTGAATTTCTTGATTTCAGCAAACATTGGTCCAGGGTTTCTCTCATGTGATAGCTTCTCAATACGGTGGCACTTTTCATCAAGCCAGTCTTCTTTAGCCTGGATACACTTTTTCTTTACTGATTTGTCCAGCTCATTGTACCTAGGGGTGCCCTTTGAATGTTTCCGTTCTCTCATAAGATTCAAAATCTCATTCGTCATCCATTCTTTCTTTGCCTCTTTAGATTTTTTGTTTAGCATTTTCTCGTTTGTAGTTGTTATTGCACCTTTAAGAGAGGACCATTGTTTATCAATTCTACTCTTATACGTTTCTTCTGTTTCTTTATTTGTGTCTTCTTGTTCTTCCATAAGACAAAAATACGTATTTTCTACTTCTACAGCATATTTCGCTCTTAGCTCCTCGTTTCTAAGTTCAGCTAGGTCGTACTTTATGTGTACGTCCCTTTTCTGTTTGGGAATTTTTAATTTAACTTTTATTTTCACCATGATGGGAACATGGTCCGATCCAATGTCAGCACCCGGGAAAGTTTTACATTGGGTCACACAGTTTTTGAATCTGGTTTTGATGAGAAAATAATCTATTTGGTTTCTGTATATATCTCCTGGGCTCTTCCAAGTGTATAGGCGCCTCTTTGGTTGTTTGAATATGGTGTTTATTATGGTCATGTCGTGGGACTCGCAAAATTGGACCAGACGTTCACCCCTCTCGTTGGACTCTCCTAGACCACAACTTCCCATGCATGGTGAGATTGCTGCGTTTCCAACTTTCGCATTGAAATCCCCCATTACGACAACAATGTCACTTGATTTTATGCATTTGAGGGCCTTGTTTACATTTTCATAATGTGCCTCGACCTCCTCATCTGGGTGATCACTCGTTGGTGCATAAATTTGTAGGAGCACTAAATCAAAAGGTTTAGCTTGGATTTTGCACATTAGGATACGGTCATTCACGGGCCAATACCCAGTTACTGATTTAGCAATTTTGTTTTTCATCAGGATGCCAACGCCTCTGTTGTGCTGAGTATTTCCGGAGTAAATAAAAGTGTGGCTGTCTCTTTTTATTATTCCATTGTCTTTCCATCTTGTCTCTGAGACACCAAGGATATCCATATTCATCGCCTCTGCCTCCATAATTAGATTATGGAGCTTTCCTGCTTGAGCAAGTGTTCTCACATTCCACGTGCCAATTTTTAAAGGAACATTTCTTGTCTTCAAGGTAGGTAGATCAGTCTCTGGCTTTCCCGAGGGCTTTCCACCAGAAACGTCATGAGATGCCATCTTTTGGACATTACTTAATTCCTCTTCCCTGTACATATTTACAGCTTGATACTTAGTTGCAGGGGGCCCAACGTCACAAGCATCTCTAACACTATATCTCTGACTAGCCATGACTAACTATGAATGATACGTGGTAAGGTTTCCCCCTTTTCCACGGTGGTAGCCGCTATCTAATTTTGTCTCAGACGCGCCTCTTTGTCTACCACAGACTTGCTGTCTACGCCTACTTTTACCTAACCATATCCAGACTTTGTGCACTAAAAGGTGAGACATTACCTATTCTACCCTACTACGCGAGTCACTCAATGTCGTTTCGCAGGTCAGTCGAGACCCGGTCCCGGGTGTGTGGCCGCTGCGTGCACTACAGCTTCTAGGAGCCAGACATGAGCTAGATATGCAGGTGTGGACCAGTGGATCCTGACCATCCGAAGATGCGACTGTCTCTCACCGAAAGGTACTACCACTCCCTCCATACCCTCCATCCGTTAGCAGCCCTCCACAAATCTGCCTTCCTCTGGAAAACCCATATTTTAAAATTTGGCCAGAAAACTAGTCCTTCACATATCGATCGATTTAGATGACCCTCATCTTGGCTAAAAACTCTCAAACTTAGAAAGAAGTCCCAGGTTTGAGAGTTATTTGCCAAGATGAGGGTCATTTAAATAGATCGATATTTGAAGACGAGTTTTCTGGCCAAATTTTAAAATATGGGTTTTTCCAGAGGAAATGGCGGGATCGATGGCATTCTCATGAAAATAAAAGATAGAACAACACAACAATTTAATGTGCATATTAACTTCGAGTGCATATCTACTTGTATTAAAATCTGAAAAGGTGTGTATACCACCTTTTCATTATGTCCTGTTAAAAAAATACATACGAGTACAGTTTTCATTTTAAAAAAAATTCTATTATCTCAATATCACCTTAGTATCACCTTTTATGTGGCTATGCAGTCTTGTGGTATGACCCTAGCTTTCGGATCGGGAGGTCCTGGCTTCGAGTCTCGCTCGGCGCATAGTTGAGTCCTTGGAAAAGGCTCTTTACTCACATTCTCTCACCGTACTCAGGTGTAAAATGAGTACCTGGCCGTTAACAACGTTGTCTCTGTCAGAAAAAAAAATGTGGTGTCGCCTAACAGGTGTCATGCCTCGTTCTACATGTTATGTGTTGCTGTTGGTCAGGGACCCCGTACAAAGCGCTTTGAGCACATTTAGTGGATATTGCGCTATATAAATGTTCAAGTTTGTTTGTTTGTTTGTTTAATATATCCTATTTTATCGTATTTAGCTTCTAGACTGTAAATAATATTCTTTTACAGCAACAAAGTCCTTAACTCTCTCCCTACCATCTATTTTTAGAATTTTACCCGAAACTTCATACTCACCCAAAACAAAAATAGATTTTTCAAACAGTATAGTAACGAGTATATGCTATATCTTGTTCAGAAAAGTGAGTTCTGCAACACGGTGTCGAGTTTTTGTCGCAATAACTATAACAAAACGAAATCAGAATAAGAAAATTGTTGGTTACATCGTAACGAATGTGACGATTTTCTATGGGTGGTAAGGAGAGGGTTAAATATACATTGCAAATAGGTCTATAAAACACAAAATAGTCGTGAACACGAATCATTTGTAAGCCTCTAGCAAGATGATGGTCATTTTCAGAGTGCTTCCCACCATACTTATTAATTCTAATGAATGTGGTATGTGGAAATTGAATGCACCATGGATAGAATTCGACTTGTTTGTGTGTCAATCCATAGCTCTAGCAACTGATAGGGCTGGGCATTTATTTATTATTCTATAAAGATTTGAACAAGTGTGTATGAAAGGTGTCAGACAAATCAAGAAAGAACAATACAAGAAAATAAAACCTCCCAAAAAATCAGTTCACCTCGAATGGGGATCGAACCTCAGATTTTCTTATTAAGGGTCAGACGTGCTACCATTACACGGGCTCCCGATAGTTGGGACAATTTTAATACCTATATTCTTCACAAGGGTATGCGTTTTACGCTGTGAACCCTCGCTTGCATTAAACAACACATGCATTGAACAAGAGGGGACGAGGACGAAGACATTTGAGGTGCTCCAATTTACTTTTTTGAAAATATCAAAATCAGAAATTAAGGTCTCAAAGCAAGAAAAAAATATACAAGAAAAAAAAACATCTCAAAAAATCAGTCGACCAAGACTGGGGATTGAACCTCAGACCTTCTGATTACCGGTCAGACGTGCTACCATTACACCACAGAGGTTCCCGATAGTTGATTTTTTATTTATTCAATAATTATTTCCCTTTTTAACGGATGTGTATATATCATTTGATGTTTATAGTGAAGATCCCACAATATTTGCGGAGAATAAAGGCTGCTACGAGCAAGCACTTATTCATTTTAATTATTATATCACTGTGGTGTGGAAATTAACATAGATCGAGACGAATCTTTTGAGCCACCAACGATCAACATCGGTCTGGAAGGGCGGCCAGATAGTGATTCCCAAGGCCAAGGTCAAATTGAGGACCAATCATTCTGCCCAAGCAGAATCATTAGAGTCAACGGGTGATTAAATTACCCTAAATCTAAAAAATAAAAATAAATAAAAGGTTTGGGAGTATACCAATCTGTAAAATTTAATTTTATAATTTTTAGATTTCCCAGTAATTCTGTGTTTGTTGACAACAGTTTAACAAAGGCTGTACCGAATAACGTTAACCCCAAGTCCTATTTTTTAAAAAAGGATAGATGATAATGAATTCATATTCAGAGAAAAAAACCCGAAAGCATTTATAAAGAGCAGTAATCAATGAATGTACTCAAAACGCTTTCCAATGTATCTCAAGCAAACAGCAACACTAAACTTAAACATGTCTTGGAATTACAAAATTTTCGACAGAGACAGCTCTAACATATTACAGGCCAGGTAGTCATTTTACACGAGAGAACAGTAAGAGAATGTGAGTAAAGAGTTCTTTTCCAGGAATCAAATTTTAGCCGACAAAAGGGGACTTGAACCTAGGACTTACAGGTCAGAAGGGAGAACAATACCACAAACTCATAAAGATGCACAATATGTGATTACAATTAATATAGAGCCATTATTAGATCAATTGGTAATTACAACCTTGACACAGAAAATATTGATTTCAACAAACAAAGATTTTAGAATTATCCAAAAACTCTTCCCCATTCGTCTTTATGCTATTTCTCTTCTTTGAAAAAAAAGAAACGATATTTTCAATTAGCTCAATCAATTGTAATCCAGTGGCCACCCAGCTCTATAATAAATTTCAATTCTCAGATTGAAAATCCGACAAAGGCTGAGATCAATGCACGTTGCATGACAAAATCTCTTCCTTCTTTCTTTCGTTATTGTAAAACCTTCGCATTGAATTTTTTTTTTTTTTGGGAAATGGAGAAGAAAAGATTGCTTAAGCGTGATTAATGCTTGAGGGTGACGTGAAGATTTATTGTAAAGAAGGGCATTGTACAGTAGGAGCTCTCCAATTAAGAAGGGAAAATTATATTGAAGAGAACTGTAGAAAGCGATGGGAAATTGTTTGAGGCTTGAAACAATGAAACAACAAACAGGTGGGGGAAAAGCTTAAAATGTCAATACATAGCTTATGCCCATTTCGTGCAGTACACTTTGTCAGCAAAGTAACCTTTAAAGAAACCTATTAATAAAAAAAATAGGGTTGGGTTCAAGATCGTCAAGTACAGTCCATGTTAAATGTTTGCCACCGAGCACGGGATTACTGGAAAACTAAATGGAAAACTCGAAATTCCAACTATAACAAGAAACCCAGCATTTAATTTTGAAATCCCCCTCTCAAGAACAAACCATCATCTTTACTCTTTCTTCCCCTCCACCATCCAACTTTGAAACTCCCTACCAACCACTTGTAAACAAGCCTTTTCGACTGATGACTTCAAAAAATCGCTCCCTGCTTCCCTCTAAAAACCCCTGTTACTGAAAAGACGGCCATACAATCTTCAGCCTGAAGTTTTGGCCTGAATGGAAGAAGAATAAGAAATCTACTGTTTCTACATACTGAGATACGAGTAATTGTAACTTGCACTCCTTTCTTTAAATTAAGGGTGGGTAATTCTCTCACCCTTTGACACAGATGATTATATATAAAATCTGCTAGGGCATAATGATCGGTCATTTCATGTTGGAAATCTCCATCTAACAGCCCTGTTACATGATTCATAATATGAGCGTACCTACACACTCTTTGGTTTTTTGAAGATTGATGGTGCAATCGATTCGTCTCGACCATGCTTTTTTTCCACAACACAGTAGTATACTGAATTATATATATATATATATATATATATATATATATATATATATATATATATATATATATATATATATATATATATATATATATATATATATATATATATATATATATATATATATATAAGCAACAACATACAACAACAAACCAAACTCATGTAACACACAGTCCTGACGATGGCTGAAAAGGCCTGAAACATCGATATAGACTGACTCCAACATTGTGGTAAATATTAAAATAATAATTCGCTCCATTGCTACATGCCGAGCACTATTCGTACCATATTTGTATCCAACACGATTCAATATATATATATATATATATATTATATATATATATATATATATATATATATATATATATATTCACTCCCTGATGAAAGCGAATGCTCGAAACAATAATGTAGAAATTGATTACAATTATAATTAAAAATAGCTCCTTTTATTAAAAAGTTGAGCACTATTATTTCATATATATATATATATATATATATATATATATATATATACATATTATATATATATATATATATATATATATATATATATATATATATATATATATATATATATAAATATATATTGTACTTTCGCCATGTTTGTTATGCTGTTGATACCATAATGTTTTGCATTACCTGTTTTTATTTATTTTGTTTATCGTTTCGAATTGCAAACGATGCATTTATGATTTGGGCATACATTGAATAGAATGAAATTAGGAAACGAGAGAATAATATTCGATGCAACAGAAATCGGCACAAATTATCTTAAACAAGATATAATTATACGAACAAATGAATCGGTAAAAGTTTCAAATTTATGAAATAATTACATTTTAATTGTCACACTCAAACTTAAAAAATACAAAAGTAAGACAACAGATGAAGCAGACGAAAAAAAATTAATAGAATTTCAAACATGATGCTTCTGTTATATTATTTTGATTGTTTTGAATGGAAAAAAAAACCGTTGTGTCTGTCCAAGCAAATTGGTAATATAATATAAAATAACATAATATAATATAATATAATATAATATAATATAATATAATATAATATAATATAATATAAATATAATATAAATATATAATATAATATAAATAATATAATATAATATAATATATATGATATAATAACAATAATAATAATAATAATAATAATAATAATAATAATATATATATATAATATCCTTTACACACACACACACACACACACACACATATATATATATATATATATATATATATATATATATATATTATGAAAGAAGGCTGCTACGGTGGAATAAGAAAACAAATTGTATGTTGTGAATATTTGTCTAATTAGAATTAAGGGGAAACAAAACAATACTGCTTGATCTTACGGCTATCCTTTCTTTAAAAATATAGCTTTGTGGAGAACATTGTGCTTATTTGAGTCAATAAAAAAAATTATACGGCGCGCAACTCTACTGAAAGATTTGAAAATTAGAAATGTATTTTTTACAGATAGATAAACAGATAACTTGATTTCCTTTTATAATTTAAAGTCAGTTTGAAAGTTCGTTGAGTCAAACAGATATCATAAAATACGTACTGACGACACTAACACTCTCAAAAACAATTAATTTCAACACTGTAAAAAGTTGTCAGTTTGGGGTTTTTACTACGCAAATTGTTGCATTCGTTATAATGTATTCACTTAATTACTTTACGGATTTCAGATCTACACTAAGTTTTCAACAGTTTCCATCTATTTATGACATCAAGTATTATTATTGCACATTTGATGCCTTCAGTGTGATGGTTTCGGGTGGATAATACTCAGGTCTAAACTCTTTGGTAATAAATGAATAAATAATAATAATAATAATCTAAAAAATCGAAATTTAAAACCAGAAAATAGAAGTTGCATTGAAGGTAAAATAAGGTTTTAGAAAGACCTTATTAAAAGTTATGAGCAGTCAGCTGGCTCCGTAGCGCAGTGGATAAGCTGTAAGAGGATGTACCAAGTTACACAAAAAACGTTGTTTAATCAATATGCCCTCATTAAATTATGGTGGGTACAATATCGAATGAAAATAGTTCTTTTCCCGCGAAATTGCGGGCTTTTTACTAGTAAGTTTAAAAGACGCCAATTAGATGTTGTTTGTGAATATCGTAAAATTGTGATCAATGTCATGCTTTCTTTTTTATCTCTTCCACCTTCTCAATCTCACCTCTCTCCACCTCTCTCTCTCTCTCTCTCTCTCTCTCTCTCTCTCTCTCTCTCTCTCTCTCTCTCTCTTTCTCTCTGTGTTTTTCTTTCTGTGCTTTGTGCGCATTTAAAGAAGAGAATAGATAGAGGGCGAGAGAGAGAGAGAGAGAGAGAGAGAGAGAGAGAGAGAGAGAGAGAGAGAGAGATATGAAAAAGATGAATTGAAAGAACAGAAAGAGAAAAAACAAAGTGAGACGGGGTAAAGGATAGTTGTGTGCAAAGAGGTAACAACGATCAAGAAGAAGGAGAAGAGATAATATGTAGATAGATGAATTTATAAATGGATGGATAGATAGATGGATGAACGGATGGATGGATATATACATATATATATATATATATATATATATATATATATATATATATATATATATATATAGAAAGAAAGAAACATTGCTTGGTTGATATAGATAAAGAATATCCTGATTAAGGATAGACAAGAGTTTGTTTTTGCGTGTTGATACATTGAATTAGAGTCCCAAATAAATCTTTGAACAGAGACCGTTCTCTGAATTGCTTACAGATTTCCTCGCTCAATAATCTTGTTAATGCTTTACAGTGAAAATCCACGCAGAGACCTTTCCTATAGTAGTTGGGGTTAAAAAGATCTGGAATCCACCACTTTTGGTAAAAATAGAAAGCCTACATTTTAAAGGGCTCTTAGACAAAATGTAGGGAAGCAGATAAACAACCCCCCCCCCAAAAAAAAAACAAAAAAAACAACAAAAAACAAACAAAAAACAAAAAAGCAACAACAAAATAACCAAAAAAAAACAAAACAAAAAAAACAAAAAAAAAACAAAAAAAAAAAAACAAAAAAAAAAAAACATAAACAACCCCCCCCCCAAAAAAAAAAAAAAAAAAACACATTTTTTAAATATTTGAAAAAATCGATCAAAAGTTTCTTTGACAATGCGGGTGGTCAATTAAGCAATATTTCAGGCAAATAATTATTGGCCAAACTTTTTAAGGATAGTCCATATAGTGCAGTGTAATCTTTCAGTAGAACTTGTAATTGAATTCATCCGTTTTAACTCAAGATAATATAGAATGTTAGGCCAAGTTCGACAGTTTGAGTAAATGCATTCTCTCTATCTATACCACGAAGGATGTTATCTTAAGTATCTATTCGATCAAAAAGTTGAAATAACACAAACGTCAGCCGCATTGTGGCACTACAAAAATCAACTATACTCTTTCATGGAAACTTAACTTATCTTTTCTTCCAAAAGGCTTACTAGGATAATATATCCTTTTTTTTGCCTTATTCACGGTATGATACTGAAACAATCTTAATCAAGCACATGTTTTTTTTATTACGACAAAAAGTAATCATATGTCTATCTTAATGAATTCTATTTTATGGCGATCAATTTCTTAATTTGGTCAACAGAACTAGCGGTTTTTTTGTTGTTTTTTTTTGGGTCTAAAATTTAACGTTATTCCAAATGTTAACTATACGATGAAATGTATTAAAAAATCTGAATTAAGTCGGACACCATGAAATATTAATTCTTTGAGTGTCATTTCATTCTCTTACGCAATGGACATTTAACCCTCCCTTTTTGCTGCATTTAATTTGTTTTCATTCAGCGCTACATTGGTTAAGAATTAGAGGTTTTCAAAGCGGAAATGAATACCAGGATGACTGTATCGATGGGGAAGTTATCAAGTTTCAATGTTTGTCAACATCATTTGATATTGATAATTGTCAGTAGCCTACTCAAAAGGGCGACAATTATAAAACACCCATTAGTTTAAATCAAAGAAAAAGAAATAGAGAATAGTGGTCGTTTTGAATTGCATTGGGGCCCGATAACTAAGTTGGTAGATCACTCCCTTCACACACAAAGGGACCGAGATCAGTCACGGGTGCAGTCGAGATTTTGTTCTGACCCATCCCCACGTATTTAAAGATTTGGTTAGAAAACTCGTTCTTCAAATATCTATCGATTTAGATTACCCTCATCTTGGCAAAAATCTCAAATCTGGGACTAATTAAGACCTCGTGGGGTCCCAAGTTTCATAGTTTTTGCCAAGCCGAGGTTCATTAAATTAATCGATATTTGAAGGACGATTTTTCTGGCCAATTTTTTAAATACCTAACTTTCCAGAGTCGGACAGTTATCTGGTTAAAGACTATGGATTTAGCCCAATTTTCCCTTTTTTATTTTATAGTAAATTCACGTATTCAGTCAGTTCACTCAACATAATTCGTTTTGAAAAAATGAAGATGGTGATGATGATGATAATGTGTGTTTGTTTGTCTCTCTCTCTCTCTCTCTCTCTCTCTCTCTCTCTCTCTCTCTCTCTTTCTCTCTCTCTCTGTGTGTGTGTGTGTGTGTGTGTGTGTGTGTGCGTCATAAATATGATATAGCATAACTTGACTTAGAAGTAAGTATTGTTTCCATCATTTCTTATATGTCACTAAGTATCATTATTAGCCGCGTCTGTAAGAAGCTCAAGGTTCACAAACAAAACACACCTAATTATTATAAAATACCACTTGATTGGTGGCTTTCTTTGTATGGACATAATCATATAGCATTAGAGACCCCTTGTGGCCTAAACAGATGGGATTCTAACCCGGTGGAACCGCTGGGAAGAAGTGTATGGTAATAATAATGAAAGTAGATAATTAGTTTCTTATTTATAGAAATCAATATCTCAAAATAGAATACTAATAGACCTTCCATTAAGGTAATCAGCACTCTATAATCTTTATGTTCATTTTGAGCTGTGGTTGTCTTGTAAAATTGAGGAGAGAGTGGATAGAGTGCGAGCTCAGTGTAAATCAAAGATTTAATTGACGAAATCTGTAAAATACTGAAAGTTCAAAGCGTTAAAACATCTCAGACGCCCAGTTAACCAGTTTACCACCGTACTCTAGAAAAACACGTATTTAAAAATTTGGCCAGAAAACTAGTCCTTCCAATATCTATCGATTTGAATGTCCCTCATCTTGGCGAAAACTCTCAAACCTGGCACTTTGCGAAGTCCTAGGTTTGATCGTATTTACCATAATGAGGGGACATTTAAATTAATCTATATTTGAAGGACGAATTTTCTGGCCAAATCTTTAAATACGTACGAATTTTTCCAGAGTACGGCAGTTAACTGGTTAACAGTATCAATTAATAATCGGAATAGAATTGAATGTTGTTGTGAGTACGATATTAAGTCATATGTTAAGTGTAGAATAAAACAAAATTACTAGGTTACACAATCGCACTTTTTTAAAAACAGTTCTTACCAACGGGTGTGTCTTTTTTACGAAACCCGCCGAAACCCGCCGAAACCCGCCGAAACCCGCCGAAACCCGCCGAAACCCGCCGAAACCCGATGAAACCCGACGAATCCCGACAAAGTTATGGGAAGTAGGTGGCTGTGGGGAGTGAACCTAGAACTCAGGGAAGTGTACACCATTGGGGAGTGAACCTGGGACTGGGTTTCGGCGGGTTTCGTAAAAAAGAACCAGTGCTTTTTTACGAAACCCGCCGAAACCCGCCGAAACCCGGCGAAACCCGACAATATACAGCAAAGTTATGGGAAGTAGACAACTGTGGGGAGTGAACCCGAGACTCAGGGAAGTGTACACCAGTCGGGAGTGAACCTGAGACTAAGTTTATCGGCCGGTTTCGGCGGGTTTCGTAAAAAAGAATTAGTGCTTTATTACGAAACCCGCCGAAACCCGCCGAAACCCGACAATATCCGGCAAAGTTATGGGAGTTTGGCAACAGTGGGGGTGATCCTGGGAGTCAGGGAATTGCACACCAGTGGGGAGTTAACCTGGGACTGTGTAAAAAGGATATCAGTGGGAAATAAACCTGGGACTAAAGGGACATGGATACCATTGAAAGTTGAAGCCGGATATGGGAATTGAGTACCAGAGGAGAATGAACCTGACACTATAGAAGGTGGGCGCCAGTGGGGAGTGAACCTGGGATTCAGGGAATTGCACACCAGTGGGGACTTAACCTGGGACTGTGTAAAAAGGATATCAGTGGGAAATAAACCTGGGACTAAAGGGAGATGGATACCATTGAAAGTTGAAGCCGGATATGGGAGTTGAGTACCAGAGGAGAATGAACCCGACACTATAGGAGATGGGCGCCAGTGTGGAGTGAACCTGGGACTCAGGGAAGTGCACACCAATTGGGAGTTAACCTTGGACTGTGGGAGATGGATAACTGTGGGTATCCGAGCCGAACTATAGGAGTTGAGTGCCAGAGGAGAATGAACCTGACACTATAGAAGGTGGGCGCCAGTGGGGAGTGAACCTGGGATTCAGGGAATTGCACACCAGTGGGGATTTAACCTGGGAATATGTAAAAAGGATATCAGTGGAAAATAAACCTGGTACTAAAGGGAGATGGATACCATTAAAATTTGAAGCTTGGTATGAGAGTTTGGTACCAGAGGAGAATGAACCTGACACTAAAGGAGGTGGGCGCCAGTGGGGAGTGAACCTGGGACTATGTAAAAAGGATATCAGTGGGAAATAAACCTGGGACTAAAGGGAGATGAATACCATTGAAAGTTGAAGCCGGATATGAGAGCTTGGTACCAGAGGAGAATGAACCTGACAAAAAAGGGTGTGGGCGCCAGTGGGGAGTGAACCTGGGACTATGTAAACAGGATATCAGTGGGAAATAAACCTGGGACTAAAGGGAGATGAATACCATTGAAAGTTGAAGCCGGATATGAGAGTTTGGTACCAGAGGAGAATGAACCTGACACTATAGGAGGTGGGCGCCAGTGGGGAGTGAACCTGGGACTATGTAAAAAGGATATCAGTGGGAAATAAACCTGGGACTAAAGGGAGATGAATACCATTGAAAGTTGAAGCCGGATATGAGAGTTTGGTACCAGAGGAGAATGAACCTGACACTATAGGAGGTGGGCGCCAGTGGGGAGTGAACCTGGGACTATGTAAAAAGGATATCAGTGGGAAATAAACCTGGGACTAAAGGGAGATGAATACCATTGAAAGTTGAAGCCGGATATGAGAGTTTGGTACCAGAGGAGAATGAACCTGACACTATAGGAGGTGGGCGCCAGTGGGGAGTGAACCTGGGACTATGTAAACAGGATATCAGTGGGAAATAAACCTCGGACTAAAGGGAGATGGATACCATTGAAAGTTGAAGCCGGATATGAAAGCTTGGTACCAGAGGAGAATGAACCTGACACAAAAGGGGTGGGCGCCAGTGGGGAGTGAACCTGGGACTCAGGGAATTGCACACCAGTGGGGAGTTAACCTGGGAATATGTATAAAGGATATCAGTAGGAAATAAATCTGGGACTAAAGGGAGATGGATACCATTGGGAGTTGAAGCCGGATTTATTTCCCACGGATATTCTTTTTTAGATATTCACAGGTTAACTCCCCACTGGTGTGCAATTCCCTGACTCCCAGGTTCACTCCCCACTGGCGCCCACCTTTTATAGTGTCAGGTTTATTCTCCTCTGGTAGCCAACTCCTATAGTTCGGCTCGGATACCCACAGTTATCCATCTCCCACAGTCCCAGGTTAACTCCAAATTGGTGTGCACTTCCCTGAGTCCCAGGTTCACTCCACACTGGCGCCCATCTCCTATAGTGTCAGGTTCATTCTCCTCTGGTACTCAACTCCCATATCCGGCTTCAACTTTCAATGGTATCCTTCTCCCTTTAGTCCCAGGTTTATTTCCCACTCATATCCTTTTTACATAGTCCCAGGTTCACTCCCCACTGGCGCCCACCTCCTATAGTGTCAGGTTCATTCTCCTCTGGTACCAAACTCTTATATCCAGCTTCAACTTTCAATGGTATTCATCTCCCTTTAGTCCCAGGTTTATTTCCCACTGATATCCTTTTTACATAGTCCCAGGTTCACTCCCCACTGGCGCCCACCTCCTATAGTGTCAGGTTCATTCTCCTCTGGTACCAAACTCTCATATCCGGCTTCAACTTTCAATGGTATTCATCTCCCTTTAGTCCCAGGTTTATTTCCCACTCATATCCTTTTTACATAGTCCCAGGTTCACTCCCCACTGGCGCCCACCTCCTATAGTGTCAGGTTCATTCTCCTCTGGTACCAAACTCTCATATCCGGCTTCAACTTTCAATGGTATTCATCTCCCTTTAGTCCCAGGTTTATTTCCCACTGATATCCTTTTTACATAGTCCCAGGTTCACTCCCCACTGGCGCCCACCTTCTATAGTGTCAGGTTCATTCTCCTCTGGCACCCAACTCCTATAGTTCGGCTCGGATACCCACAGTTATCCATCTCCCACAGTCCAAGGTTAACTCCCAATTGGTGTGCAATTCCCTGAATCCCAGGTTCACTCCCCACTGGCGCCCACCTTCTATAGTGTCAGGTTCATTCTCCTCTGGTACTCAACTCCCATATCCGGCTTCAACTTTCAATGGTATCCATCTCCCTTTAGTCCCAGGTTTATTTCCCACTGATATCCTTTTTACACAATCCCAGGTTAACTCCCCACTGGTGTGCAATTCCCTGAATCCCAGGTTCACTCCCCACTGGCGCCCACCTTCTATAGTGTCAGGTTCATTCTCCTCTGGTACTCAATTCCCATATCCGGCTTCAACTTTCAATGGTATCCATGTCCCTTTAGTCCCAGGTTTATTTCCCACTGATATCCTTTTTACACAGTCCCAGGTTAACTCCCCACTGGTGTGCAATTCCCTGACTCCCAGGATCAACCCCCACTGTTGCCAAACTCCCATAACTTTGCCGGATATTGTCGGGTTTCGGCGGGTTTCGGCGGGTTTCGTAATAAAGCACTAATTCTTTTTTACGAAACCCGCCGAAACCGGCCGATAAACTTAGTCTCAGGTTCACTCCCGACTGGTGTACACTTCCCTGAGTCTCGGGTTCACTCCCCACAGTTGTCTACTTCCCATAACTTTGCTGTATATTGTCGGGTTTCGCCGGGTTTCGGCGGGTTTCGGCGGGTTTCGTAAAAAAGCACTGGTTCTTTTTTACGAAACCCGCCGAAACCCAGTCCCAGGTTCACTCCCCAATGGTGTACACTTCCCTGAGTTCTAGGTTCACTCCCCACAGCCACCTACTTCCCATAACGTTGTCGGGATTCGTCGGGTTTCATCGGGTTTCGGCGGGTTTCGGCGGGTTTCGGCGGGTTTCGGCGGGTTTCGGCGGGTTTCGGCGGGTTTCGTAAAAAAGACACACCGCTTACCAACCCTAGGAATTTCGTCACATTCATTACGATACCACCAACAATTTTCTTATTCTGATCTCTTTTGTACTCCACAAAATTTAAAGAAAAAGTATTATTATTATTATTATTATTATTATTATTATTATTATTATTATAATTATTATTATTATTATTATTATTATTATTATTATTATTATTATTATTATTATTATTATTATTATTATTATTATTATTATTATTATTACTATTATTATTATTATTATATAAATAACAACAACTCGACACTGCGTGTAGCGTTCGTTTTGCTGAACAATATTATTTATAGAATGCACTTTTTATTTGAGTAAAAAAAATAAATCTATCTTTGTGTTGGGTGCGTATAAAATTTTGGGGTAATTTCTGAAAACGGCTGGTAAGGAGAGAGTTAAACACTAATTTGGAATAGCTTTTAATGTAATTTTATATTTAGATATTTACAGTATTAATCACAGAAACAGATGAAACCTCGAGATGAATTGGCTTTTATTTAAATGCCTTTTCACCCCTCTTGAGAGCGCACATCGCAAAGAGCTCTCCATCTAATCTTTCCTGGGCATATTGTGCCCTGTCTCTGTATTCCACCAGTCTCTCCACTCACTCCAGCTAAATTGATTAATTTCATCATATTATTTCCTGCTCCATACGGCAAAAAGTTTTCTAAAGCATGATGATGATGACGATGCTGATGATGATGATGATAAAGATGATGATGACGATAATGATACTCCTGCTGTTGCTGCTGCTGCTGTTGCTGATGATAATGATGATGATAATGATGATGATGCATATTTTATAGCCAAGATAATAATGATAATAATAATAATAATAATAATAATAATAATAATAATAATAATAATAATAATGATAATAATAATGATAATGATGACAGTAATAATAATAATGATAATAATAATAATAATAATAATAATAATAATAATAATAATAATAATAAATAATAATAATAATAATAATAAAATAATAATAATAATAATAATAATAATAATAATAATAATAATAATAATATATAATAATAATAATAATAATAATAATAATAATAATAATAATAATAATAATAATAATAATAATAATAATAATAATAATAATAATGATAATAATAATGATAATGATGACAATAATAATAATAATGATATTGATAATAATAATAAAATAATAATAATAATATAATAATAATAATAATAATAATAATAATAATAATAATAATAATAACAATAATAATATAATAATAATAATAATAATAATAATAATAATAATAATAATAATCTTCTTTCAGCTTATCCCGCATTTTGCAGGGTTGCCATAATGAATGCCACATCTCCATGGATCTCGGTTCAGAGCAGCAGAGCCCAGTTCCTTCATATCGTCCTTTACCTTCTCCCACCATCTAGTCTTTGGGCGTCCCTTTTTCCTCTTTCCCTCTAATTGTAAGTCCAATACTTTCCTTCCCAAGTACTCTCTCTCTCTCTCTCTCTCTCTCTCTCTCTCTCTCTCTCTCTCTCTCTCTCTCTTGTTTCTTTACATGTCCGAACCATTTCAATCTATCTTCTCTCATCTTTATTGATACATTCTTCACTTCAGTCAACCTTCGAATTAGGTCATTTCTCATTTTATCTTTTCTTGTCCAGCCAAGTGACCATCTCAACATCCTCATTTCCGCTACCTAAACTTCACTAACTTGTTTCTTTTTTTTTTTGTAGCTCCTGTAATAGTCCATATAACATTGCTGGTCTTACATCAGTTGTATATATTTTCCCCTTCAACTTTGCGAAAATTCACACATAACTCCAGTTACCTTCCTCCAATTATTCCATCCTGCCTGTATCCTCTTCTTAACCTTCATTTCATTGCCCCCATCTCCTTAAGTATTTGAATTGGTTTGTCCCTGGCACATCCTCTTCTCCTATCTTTATTGGTGGTCCTGCTCTCTGTTGTCCGATGCATAAATACTCAGCCTTCTATGGGGTGCAACCCAGCACCATGTGAGGCCGGTCACGAGCCCGGATAAATGGGGAGTGTTTGCTCAGGACGGGCATCCTGGCAGTAAAACGCAAGCCACAATGAATGAATGAATGAATGAATGAATGAATGAATGAATGATGAATGAATGAATGAATGAATAATAATAATGATAATAATAATGTTAATAATAATAATAATAATAATAATAATAATAATAATAATAATAATAATAAATAATAATAATAACAAAAATAGTACTACTACTACACTACTACTACTACTACTACTACTACTACTACTACTACTACTAACTACTACTACTACTACTACTACTACTACTACTACTACTATACTACTACTCACTACTAGTACTACTACTACTACTTACTACTACTACTACTA
This sequence comes from Berghia stephanieae, assembly GCF_034508935.2. NCBI lineage: Eukaryota > Metazoa > Mollusca > Gastropoda > Nudibranchia > Aeolidiidae > Berghia > Berghia stephanieae. The sequence continues at coordinate 45,224,810 of NC_088360.1, forward strand.
CTACTACTACTACTACTACTACTACTATACTACTACTACTACTATACTACTATATAATAATAATAATAATAATAATATAATAATAATAATAATAATAATAATAATAATAATAATAATAATAATAATAATAATAATAATAATAATAATAATAATGACTTGACTTACTTGACTTAGATGCCTTTCGCGTCTCGACCGAAAGATCGGGTCGCCTTGGCTGTTTCCAGTATTTCCTGTGTGAGGTGTCTCCAATATTGCCGGTCCTCTGCTAGGGTTCTCAGATTTTCAAGGTCCCCTGCCGTTATGAGACTAATGCTTTGTCCAAGTGTTGTGGGGTTTTTGTTTAGGATCACAGGGAGTGTTGTGATCGGTCTTCCTCTGAAAAGGTTCCCGTGTTTTTGGAAGTATCCCGACATGGCTTGGTTAGCTGGTATGTTTTTGTTCCTGCGTAGTATGTGACCGAAAAGTTGCCATCGTTGTTGTAAAATGTCAAGGGAGATTGGTCTTTCTTTTGTGATCTTATAGAGTGATTCATTTGAGATCTTTTTTGGGTATTTGATGTCCAGTACCCTTCTTAGCTGTGTGCGATGGAAGGCATCCAGATGTTCTTCTTCGGATTTTGTCAACGCCCAAGTGCCGCAGTTATACAGAAGTACCGGTTTTACAAGAGCATGGTACAGTTTCAGTTTTGTTTTTCTCTTTATTTTGTCACCTCTAATCCATACATTGGTGAGTTTACTGAGTGCTACGTTTGATAGCTGTTTTCTTCTTTGTACATCCTCGGTGTCTCCAATTAGTGAGCCGACTTTCTTTGTTCTTTTCCATTCCTCTTTGTTCCTCGATATTGTTGTAAATTCGGTTTTATTGGCATTGACTTGGAGGTTATATTTCATGAGGGTATTTTGTATGATGTCTATATTTGCTGGTGTTGATCCAATAAAATCGACATCATCTGCATAGGCGATTTCTCTAGGGATTGCATTCTCAATATGAGTCGTTGGTTTTGGAATGACTTTTCGAACTTCTTTCAGAGCGTGTTCTAAGTATATGTGAACAGAATCGGGCTCAGACTATCTCCTTGGGGGGTCCCGATGTTACTTTCGAACTGCGTCTGTTTTGTGGCCCCGTATATCCTTGGTTGTATCTTTGTGTTGCTGAGGAGAAATCGGATTATTCGGAGCTCGTCTTCGTCTACTATTTCTGTTAATATCTCCAAAAGTTTTCCTCTGTCGATCGTATCAAAGGCTGCGGACATATCGATTCCGCTTATTGTTATGGATATGTTTTCTTTGAGTGCCTTTGCTGCCAACCATTTATGTGTCCATACAACGTCCGATGTGCTTCGGTCTTGGCGAAACCCGCTTTGGCTATGTGATAGATATTTTTCTATTTTCGGTCTAATTCTGTTGAGGACAATAGTTGACAGTGTTTTTCTTATGGTATTCAGTAATGTTATTGGGCGCAGGTTGTTTACGGGTCCTTTCGTTTTTCCTGGTTTTTGTATTGTAATTAGGACACCGCTGTTTATGTCCCAGTCTTTGTGTGTTGAGAATGTTTTGTTCATTATGTTTGCAATGCTCATATCCAGGGAGAGGGTACGGCATTTCAGCAATTCAGCGGGAATTTCATCTTCGCCTGGGGATCTGTTATTGTTTAGGCACTTTATGCTATTTCTAACTTCAGTTGTTGTGATGCGGTTGTTTAGGTCTCTAGGGTTTCCTGAGAAGGGCGATATTTGTGAGACTTGTTTGTGAAATTTCTGCTGGAAGTGGTCAGTTACAATGTCAAGGATATCATTGGGATTTGTTGTCTGTTTGCCAAATTTATCCTGTAGTTTTGGGTTCTCGAATGGTTTTCGGTTCAGAGATTTCGTCGCTTTGAACATAGACGATGCGTTATTTTTGGACTTTTCTATGTCTTCCACTTTTTTTTGTCTAATTCCTCGTTTCTGTGTTTTATTGTAAGTGATCGAATTGAATGCAGTATTTTGTTTCGTTCCGTTTTCAGGTTTATTATTTCTTCCGAGTCTTTCGTGTTTTGTATCCTGATCCTAAGTTCTTTTTGTTGCCGCGATAGATCGTTAATAGCGATGTTAGGCGTTCGATTTGGTTTGTTCTTAGTTGTATTAATAGAGCCTGCACTTTCTTCCCCCGCATATTTCATTGCCGCTTGCGTCTCTTTCCATTCATTGTTTGGATTGCTGTTTTGCTTTATTTTCCATAGACTTGAGTTAAGTTCATATTGGTAATGAATGCGACATTCTCGCTCATTTACTATTTTTGCCGTGTTTATTTTGACTGCCGTTTTACTTTCTGTCTTCGTTGTCTGTACACATTTATGTTGAAATTCGTTTTTACAAGTTTGTGATCGGATGTTAGCAGTGTACCACCGTATGATCGCGAGTTGGTTGAGTAGTGTTTATGGCGGTGTCGACATATGATATAGTCTATTTGGTTGTGTATTGTTATCATTTTGTCTTGGGTTTGGTCTTTCCTTTGTCCTACCCATGTTGTCTGGTGTCTTGATGGGTGGTTGAAAGCACTGTTTGTTATGAAAAGTTTTCTCTGTTCACAGAACTGGACTAATTTTTCTCCGTTATCGTTACGTTTTCCTTTTGAGTATGATCCTAAACATAGTGTGTCACTGTCGAGACGTTTTCCTACTTTGGCATTAAAATCTCCAGCAATTATTAATATTGATTTGTTTCCTATTTTGTTCAGTGTATCGTCTAGGTCTTTGTAAAATTTATCAGTTTCCTCTGGGTATTGTTTTGCGCGTTGACTTGTTGGTGCGTAAACATTTACGATTGAGATAGTGAACGTCTTCTTACCGTGATCGTCTTTGTAATTGTTATTCTGGTTCCTTGAATTGATCTTACACTTAAGCTCAAGAACACATATTCTGTCCGAAACATTCCATTCGTCACTAGTCAAATCCCTGCAGTTTTTATTTATGAGAAATCCACCACCATAGTGAGGTGAACTGGAAGCAAAGCACAGCAGTCTGTGACCATTTATTGTTTGGTCGACGCCATCTTGGATCTTCGTCTCTTGTAAACACAACACATCGATTTTATAACTTTCTAAATCTTGACACAGTTGTTCCTTTCGAATGTTACTTTTAAGAGATCTTAAGTTAAAAGTTCCAATATTAAGATTAGTCCACATCAGGTAAAAATTAAAGATTCCACACAGTGAATAAATGGAAACATAAGACTATCCACTGAGCCGAAGCTCAATGTCAACAGGTGTCAGCCATTTGTCCATGTAATAATATAATAATAATAATAATAATAATAATAATAATAATAATAATAATAATATAATAATAATAATAATAATAATAATAATAATAATAATATAATAATAACAGTACTGATGATGATGATGCTGATGCTGCTGCTGATGATGATGATAATGATGATGTTGATAAAAAAAATAAAATTATCAAGAATCATAACTACGATAATATCAAAAGGTACGCTTCTTATTGTTGCAGCGCATTTACTAAACGATTAAGTATTAAAAATTGTCAATGTTTAAAGTGTTTTTAAACGTTATTACACAATTCTTACACGTCCAACGTTTCTAAATGTCTTCTGAATTATTAGAGAAATGTATGGAGGGTTGACATTTACATGGAAGTAAATGGGATTTTAAAGAGCATTTTGAAATTACTCATTTGCAACCAAATAGCTCATTATTGATAGGAATATGGTTGGTTTGTGGTGATGTTGGTTCCATTGCCACTAATGATGATTAATGCTATATGCACTTAATATGCAGGGATAATGGCACTCGTTAATCAATGATTAAATGCATATGTTCCATTATAACATGGGCCAGGACGCATTTGATTTTGTGTGATCGGTAGTCATGCTGGTGATGATATTGGTGGTGGTGGTGATGGTCGTGGTGGTGGTGGTGGTGATGGTTGTGGTGAAGATGAGTGAATAATGATGATGATGATGATGATGATCATGGTGGTGATGATGATGATGCTGATGATGATGATAATGATGATGATGATGATGCTGATGATGATGGTGGGGATAATGATGATGATGCTGATAATGATGGTGATGATAATGATAATGAAAATGATGATGATGATCATGGGGATGAAGATGATGATGATGATGATAATGATGATGATGGTGATGATGATGACAACATTATGGTGATGATGATGATGATGATGATGATGATGATGACAACATTGATGACCGCGACAATGTTGATAACGTTCATCGTGACGTTCATCGGCCACGACGACGACAACGACGATGGTGGTCAAATAATGACGGCGGTGATTCAGATGATGTTGCTCAAATAAAAGTCGGCTCATGGAAAACTGCCAAAAATTATTAGATCACGAATAAGAATCAAACAAAAATCTGAACCTGCAACGCAATGCTGCTTTAGTGAGCAATAGATGACGTTGATGAACATACAACTCACAATTTCCTATCATGAATTTTGTACCATTTACTTAACTATACAAGGGGAGAAATTAATCAATATTAACCATTGGTTCAAATAATTTATAGAGTATCTCCTCTCGTTCAGACAATGAGAGTGTCATAATAAAAGGATGGTAAGGGTGTTTTGTGTAGAAAACAGAGATAATGGATGGCGATGCAAAACAACATGATGGTGTATTTTCATCACTAATATGATGATATGACAGATCGGAAAGCGAGTTCAAAAGTGAATAAGGTTGTACGATAACTGCTCTGCTCTGAAAAAAAACCCTCAATACATTAAAAACAAATTGACCATGAAACCAGTCTCGGTCAATTAAAATGATTCACATTTTGAGTTCCAGGTTTGAGAGTTTTGACTAGTTGAGGGTCATTTTAATCGACCTATATTTGAAGGACGAATTTTATGGCTTAAAGTTTTCGTTGTGCTGCAAAGTGTGTTATCTGTATTTAGGTATGGGGGGAGATGTCTGCGATCTTGAAACTTGCCGCAGTTCGCCGATTCATTTAGGGAAATATGTTTTTAAAAAAATAGATAAATAAATAAATACCTCTGAGTAATCTTAGGTCGTATGACCTAAAGCTGTTTGTATCTATACTGTATATTATGTGACATAGATTTGTATTAATGTAATGTTTTGAATTTATGCCTTGTTCATGCTGCTGTTTTGATATTGGTTGATTTGGTGTCGCAGTGTTATTGTATTCTGCGTAAACAATGTGTAGTTGGTTTTTAGGCACTTCGAGGTCTTCACGAAAGGAGATATTGAATGTTTGCCTATTATTGAATTATTAAACAAATAAAGGAATAAATAAATGTATAAATTTATACCTAAATAGATAGATATGCACATTTATATTTCTTAAATTTCATGCTGTACATCGTGTCTCAGCGATACACATTGCTATGCCTCCAGACCAGCAGGCCACTGGAGTAGAGCAACTGGAGCATACGTCTAGCACGGCTCAAGGATAACATTACAGTCTTCTCCCTTAATGAGTTTGCAAAATAATAATTAAAAGGAAAAAATGATTAAACGAACAAACAAACGAAAATAAAAACAACCCCCCCCCCTTTCAAAAAAAAAAAAAAAAAAACAACAACAAAAAACAAACACGTTTGATGACAATGCCATCGCCATATCACGATTGTAATCATAATGGGGACAATTAATACGGGACGTTCCAAAACAGCTAATGCATTCACAATACGTACAGTTGCGTTTTGATAACCCGAACCTGCGGTATTTTTAGGGTTATCGAGATATACGGTTTATTAAATCGCCGTCAATATTATTAAATTTGGAAAAAAAAAGATGTATTTATAATCCAGACAAGTTCTAGGAGCGGAAGTGTATGTAAGCTTAGGGAGAATAGTAGTCTTAGAAACTCATAGCCTGACACTGACCGAAAAGTTACATCAAAATACAAGTGCCAAATCCACCAAAAGAAAACGAACAGTGGGTTGTATTCAATAGCTCAACTATTGAGATTACTTGAGCACTCACTTTTCACTTTGGTGATCGTCGCATTAAAGTAAATATTCTCAGGCAATTTCAGGCTAAGAGTTGACCAGGCCTGAGGTGGGATGCCCTTTTCTCTCTGTTTACTCAATACGACAGCGTCCGTCGACTTGGTGCGTGTTTGTGAGTTTGTGTATGCGCGCGCGTGCGTGCGCGCGCGTTTATGTGTGCGTGTGCCCGTGTTGAGAGGATCATTATATAATAATATGGGATACAAAACATACGGTTGAGTTTAATTCCAATGAATTGGGTAGATTCTAAGTAAAACCATATTCCAATCTTAATTGAAACCAAATAAATGGTGGGTGATTGTAATTTCATTATATTTAAATAGAATATTTTTTTTTGTTAAAAGAAAACCATTGATGTTCAGTAAAATATTCATAATAACAAGAAAAAAGGAGTAGCGAAGTGCCAGACTACAACAGAAAAAAAAACATTTTTTCTCGGAAAATGCTCACTCGTACCCACATACAAAACTATGTTTAATCTTAAACGTTTATATTCTTTTAGATGGAATTTAGTAAGAAATAAACAGCCAACTGGTGATCAAAAACAATAACAAAGAACAGTCATGTCAATGTTATTCATTCATGTATTGACAGCAGTTAGCATATTATCTTTGAGCAACTATGTGACATCGATTACCACTCCCTCAATCATTCCAAGTGACAGGTTTGTTGCAGACATATCTCTCCAATCCCCTCTCTATCGTACTCGGGAAAAACACATATTTAAATGTTTGGCCAGAAAACTCATCCTTCAAATACCGATCGATTTAAATGACTCTCACCTTGGCAAACATTCTCAAACCTGGGACTCCCCGAAGTCTCAGGTTTGAAAGTTTTTGCCAAGACGAGGGTCATTTAAATGGATCGATATTTGAAGGACGAGTTCTCTGGCCAAATTATAAAAAACGAGTTTTTCCACATCACGGCGTAAACTTGTTTTAAAAAAACCTTTACATTATCTCATCCGCTCACCAGTCATTCGTTTATGAAACCTCGAGCACTACATCGTCCTTTGTATTCCTCTACTTCCATTCTCGTCTATTTTTTGTCTGTCCCCACTGTTTTTCCGTATTAGATTATACCTTTCTCCCCCCCCCCCCCTCTCTCTCTCTCTCTCTCTCTCTCTCTCCTCTCTCTCTCTCTCTCTCTCTCTCTCTCTAATTATATATATATATATATATGTATATATATGTATATTATATATATATATATATATATATATATATATATAATATATATATATCACTATATGTGCTGGGATTAATATGTTCTAGAGATATAACACTCCAGTCCAGGAAGTCAAGATTCGAGTCCCGCTCTGAGCGGCGCATAGTTGAGTCATTAGAAAACGCTCTTTACTTACATTATCTCATCGTACCCAGGTGTGAAATTAGTACCTGGCCGTTAACAGCGTTGTTTCTGTTGGAAAAGTTATAATATATCATCTTACAGACGTCATGTCTCTTCCTACATATTAAGTATTGCTCTTGGTTAGGGACCACTTGTACAACGCTTGAACATATTTAGTGGATGTCGCGTTAATTATATATATTATATTTATGTTCAAGTATGTGAGTTGTGTATGTGTGGCTGCCTGTGTGTGTGTGTCTGTGTGTGTGTATGTGCGTGTGTGTGTTTGTGTGTGTGTGTTTCAGTGTGTGTTCCCCAGAAACTTCACCTGAGCAATTCTGATTATCCTCATGATATTTGATAAAATAATATTACTTCTTGTCATATATTCATAAATATAAGGCAGTTGGTCCTCAACTCATCTGGTCGGATTAAAGGGACATTCAATTACAGAATAACGAGATCTGACTGTATTGACACCCACTATGAGAATATTGCAAATCTGGACAGGTTGTGTCAAAGATGTCATATTCTTTACAGTTTTTGTAATGTCAGAATCCCATTATCCATTTGCCACTGCTTTTATGTCAATTACAAATGCCTCACACAAAATCTGTACACTTCACATGGAAGAGGGAGAGGCCGTGTTTAAAGAAGATTTAGAAATATTGCGACAAAACATACTTTTTTCGTTATGGTCAAAACATTTCTTTTTATATATAGAAGGAACGAAATCGACGTCACTCGGCTCTTTGTTATTGTTTTTAACCAGTCGTTTTTTGAGTAGTTCTCACTTAATTGTATTAATCAGGCTTTAAACGTTTAAGGTTATACACAGTTTTGTGTGTTGGTACGTTATATCCAGTTGGCGGATGTTGTGAATTTTAAAACTAAACGCATAACATCAATATCATCGAGTACTCAGTTTTCAAAAAGTCTCAAATATATAGTTTCAGATAAAGAAGTCTTTGAAAGGTTTTTGACAGGTCATAAAGTCCTTTTAATCGATGGATATTTGAAGTAAAGGTTGTCAGGTCAAACTGAGAAAAAAACAACGAATTTTTGTCAGAGTAGGACAGATTACAAGCATAAAATTGAATAAGTTTTCGCTCCTGCTTATTCCCGTTAGGAGATGAAATATGTTGAAATTGATATAATGTAGGATATCGATTACAGATATGGAAAAAAAATTGAGCTTTTATACAGCTCAATTTCCACTAAATGTGCTCAAAGCGCTTTACAAGGGCTCCCTGACCAACAGCAACACGTAACATGCAGAACAAACATGACGCCTGTTAGGCGATATTTCAATTCTTTTTTTTCTGACAGGCACAACGCTGTCAACGGCCAGGTACTCATTTTACACCTGAGTAAGTTGAGAGAATCTGAGTAAAGAGCGTTTTCCAAGAACTCAACTATGCGCCGGGCTAGGCTCGTCCCCAGGACCTTCCGATCCGAAAGCGAATGTCATACTACAAGACCACATAGCCGATTACAGATATGAAAAAGTGTGTATGAAACCGTGCCAGACATAGCAAGAAAGAAAAATGCAAGGATAAAAACCATGCCAAAAAATTAGTCTTTCTCTTGCTTTGCCCGGCACTGCCTCATACACACTTTTTCAGATCTTTATCTTACACCAGTGCCTGCTCCTTTAATTTCTCAATTTGATATCGATTACATTGAATTAGTAAATCGCACGGAGCAGATCACCTTAAATCATAAACTTTCTTGATCGAACCTCGAAATTTGGGTAATGTCTTCCATATAAGATATTATATATCTAGACGGGTCTATCCAGGAAGTTAGGTTTGGGTATTATTCCGCATTTTGTTTGGAATAAATCTTATAATGTACATGCATGCATCATAGCAAGATGTCTAGGGATAGAAATTACATAACTCATTGTGGGTTATTAATCATACAAATTTCCAGTTAATTTCCAATTAAGTCTACATAATAGATACATACATGTTTCATTATCGCAATTGGTTTTTTAAAATGCCATTTGGTTTCTTTTTTGTTGTTATCTGGCAGGAGACCTATGACTAAGGAAAATCGCATCTGAGTTGGAGACTAATAGTGACCCATCGTCTCAAAACGGTATTATGTTGAAATGAATAAGATCCTGAAAAGCGAATTTAGAATCAAATTGAAATGAAATGAAATACGAACTTTGGGTCATTTCCAATGAAAGAAATTATATTTTCTCTTTATCTTGACGAATAGAAGTTAACGCCAAGTTTCATATCTGTCGCTAGAAAGTCGATTTCCAATATCTAGTGCATTTCGACATAATACCGGTTTGAGATGGTAGGTCACATGTTACAATCTAAACAAGTTTAGAGTCGTCTAAATCGATTCGTATTCGAAATAAAAATTAAATTTTCTAGACAAAAAACATCGATGAATTTATTTACATTCATACGTTATACAAATTTCAACACCATGTACTAGAACTGGCTTTATACACATAGAGAAACTAGAGGACACTGTCTGAATCTGAAGCCTATTAGGGGCAATTATTTCTCCGTAGGAACAATCAATATATGGAATAGTTTGGAGGATGATATAATTACGACCTCTTCAATAAATTCCTTAAAAATCAAACCGACGCATTCTGAGATGGGCAGCATATGTTATACTATCCGGAGTGGAATAGCTATTGAAACATGGAAGTGTTTCTAGAGTTTCTTTGTCTATGGGTTTGTAATTAAATTAGATTGTAGTACATCGTGTCTTGGAAATGTAATGGTGGACAGGCAACAAGTTGCAACAACAACGTCAAGAATAATGTACAAAATGAATATAACAGCTTCATAAATTGAACGAAATCATCACCATCATCTTGTGCCGTACTTGGTGGGGTTGGCGGTCATTGCTCTCCACTCCTCTCTTTTTTCTTTACTCTGATGATGATGCTGCCAGGGAATTTATCCGCTCTATGTCATTCAGGGGCTTTCTTACCTGTTAACTTTCTGGTCACACTCAAGTTTTCCAGGCCCTCTCTTATCATACACAAGACATAGTAATTTTGCCTGCCGTTTACCTATTGTGTCAATTACTTTTCTTACACACTTAGCCTCTTCCACGACATCCTCAATTCTCTTTTCATATGCGCAATACGGAGCATTCTTCTCAGAGACCACATTTCACATGCTTTCAGTCTATCTCTGAGGTCATAGTCTAAGTTTCGCAAGCGTATGTATAATATGGGTTCTATGTACATTGATGTAGTCTCATCTCTAGAGGTTGGGTAATGTTTTTTTCTCGGTGAATATGCTTTTCATGTATTGGAAAGCTGCTTGCGCCTTTCCTTGTATAATGTCTACATTAACAACATGCCGAATACTTCGTCCTTGAGGCTGGGATAAGCGGACGACTGGGCACTGGTTACTCAAAGTAAGGTGTGGAACCGTCTTGATTGCGTACTCAGTGAGGATGCTGCCGACCAGACTCAAATGCTACTTTGACAAGTTAGTGGTACCCGAAGACGAACACTTCAAAAACCATGTCTACAGCATTTCATCTATGCAGTGGCTGAAATACCAGTAAACTGAACGTCATTGGTGGGGAGCTTCTCCCATATGAGCCGAATCACAAGTACGTGGGGGTTACGCTGGACCGCAGATTTACCTATGGGGCCCATCTCGAAGGTGTTGCCCGGAAGATAGGGAGGAAGCTGATGGGAACAACTTGGGGTGATGATCAAGCACATCTGAGGACTTCCGCCCTGGCACTATGCTACTCCCCCGTGGAGTATTGCGCTCCGGTGTGGAGTAGGAGCAAGAACGTTGAGTAGGTTGATGTAAAACTTCGCAAGTCCAGTCACATAGTGTCGGGAACGCTGGCAACAACGCCGAGAGAATGGGGCCCGATAATGGCAGCAATCCAGCCCCCTGATATCCGGCGGGAGACGATTACAATTGGCTGGCTTAACAAAATCGATAGAGGGAGTTGGGAAACGTCTTTCAAGCGCATAAGGATGGTGTCCCTGTTTCGAGCCGAAATAAGTCCCGGCAAACCTTGTACTTAGCTTCCCTGACTTCGGACAGGGCTGCGAATATAAGATGGAAGTTGATTTGGACGAATTCAATCCCTCGAGGGGGCGGGGACATAGACTCCTTGAAACTGGGAGAGAAGTTGCCAGACATATGTACCAGCAAGACGAGGCACCGGATGGCGGCAATTCGAATTCTGTCGAGAAACTGCTACACGACATCGTCGCTTCATCAGTGGGAACTTGCCACCTGTATCAAATGTGTACATTGTGGACAAAAGCCCGAAACCGCAGAGCATTTAGTCGAGAGTTGTGTTTGACGAAGCTTCCGGGCGGATTCCTTACCATACGCGAATGCGGCGATGAATATGCTGCCTGGATAGATCATCATAACATTGTAGAGTGACACCATTAGAAGCTGCCCCTGCATTTCCCATCTTGCCTTTAACTTCACCTGTATTTTTTTTCCTTTTTCATTAATTATTGTTCCTACAAAGTTGAATGTTTTACTTGGGTATGTCACATGTTTGAATATTTCCTTCCCTTGAGACGACCATGGTTTCAGTTTTACTTTTGTTTTGGCTAGGTCCGAATTTTTGCTTTTTTCCACAATGTTGTTTAATAATAATAATGATGTGCATTTAGTAAAGCGCTTTCTATGCAATTGCATCTCTAAACGCCGTATTTACAATAAAATACAATTCATTGAACAATGATAATATAATTTTGAAACACAGCATAATTATTAGCTTGACACAGATTACATGATTATAAAATAAGACCTATGAGTAAAAGCATTTTTGAATAATAATGTTTTAAGATGTGCTTTGAATGTTTCCATTGTTTGCTTTTCTCTGATCAGCCTGGTCAGAGCGTTCCAGACTTTTGGGCCAATAAATTCGAAAGAACGATCACCGAAAGTTTTGGAATTT